>NC_087344.1:15000-615000 GCF_030014295.1 Loxodonta africana
CGAAGAGATGAGACTGATGGCTGAACCCTAGATTAGGCCTTAGTAGAACACAGAGCCCTATATCAAATCCCCGTGAAATCTCAGTTCCCCAGAATCGTCAGCCTCACCTTTCATTTCACACACTTTGTAGTACACGGTACCTTGCTGAACCAGAATATGTGGGACATTTTAGGACTCAGTGACTGGTGAGGATGTGGCTGTGGACTTTACCCAGGAAGAGTGGGCACTGCTGGATCTTTCTCAGAGGAAACTCTACAGAGATGTGATGATGGAAATCTTCAGAAACCTGGCCTCAGTAGGTATGGATGTCTTCATTTTCCTTTAAATTTATTCTTTAGTGACCAAATATGTCATATCATCAATATTACACGAGTACGTGGGCCGAGGAATGGGAATACATTGCTAAATAAGACAATATAATCATTTGCTCCCTGGAGCATACACATCCTGGCTTCCTCACGAATACAAAGCTTTGTGTATTAAACTGACTTCTCATTTCAATTTTGGTTAAAAGTCTTAAGGCCTTTTAAATGTTGTAAGTGTGAGCATTGATTTCCGGGGTTTCTTTGGTTAACAGAAGAGAATATTTGTGGCCCGGAACCTTGTAAACAGCCTTACTGTGTTTATTACAAGTTTGACATGATTATTTTGCTACTAGTAAATTCATAGCCATCCATCTCTAGAGACCCTGAAGACCAAAGTGTTGGCTCAGTGTCAGGGAAGTGTTAATTGCTCTTCCCTGTCTCCCCCCATGATATGCCTTTCTCCATGAGCACCAACGCAGCTGCACCTGTGTGTTCTCCCAGAGTAGCTAGAGGAAGACCTAAGTGCTCATTGCGCTGCCCTGTCTTAGGTCATGATATGCCTTTCTCCATGAGCACCAACGCAGCTGCACCTGTGTGTTCTCCCAGAGTAGCTAGAGGAAGACCTAAGTACTCGTTGCGCTGCCCTGTCTTAGGTCATGATATGCCTTTCTCCTTGAGCACCAACGCAGCTGCACCTGTGTGTTCTCCCAGAGTAGCTAAAGGAAGACCTAAGTGCTCGTTGCGCTGCCCTGTCTTAGGTCATGATATGCCTTTCTCCATGAGCACCAACGCAGCTGCACCTGTGTGTTCTCCCAGAGTAGCTAGAGGAAGACCTAAGTACTCGTTGCGCTGCCCTGTCTTAGGTCATGATATGCCTTTCTCCTTGAGCACCAACGCAGCTGCACCTGTGTGTTCTCCCAGAGTAGCTAAAGGAAGACCTAAGTGCTCGTTGCGCTGCCCTGTCTTAGGTCATGATATGCCTTTCTCCATGAGCACCAACGCAGCTGCACCTGTGTGTTCTCCCAGAGTAGCTAGAGGAAGACCTAAGTGCTCATTGCGCTGCCCTGTCTTAGGTCATGATATGCCTTTCTCCTTGAGCACCAACGCAGCTGCACCTGTGTGTTCTCCCAGAGTAGCTAAAGGAAGACCTAAGTGCTCGTTGCGCTGCCCTGTCTTAGGTCATGATATGCCTTTGTCCGTGAGCGCCATGCCAGCTGCACCCATGTGTTCTCGCAGAGTAGCTAGAGGGAGACCTGAAGAGAGTGGCACTCATCCAGGGCCACTGTGTCAGGGCACCAGGAGGCAAGAATCCTTTGAAGGACCAGGCCTGCATGGAGGGAATGAGATTTGAATAAATCAGTTAGAAAAAGCCTCTTTGAGGTTGACGAGTATTGTACCTCACAGACACTTGAGCTTACTTTTCTGACTTTCCCCAACCCTGACACATCTGTATTCATGGAGGAAGACTGACCCCTTTTCCTCTTTTAACGTGCCATGTGCACTGTGTTCAGTACCTCTCCACTTTGCTCATCTGATTACACCCCATTTATGTCACCGTCACTCCCTATCTTCATGGACGTATTTCCTAGAAAATTGCTTTTTGACCATTGCGAATGTACTGAAACACCAAAATGTGTTAAAGTCTTTCTTGTCTCACAGCTACCTTTTCCCTCTGAGTAATTTCATTCCTTTTTGTTTCATGTTGTGAACCTCAACTTAAATCTTTGGGTCAGTTTCTCGAAACATTAATGATGGAGAAAATCTATCCAGTGAAAATAGGATAGTACGATTCATGAAAGATGACACCTGGTCCTTCATGGTACGAGAAATCTGTGAATTGCATGGCATTGAAGATCAGGATAACAACCAGAAAACACATGTGAGGTGAGTATCATTCAGTCGAGAGTCAGCAGTGCTTCAGGAGAGAGGGTTAAGGTATCATGGTATTAAAATATTTATGAGGAGCCCAGGTGGCACAAATGATTCAGCACTGGACTGCTAACCAAAAAATTGGTAATTTGAACCTACCCATTGGCTCCGTGAGAGAAGTACCTGGTAATCTCCTCCTGTAATAATTACAGCCAAAAAAATCCTGTGTCAGGGGGTATAAACTAAATGCTGTCGAGTCTATTCTGACTCATAGCAACTCTATAGGGCAGAGCAGAACTGCCCTATAGGGTTTCCAAGGCTGTAATCTTTATGAAAGCAGACTGCCACATCTTTCTTGAGTCTATTCTGACTCATGGCAGTGCTGCTGGGTTGGTTTGAACCACCAGCCTTTAGGTTCTAGTCAAGCACAAACTCTTTGTGCCATATAGGTATCTTATAAACTCAAAAACCAAACCCATTGCTGTTGAGTCGATTCCAATTCATAGCTACCCCATAGGACAGAGTAGAACTGCCCCATAGGGTTTCCAAGGAGCAGCTGGTGGGTTTGAGCTGTCAGCCTTTTGGGTAGCAGCCAAGTTCTTAACCCCTGTGCCACCAAGGCTCCAGGTGCCCGCTCAAATGCTGTGTGTACACAGAACTTTCACAGTACAGTATTTTCATCAATGTGAGTCAGATATTAGATATTTGAAACGTATTTCACTTATATACATTACAGAAAGCCCCATATTTTAGAAATACAGTGAAAATAATGGTAGCATCTCTGTCAGATGATTTAATTTATGAAACATGAGACAATTCAGGGCAAAAAAAAATGCATGATTACTGTGTATGGTAATGGTGAAATGGTAACATTTGTATCCAACAATGTGCTGCCTATTTTTAACAGACAGCATGTGATAGAGAACCTCTGTGTAAGTAATGAAGACAATCAGTGTGGACAGACCTTCAGCCAGATTCCAAATCTTTCTGTGCTCAAAAGAACTCCCATGGAAGCATATTCTTCTGAATTCCTTGAGTTGGGCAATCTTTGATGGATCATGAATCATTTAAGCATCCTATCAGATCTCACTCTGGATGCAATGCCTCTCAGCATAAGGAATGTGGAGAAGCCTGCAGTTGTCCCTCTTACCTCAGCACTCCTGTGAGAACTCTTACTGGAGAGAAGCCCTATGAATGTAAGAAATGTGGGAAAGCCTTTCATCAGTCTTCAGACCTCATACATATGAGAACTCACAGTGGAGACAGGCTTTATAAATGTAAGGAATGTGGCAAAGTCTGTCATCATCCCTCACACCTCACTAGACATATGAGTACTCATAGTGGAGAGAGGCCTTATCAATGTAAGGAATGTGGGAAAGCCTTCCGTTGGCCAACAAATCCCACTAAACATATAAGAGCTCACAGTAGAGAAGCCTTATGAATGTAACGAATGTGGGAAAGCCTTTTAGTTTCTTCTCAGACTTAACTAAACATATGAGAATTCACAGTGGGGAGAGGCCTTATGAATGTAAGGAATGTGGCAAAGCCTTTACTTGCTCTTTAAGCTTCACTAACCATATGAGAATTCACAATGGGAAGAGGCCTTATGAATGTAAAGAATGTCGCAAGTCCTTTTGTCGTTCCTCGCACCTCACTACATGTATGAGTACTCACAGTGGAGAGAGGCCTTATGAATGTAAGGAATGTGACAAATTCTTCAGTAGCTCCTCAGACTTAACTAAACATATGAGAATTCACAATGGGGAGAAGCCCTATGAATGTAAGGAATGTGGCAAGGCCTTGAGTTGCTCTTCATGCTTCAGTAAACATATAAGAATTCATAATGGAGAGAGGCCTTATGAATGTAAGGAATGTGGGAAAGCCTTCAGTTGGCCGTCACACATCACTAAACATACAAGAATTCACAGTAGAGAGAGATCTTATGAATGTAAGGAATGTGGAAAAGCCTGTCATAATTCCTCACACCTCACTAGACATATGAGTACACATGGTGGAGAGAGGCCTTATAAATGTAAAGAATGTGGAAAAGCCTTTAATTGCTCTTCAAGCTTCAATAAACATGTGAGAATTCACAATGGAGGGAAGCCTTATGAATGTAAGGAATGTGGCAAATCCTTTAGTTCCTCCTCAAACTTAACTAAACATATGAGAATTCACAATGGGGAGAGGCCTTATGAATGTAAGGAATGTGGCAAATTGTTTAGTTGCTCGCTACACCTCACTACACATATGACTTGCTCACCTCACTACACATATGAGTACTGACAGTGGAGAGAGGCCTTATGAAAGTAGGAAATGTGGCAAAGCCTTTAGATGTTCCTCATACTTAACTAGCCATATGAGTACTCACAGTGGAGAGAAGCCTTTCGTCGTTCCTCACACCTCACTGGACATATGAGAACTCACAGTGGAGAGAGGCCTTAAGTGAGAATTAGTTCATTCATAGCACTGTGATTTCAAACAGCAAATTTCTAAAAGTCTCTGATTAGAGAACAAAGTTTCTCAGTGACTAAGAGAACAACAGAAACTCATAGAAAGGGCCATTAGAGCTACTTTGTTTCTTTGGATAAAATAACTGTTTTCATGGTAACTGTTTTTGTCTTTGTTAGTGTTCATTTATCCAGTTCCATGAACAGCTTGACAGACATTTACTTCCTCAGTCCATACTAAATTTTACCTTCTTTGGGTATTAGAAATAAGGCTGCAGTGAGTGGCTTGAGCATATGTGGTATCATGTTTTTTAATGTTTTTAATGTTTTTAATTGATGTTAATTTGCATGCAATAAAATGCACTGATCTTGTATTTGGATTGAGGTTTTGTTTTGTTTTTATGTATAAAGTGTTCTATTCCAGCTGTCTCCACTGTAAATTCTTGTATGTTTGCCATTTGTAATTAGTAAATTTCTCATAGGGAGATACTTTGAGACTGTACAAATTTCTGTTTTTCATCTTTTGTCACTAATTTTAGATCCATTGATAATTATTACCTGCAACCATTATTACTGCGGTGTTTACCAAATGGTGATTTTCCTCTTCTGAGCATTCATTCTAGACTTATTAATTGGAGTTCTACTGTAAGAAATAGCTTTGCTTTCTCCCCCACCTTATTTACTTGTTAAATTGTTTATATCAGTATAGTCTAATGGATATTAGTATTTTTTATTTTCTTGCTCAAATTGTCACAGGTTTGGTTCTTAGAAGCTGCCTTAAGTAGGTTCCTGTACATTTTTTTAAATTATTTTCTGGCAGTGTTCCAGGCTCTTCTAGGACTTCTGCATCAACCCTGGAATCAGCCTCATAAAAATAAAATTGTTATAGCCTGAATGTGTGTGCATCCATTTGGTGTAGGAGCAGCCCTTGGTGCCCTGTGATGGGTAGAGCCTTGAGGTAGGGCCCAGCGTAGTTGATTGTCACCATCCAGGAGCAGAGCAGGTTGTGGGGAGAAGAGGCATTCCACTGTCTGAATTCCTGGGCCTTTTGACTCTGACCCTTTGGAACTCACCCCTCCCTCAATGAAACAGTAGGAATCATTTCATCAGTGAACGCTCTTCTCTAGGCTCTGCTCCAGTGAGCAGGCAGCCTGCCCTCTGCATCCACATGTGTACAGTCTCGTCACCTCCTCAGGAAACAGGAGGCTCTGGGGTTCTAGCAGGTGTATGAACAGAGGAGGCCAAGGCAGAGTTTGGGGAATGGATGTGCATGTGTGCGCTGGAGCTCAGGAGGGCTGGTGGGCATTTTACTTCTGCCTCAAAATGTCATGAGTCTTTGGCCAATCATCATGTGTAAATCTCCTGACACATCACCTGATAGTACCTTGTTGTTGTTAGGTGCCATCGAGTCCATTTTGACTAATAGCAAATCTGTGTATGACAAAACGAAACACTGCCCGGCCCTGCGCCATCCTCACGATCATTGCTGGGTTTGAGTCCATAGCTGGAGCCACTGTGTCAGTCCATCTCCTCGAAGGTCCTTCTCTCTTTCACTGACCCTCTACTAAGCATGATGTCCTCCCCCATGGACTGGTCCCTCCTGATAACATGTCCAATAGTACTTTGTTAGGCTGTGCTTATCAAGTGGTGAAGAACCAAACCTCTTAAAATCTGTATTTTTTCTTTTTTACATGTAGTTCGAGAAGTTTAGGTTTTAAACATATGGTTCTAATGTTTACTTTTAATATCAGTGATACAGTCCCTAGCACTTCAAAGCCCTTCTATTTATGGGCAGGTATTTCATGGAGCCTGGTCTCTGACAGGAGCCCCGGTGGTGCAGTGGTAAAGTGCTTGGCTGTTAGCCAGAAGGTCAGTGGTTCAAGCCCACCAGGTGCTCTGTGGGAAAATGATGTGGCAGTCTGCTTCCATAAAGATTTACAGCCTTGGAAACCCTATGGGACAGTTCTCCTTTGTCCTGTAGGGTCACTGTGACTCGACAGCAATGGGTCATGATTTTTTTGTTTTAATCTCTGTGAGTAACCACCTGTTTGTCACTTTATTGTCCTGTGGTGGCTTGCATGTTGCTATGGTGCTGGAAGCTATGCCACCAGTATTTCAAATACCAGCAGGGTCACCCAGTGGAGGTTTCAGTGGAACTTCCAGATTAAGATAGATTAGGAAGAAAGGCCTGGCAGTCTTCTTCTGAAAATTAGCCAATGAAAACCCTATGGATCAGAAGAGAATGTTGTCCGACAGCACTCAAAAAGGTCAAGGATCATGAAGGTAGCACAGGACCGAGTAACATTTCATTCTATTATACATAGGGGTACCATGAGCAGGAGCCAACTGGGCAGTTAACAACAGAGTCTCTGAAAGACACAAGCAGACAGAAGGGGTTGAGAATTCTCTTAGCATCAGATCCGCAGTTCTGAGCAGCTCCATTAAATGATGTTGATGATCATCTTAACCATTCTTAAATCCTTCTGTTTCTAGGAAGGTGTTTTTTTCATGCGGGTATCTGGAGAGGCCACAAAGGGGGGATTGTTGAGATATTTTAAATTCCTGTTTTGGGATACCTGAATATAGTAATAACACCAGACCCGAAGCACTTTAAAATGGGTCTTTTCTCTGCTACCAGTGCATGATTTTCAGTTTTAAATGCAGGGTTCTGATTGTGCAGATGTAAAAATGAAACTCCACCTGGACCTGACAGGATCCCATTTATTAGTGGGTGATTTAAAGCTTTGTGGAGATGGTCGGCTTTTTAAATATTTGAATTTGTTTGTTTCAGTTGGAGTCTGGACAAAATCAGCCCTGATCTCTGGGGGTCCTCAGGTCTTTGCTCATGGAGACGGGAGGGGACAAGGACCCCACGGGAGGGTACCTAGTGGGCAATAAGTGAGTTTCAGACTTCTTTTCCCTCATGGCTGCTCAGTCCCTTTTTGCTTGGAGATCTCTCCTTTTTCCCCTGGAGGATACCTTTTGGGTCAAGTTCCTGCTGACCCCTTTACTTAGCTATGCAACCATGAGCAAGTCACTGGACTTGCTGTGCCTCTGTTTCCTTGTCCTTAAACGTGAATAAATAACATCTCTCCTGCACTCCTGCACATAGATTACCCCAACTCTCAGCCCCATCCCCTAGATGTCCTACCCTGTACACAAAGCACAGGTCTGAACTAGAAAGATGGAGAATCACCGCAGGGGAAAGATCACCATGTTTGTGTTCTCAGCCTGTTTACCCGTTGCCAGCGAGTCGGTTCCGACTCATAGCGACCCTCTAACGTTCAGACGCTCAGGTGGCCGGATGTTCACTTGCACTGGAGCAGCCTGAGGGGTTGTTGCTCCAACTCATAGTGACCCCGTGCAAAACAGAACTAAACACTGCCGGGTCCTGCACCATCACATTTGTTGCCATGCGTAAGCCCCTTGTTGCAACCACAGTGTCAGTCCATCTCGTTGAGTGTCTTCTTCTTTTCCGCTGACCCCCTACTTTACCAAGCATGATTTTCTCCAGGGACTGATCCCTCCTGGCAACATGTCTAAAGTATGTGAAATATAGTCTCACCATCCTTGCTTCTAAGGAGCATTCTGGTTGTATGTCTTCCAAGACAGATTTGTTAATTCTTTTGGCTGTCCGTGGTATATTCAATATTCTTCTCCAGCACCATAATTCAAAGGCATCAATTCTTCTTCAGTCTTCTTTATCCATCATCCAGCTTTCACATGCATAGGAGGAGATTGAAAACACCATGGCTTGGGTCAGGCGCACCTTAGTCTTCAAGGTGACATCTTTGCTTTTCAACACTTTAAAGAGGTCTTTTGCAGCAGATTTGCCCATTGCAACGCATCTTTTGATTTCTTGACTTCTGCTTCCATGGTTGTTGATTGTGGATCCAAGTAAAATGAAATCTTTGACCACTTTAGTCTTTTCTGTGTTTATCATGATGTTGCTCATTGGTCCAGTTGTTAGGATTTTTGTTTTCTTTATGTTGAGGTGCAATCCATACTGAAGGCTGTGGTCTTTGATCTTCATCAGTAAGTGCTTCAAGTCCTCTTCACTTTCAGCAAGCAAGGTTGTGTCATCTGCATAACGCAGGTTGTTAATGAGTCTTTCTCCAATCCTGATGCCCTGTTCTTCATATAGTCCAGCTTCTCGAATTATTTGTTTAGCATACAGATTGACTAGGTATGGTGAAAGGATACAACCCTCACTCACACCTTTCTTGACTTTAAACCATGCAGTATCCTCTTGTTCTGTTCAAACGACTGCCTCTTGAACTATGTACAGGTTCCTCATGAGCACAACTCAATGTTCTGGAATTCCCATTCTTCGCAATGTTATCCATAATTTCGTATGATCCACATAGTCGAATACCTTTGCATAGCCAGTAAAACACAGGTAAACATCTTTGCGGTGTTCTCTGCTTTCAGCCAGGATTCATCTGACATCAGCAACGATACCCCTGGTTCCTGGTCCTTTTCTGAATCTGGCTTGAATTTCTGGCAGTTCCTGTTGATACACTGCTGCAGTCACTTTTGAATGATCTTCAGCAAAATTTTACTTGCATGTGATATTAATGATATTGTTCAATAATTTCTGCATTCAGTAGGATCACGTTTCTTGCAAATAGGCATAAATACAGATCTCTTCCAGTCGGTTGGCCAGGTAGCTATCTTCCAAATTTCTTGGCATAGATGAGTGCGTACTTCCAGTGCTGCATCTGTTTGTTGAAACATCTCAGTTGGTATTCCCTCAATTCCTGGAGCCTTGTTTTTCACCAGTGCCTTCAGTACAGCTTGGACTTCTTCCTTCAGTACCACTGCTTCTTGCTCATATGGTACCTTCTCAAATGGTTGAGCATCGACCAATTCTTTTTGGTACAGTGACTCTGTGTTCTTTCCATCTCATTTTGATGCTTTCTGAGTCGTTTAATATTATCCCCATAGAGTCCTTCGATATTGCAACTTGAGGCTTGAATTTTTTTTCTTCAGTTCTTTCAGCTGGATAAATGCAGAATGTGTTCTTCTCTTTTGGTTTTCCATCTCCAGTTCTTTGCACATGTCATTATAATACTTTACGTTGTCTTCTTAAGCCACCCTTTGAAACCTTTTGTTCAGTTCTTTTACTTCATCATTTCTTCCCTTTCGCTTTAGCTACTCGGCATTCAAGAGCAAGTTTCAGAGTCTTTCTGACATACGTTTTGGTCTTTTCTTTCTTTCCTGTCTTTTCAGTGACCTCTTGCTTTCTTCATATATGATGTCCTTGATGTCGTTCCACAGCACGTCTGACCTTCAGTCATTAGTGTTCAATGAGTCAAATCTGTTCTTGAGATCATCTCTAAATTCAGGTGGGATATATTCAAGGTCGTACTTTGGCTCTCCTGGCCTTGTTCTGACTGATGATATTGAGCTTTTCCATCGTCTCTTTCCACAGATGTCGTCAATTTGATTCCTGTATATCCCATCTGGCGAGATCCACGTGTACAGTCGCCGTTGATGTTGTTGAAAAAAAGTATTTTCAATGAAGAAGACTGGTCCTGCAAAATCCTATCATGCGATCTCTGACATCATTTCTGTCACCAAAGCCATATTTTCCAACTACCAGTCCTTCTCCTTTGTTTCTAGCTTTCGCTTTCCAATCACCAGTAATTATCAGTGCATCCTGATTACATTTTAAATCAATTTCATACTGCAGAAGTTGGTAAAAATCTTGAGTTTCTTCATCATTGGCCTTAGTGGTTAGTGCATAAATTTGAATAATAGTCGTAATAACTGGTCTTCCTTGTAAGCATATGGATATTATCCTATCACTGACAGTGTTGTACTTCAGGATAGACCTTGAAATGTTCTTTTTGACAATGAATGCAACACCATTCCTCTTCAAGTTTTCGTTTCTGGCATAGTAAACCATATGATTGTCTGATTCAAAATGGCCAGTACCTGTCCATTTCAGCTCACTAATGCCTAGGATATCAATGTTTGGTGTGTTCCATTTAATTTTTGACCACTTCCAATTTTCCTAGATTCATACTTTGTACATTCCATGTTCCAATTATTAACAGATGTTTGCAGCTGTTTCTTCTTATTTTGAGTCATGCCAGATCAGCAGATGAAGGTCCCAAAAGCTTGACTTCATCCACGTCATTAAGATTGACTCTACTTTGAGGAGGCAGCTCTTCCCCAGTTGTATTTTGAGTGCCTTCCAACCTGGGGGCTCATCTTGTGACACTATATCAGACAGTGTTCTGCTGCTATTCATAAGGTTTTCACTGGCTAATTCTTTTCATAAAGTAGACTGCCAGGTACTTCTTCCTAGTCTTAGTCTGGAAGCTCAGCTGAAACCCGTCCACCATGGGTGACCCTGCTGGTATCTGAATACCAGTGACATAGCTTCCAGCATCACAGCAACATGCAAGCCCCCACAGTATGACAAACTGACAGACACATGGGAGCCTGAGGAGTTAGGGGTGGTTACTGCCAGGAAACACAGGGCTCACACTGGGGGCCCCCGCCTCATCAGGGCGAGTGGCCCTCATGAAAACTCCATCCTACAACCGCTGTGCTTACCTAGGACTGTAGTTTCTCCTGAAAATAGGACTAGTTCCATAGTGATGCAGCTTTTCTAAGGACTGGCTAGGATCCCACCACCTGTTATCGGGCCTGACGTCTGAGTCACACCCACCTCACTCGTCACCTGCCCTCACAAAGGCCTTTGATTTAACCTTTTTTTCCCTTTTTATGAGGAAAATGTCTAAGCTTCCAACATACGTGGCCCATAGGACACTAGATTTTGACCCTAATTTGTTTGAGACATTAACTTAAATGGGCAGGCATCATCTCTGATTCACAGCACGCCAAAGATTCCTATGGATGAGAACCAAGTTCTGTTGGGATTAAGGACCTACAGACCCTGAAAGTCGGGAGTGGGGGCGGCCTGCAGGGTTGGGGGGCAGGAGAAAGATTAGGTTCTGTCCCATACAGACCCTGCATGTCACACTCACACCGTCTCCTGCTGACCTGGAAGCCCACTGCTCTGAGCAAAGGTTCCCTGCAGTGAGTTCCCTGCAGTGAGTTCCCTGCAGTGAGTTTCCATCTTTCCAGTTCAGACCTGTGCTTTGTGTCCCTTCCAGCACTCGGCTCCACCCCGCCCTCCACACATGGGCCAGGGAACACCCAGGCACAGGGTCACTGCAGACGTTAAAGTCCTCGCACTACCCTCCCCACATAGGTGCAGGCCCATCGCTCACGCCGCCTCAGCCGGCCCAACCATTTCAGCTGGGAAACTGGCCCTTATTAACCTTCCTTTATCAAAATGCTGATTTCAAAAGTCAGCCTCTTGCATTTTGATTGTCTTTCTTAATAATCATTGATACAAGTTTCAGTAGTGACGGTCAGGAGGGTCTTCCTTGGTCCAACAAATCTTACTATTTACTGAATGCTAATAGAAAAAGATAAGAGTGGAAAATATGTGGATCTTTTGTGCTCTATCTATCTGGAAACCCTCGTGGCGCAGCGGATAAGTGCTTTGACTGCTAACCAAGAGGTCGGCAGTTCGAATCCTCCAGGCGGTCCTTGGAAAAGCTATGGGGCAGTTCTAGTCTGTCCTATAGGGTCACTATGAGTCGGAATCGACTTGATGGCAGTGGGTTTGTGTGTGTGTGTGTGTGTGTGTGTGTGTGTGCGCGCTAAGTAGGATTTGTTTATGTGAAAGGTTTCCTAAAATATGTTTTCCAAGATTGTGCTAGCTGTTGTTTTTGTACCTCAGAGCCCAGCTGAAGTGTCTTTGTGAGTACTTGTGGCTTCAGCTGGACAAGTAATAATGGTTCCAATTTTAACTCCTGAGTCACTGCCTCCTTTTGTTCCGAGATTGGAGATAACATGTCGATGATCAAACCCTGGACTTAGGCTCCTAGATGGTGGTGATGGCAGGCTCTTGAAACTCATGGTGCTGGTTTTCCACTGGATACCATCTGGTTCTTCACCAGGATCTTAAGTAAGAGTGATGTTTTCATCAGATGCAGTGCAGAAACGAACAGAGTCAATGTACATCAACATTTTAGCCCAGGCCTTCCTTTTGCCTTTTAAGTGTGTAAGACAATAGAAGATAAGTTTTATTATGCCTAATGCTATCAGGATGCAGACTAAGAATATTACTACTCCCTGCAATAGTGATCTAGCCCATGTACTTGTTCCTGATGGTAACCAACCAAATAAGTCTGGTGTTTGTAGGGATATTATAGTATGTAACCAAGTAGCTTGCTGTCTAACTCTATGTATATCTTGTCCTATTTCTCCTGTGTTATTTATCCAAATCAACAAGAGGAATTTGCTATAGCACAGACTCCACTTTTTTGGGCTAATGAAAAATCTCAGGCTATTCGGTTCTCTAATGACACCTTGGCTAGTGAGGTCAGAGATCACTGTTGTGTTCCCACTCTACTAGCAACTTCATGAGCTATTTGTTCCATAGTGATTGGTAAGTTTCTTAAAGACTTTTATAATTCAACGGTACCGTAAGTAGGAATTAAAACTCTTAGGAATGACCAACTCCACCCTGAGTGTTGGAACAATAGGTTTTCTTCTCTCTCTTGTTTTATAGTGTGTAACAATTTAGCCTTACCTTTCCTAACCCTAACCATAACCTTTGCTAAATTTGGAAACCCTGGTGGCATAGTGGTTAAGTGCTATGGCTGCTAACCAAACCATCAGCAGTTCGAATCCGCCAGGCATTCCTTGGGAACTTTATGGGGCAGTTCTACTCTGTGCTATAGGGTCACTATGAGTTGGAATCGACGGCACTGGGTTTGGTTTTTGGTTTGGTTTGCTAAATTTAGCATACTTTGGTGGCGTACTGGTTAAGAGCTCAGCTGCTATCCAAAAGCTCAGAGTTTGAATCCACGAGCCCCTCCTTGGAAACCCTATGAGGCAGTTCTACTCAGTCCTATCGGGTCACAGCTGGAATCAACTCGACAGCGGTGGGTTTGATTTTGGTTCCAATATTTACTAGCATCATTACTATGAATATCTAAAGGTAATCCTAAAGTTCCCAAAGTGCATTTCCCACACATTTGCCGGGAATCTAAAGAAGAGAGTGCACACATAAACTCACTGTCAATTGGAAAAAGATCATCTAAACTAGTATAGTTGAATCCACCACACAGAAACATATAAGGAGCACAAAAAGTTTGTCTAGAGGAAACAGAAGGTATAGAAAAATTTACATGTGACAACCAAGTTTCCATTAGAGGTAGTCTTCCTAGTAGTCATAATTCTCTATAGGTAAGGTTTTTTCCTACATTCATTATTATAACTATGAGGATGAGGTAACTGATTGTGGGTTGCAGTTTCAGCTAGCTTCTTATACCATTTTCATATCAGTCACCTAAACCTGTAGGAGGGTGTTGGTATCATTCTATAAAATATCTATTCTCATTACGAGGCAAATGAAGATAACTTCAAAGTAACTGGGTGTCACACAAGTAATCATTTAACTGGATCTGAGTGATATTAAAGCATGGTGTTGAAGGTGCTTGGGTTACAGATGGAGGAGCCCATAACTTAACTCTAATTCCACCAAATAAAACTTTACTAGAGTTTAAAGTAGGAGGTGGAATCAAATTGTAATTTAACACAGAGGATACTAAAGGGTCAGAGTTTTCTTTAACAGAACAAGGGTTCTGATGACAAATCCAACATTGTGTCAGATAACTAGCACTGACTACAGATGGTGATAATTGGACAAACGTATTTTCATTTCAAGTATCTATTCCTCTAACAAATAAAAAGGTAACTAAACAATCAACACCAGCCTGAATCAAAATAAAATTAATATAGATTAATAAGGTAACAAAGAATATAACAAATTAACAAAATATCTAATGTACTTTTGAGTCACTCATTCAAGGGAAGAGGTCAGTTCGTGGTCATTTTGAGAGGCTGTCTGAATTTCAACTTCAGCCCTCCTGCTGGTTTGATCACCCAGTCATGAACCTTTGCTGTTGTTAGGTGCTGTTGAGTCGGTTCTGACTCATAATGACCCTGTGTACAACAGAATGAAACACTGCCCAGTCCTTTACCATCCTCATTGTTGTTATGCTTGAGCCCATCCTTGAAGCCACAGTGACAATCCATCTCATTGAGGCTCTTCTTCTTTTTTTCTGACCCTGTACTTTACCACCCCATGCATCCATCAGTTTGTCATAGTGTGGGGGTTCATGTGTTGTTATGATTCAGGAAGCTATGCCACCAGTATTCAAATACTAGCAGGGTCACCCATGGTGAACAAGTTTCAGCTGAGCTTTCAGACTAAGACAGACTAGGAAGAAGGACCTGGCAATCTACTTCTGAAGAATTAGCCAGTGAAAATCTTATGAATAGCAGTGGAACATTATCTGATACAGTGCTGGAAGATGAGCCCCCCAGGTTGGAAGCCACTCAAAAGACGACTGGGGAAGAGCTGCCTCCTCAGAGTAGAGTCAACCTTAATGATGTGGATGGAGTCAAGCTTTCAGGACCTTCATTTGCTGATATGTCATGACTCAAAATGAGAAGAAACGGCTGCAAACACCCATTAATAATCAGAATGTGGAATGTACAAAGTATGAATCTAGGAAAATTGAAAGTTGTCAAAAATGAAATGGAACATAAAGATTGATATCTGCCCTGGATTGAATTCTTTCCCTCCAAAACTATGTGTCAACTTGGTTAGGCCATGATTCCCAGTATTGTGTGGCTGTCCTCCATTTTATAATTGTAATTTTCTGTTGAGAGGATTAGGGTGGGATTGTAACACCACCCTTACTCGGGTCACCTCCCTGATCCAAGGTAAAGGGAGTTACCCTCAAGAGATAAGAGGAAGAGGAACCAAGCAGAGAGTTGCGGACCTCATACCACCAAGAAAGCCGCACCAGAAGCAGAGCATGTCCTTTGGACCTGGGGTCCTTTGGTCTGAGAAGCTCCTCAAGATTGAGGATTGAGATTGAGGACAAGGACCTTCTTCCGGAGCTGACAGAGAGAGAGCCTTCCCCCTGAAGCCGACGCCCTGTATGGATTACACCACAACATAAAGAAAACAAAAGTCCTCACAACTGGACCAATAAGCCACATCATGATAAAAGGAGAAAAGATTGAAGTTGTCAAGGATTTCATTTTACTTGGTCCACAATCAACACCCCTGGAAGCAGCAGTCAAGTACTTAAATGACACATTGCAATGGGCAAATCTGCTGCAAAAGACCTCTTTACAGTATTGAAAAGCAAAGGTGTTACCTTGAGGACTAAGATGTGCCTGACCCAAGCCATGTTGTTTTCAGTCGCCTCACATGCATGCAAAAGCTGGACAATGAATAAGGAAGACGGAAGAAGAATGGACACCTTTGAATTGTGGTGTTGGCAAAGAATTTTGAACATACGAAGAACTGCGAAAAGAACGAACAAATCTGTCTGGAAGAAGTACAACCAGAGTGCTCCTGAGAAGCAAGGATGGTGAGACTACATCTCGCATACTTTGAACATGTTATCAGGAGAGATGAGTCCCTAAAGGACATCATGCTTGGTAAAATAGGAGGTCAGTGGAGAAGAGGAAGACTCTCAATGAGACGGGTTGACACAGTGGCTGCAACAGTGGGCTCAAGCATAACAAGGATTGTGAGGATGGCGCAGGACAGGGCAGTGTTTCGTTCTATGTGCACAGTGGCACTATGAGTCGGAAGCAACTCGACGGCACCTAACAGCTACTACTTCACCAAGCATTGCGTCCTTTTCCAGGGACTGATCCCTCCTGACAACGTGTCCAAAGTATGTGAGACGCAGTCTCGCCATCCTTGCCTGTACGGAGCATTCTGGCTGCACTTCTTCCAAGACAGATATGTTCATTCTTTCGGCAGTCCGTGGCAGAGTCAATATTGATCACCAACACCATAACTGAAAGCCGTCGATTCTTCTGTCTTGCTTGTTCACTGTTCCACTTTTGTACGCATATGAGGTGATTGAAAACACCACGGCTTGGGTCAGCTGCACCTTAGTCCTCGGAGTGACATCTTTGCTTCTGCACACTTTAAAGAGGTCTTTTCCAGCAGATAAATTGAACATTAAATAATCATAAACAAAATTAAATTAATTAAAATTAAATCTTTAATGAAATAAAATTACATTAAATACATTACAATAAACTTACATCGAAGTAAAATAAAATAACATTAAATTAAATTAATATAAAAATAGATAAAATTTTTTAAATGAATAAATGTTATTTCCAAACCTGTTATAAAATTGTACTAAGAAAAATTTTTGAATCATTAAGGTGGTGATTTTTTACTACCAAGTAATGCATATCACTTAAAACCATTTAATTCGAAATATTGACAGGGCTTAGACTGTCAGAATATTTAAGAGGCAAGACAGTTGCTAGTTGTGTAAATCAGATGTATTAATTGAAAATAGTTTTTCTCCTGTTAATCGTCCCCTGTCAGTGAACGCTTCCTGACGGCTTCAGTCGCCTGTCTGGCGCTGTGGTCGGCTGACACACCCACTTCAGCACAAGTTGCTTTCAGGGCCTCTCCCAGGCAAAGGCATATCTGGGGTATGGCAGGGACGGCACGGCGCTGGGTGCTGCTTGAGGGGAACGGGCAGCGATGAGCAGTTTCTGTTGGCCAGTGCAGTTCCCATTGCCACTGTGAGAGATCATCCGGCAACTTCACTGATTGCCATGGGTGCAATTTTCAGAGGATACACTGTTGCTCCGGGGGCTCCCACTTGGAATGTCCACCTTGTAAGTTGTCTAGAGTTGTCCTAGCACGGAGGGGAACGTTTTGTGCAAGACTAAAACAGTAATTAGTTTAAATATGTGTATTTTTTACAGCGGGGTTTCATGCTAACTACTTAGTATTTGTTTGGATATTTTAGTCAAATTAATTTTTGACACACTGAATTTGGCATCCCGGTAAGCCTTATGCCCCAGGTGGCCGCCCATAGAGCCCGACCCTTAATGCAGCACTGTCAACAGGTTTTCCTCTTGGTCTTCAAGGGAGAGGCCCCCAAGAACACAGAAACATCAGGATGCTGCCAACACCACTCGCAAAGAGAACTGACTGGGTGGAGCAGTTTTACCTTGTGCCACAGGGCACGTAAGAAGGCAGCCCGCAGTGGAGCACTCCACGTCTAGAGAGGCCTGAGCTGCCTTACAGGGCACCTAAGAAGGCAGCCCGCAGTGGAGCACTCCACGTCTAGAGAGGCCTCAGCTGCCTTACAGGGCACCTAAGAAGGCAGCCCGCAGTGGAGCACTCCACGTCTAGAGAGGCCTCAGCTGCCTTACAGGGCACCTAAGAAGGCAGCCCGCAGTGGAGCACTCCACGTCTAGAGAGGCCTCAGCTGCCTTACAGGGCACCTAAGAAGACAGCCCGCAGTGGAGCACTCCACGTCTAGAGAGGCCTCAGCTGCCTTACAGGGCACCTAAGAAGGCAGCCCGCAGTGGAGCACTCCACGTCTAGAGAGGCCTCAGCTGCCTTACAGGGCACCTAAGAAGGCAGCCCGCAGTGGAGCACTCCACGTCTAGAGAGGCCTCAGCTGCCTTACAGGGCACCTAAGAAGGCAGCCCGCAGTGGAGCACTCCACGTCTAGAGAGGCCTGAGCTGCCTTACAGGGCACCTAAGAAGGCAGCCCGCAGTGGAGCACTCCACGTCTAGAGAGGCCTCAGCTGCCTTACAGGGCACCTAAGAAGGCAGCCCGCAGTGGAGCACTCCACGTCTAGAGAGGCCTCAGCTGCCTTACAGGGCACCTAAGAAGGCAGCCCGCAGTGGAGCACTCCACGTCTAGAGAGGCCTGAGCTGCCTTACAGGGCACCTAAGAAGGCAGCCCGCAGTGGAGCACTCCACGTCTAGAGAGGCCTCAGCTGCCTTACAGGGCACCTAAGAAGGCAGCCCGCAGTGGAGCACTCCACGTCTAGAGAGGCCTCAGCTGCCTTACAGGGCCCCTAAGAAGGCAGCCCGCAGTGGAGCACTCCACGTCTAGAGAGGCCTCAGCTGCCTTACAGGGCACCTAAGAAGGCAGCCCGCAGTGGAGCACTCCACGTCTAGAGAGGCCTCAGCTGCCTTACAGGGCACCTAAGAAGGCAGCCCGCAGTGGAGCACTCCACGTCTAGAGAGGCCTCAGCTGCCTTACAGGGCACCTAAGAAGGCAGCCCGCAGTGGAGCACTCCACGTCTAGAGAGGCCTCAGCTGCCTTACAGGGCACCTAAGAAGACAGCCCGCAGTGGAGCACTCCACGTCTAGAGAGGCCTCAGCTGCCTTACAGGGCACCTAAGAAGGCAGCCCGCAGTGGAGCACTCCACGTCTAGAGAGGCCTCAGCTGCCTTACAGGGCACCTAAGAAGGCAGCCCGCAGTGGAGCACTCCATGTCTAGAGAGGCCTCAGCTGCCTTACAGGGCACCTAAGAAGACAGCCCGCAGTGGAGCACTCCACGTCTAGAGAGGCCTCAGCTGCCTTACAGGGCACCTAAGAAGGCAGCCCGCAGTGGAGCACTCCACGTCTAGAGAGGCCTGAGCTGCCTTACAGGGCACCTAAGAAGGCAGCCCGCAGTGGAGCACTCCACGTCTAGAGAGGCCTCAGCTGCCTTACAGGGCACCTAAGAAGACAGCCCGCAGTGGAGCACTCCACGTCTAGAGAGGCCTCAGCTGCCTTACAGGGCACCTAAGAAGGCAGCCCGCAGTGGAGCACTCCACGTCTAGAGAGGCCTGAGCTGCCTTACAGGGCACCTAAGAAGGCAGCCCGCAGTGGAGCACTCCACGTCTAGAGAGGCCTCAGCTGCCTTACAGGGCACCTAAGAAGGCAGCCCGCAGTGGAGCACTCCACGTCTAGAGAGGCCTCAGCTGCCTTACAGGGCACCTAAGAAGGCAGCCCGCAGTGGAGCACTCCACGTCTAGAGAGGCCTCAGCTGCCTTACAGGGCACCTAAGAAGGCAGCCCGCAGTGGAGCACTCCACGTCTAGAGAGGCCTGAGCTGCCTTACAGGGCACCTAAGAAGGCAGCCCGCAGTGGAGCACTCCACGTCTAGAGAGGCCTCAGCTGCCTTACAGGGCACCTAAGAAGGCAGCCCGCAGTGGAGCACTCCACGTCTAGAGAGGCCTCAGCTGCCTTACAGGGCACCTAAGAAGGCAGCCCGCAGTGGAGCACTCCACGTCTAGAGAGGCCTCAGCTGCCTTACAGGGCACCTAAGAAGGCAGCCCGCAGTGGAGCACTCCACGTCTAGAGAGGCCTCAGCTGCCTTACAGGGCACCTAAGAAGGCAGCCCGCAGTGGAGCACTCCACGTCTAGAGAGGCCTCAGCTGCCTTACAGGGCACCTAAGAAGGCAGCCCGCAGTGGAGCACTCCACGTCTAGAGAGGCCTGAGCTGCCTTACAGGGCACCTAAGAAGGCAGCCCGCAGTGGAGCACTCCACGTCTAGAGAGGCCTCAGCTGCCTTACAGGGCACCTAAGAAGGCAGCCCGCAGTGGAGCACTCCACGTCTAGAGAGGCCTGAGCTGCCTTACAGGGCACCTAAGAAGGCAGCCCGCAGTGGAGCACTCCACGTCTAGAGAGGCCTGAGCTGCCTTACAGGGCACCTAAGAAGGCAGCCCGCAGTGGAGCACTCCACGTCTAGAGAGGCCTCAGCTGCCTTACAGGGCACCTAAGAAGGCAGCCCGCAGTGGAGCACTCCACGTCTAGAGAGGCCTCAGCTGCCTTACAGGGCACCTAAGAAGGCAGCCCGCAGTGGAGCACTCCACGTCTAGAGAGGCCTGAGCTGCCTTACAGGGCACCTAAGAAGGCAGCCCGCAGTGGAGCACTCCACGTCTAGAGAGGCCTGAGCTGCCTTACAGGGCACCTAAGAAGGCAGCCCGCAGTGGAGCACTCCACGTCTAGAGAGGCCTCAGCTGCCTTACAGGGCACCTAAGAAGGCAGCCCGCAGTGGAGCACTCCACGTCTAGAGAGGCCTGAGCTGCCTTACAGGGCACCTAAGAAGGCAGCCCGCAGTGGAGCACTCCACGTCTAGAGAGGCCTCAGCTGCCTTACAGGGCACCTAAGAAGGCAGCCCGCAGTGGAGCACTCCACGTCTAGAGAGGCCTGAGCTGCCTTACAGGGCACCTAAGAAGGCAGCCCGCAGTGGAGCACTCCACGTCTAGAGAGGCCTCAGCTGCCTTACAGGGCACCTAAGAAGGCAGCCCGCAGTGGAGCACTCCACGTCTAGAGAGGCCTCAGCTGCCTTACAGGGCACCTAAGAAGGCAGCCCGCAGTGGAGCACTCCACGTCTAGAGAGGCCTCAGCTGCCTTACAGGGCACCTAAGAAGGCAGCCCGCAGTGGAGCACTCCACGTCTAGAGAGGCCTCAGCTGCCTTACAGGGCACCTAAGAAGGCAGCCTGCAGTGGAGCACTCCACGTCTAGAGAGGCCTGAGCTGCCTTACAGGGCACCTAAGAAGGCAGCCCGCAGTGGAGCACTCCACGTCTAGAGAGGCCTCAGCTGCCTTACAGGGCACCTAAGAAGGCAGCCCGCAGTGGAGCACTCCACGTCTAGAGAGGCCTGAGCTGCCTTACAGGGCACCTAAGAAGGCAGCCCGCAGTGGAGCACTCCACGTCTAGAGAGGCCTCAGCTGCCTTACAGGGCACCTAAGAAGGCAGCCCGCAGTGGAGCACTCCACGTCTAGAGAGGCCTCAGCTGCCTTACAGGGCACCTAAGAAGGCAGCCCGCAGTGGAGCACTCCACGTCTAGAGAGGCCTCAGCTGCCTTACAGGGCACCTAAGAAGGCAGCCCGCAGTGGAGCACTCCACGTCTAGAGAGGCCTGAGCTGCCTTACAGGGCACCTAAGAAGGCAGCCCGCAGTGGAGCACTCCACGTCTAGAGAGGCCTCAGCTGCCTTTCTAGAGGGAGAGCTTGTCCCAGGAGCCAGACTTTCTGGTCTCTCGTGCCTGAGTGGAAACAAACCCGCCTTTGACTTCTGATCTCAGGAACATTTTCAAATACAGCCTCCGATAAAGCCTCTTTCTGACATGTTTTTGTTAGTGATGTGGGGCAAAGAGCAAGAAGACACAAACAGCGAGATGGAAACGAAGGTGCAGGCACCCTCCTGTGGACGTGAGCAGACAGAGCGAGCACGGACGGCACGGCTCAGGAGCCCTCGCTGACCCTACAGACTCCGTTGCGTCACAGGCTCTGGGTGAAGGCCTGGATACGCAGTGTGACGAGCACGGACGGCACGGCCCAGGAGCCCTCGCTGACCCTACAGACTCCGTTGCGTCACAGGCTCTGGGTGAAGGCCTGGATACGCAGTGTGACGAGCACGGACGACACGGCCCAGGAGCCCTCGCTGACCCTACAGACTCCGTTGCGTCACAGGCTCTGGGTGAAGGCCTGGATACGCAGTGTGACGAGCACGGACGACACGGCCCAGGAGCCCTCGCTGACCCTACAGACTCCATTGCGTCACAGGCTCTGGGTGAAGGCCTGGATACGCAGTGTGACGAGCACGGACGACACGACCCAGGAGCCCTCGCTGACCCTACAGACTCCGTTGCGTCACAGGCTCTGGGTGAAGGCCTGGATACGCAGTGTGACGAGCACGGACGGCACAGCCCAGGAGCCCTCGCTGACCCTACAGACTCCGTTGCGTCACAGGCTCTGGGTGAAGGCCTGGATACGCAGTGTGAGGAGCACGGACGACACGGCCCAGGAGCCCTCGCTGACCCTACAGACTCCGTTGCGTCACAGGCTCTGGGTGAAGGCCTGGATACGCAGTGTGACGAGCATGGACGACACGACCCAGGAGCCCTCGCTGACCCTACAGACTCCGTTGCGTCACAGGCTCTGGGTGAAGGCCTGGATACGCAGTGTGACGAGCACGGACGACACGGCCCAGGAGCCCTCGCTGACCCTACAGACTCCGTTGCGTCACAGGCTCTGGGTGAAGGCCTGGATATGCAGTGTGACGGATCACATGTGGGCTCTGCAGTCTGCAGACCTCGTTACAAGCTGGGTAACCTGGAAAAGGTCCATTAAGCTGTGTGGGGTCCGTTGTCTCCCCTGTGATGTGGTGATTATAATAGTACCTCTGCTTTTTTCCCGAAGACCAAAATTATCTGAAAGAACAGACGGTGAGCACCCTCCTGTAGGTCCAGCACCCACCTCAACCCAGAAAGTGTCTGAGAACAGGGATCCCTGCGAGTGGAGGGAATCTCTGAGAAGGAGCTGGGTACCACAAGCATTTTCAGCTCTTTGTCCACGCTACACTTTGGCTGGGACTGTGGGGACAAACAAACTGTGGGAGGGTCAAGCTGCCCCGGGGGAGCAGAGACAAGACCCAAGGCCCTGGGGTGCAATAGCTGCTTGGGCTGAAAGTGCTGGGCCTGAGGCGGCCTCCTGGAGATTCCCGCATCCAACACTTGTGGGCAGCAGGAGCCTGGCAGCATCCGGGGACCAGTCAGGAGAATCAGACACACCTCCACACCTACGTGCCACCTGACCCTCCCACATCTTCACTCCCTACAGCTTCTACTGCCCCCACCTATGGCCTTACTGTAGACACCTTGGTGGCTTACTGGTCCTTTGCACCTCTTCTTGGGCCACACCTGTGCACTCCGTGAATTCCTCCCTTATCCTCCCTCCCACAACTGTGCCTTGTGGCCTGTCCCTCCTCCTCACTCCCTACACCCTCCTCACCACAACTAGGCTCCCCCTGGTCCCACCCACCTCATTGTTACCCATACCTGGTGGTGGTGTTTTCCATATACAAGGTCTGATCACTTACTCCTCCCACCTCCTCCCTCACAACACCAGTGCTGCCCCAGACCCCACCTGTCTCCTTTTACACACATGTGGGAGTTGTCTAGGCCTCTTGCACAACTCTCCCACATCTGGGCTGTCTCCTCACCCTGTCCTCCTCTTCTTTATCCACCCCTGGCATTTATCATGAAGCCAGGTGGTCAGGTAGATACTTGTACACAGATGCTCACAACAGCACTACTCACATCAGTCAAAGGGTGGAAACAACCCAAATGTCCATCAACAAATGGATAAACAAAATGTGGTATACCAGGAGATAACATTCACCATTAAAAGAATTCCATACTGACACATAGCACACTTTGGATGAACGTGGAAAACATTGAGCTAAGTGAAAGAAGCGAGACATAGAAGGCCACACGTTGCATGATTCCATTTAGAGGAAAAATCCAGAGCAGGTAAATCCACGGACACAGGAAGCCCAGTAGTGGTTTCAGGGGCTGGGGGAGGAGAGAGTGGAGAGTGGATGCTGCATAGCTACAGGGTTTCTGTTTGGGGTGGTGAACATGCTCCAGAACCAGACAGTGGTGATGGCTGAATAGCAGTGTGAAAGTATATAAAACCACTGAATTACACAGTTTAAAATTAACTAAACTTTGTTTCACATCAGACCTAAAACTTTTAAACTGTATTTTATGCCAAACCTAAAAAATTTAAGAACTTAAAGTTGACTAAACAATAAAGTATTTGTAAAACAAGAAAAACCCTACAAACACATCCGACGGATGACCTCTCAGGGGAGGGGCAGGGAGGCTCCGGCACCGGAGCTACAGCCTTGGCTCAGGAGCTGTTGCTGGGGGAGGTGCTGAGGCTGCAGGCCTGGAGGTGATGCTCCAGGTGAATCTGGAGCAGGAGCAGACTCTCCGTCTGGGGCTGGGCTGGGCCTGATGATGGAGTAGTAGGGTGAGACTGGGCTCTGGTGCTGGTGCCAGAGCTGGCCCTACCTCGGGAGGTGATACTACAGCTGGTTACGGAGGTGAGGCTAGGCCTCGAGCTGACTTGAGAGTTGGTGCGGGAACTGCAAGAGGAGAGAAGATCACCAACATGGCTGCCTTTCCTTGTGCCTTTCCAAAGATGGAAACACTTCACTGCATCAAGAGAAGCCCAATCCCACCAGCTCCTCTTCAGGAGCCTTCACAGACTGCAGTCAACCAGGTGAGTGGTCTGAGGTTCTCTGAGCTCCGGCCCAACACCCCCAGCCTCTGGAGACTCCTCCCTGTGTAGCCCAGCCCTGCACCCCTGCGTGCGTGCTCACATACCCCCACCCATCCTCCCCACCCTCTGGCTGTCTCAGTGGACTCTGGGTGCTCCGACTGGTCAAGGATCAGGTGGGTACGGCACTCCAGGTTTAAGCCCGGCATGTTCAGCTGAGCGTACACTGTCAGCATCCTTGAGGGGGAGGAAGTCCAGAGGCTGAAGGAAACCCAAGTACTTTAACAGCCAGGTGCCCACGATGGAGGAGATGGCACTGAGGGTGGGCGTTCTGAAATTCCCATTCTTCGCAATGTTATCCATAGTTTATTATGGTCCACACAGCCGAATGTCTTTGCAACACTAAAGTAGCTACCTCATAGGCTTGCTTGGACCAAGGGTGATTTGGAAATGATTTCTGCAGTATCATTAATTAAAGCCGATGCTTCTAGTCTGGAGTCTCTGGGTGGCACAGTTAAGCACTCAGCTACGAACTGAAAGGTTGGAGGTTCAAATTCACCCAGGAGCTGGGGAAGAAAGGCCTGGCAATCTCCTTCTGAAAGGTCACAGGCATTGCAAACTTTATGGAGCACAGGTCTACTCTGACACACATCACCATGAGTTGGAATAGACTCAATGGTAACTTTTTTTTTTTCATGCTTCTATTGGAGGTGTAGGCACCCTGATGGCACAGTGGTTAAGCACTCGGCTGCTAACTGAAACTTCAGAGGTTCATATCCACACAGATCCATGGGAGAAAAGACCTGCTGATCTGCTCCCATAAAGATTATGGAAACACTACATGGTAGTTCTACTCTGTCATATACAGTGGCTATGAGTTGGAATTGACCCCACAGCACACAGCAACAACCCTGGGGTTCAAGCAATCAGATTCTTAAAAGGTTAAAAGATATAGAGTAAAACCTGCAAAAGCTGGAAACTGTGACACGGAAACCTGCCAGAGAAGGAAAACTAATATTTTCCACTGATAGAAATAGAAAAGTGTTAAGACTGCACCCTGTCAAAAGCGGAAGACATGCAAGACCCAGAAAAAAAGGCAGTCCAGTGGCGCTCTGGCTCTCACGGGTTCCACTGTATCAAGGCGCTGATGTGTAGGACTGTGAGCAGGAGGGTCAGGAGAGGGAGGCAGCTGTCCTGGGCTCCGTACATACATCCTCCTGCTCCTTCCCGAGGGTGGCTCCACGAGGAAGGTGCTCTTCTCTGCAGGACTCCCAGATACTCACCTTCTGGTGTCTACTCTGCTCCGCCCGGGAGGCCACCGAAGGAGGTTTGACTGAAAGGCGATGAAAAATCAGAATTTATTTTTGATTGGTGAATGTTTCCAAACTCTGGAGATGCTCACGTAGGGACAGAGAATTAGGAACCAGAGCATGGAGAGTCCAAGGCTTATCTGAAATGGCTTCTGCAGTATCATTACTTAATGGCTAACTGGTTTCTTAAAATGTTTTAAACCTCATCTCTGGTTCATCTTATGTACATAAAGTCTCTTACATTTATTTTAAGAAATTAATTGACTGCGTTGGGTATCTTAACTGGGTTCAGATAGAGACGTGTGATAAACCGTCAGGGAGAGGGTTAGCCATGAAAACTCTCCGTGTCAAAACCGGACAAGCAAGCACCGGGCTTCACCTCTCCCACGACTGCCTGAGCCTACAGCGTGGGAAGCCCGGGGACGGGAATCACGCATCTTGAATCCAACTTGCTCCTTCCGTTTAGGAGGACTGACTGTCGTTTTATAAACTCTCCTGTCTGAGCAGAAGTGAGCTGCTCGCTTCTGTCGTGTAAAGATGGCACATCACTTTCTTTGCCTGATGCCATCTCTGGTCAGAGCGTGTGGGAAAGCTCAGGGAGATTAAACAGCTCTCAAGCCTCTCCGAAGATCAGCACAAAAAAACAGGCTCCATTTGGGGTAAGACAATCCTGTGTTGTGATTAAATGTACATAAACTACGCGTCTTTATGGTGCCAATCTCCTTAGGCCCCGCCCCCGCACGCTGAAGGCCCGCCCGCCGGTGCCGAGCGTCCTAGGCCCCGCCCCCGCACGCCGAAGGCCCGCCCGCCGGGCCCTGACGCCCCGCCCCTCCCCGAGGCCCGGCAGGCCCCGCCTCCGCCCTCAGCGCCTCGCCCGGGGCAGCGCCTGCTCCACACTTGGGGGCACGAGGGAACGTTTGGAAACCACCCCACCCGCATGCATGACTCCGACAGCCGTACTGAGCCGTCGTCGGCCGGGCTGCCCCACCGACTGGAGCCCGTGGAGCATCAGTCACTTTTCTCAGCTCCCACGGACGCCTGGACCCGGAGACCCAGAGCAGCCAATCCCCGCGGGGTGGGCGTGACCTTCCGCAGGGGCGGGAAGATCGGCTCCCCCACCCGCAGCCCACATCCCAACTGGGTTCTGTCCGGTGACTGACAGAAAAGGCTCCGCCCACGCCCTGCCCCCCAGCCCCACCCTGGTCGCCGATTGGTCGGGCCGCTCTATCCGCGCGTTGATTGGCGGCCTGAGCCTGACGGCGTATTAAAGGCGGGTTCGTCGTAGTTCACCGCGCCCTTCCTGAGGAGCCGCAGGTGCTCAGAGACGGCGCCAGCGGGTGGGCAGCGCGGGAGAGCCGAGGGGACGCTAACAGGACACGGGGTGCTTCTGCCATGCTTCAGACCCTTATAAGGCTTCATAAGCTGTCCGGCCGAGACCTTCAAATGCCAGCCTGCGAGACCCCAGATCTCACCCCGAGAGGCTCCAAATCCCGCCAGCTTGAGGGACCTCCAAACTCCCTCAGCACTAGAGACCCCAAACCCCCTTACCGTGAGGAACCCCAAGTCCCCTCTTCCTTAGACCCTCAAATCTCCTGAGCCTGAAGAACCCCAATTCCCCTCAGCTTGAGAAACACTAAATCTCTTACCCACAGAGACCCTAAATTTACCCAGCTTCAGAGGCCCTATACCCCCGTCAGCCTGGGGACTCTTAATCTCATCAGCCTCAGAGACCCAAAATAACCTCATTGTTAGATACCCTAAATCTTTTTAATAACTTCAAAGCCCCTCAGCCTAAAACCAAAAACCAAACCAAACCGGTCGCCATGGACAGACCCTAAATCTCCTGAGGGAGC
This sequence comes from Loxodonta africana, assembly GCF_030014295.1. Taxonomy (NCBI): domain Eukaryota; kingdom Metazoa; phylum Chordata; class Mammalia; order Proboscidea; family Elephantidae; genus Loxodonta; species Loxodonta africana. The sequence goes on from NC_087344.1 coordinate 42,743, forward strand.
CTGAGGCACCCTCCAATCCCCTTAACCTGGTGGATCCCAAATCCTCTCAGACTAAGCACCCCAAATATCAGAAAAACCCCAAATCCTCATCTCCCATGAGATTCCAAATCCCTTGACCTTGAGGGAGCCCAAATCGCCTCAGCTTCAGAGATCACAAATGCCCTCATCCTCAGACACCCCAAAAACCTTCAGCCTGAATGACACAAAATCCCCTTGATATAGAAGACCCCAAGTCCCCTCACCATGAGACCCCAAATCCCCTCACCCTGGGAGACTCCAAATCTCACCCTGAGAGACCCCCAAGTCCTCTCACCCTGACCCCAAGTCCCCTCACCCTGAGAGACCCCAAGTGCCCTCATCCTGAGAGACCCCAAATCGCCTCACCCTGAGAGACCCCATATCCCCTCACCCTGAGAGACCCCCAAGTCCCTTCACCCTGAGAGACCCCAAGTCCCTTCACCCTGAGACCCCACGTCCCCTCACCGTGAGAGACCCCCGAGTCCCCTCACCCTGAGAGAACCCCAAGTCTCCTCACCCTGAGAGATCGCTGCTTTTAGACAACCAGCCTACTGTTAGATTTTTCCAGAATGCCCAGGTGGAGACCCCAGATCCTTCTCTGAGAAACGCCATTTCCTCTCACTGGAGCAGGATCCCGAAGCCCCAGTCTAACCCCAAGGACCCCTCGAATCGAGTTGCACTAACGCATCGGGGTCTGCCCGGCCTCGGGGACCCCTGACCCGTCAGCACCCCGACCTCCTGCAGCTCTAGCGCAGGACACACGGGCACGGGGGCGGTGGTCCAGCGGTTGCCTCTTCCAGAACCTTCTCTTTCCACAGGCGCTGTGGCCTTGGGCTGGGACACTCCGGGCTGGGCCGGGGGCGGTGCTGGTACCATGAGCCCCGCCAGGGCAGCCAAGAAGAACCCTAGGGGAGATGTGGGGAGCGCTGGGAGGACGCCCACGGTGAGGGCGGGAGTACCCAGGCGAGGAGAGGAGGCCACAGGGAGTGCCAGGGAGGGGTGTCTATGGGTAGGGCGGGGGTGGGGATGGTCTCTGGGGAGGGCAGGGGGAGGGCCTACGGTGGTGGCAGGGGGTCCACCGGAAGAAAGGGGAGGGGGCTGTGGGAGAATCAGGACGCCTACATCAGCACCTGCTCTGTTCGGGAGCCCTGGAAGATGCCCAGCATCCACTCAGTTCACTATCAGGACACAGGGAGGGAGAGTCATTGTCCCCAGCTGCCGGTGCCCAGGTGGAGGGACAGGCCAGCTGGGCGTGGGTCCCCACTAGTGAGCCATTGCAGGAATGTGTCCTTTCTCTAGGCCAAGGACACTTTCAGAGACATTTCCATTTACTTCTCCAAGGAAGAGTGGGCGGAGATGGGAGAGTGGGAGAAATTCCGCTACAGGAATGTGAAAAGGAACTATGAGGCGCTGGTCACTATAGGTAACTGAAGGTGCTGGGTGCACAGAGCTGTGGGTTCTCAGTCCCTGCACTCTTGTGACTCCCTCCTGCGTGCAGGGAGTTGGTGCTCTTGTTAGGTGCCATGGAGTCAGTTTGACTCATAGTGACCCTGTGTGCCTAGGGAGACTGGGGGCGGGGGGGGGAGTTGCTTTTCTTGTGTCCATACTAGGCTCTCCCAGCCCATCCACTGAGCCACCGCCCTTCCTTCTTCCTCCCAGCTTTTCCCTCGGAGGACAAAGGTTTTGCTTCTCTTTCCAGGTCTTAGAGCCCCTCGCCCAGCTTTCATGTGTCACCGCAGGCAGGCCATCAAAGCCCAGGTGGATAACACTGAGGATTCTGATGAGGAATGGACACCTAGGCAGCAAGGTGAGGCCAGCGGGATTTCCAGGGGCCAAGTCTCAGCCACTCCTCAGGGGTTAACAAAGGAAAGGGCTTGTTCACACAAAGGCATAAATGTTCAGCAAACGAGCAAGATCTAAAGGGTACATACAGCAAGAGGCCAGTCACTGGAAGTTTTAAAATGTGTAAGATGATAGTGTGTGTTATTCGTAACTAAATTAATAAATGGTAAATGGATAGAAATCTGAATGTGAATAAGAAATACCAAATTCAGAATAGTTGTCACCACCAGAGAAAGAGGAAGGACTCACAGGTGACTTAGCTGTGATTAGTTTTTGTGTTATAATTTTAAAATAGAAATAAAAAGATCAGAAGCAGTAGTAGCAGAATGTTGAGGTCTCACTGAATGGTAGTGGGTATATAGATTTTTCCAGTGTAATTCTCCATACTCTTCTTTATGCTTAAAATTTATCATCTTTTTTTTTTTAAGGAGATTGTTTTTGCTAAACATTGATAATTAATCAAAGGACAATTAAGAAAGCTTTAGTTAAACTGTAAAACCACTTTCTAATGATAATTTTATAGTGGTTCATAGTTACTGGATTAAGTGTCTTACAAGAGAAAACGATTAACACTTTTGTAAAGATACATAATTTATGTACATTTAATCACAACACAGGATCGTCTTACCCCAAATGGAGCCTGTTTTTTTGTGCTGATCTTCGGAGAGGCTTGAGAGCTGTTTAATCTCCCTGAGCTTTCCCACACGCTCTGACCAGAGATGGCATCAGGCAAAGAAAGTGATGTGCCATCTTTACACGACAGAAGCGAGCAGCTCACTTCTGCTCAGACAGGAGAGTTTATAAAACGACAGTCAGTCCTCCTAAACGGAAGGAGCAAGTTGGATTCAAGATGCGTGATTCCCGTCCCCGGGCTTCCCACGCTGTAGGCTCAGGCAGTCGTGGGAGAGGTGAAGCCCGGTGCTTGCTTGTCCGGTTTTGACACGGAGAGTTTTCATGGCTAACCCTCTCCCTGACGGTTTATCACACGTCTCTATCTGAACCCAGTTAAGATACCCAACGCAGTCAATTAATTTCTTAAAATAAATGTAAGAGACTTTATGTACATAAGATGAACCAGAGATGAGGTTTAAAACATTTTAAGAAACCAGTTAGCCATTAAGTAATGATACTGCAGAAGCCATTTCAGATAAGCCTTGGACTCTCCATGCTCTGGTTCCTAATTCTCTGTCCCTACGTGAGCATCTCCAGAGTTTGGAAACATTCACCAATCAAAAATAAATTCTGATTTTTCATCGCCTTTCAGTCAAACCTCCTTCGGTGGCCTCCCGGGCGGAGCAGAGTAGACACCAGAAGGTGAGTATCTGGGAGTCCTGCAGAGAAGAGCACCTTCCTCGTGGAGCCACCCTCGGGAAGGAGCAGGAGGATGTATGTACGGAGCCCAGGACAGCTGCCTCCCTCTCCTGACCCTCCTGCTCACAGTCCTACACATCACCGTCTTGATAGTAACAACAGCAACAGAAATAGCTACCACTTGTTTTATTTCCACAGTATTCCTGACTTTATTTTAAGGACTTTACATGAATAAAGTCGCTTAAATCTTATCACTTAATAGATAACTTAAGAACACAGAATGAAGCAGAGATGAAATTTTATCTAGATTTTTTTTTTTTAGCATTTTAAGAAAGTGATTAGTTGACTCCCCAGCAGAAGCATAAAAAAATAAAAAGTTGCCGTTGAGTCTTTCCCAGCTCACGGCAACCCTATGTGTCAAGGGGAGAACTGTGCTCCATGAGGTTTTCATTGGCTGTGACCTTTCAGAAGTAGATCACAAGGCCTTTCTTCCAAGCACTTCTAGATGGATTCTGACCTCCAACCTCTTCGTTGGTAGCTGAGCGCTTAACTGCTTGTGCCACCCAGGGACTCCAGATAGAAAAACAGTTGCTATTGAGTCTATTCCGATTCACGGCGACCCCACGTGTGTCAGAGTAGAGGTTTGCAATGCCGGTGACCTTTCGGAAGCAGATTGCCAGCCCTTTCTTCCAAGGCGCCTCTGGGTGGATTTGAACCTCCAACCTTTCAGTTCGTAGCTGAGTGCTTAACTGTCTGTGCCACCCAGAGACTCCAGACTAGAAGCATCGGCTTTAATTGATGACACTGCAGAAATCATTTCCAAAGCACCCTTGGTCCAAGCAAGCCTGTGAGGTAGCTACTTTAGTGACTGTAGACGAGGAAACTGAGGTGCAGGCGTGTTCATTTACACACCTGACATCACAGTATCAGTGGGAGTACAGTCTAATCCAAAAAACTTTCTTGTTCATTAAAATCTGCACATATTTGTGAAGCTCAGGCTGTCTCCTCCGAGGCCCAGCTGATGATTCAAACCTCATTCCTTCTCTGCTGTGCTAAAGCAGTTGCTGCTCTAAGAGCCTTACTCAGGGAAGCTTACGTTTACCTGGTTTGCTTGTCATTCCATCACGTGCAAATATAAGGGCAGCTTGTACAGTGGATTGTCCCAGGTGAAGAAGGAGACATGTCCCCACCCTCAGGGGCTCCCACTTAAGAGGAGGCAGCTCCCAGCCCTGAGGAGCTTCAGAGTGATGATTGAGGAAAGAGTGAGACAAGGACTTAAGGATTTCTGTCAGATACACACTATTCAGTAGAAACTCCTCCTTCTGGGACTGATTTCAAATGCTCATTCCTGTAGGAGGAAGTAACAGCTGTCCTCTGGTCTCTGATTAGGTGCATCTCACGTGGTTTGAATGGTCTCCTTAGCTGGCCCCTCTGCATGAGAGCTCATTGGGAGCCTGCTCCTTATCTGTCTCGGAAGTCCCAGGCCCACCTGAATGTTTTCTGAATGACTGATTGCACATTTGCAAATTAAACTATGGATAAGAAGGTTAAAGAGCCCTGGTGGCACAGTGGTTAAGAGCTCAGCTGCTAACCAAAAGGTCAGCAGCGCGAATCCACCAGCTGCTCCTTGGAAACCATATGGGGCCGTTCTTCTCTGTCCTCTAGGGTCGCTATGAGTCGGAACTGACGTGACAGCAATGGGTTTGGTTTTTGTTTTTAAGAAGGTTAAGGAATGCTGAAGATGATACCTGTGAGTTAGATTTCAACTGTGGAGATGGTCGAGGAGGTGAATTTTGTAGCACAACTGTCAAAGAAATAGTCTCACATTTATGCTGTATTCAATAACTCACAAAACATTTCAATGAGCATTATTACATTTAAAGTTCACTGTAACCTTAAGGATTAGGATCTATGCCCATTTATGCACAAGGAAACTAAAGGAAAGATCAAAAGAATTAGCTAATGGCATATACTTATTCAGCGGAATTGGTACAGGAACCAGCTAATTTAATTCCAATTTTCCAGTATTTTCTAATTCCAAAGTAAGTATTCTTTCCAGGATATGGCAATTTTTAACTTTTTATCATCACTGTCTCTGTTGTCAAGATGCTTTTCTGCAGGCGTGTCTGTTCTCTTCCCAGTCGTGCTGCCCTACCACCTTGTTTCTGGCATGCTTTGTCCCCCTTCTGCTTTTCTACATTTTATCTCCCATCAAATTCCACTGGTTTCTATAAGACTCCCTCTTTCTATAAGCCCCACACTGTCTCTCACAGGCTTTGTTGATTCTCAGCTAGTCTCCTCAAGCCTTCTCCTTCCCTAACTGGCTCCTACACAAAGACATTTGGGGAAAGTTGAAGGGAAAGAGCCTGAAGACATGGGTTCCTGTCAGGTCCTTCCTCTTCCCTCAAGTCCTCTGGCTGCCCAGGTACCTCAGGGTTGTTGGAGCTCTAGCTAAGGTTGTGTGTGTGGAAATGTCGCATCCTAAAGCACTGAAGAAATGCTTGTTGTCCTTTAATATATGACTCTCACATTAAAGGGAACGCCCAAGGCGCTGCTAGGTAATGAATCTAGTTTGAAGGAAGTGTCAGGAACAGCAATTTTGCTGAACACAACTGGCTCAGAGCAGGCCCAGAAGCCGGTGTCGTCTCCTGGAGAAGCAAGTACCTCTGATCAGCCCTCGAGGTGGAAACTGGGTAAGAAAATAACTGGGGTCTAGTCCCTCCAGCTCCTCTAGAAAGGTTCACGAACATGGTCTATGCACCTAGGTTTAAGCTGGAGACAAGAAGTTGAATGCATTATTGAATGTGATTAATTTCAAAGTCACAGACCTTGGTTCTAATCTACACGGAAGCACTGGGCATAGGCAAATCTTCAAAGTTTTCTGAGGTCCAGATTCCTAATCTGTAAAATAAGGATGAAGATACAGAGCTCATATATTGTTTGAAAGCATTAAATTAAATATGAAGGAGCTGACACATGCTGGGTGTCCCATAAATCCATCTGTGACACTAGGCACCAAACCTTCATCAGTGTTTTTGCCCTCACTCAATTCCCAACACATAACACGCCTTCAACAAGTGTTTTCAGAATGAGCAAATGCGTGAAAGCCCCTTTTTTAAGTAGAAAGGTTGGGAAGTCAACCTGACAACGGGAGGAACAGAGCCTAAAGTTGCATTAAGCATCTGTAGTCAGTGTGTGTGGAGCTGTGGTCTTTGAACTGACAGTTATGGGAAAATCAGCCTGTAGAAGAACAGTGATGATTTGATGGGAGAGATCTCACATTTTCTGACAAAGCAGGGACTCACACTCTACACCGCACCAGCCCACTCTCCTATCTCCTCCACCTCAGAGCCCAGGAGAAATGAGGTTGAGGTGAAGATGTACAACCTGCGAGAAAGAAAGGGCCTCGAGTACCAGGAGGTCAGTGAGCCCCAGGATGACGACTACCTTTGTAAGTGAGCCTCCTTCCCTCAGCAGAAGGCTTAGGTCCTGGTCCCAAAACAGTTTCCCTTCCCTAGTGACTTGGAGTCCAGGACTGAGATCTGGGCTCTTTCTGCTCCTGCTCTCTATGTCCAGGATTGTCCTACCCTGCATCCTAATCCCTACTGTTCCCTCCTGCAGATTGTGAGAAGTGCCAGAACTTCTTCATTGACACCTGTGCAGTTCATGGGGCCCCAATGTTTGTAAAGGACAGCCCTGTAGACAGGGGGCACCCCAATCACTCAGCCCTCACTCTGCCCCCTGGGCTGAGAATTGGACCATCCAGCATCCCCAAGGCTGGGCTCGGAGTATGGAACGAGGCGTCCGAGCTGCCACTGGGCCTTCATTTTGGACCCTATGAGGGCCAGGTGACAGAAGACAAGGAGGCAGCCAACAGCGGCTACTCCTGGCTGGTGAGAAGCACCCACCCCCTGCCCTATCCTCGCCCGTCTCCCTCTGTGCCTTGGTAGGGCCTGCTAGGGCCCATGGTGGTAATGGGCTAGCTCTGTGTACTGCCTGATCTCTGTGTGGCCCTGGAGCTCCTGTTGAAGATCAGAGGGAAAGCGGGGGACAGTGGGACAGAGATAATGAAAGTGCCTACCGCTACTCTGACTGACACTCCACACAGACCTGGAGGTGCTGACAAAGGGGCGTGTTGTGTTGCAGCAGACTCAGGAGAGTACAATAATTCCTTGGTTTATTAACCCAAAAATGCCCATTTTTCTGAAACTCAGATCACCAAGGGGAAGAACTGCTATGAGTATGTGGATGGAAAGGACGAGTCTTGGGCCAACTGGATGAGGTAAGGCCAGAAGGTGTTTGGCTTCAGAGAGTAAACAAGACTTACAAGCCCAGAGCTGCTTCCTTTTCATCATGCCTCTGTTGCTGGATTTTACACTCCGTCCTTTTTTCTCCATACAACTCTCTTGCATGTCTTGAGGCACTTAGAAATAAGGAGATGAAAACATATGTCCTCTGTGCCTAAACATCTGTGCTAGACAAGATTGCAGGGACACACAGGCAGTCACTCACGCTTCGTTTATCTGACGGACATCTGTTACGTGCTTACTGTGGCCTGCTTAGACGCTGCCGTTCAGGGCCAGGCCCTGCAGCCCATGTCCTTGTGGACACCATGGACTTACTGGAGACAGACATTAAACAGTTTGTTATAGAAATATATCACTATAATTTTCATATCTTTCGAGAACTAGTGCTAAGTTAACCTAAAACAAGGGACCTTTAATCTGGGAGATCAGACCTGACGGAAGCCTGCGTGCGGTAAGCCACAGGCTATTCATGGACACCAGCCCATGATCCAGCCCCTCTCCTTAAGGGTTCTCATTCCACTGGGGTACACAGTGAGACAAAAGACCTCAATGTGTCTGTGGGAACCTGGAGGGCAGGTGAATAGTACTTACATAAAGTGTGGGGAGATTGGAGAAAGGCCTCTCAGAAGAAGAGAGACTTGGGCTAAGCACTGAATGACCTGTATTTATTTAGAAGCAGAGTGCATCACCAAGTGCCATGTTCTGTGGCATAAAACACAAACTAGTTTAGAGTTCAGAGATGCTGCACTTCACTGTGTTAATACCCAATCAAGGTGGAGGTAAGTCTGGGACTGGGCTTTGGAACATGGTTGATTAGGCCAGGGAGGAGCATCACCACACACTGGGCTTGGGGAGAGGATTTCACGTGACATCACAAACAAGGCTGAGGTGGGCACAGAAGGTTTCCGTGGGGAGCCTCAGAACCTCAAACATCAGGAGGGTGCAGGAGCAGGACCTGACACTCCCGGCCACTCACCGTCAGTCGTTCTGTCATGTCCTGTCAACCTCAGGTATGTGAACTGCGCCCGGGACGAGGAGGAGCAGAACCTGGTGGCCTTTCAGTACCACAGGCAGATCTTCTACCGGACCTGCCGCACCATCCAGCCTGACTGTGAACTGCTGGTCTGGTATGGGGACGAGTACGGCCAGGAGCTGGGCATCAAGTGGGGCAGCAGGTGGAAGAAGGAGCTCACTTCAGGGACAGGTGGGCACTGGGGACCCTTCTGCTTGCAGATTTTCCTAGTCCAACCCATAAGTAGAGTAGAATCCATCTAAAGTCGGTGAAATTCACATCAGGTGCTCCCAAAATGAAGGATTCATTTTATATGCCTTTTACTCTGGAACAATTTTAAAGTTTTTGTTCCTATTTTATTTTTTAATGCTTCAGGCACAAAGTGTATAACAGTACACAGTGCTAGAGGCAAAAATAAGCTCTCAGACACTGGCCAGCTCCCACCAAGGGGGTTCTTGTGACCCTTTTAGCTCTTTCTTTTTAATCTCCTCCATATGCCTAAAAAACATTCGTACACTGTCATTCAATCAGTCATCCTGTGAGTTCCTGCTCTGTGCTAGTTGGGTCCCACAAACTGGAAACACAGATTGATCGGATTAACCCCTCCGGAGCAGCTGACACGAGGAAAACAGAACATCAACATATAGAACATAGGCACACGTGTGTCACACCAGTGAGCATGCACACATGTGTGCTACATCAGACAGTAAGCATGCACATGTGTGCCACAGCAGTGAACATGCACACGTGTGTCACACTAGACAGTGAGCACACACGTGTGTGCCATGCCAGACAGCAAGCATGCACATGTGTGTCGCGCCAGACAGCAAGCATGCACACGTGTGTGTCACACCAGACAGTGAGCATGCACGTGTGTCTTCCACACCAGACAGCAAGCTGTGCAGAAACTCAATCCGGTGGGAGGGCAGAGTGTGAGGGGAGGCTGAGCGCTGCAGAGGCGTCAGGAGGCCTCCCTCAGAGTCCTCACGAAAAGGTGGACTGAGACCTGCAAACACCTGTGGGCAGAGGGCTCAGGTGGAGGGAGAATGCACCCAACCACCCGAGGCAGGAAAGAGTCAGGGTGTTCGAGGAACAGCCAGGAGACCTCTAAGGAGAAAAGTGGGTGAGGGGAGCAGAGAGAGTTGAAGTCAGAGAGATACACAGCAGCCGGGAAAAGCAGGGCCTGTGATTCACACCACAAAATCAGGGTTTGTCCTGAGTGAGACGGAGGCCGACGGGGATTTCCAGCATCATCTGTGCAGGACGATGCCTTCGTTTATCTGTGGAATGAAGATGTGGTGGGGACACACTCAGGGGCTACTTCAGTGTCCAGATGAGAGGGTGGTGGGCAAAGGTGGGAGTCAAGAGGGTGTGAGAAGTCTGAACAAGGTATAATTTGGAACAGGACTTCCTAACCCCTTTCAGCTGGGGTAAGACTGAGTGAAATCAAGTATGAACAGAAAGAGCCTGAGAAAGTACACATTTTCACGTGTTTTCATTTCGTAATTTCTGGAAAACTAGGAGAGACACAAGTCAGCAGGACCCAGCGTCCTTTAGTCGGTGGCCTGGGCCAGCCCTGTCTCCTTCACACCTGAGTCTCTGAGAAAGAAGGAGGCAGAGTGGTCCTCGGTCAAACACGTCTTAACTCACACATGCTCTCCAACCACTGGTCCACACTGCCTTCCCATGTGGGGACCTCTGGGCCGAGGGCTCCTGACTCAGTGGATCCCACCCCTTTCCCAGCAAGGAAAAGAGCAAGGCTTTCCTCCAATTCCTACTTTAAGGCCCCTCATCTGGCTGAAATGTAGAGAAGGGCCTTGATGTGGGTTTCCAGATAGCTGAGGAAGATATAATGAATGAAAATGGAGTGAAAAGCAGGCCTATGAAGGAGGGTGCTGTGGAGGCAGATCCTGTGTTCTGAACACGCTGGGAATGAGACAAAGCAGGCCGGCAGGCAGCCTTGTCTACATGGACTCTGACTGAAAACTTTCTCTTTCAGGAGAACCAAAGCCAGAGATCCACCCATGTCCCTCCTGCCGTCTGGCCTTCTCCAGTCAGAAATTCCTCAGCCAACACATGAAGCACAGCCACCCCTCTCCGCCCTTCCCAGGAACACCTGAGAGAAAATACCTCCAACCAGAGGACCCCCGGCCAGGGGGTCGGAGGCAGCAGCGTTCTGAGCAACACATGTGGAGTGACAAAGCAGAAGACCCAGAGGCTGGAGATGGGTCCAGACTGGTGTTTGAAAGGACAAGGCGGGGGTGTATTTCAAAGGCCTGCTCCAGCCTACCCAAAGGACAAATAGGGAGCTCTAGGGAGGGTAACAGAATGATGGAGACAAAGCCCAGCCCAGGCCAGAAAGCGAATCCTGAGGACGCAGAGAAATTATTCCTGGGGGTAGGAACCTCAAGAATTGCAAAAGTCAGGTGTGGAGAGTGTGGACAAGGCTTTAGCCAGAAGTCAGTCCTCATCAGGCACCAGAAGACACACTCGGGGGAGAAGCCCTATGTCTGCGGGGAGTGTGGGCGAGGCTTTAGTGTAAAGTCAGTCCTCATCAAACACCAGAGGACACACTCGGGGGAGAAGCCCTATGTCTGCGGGGAGTGTGGGCGAGGCTTTAGTGTAAAGTCAGTCCTCATCACACACCAGAGGACACACTCGGGGGAGAAGCCCTATGTCTGCGGGGAGTGTGGGCGAGGCTTTAGTGTAAAGTCAGTCCTCATCACACACCAGAGGACACACTCGGGGGAGAAGCCCTATGTCTGCGGGGAGTGTGGGCGAGGCTTTAGCCAGAAGTCAGATCTCATCAAACACCAGAGGACACACTCAGGGGAGAAGCCCTACAGCTGCAGGGAGTGTGGGCGAGGCTTTAGCCGGAAGTCAGTCCTCATCACACACCAGAGGACACACTCAGGGGAGAAGCCCTATGTCTGCGGGGAGTGTGGGCGAGGCTTTAGCCAGAAGTCAAACCTCATCACACACCAGAGGACACACTCAGGGGAGAAGCCCTATGTCTGCGGGGAGTGTGGGCGAGGCTTTAGCCGGAAGTCAGTCCTCATCACACACCAGAGGACACACTCAGGGGAGAAGCCCTATGTCTGCGGGGAGTGTGGGCGAGGCTTTAGCCAGAAGTCAAACCTCATCACACACCAGAGGACACACTCAGGGGAGAAGCCCTATGTCTGCGGTGAGTGTGGGCGAGGCTTTAGCCAGAAGTCAGATCTCATCACACACCAGAGGACACACTCAGGGGAGAAGCCCTACGTCTGCAGGGAGTGTGGGCGAGGCTTTAGCCGGAAGTCAAACCTCATCACACACCAGAGGACACACTCAGGGGAGAAGCCCTATGTCTGCCGGGAGTGTAGGCGAGGCTTTAGTGTAAAGTCAGCCCTCATTGGACATGGGAGAAGGAAATGCAGCAAGTCTGCTGAACCTTTACACTTCCCAAGAGTGTCAAGAGACCAGAAATAACTGAGTAAACAGATTCTCTGCTGTCGTGTAAACGAATGAGGTAGAAAAGCCCAGAGGGTCCCTGAAGTGGTCAGGGTGGTGTTGACTGTGGTTTTCCTTCCCAACCAATGGTCTCCCTTAGTGTTTAGGCCTCTTGTAATAAATGTTGCCTCCACATATAGTTGTAGCCTCACCAGAAGGCATAGAGAGCTCACACTCTCGGCCTGGGATTCCACAGCAGTTTGGCCCCTGACAAGCTGAGGCCTAGAGCCTAGTTAAATGATGGAAGAATCTAACCTGGGCCCGGGGAGAGAGGCTGGGATGGTCTGTCAGTTGGCAAAGGGAGCCCCCTGCGCTCCTGCGAGGTGTGACCTCTTCTCCTAATGGCCACTCCCTCCTGGACCACCTGGAAGCATAGCTCTCCAGTTCTCCTCAGGGCTCAGCGCCCCCCAGGACCCCAGAACCACACTTCTCCCAGAACACCAACCCCATGCCCGTCCCCTTGGCTGTCCCCCACCCACCCTCTCCTCAGAGCCTTGTAACCCTTGGCCCTGCCCAGGCCAGGCCATCAGCCCCATGTCCGCAACCCCTCACTGCCCCTCCCCAGGGCTAAGCCTCTCTGGCAGGACCACACGGGCCCCATCCAGGTCTCGACCACCCAGACACTTGCGGAACGGATACCCAGTCCTCCTGGGCTATGGCCGGTTCTGTCCTGACCCCCTGGGGGCACCATGGTGGGGGCTCAGGGTGACATTTTGAGCTCTCTGACTCTCAGGTCCAAATTCACCCTTAGTTGTTGGCTCCATGGGGAAAAAGTTAAGAAGGGAGCAAGTGTTTTTCCTTTAGCAGCTGAGGTGATGCTAAACTTTGTCAGTAGAGGGCGCTGGGGGCCGCAGGAGAGAAACTTTTCCTTCCCTGGGGAGGGCGCTTCCCCCCTGCTGCTTGGTCCCTGCAGTTGATGCAGCAGCCTTGTTCTCCTGCCTGCCCCAGCCCAGGATGCTGCCCCCTCGTTCTCACAGGGTCCCAGGCTGTCCTCCAGGTGCCCTGCGTCCTGAGGGTGCAGGTGAGGGTGGGCTCTTCAGGGTCCTCACAACGCTGACTTTGTTTCTCACCCCCCCATCTACCCTGCTGTCATGAGCTGATTTGTGGCCCCCCCAAAATATCTCCACGTCCTAGCCCCCCATGCCTGTGAATGAGACCTTATTTGGGAAAAGGATCTTTGCAGATGTAATTAAAGGGCCTCAAGATGAGGTCATCTCGATTAACCAGATGGGCCCTGAGGCCAATGACCAGCGTTCTCATAAACGGAGACACACAGAGGGGAGACACAGAGAAGAAATGAGAAATCTATGTGAACACGGAGGCCGAGAACAGAGTAACGGAGTAGCGCATCCATAAGCCTGGGGCCACCAGAAGCTGGGAGAGACAAGGAAGGGCCCCCCAGGCCCTTCAGAGGGAGCCTGGCCCAGCCCACACCTTGGTAACAGGTTTCCGCCCACCAAAACCTCGAGAGAATAAATTGTTGTTTCAAGCCACCGAGTGTGTGGTAATTTGTAATAATAGCTGTAGGAAATTAATACACCTGCCTTTGGGAACTGGATGGAGCACGGGTGGCACAGTGGTTAAGTGCTCGGCTACTAACCAAGAGATTGGCGGTTCAAACCCCCCAGCGGCTCCACAGGTGAAAGATGAGGCAATCTGTTTCCGCAAAGATTTACAGCCTTGGAAACAGTTCCGCTCTGTATTATAGGGTCACTATGAGTTGACATCAGCTCCATAGCAACACGTTTGGTTTTTGGCTTTGGGGAACTGTAAGGCTGCTTTGCGCGTGTGTGTGTGCGCGCGCGTGTGCGCTTTAGGCGAAGGTTTACAGAACAAGTTAGTTACTCAAACAATTAATACACACGCTGTTTTGTGATATTGGTGGCCAAACCCGCGCTGTGTCAACACTCTCCCCGTCTAGACCTTGGCTCCCCATTTCCATTCATCTAGCTGCCCTCCTGCCTTCTTATCCTCGCCCCGGGTTGGTGTGCCCGTTTAGTCTCATCTACATGGTTGAACTACTTGTGTTATTGTTTGTTTTACGGGCCTAATCTTCGGCTGAAGGGTGAACTTCAGGAATGACTTCAGTACTGAGTTAAAAGGGTGTCTGGGGGCCATACTCTCAGGGTTTCTCCAGTCTCCGTCAGACCATAAGTCTAGTCTTTTTTGTGTGTATGTGTGAGTTAGAATTTTTTCCCACATTTTTCTCCAGCTCTGTCTGGGACCCTCTACTGTGATCCCTGTCAGAGCAGTCAGAGGTGGTAACCAGGCACCATCTCACTGTACTGGACTCAGTCTGGTGGAGGCCGTAGTAGATGTGGTCCATAAGTCCTTTGGACTAATCTTTCCCTTGTGTCTTTAGTTTTCAAAGAGAATAAATTTTGTTGTTTTAAGCCACCCAGTATGTGACAATTTGTTACAACACCCCCAGGAAATTAATACGGCCTCCTTTGGGAACTGGACAGAGCACTGGTGGTACAGTGGTTAGGCGCTCAGCTACTAACCAAGAGGTCGGTAGTTCAAACCCACCAGCCACTCTGTGGAAGATGTGGCAGCCTGCTTCTGTAAAGATTTACACCCTTGGAAACTTTATGGGGCAGTTCTACTCTGTCCTATAGGGTTGCTATGAGTCAGAATCAACTCGATAGCAATGGGTTTGGGGAACGGAAGGCTACTTTTTTGACTGGAAGAAAGCAAGCCTCATTTTGTGAACTTTATATTCTTTATGATGCTCTTTCGCTTAGCGGACTCTCTTCTTTGTTCTAATAACTAAGGGTGAAAGGCAGAAAAAAAAAGGGGGGGGGCCTATTTTTTCTCACCAGTCCGTCCAGTCAACACTGTTCATGACAGAGCCATGCTTTTATTTTGAAAGAGGAAAAATAAAAATCTTAAAAGCTAAGTAAATTTTGGAATTATGGAGGATTTGAGGGGCACCTGGCTTTCTGGGCTCTGGTTCGAGTGTGAAGCGGGTGGCGTGCTCTCTCCTGGTATTATTGGCAGAAGAACAATATGGGGATGTGGGGGGTCTTGAAGCTCTGGGAGGGATGGCGTGGCAAAGCTTTTCTTCTTCAGTTTTTCATCCTTAAAATGAATTGCAAGAGGGTAACAGGCTAAAGTCCTTCTAATCCTTCCACTCCGGCTCTACGAGGGGACCCCCTGGGTGGCACGAAAGGTTAAGGGCTGAAGAACCAGCTGAAAGGCTGGTGGTTTGAACTCACTCAGAGGTGCCTCAGAATAAAGGCCTGGCAATCTGCAGCTGAAAGCTCACAGCCTTGAAAATCCTGTGGAGCAGTTCTACTCCGTACTTGTGGGTCACCACGAGTTGGGACTGACTCAACAGCAGTTAACAATTACTCTATGATATTGACGAACAAAAAAAGACTAGCTTTATTTATTTATTTATTTATTTTTAAGGCACGCTATTTTATATATATATATAAAAAACAAGCAGCCATCCTATACCCAAAACATGGGGCAGCCATCCTCTAGTGTATTTAAAAGGCTACCGATGACTGCCACTTTCATCAACAAGGTAGACTATACTTTCCAAAAATTCGCCTAAAACAAATCACCCACTTGTTGGATATAACAAATACCCTTTGAAATTCAAAGCTGAGCTCACACGAAAATAACAAATTCCTCCAAGAACCAAAAAGGAAGAGGGCACTGAAGCCACAGTGAGAAAAACACAAAATTGATAACATCTAACTCCAGAGATTCAGGAAGTTCCATGAATACCCAGCAGGATAAATAAAAAAGAAATGTAAACCAAGACACTCTTTACTGAAACTGCAAAACAAAAAGGTGAGCTTAAAAGCAGACAGAGGGAAAACACCACAAAGCAACAACAAGGCTGACTGCTGTCTTCTCCAGGGCAACCGTTGTTGTAAGGTGCCTTCGAGCCGGTCCCGACTCATAGCGACCCTACACACAACAGACGAAACACTGCCCGGTCGTGTGCCATCCTCACAATCGTTGTCATGTTTGAGCCCATTGTTGCAGCCACTATGTCAGTCCATCTCATCGAGGGTCTTCCTCTTTTTCACTGACCCTCTACTTTACCAAGCATGATGTCCTTCTCCAGGGACTCGTTCCTCATGATAACATGTCCAAAGTATGCGAGACAAAGTCTCACCATCCTCACTTCTAAGGAGCACCCTGGCTGTACTTCTTCCAAGACAGACCTGTTTGTTCTTCTGAAAGTTCATGGTAGAGAAGTCCAGATGACTAGGGAACCAGAAAACAGTAGGATAATACATTAAAAAAAAAAAAAGTGCAAAGAAAATACAACTGTCTTCCTGGAATTTACATAGCTAAACTGATATTAAGGAACCAAGACAAAGTAAGACAGTTTCTGGCCCAGCAAATTCTCACTAAACTATATGCTTTAGAAGGAAAATGGTCCTAAAAGAAGGTCTAAGTTACAGGAAAGAAGGGTAAGCAAAGAAACTGCTAAATAAGTGGGTAAATCTAATCAAACGTGGTTTGGGTGATTAAAAAACAAGCTAGAACTAAAAAAACACTGGACACCAAAACATACTGGTCAGAGGAGCTTATGTGTAAAGTCTGTGTTTTACTTAGAAAAGACTTGAAGATTCTAATGAACTTTATTTCTTCCAATTAGCATCATTTTTTAATTTTAGTAATTTTAATTCAGTATAACATCGTCTTAGTCTGGGTTCTCTAGAGACCAAAACTGGTGAAGTGTATATAAAAACAAAAAAACAAACCTATTGCCCTCAAGTCAATTTCGACTCATAGTGACCCTGTAAGGCAAAGTTAGAACTTCACCATAGAGTTTCCAAGGAGCACCTGGTGAATTTGAACTGCTGACCTTTTGGTTTGCAGCCGTAGCACTTAACCACTATGCCACCAGGAAGAGTGTTCGTGTGTGTGTGTGTGTGTGTACAGTTTTATAGTTTTATATATAGTTGTTGTTGTTGTTAGGTGCCGTCGAGTTGGTTCCGACTCATAGCAACCCTATGCACAACAGAACGAAACACTGCCCAGTCCTGAGCCATCCTCAAAATTGTTGTCATGCTTGAACTCATTGTTGCAGCCACTGTGTCAATCCATCTCTTTGAGGGTCTTCCTCTTTTCT
The DNA here is from genome assembly GCF_030014295.1 of Loxodonta africana. Lineage (NCBI taxonomy): Eukaryota > Metazoa > Chordata > Mammalia > Proboscidea > Elephantidae > Loxodonta > Loxodonta africana. The sequence continues at coordinate 59,826 of NC_087344.1, forward strand.
GCCGACCCTGTACTCTGCCAAGCATGATGTCCTTCTCCAGGGACTGATCCCGCCTGACAACATGTCCAAAGTATGTAAGACGCAGTCTCGCCATCCTTGCTTCTAAGGAGCACTCTGGTTGTACTTCTTCCAAGACAGATTTGTTTGTTCTTTTCGCAGTCCATGGTCTATTCAATATTCTTCGCCAACACCACAATTCAAAGGCGTTGATTCTTCTTTGGTCTTCCTTATTCATTGTCCAGCTTTCACATGCATATGATGAGACTGAAAATACCATGGCTGAGGTCAGGCACACCTTAGTCTTCAGGGTAACGTCTTTGCCCTTCAACACTTTAAAGAGGTCCTTTGCAACAGATTTATCCAATGCAATGAGTCTTTTGATTTCTTGACTGCTGCTTCCATGGCTGTTGATTGTGGATCCAGGTAAAATGAAATCCTTGACAACTTCAATCTTTTCTCCCTTTATCATGATGTTGCTCATTGGTCCAGTTGTGAAGATTTTTCTTTTCTTTATGTTGAAGTGCAATCCATACTGAAGGCTGTGGGCTTTGATCTTCATTAGTAAGTGCTTCAAGTCCTCTTCACTTTCAGCAAGCAAGGTTGTTTCATCTGCATAAGGCAGGTTGTTAATGAGTCTTCCTCCAATTCTGATGCCCCGTTCTTCTTCATATAGTCCAGCTTCTTGGTTTATTTGCTCAGCATACAGACTGAACAGGTATAGTGAAAGGATACAACCCTGACGCACACCTTTCCTGACTTTAAACCAATCAGTATTCCCTTGTTCTGTCCAAACCACTGCCTGTTGCTCTATGTCAAGGTTCCTCATGGGCACAATTAAGTGTTCTGGAATTCCCATTCTTCACAATGTTATCCATAATTTGTTATGACCCACACAGTCGAATGCCTTTGCATAGTCAATAAAACAGAGGTAAACATCCTTCTGGTATTCTCTGCTTTCAGCCAGGATCCATCTGACATCAGCAATGATATCCCTGGTTCCACATCCTCATCTGAAACCCGCCTGAATTTCTGGCAGTTCCCTGTCAATATACTGCTGCAGCCATTTTTGAATGATCTTCAGCAAAATTTTGATAAGATATACGTAAGAATTATTTTAGGTGAAGGGAAAGACAACACGCAATACAAGATAGGTTAGCACAACTGGGCTAAACCAAAAGCAAAGAAGTTTCCTGAATAAACTGAACACTTCAAAGGCCAGTGTAGCAGGGACAGGGGTTGGGCACCATGGTTTCAGGGGACTTCTAAGTCAATTGGCATAATAAAATCTATTAAGAAAATATTCTGCACCCCATTTTGGAGAGTGGCTTCTGGGTCTTAAATGCTAACAAGGAGCCATCTAAGCTGCATCAGTGGGTCTCAACCCACCTAGAGAAAAGAAGAATGAAGAACACCAAAGACACAAGGTAATTATGAGCCCAAGAGACAGAAAGGACCACGTAAAGAAGAGACTGCACCAGCCTGAGAACAGAAGAACTAGATGGTGCCCATCTATAACCGACGACTGCCCTGACAAGGAGCACAACAGAGAGCCCCTGAGGGAGCAGGAGAGCAGTGGGGTGCAGACCCCAAATTCTCATAAAGAGACCAGGCTTAATGGTCTGACTGAGACGAGAAGGATCCTGGTCCCCAGACCTTCTGTTAGCCCAAGACAGGAACCATTCCCAAAGCCAACTCTTCAGACAGGGATTGTACTGGACTATAGGATAGAAAATGATACTGGGGAAGAATGAGCTTCTTGGATCAAGTAGACGCACGAGACTCTGTGGGCAGCTCCTGCCTGAAGGGGAGATGAGAGGGCAGAGGGGGTCAGAAGCTGGCCGAAGGGACACAAAAATAGAGTGGAGGGAAGGAGTGCGCTGTCTCATTAGGGAGAGAGCAATTAGGAGTACATAGCAAGGTGTATATAAATTTTTGTATGAGAGACGGACTTAATTTCTAAACTTTCACTTAAAGCACAATAAAAGTTTTTTAAAAAAAGAAAGAAAAAATATTGTATTTGGTTATATTACTTTATATTTTATAGTTTATTTAATTCTTTTTGTATTTATTTATTTATTGTAGTTTATTATTTTTTACATTTTAATTTATTTTATTTTATACATATATTGTATTTTGAAGCCCTGGTGGCGCAGTGGTTAAGAGCTTGGCTGCTAACCAAAAGGTTGGCAGTTCAAATCCACCAGTCAGTGTTGTCCATGTACCCTAAAACTGAGGTACAGTCCACTCCAGGCAACTGGTACAGCATGGACTGGAGCAGACCTCAGGTGCACAGTAACGCTGCATAGAATTTGTCAGTGTCTTAGTCACCTAGTGCTGCTAAAACAGATATACCACATGTGGATGGTGTCTTAGTCACCTAGTGCTGCTCTAACAGAAATACCACAGTGGATGGTGTCTCAGTCACCTAGTGCTGCTATAACAGAAATACCACAGTGGATGGTGTCTCAGTCACCTAGTGCTGCTGTAACAGAAATACCACAGTGGATGGTGTCTCAGTCACCTAGTGCTGCCGTAACAGAAATACCACAGTGGATGGTGTCTCAGTCACCTAGTGCTGCCGTAACAGAAATACCACAGTGGATGGTGTCTCAATCACCTAGTGCTGCCGTAACAGAAATACCACAGTGGATGGTGTCTCAGTCACCTAGTGCTGCCGTAACAGAAATACCACAGTGGATGGTGTCTCAGTCACCTAGTGCTGCCGTAACAGAAATACCACAGTGGATGGTGTCTCAGTCACCTAGTGCTGCCGTAACAGAAATACCACAGTGGAGGGTGTCTCAGTCACCTAGTGCTGCCGTAACAGAAATACCACAGTGGAGGGTGTCTCAGTCACCTAGTGCTGCCGTAACAGAAATACCACAGTGGAGGGTGTCTCAGTCACCTAGTGCTGCCGTAACAGAAATACCACAGTGGAGGGTGTCTCAGTCACCTAGTGCTGCCGTAACAGAAATACCACAGTGGATGGTGTCTCAGTCACCTAGTGCTGCCGTAACAGAAATACCACAGTGGATGGTGTCTCAGTCACCTAGTGCTGCCGTAACAGAAATACCACAGTGGATGGTGTCTCAGTCACCTAGTGCTGCCGTAACAGAAATACCACAGTGGACGGTGTCTCAGTCACCTAGTGCTGCCGTAACAGAAATACCACAGTGGACGGTGTCTCAGTCACCTAGTGCTGCCGTAACAGAAATACCACAGTGGAGGGTGTCTCAGTCACCTAGTGCTGCCGTAACAGAAATACCACAGTGGAGGGTGTCTCAGTCACCTAGTGCTGCCGTAACAGAAATACCACAGTGGAGGGTGTCTCAGTCACCTAGTGCTGCCGTAACAGAAATACCACAGTGGATGGTGTCTCAGTCACCTAGTGCTGCCGTAACAGAAATACCACAGTGGACGGTGTCTCAGTCACCTAGTGCTGCCGTAACAGAAATACCACAGTGGACGGTGTCTCAGTCACCTAGTGCTGCCGTAACAGAAATACCACAGTGGACGGTGTCTCAGTCACCTAGTGCTGCCGTAACAGAAATACCACAGTGGAGGGTGTCTCAGTCACCTAGTGCTGCCGTAACAGAAATACCACAGTGGATGGTGTCTCAGTCACCTAGTGCTGCCGTAACAGAAATACCACAGTGGAGGGTGTCTCAGTCACCTAGTGCTGCCGTAACAGAAATACCACAGTGGATGGTGTCTCAGTCACCTAGTGCTGCCGTAACAGAAATACCACAGTGGATGGTGTCTCAGTCACCTGGTGCTGCCGTAACAGAAATACCACAGTGGAGGGTGTCTCAGTCACCTGGTGCTGCCGTAACAGAAATACCACAGTGGATGGTGTCTCAGTCACCTGGTGCTGCCGTAACAGAAATACCACAGTGGATGGTGTCTCAGTCACCTGGTGCTGCCGTAACAGAAATACCACAGTGGATGGTGTCTCAGTCACCTAGTGCTGCCATAACAGAAATACCACAGTGGATGGTGTCTCAGTCACCTAGTGCTGCCGTAACAGAAATACCACAGTGGAGGGTGTCTCAGTCACCTAGTGCTGCCGTAACAGAAATACCACAGTGGATGGTGTCTCAGTCACCTAGTGCTGCCGTAACAGAAATACCACAGTGGATGGTGTCTCAGTCACCTAGTGCTGCCGTAACAGAAATACCACAGTGGAGGGTGTCTCAGTCACCTAGTGCTGCCGTAACAGAAATACCACAGTGGACGGTGTCTCAGTCACCTAGTGCTGCCGTAACAGAAATACCACAGTGGACGGTGTCTCAGTCACCTAGTGCTGCCGTAACAGAAATACCACAGTGGACGGTGTCTCAGTCACCTAGTGCTGCCGTAACAGAAATACCACAGTGGAGGGTGTCTCAGTCACCTAGTGCTGCCGTAACAGAAATACCACAGTGGATGGTGTCTCAGTCACCTAGTGCTGCCGTAACAGAAATACCACAGTGGAGGGTGTCTCAGTCACCTAGTGCTGCCGTAACAGAAATACCACAGTGGATGGTGTCTCAGTCACCTAGTGCTGCCGTAACAGAAATACCACAGTGGATGGTGTCTCAGTCACCTGGTGCTGCCGTAACAGAAATACCACAGTGGAGGGTGTCTCAGTCACCTGGTGCTGCCGTAACAGAAATACCACAGTGGATGGTGTCTCAGTCACCTGGTGCTGCCGTAACAGAAATACCACAGTGGATGGTGTCTCAGTCACCTGGTGCTGCCGTAACAGAAATACCACAGTGGATGGTGTCTCAGTCACCTAGTGCTGCCGTAACAGAAATACCACAGTGGATGGTGTCTCAGTCACCTAGTGCTGCCGTAACAGAAATACCACAGTGGAGGGTGTCTCAGTCACCTAGTGCTGCCGTAACAGAAATACCACAGTGGATGGTGTCTCAGTCACCTAGTGCTGCCGTAACAGAAATACCACAGTGGATGGTGTCTCAGTCACCTAGTGCTGCCGTAACAGAAATACCACAGTGGAGGGTGTCTCAGTCACCTAGTGCTGCCGTAACAGAAATACCACAGTGGATGGTGTCTCAGTCACCTAGTGCTGCCGTAACAGAAATACCACAGTGGATGGTGTCTCAGTCACCTAGTGCTGCCGTAACAGAAATACCACAGTGGAGGGTGTCTCAGTCACCTAGTGCTGCCGTAACAGAAATACCACAGTGGAGGGTGTCTCAGTCACCTAGTGCTGCCGTAACAGAAATACCACAGTGGAGGGTGTCTCAGTCACCTAGTGCTGCCGTAACAGAAATACCACAGTGGATGGTGTCTCAGTCACCTAGTGCTGCTATAACAGAAATACCACAGTGGATGGTGTCTCAGTCACCTAGTGCTGCTATAACAGAAGTACCACAGTGGATGGTGTCTCAGTCACCTAGTGCTGCTATAACAGAAATACCACAGTGGATGGTGTCTCAGTCACCTAGTGCTGCTATAACAGAAGTACCACAGTGGATGGTGTCTCAGTCACCTAGTGCTGCTATAACAGAAATACCACAAGTGGATGGTATTTTAGCCACCTAGTGCTGCTGTAACAGAAATAACGCAAGTGGATGGTGTCTTAGTTATCTAGTGCTGCTATAACAGAAATGCCACAAGTGGATGGCTTCAATAAACAGAATTTATTCTCTCACAGTCCAGGAAGCTAGAAGTCCGAATTCAGAGCACCAGCTCCAGAGGACGGCTTTCCCTCTCTGTCGGCTCTGAGGGAAAGTCCTTGTCATCAATCTTCCCCTGGTCGAGGAGCTTGTCATCGCAGGGACCGTGAGTCTAAAGGACATCTACTGCTCCTGACTCTTCTTGCTTGGTGCTAAGAGGTCCCTCTCCTCTCTGCTCACTTCTCTCTTCTATATCTCAAAAGAGATTGATTGACTCAAGATACAACCTTATTCTGCAGATTGAGTCCTGCCAATTAACAACTGCCTCTAACCCTGCCTCATCAACATTACGTTGGCGTTGTTAGCTGCCACAGAGTCAGTTCCAGCTCATATCGGACTGGCTGCCTCAGGCTAGTTCCTGTGTCCATTTTCTTGGGTTCCTTCATTTGCGCCTGGACAGTGCACGCACCACGGGCTCCAGGCTGGAGGGTTACACCTCTCACTGAATGGGGCCTGACGAACGCGTCCGCCATTCGTGTGCAGACACAGACACGCACACGCCGTTCACCTGGGCCAGGTGACCCTCCCAGGACCCGCGAGCCCCAAGAGGCGCCCCTCCCCCCCCGACCCCTTCTCAGACGCGCTCACTCCACTTGGCAGCGCTGACAGGCTCTGGGGCCCGGAAGACCGCCGCCAGTCCTGGGTGCCCTAGGAGTGACCTGGAGCACCCAGGATATCCCCCAGAGGACCACCCCGTCCCGTCAGGACCACCCTATTCCCCACCCGAGAGGACCCCTCCTCTTAATTTAACCCCCCCATCATGGGACCATCACAGATGCCACAGAACGAAGACGGACACGAGTGACCCTGGTGTGTTAGGCTGAGCCCAGGGCCTAGAGCGAGAGGGCACCCCATCCATCTGGGTACTCGCTTTCACTTTGAAGGAATAAAACCCATTGCTGTGAAGTGGATTCCCTGTCATAGTGACCATATGTGTTACAGAATACAGCTGAGTTCCACAGGGTTTTCTTGGCCATAACGTTTGAAGAAACAAATCACCAGGCCTGCCTTTCAGGCACTGCCAGGTGGGTTAGAACCGCCAACCTTTCCGCAAGTACAAACCATTTGTACCACCCAGCGTCAAAACGAGCTAAAATCAACTCCACTGCAACTGGTTTTTGAAGAATGATGTTGCTGCTAGGTGCCATAGCCTCGGTTCCAACTCACAGTGACCCTGCGCACAACAGAACCAAACGCTGCTGGGTCCTATGTCAGCCTCACAATCGTTGTTATGCTTGAGCCCATTGTTGCAGCCACCATGACAATCAACCTCCTTGGGGGTCTTTCTCTTTTCACTGTACCAGGCATAATGTCCTTCTCCAGGGACGGATCCCTCCTTATAACATGACCAAAGTATGTGAGACATAGTCTTGTCATTCTTGCTTCTAAGGAGCATTCTGGTTGTACTTATTTGAACACAGATTTGTTCATTCTTCTGGCAGTCCAGGTATATTCAATATTCTTTGCCAACAACACAATTCAAAGGCATCAGTTCTTAGACCTTCCTTATTCATCATCCAGCTTTAGCATGCATGTGACAGGACTGAAAACACCACGATTGGCTCAGGGGCACCTTAGTCCTCAAGGTCACATCTTTGATTTTTAACACTTTAAAGAGGTCTTTTGCAGCAGATTTGCCCAATGCAATGCGTCTTTTGGTTTCTTGACTGCTGCTTCTATGGATGTTGATTGTGGATCCAAGTCAAAGGAAATCCTTCGCAACTTCAATCTTTTCTCCGTTTATCATGATGTTGCTTATTGGACCAGTTGTAAGGATTTTGTTTTCTTTATGTTGAGGTGTAATCCATAACGAAGCCTGTGGTCTTTGATCTTCATCAGCAAGTGCTTCAAGTCCTCTTCACTTTCAGCAAGCAAAGTTGTGCTGTCTGCATAACGCAGGTTGTTAATGAGTCTTCCTCCAATCCTGATGCCTTGATCTTCTTCATATAGTCCAGCTTCTTGGATTATTTGCTCAACATACAGATAGAACAGATATGGTGAAAGAATACAACCTTGAAGCACACCTTTCCTGACTTTAAACCGTGCCGTATCTCTTTGTTCTGTTCAAACCGCTGCCTCTTGATCTATGTACAGGTTCCTCATGAGTTAAGTGTTCTGGAATTCCCATTCTTCCCAATGTTATCCATAATTTGTTATGACCCACACAATTGCATGCCTTTGCATAATCAATAAAACACAAGTAAACATCTTTCTGGTATTCTCTGCTTTCAGCCAAGATCCCTCTGACGTCAGTAATGATATCCCTGGTTCCACGTCCTTTTCTAAATCCAGCTTGGATTTCTGTCAGTTGCTTGTCGATATACTGCTGCAGCTGCTTTTACTTGCGTGTGATATTAAAAATGATATTGTTTCATAATTTCTGCATTCAGTTGGATCACCTTTCATGTGCGTGGGCATAAATATGGATCTCTTTTAGTTGGTTGACCAGGTAGCTGTCTTCCAAATTTCTTGGCATAGACGAGTGAGCATTTCCAGCCCTGCATCCACTAATTGAAACATCTCAATTGGTGTTCCATCAATTCCTGGAGCCCTGTTTTTTGCCAATGCCTTCAGTGCAGCTTGGACTTCTTCCTTCAGTACCATTACTTCTTGATCATATGCTACCTCCTGAAATGGTTAAACATCGACCAATTCTTTCTGGCATAGTGACTGGGTATTCCTTCCATCTTCTTTTCATGCTTCCTGCATTGTTTAATATTTTCCCTGCAGAATTCTTCAATATTGCAACTCAAGCCTTGAATTTTTTCTTCAGTTCTTTCAGCTTGAGAAAGACTGAGCATGCTCTTCCCTTTTGGTATTCTATCTCCAGGTCTTTGCACACGTCATCATAATTACTTTACTTTGTCTTCTTGAGCCACCCTTTGATATCTTCTGTTCAGCTCTTTTATTTCATTATTTTTTACTTAGGCTTTAGCTACTCAACATTCAAGAGCAAGTTTCAGAGTCTCCACTGACATCCATTTAGGTCTTTCCTTTCTCTCCTGTCTTTTTAATGACCTCTTGCTTTTTTCATGTAAGATGTCCTTGATGTCATTCCACATCTTGTTCAGTCTTCGGTCACTAGTGTTCAACTCATCAAACCTATTCTCGAAATGTTCTCTAAATTCAGGTGGAATATACTCAAGTTTTAGAGGCTGTAATGTCCCAAGTCTGTGGCGCAGGAAAGAGAATTCTCCCGATTCGTAGCCACAGGGGCTGGCAAACCCAAGATCAGCAGGCCAGAGAGCAGGGATGTAGCAGGCTGTGAAGATCGGCAAAACTCAAGCTGCTAGTTCAACTCCCAAGAACTGGAAATCAGACTAACAGGAGCCAGCTGCAGGATCTAGAACAAGCAAAAGCACTGCAGGAAGAACTAGGCACCAGAGAGTGGAGGGATAAAGGCTGAGGAGGGCAGTGAGCTGCCACAGGCCCCGCCCATGCCACAACCACAACAAATACCATCAGGGGGTGATCAAGTAACAAATTTCAAAAGGGAAGTGATCACAATGTTATACAACTGCCAAAACACTGAGAATCATGGTCCAGCCAACTTGATGCACAATCTTAACCATCACATCATCAAAAATGAAATGTAAACAATAAAGATTGATATCCTAAGCATTACTATGCTAAAATGGACTGGTATTGGCCCACTATGGCTAATCGTATGGCCTATTATCCCGAGAATGAAAAATGGAAGAGGAATGGCATTGAATTCACATCAAAAAGAACGTTTCAAGATCTATCCTGATGTACAACACTGTGAGTGATAGGATAATATCCACACACCTATAAGGGAAATCAGTTAATACAACTATTTTTAAATTTACACACTAACCACTAAAACCAAAGAAGAGAAAATTGAAGCTTTTCACCAACCTCTGCAGTCTGAAGTTGATCAAACACGCAATCAAGATGCATTAATAGTTACTGGCCATTGGATTGCCAAAGTTGGAAACAAAGAAGAAGGATCAGTAGTTGGAATACATGGCCTTGGTGGCAGAAACTATGCCAGAGATCACATGACAGAATTTTGCAAGACCAACGACTTCTTCATTGCAAATACCTTTTTTCAACAACATAAGCAGCGACTATACGTGTGAACCTCACCAGATGGAATACGCAGAAATCAAATCGACTACATCTGTGGAAAAAGACAATGGGAGAAGCTCAATCTCATCAGTCAGAACAAGGCCAGGGGCCAACTGTGAAACAGACCATCAATAGCTCATATGCAAGTCCAAGTTGAAGCTGAAGAAAATTTTTTAAAAATCCATGAAAGCCAAAGTACGACCTTGAGTATATCCCACCTGAATTTAGAGACCATCTCAAAAATAGATTTGGTACATTGAACACTAATGACTGAAGACCAGACAAGTTGTGGGACGACAAAAGTATATCATACATGAAGAAAGCCAAAGGTCATTAAAAAGACAGGAAAGAAAGAAAAGATCAAATGGGTGTCAGAAGAGACTCTGAAACTTGCTCTTGAATGCAGAGCAGCTAAAACAAATGAAGAAATGTTGAATTAAAGAACTGAACACAAAATTTCAAAGGGCGGCTTGAGAAGACAAAGTATTATAATGAAATGTGGAAAGGCCTGGAGTTAGAAAACTAAAACGGAAGAACACGCTTGGCATTTCTCAAGCCGAAGGAACTGAATGAAAAATTCGACTCCAGTTGCAATTTTGAAGGATTCTATGGGCAAAATGGAAACCCTGGTGGTGTAGTGGTCAAGTGCTATGGCTGCAAACCAAAAGGTCAGCAGTTCAAATCCACCAGCTGCTCCTTGGAAACTCTATGGAGCAGTACTACTCTGTCCTATAGGGTCGCTATTAGTCAGAATCGACTCAACAGCAACGTTTGGTTGGTTGGTTGGTTGGTTGGTTGGTTGGTTGGTTGGTTGGTTGGTTGGTTGGTTGGTTGGTTTGTGGGCAAAATATGAATGACGCAGGAAACATCAAAAGAAGATGTAAGGCATACACAGACTCAATGCACCAAAGAGAGTTGGTCGATGTTCGCCATTTCAGGAGGTAGCACACAATCAAAAACCAATGGTATTGACAGAAGTCCAAGCTGCGTTGAAGCCATTAGCAAAAAACAAGGCTCCAGGAATTGACAGAATGTCAAATGAGATGTTTCAGCAAACAGATGCAGCACTGGAGACACTCAATTGTCTATGCCAAGAAATTTAGAAGACAGCTACCTGGCCAACCAGCTGGAAGAGATCCATATTTGTGCCCATTCCAAAGAAAGGTGATCCAACAGAATGCAGAAATTATCTAACAATATTATTAATATCACACGCAAGTAAAATTTTACTGAAGATCATTCAAAAACAGCTGCAGCAATACATTGACAGGGAACTTCCAAAAATTCAAGCCAGATTCAGAAAAGGACGCAGAATGAAGGATATCATTGCTGATGTCAGATGGATCTTGGCTGAAGGCAGAGAATACCAGAAAGATGTTTTCCTGTGTTGTATTGACTATGCAAAGGCATTCAACTGTGTAAATCATAACAAATTATGGATAACATTGCCAAGAACAGGAATTCCAGAACACTTAATTGTGCTCATGAAGAACCTATACGTAGACCAAGAGGCAGTTGTTCGAGCAGAGCAAGGGGATACTGCATGGTTTGAAGTCAGGAAAGTTGTGTGTCAGGGTTGTATCCTTTCACCATACTTGTTCAGTCTGTATGCTGAGCAAATAATCCGAGAAGCTGGGCTATATGAAGAAGAACAGGGCATCAGGATTGGAGGAAGTCTCTTTAACAACCTGTGTTATGCAGATGACACAACCTTGCTTGCTGAAAGTGAAGAGGACTTGAAGCACTTACTAATGAAGATCAAAGACCACAGCCTTCAGTATGGATTACACCTCAACATAAAGAAAACAAAAATCCTCACAACTGGACCAATGAGCAACATCATGATAAAGGGAGAAAAGACTGAAGTTGTCAAGGGTTTCATTTTACTTGGAGCCACAATCAACGCCCATGACAACAGCAGTCAAGAAATCAAATGATGCATTGCACGTGGCAAATTTAATGCAACAGTCCTCTTTAAAGTGTATTTAGGGTATTTAGGGCAGTGGTGACTAGCTGGGATGGGCTTAATTCTAATGGCTATTTTGAAAAGTAACTGGGGGAGGCAGGGCTAAGATGGCTGACTAGGTAGAAGCTACCTCGGATCCCTCTTGCAACAAAGACTCGGAAAAACAAGTGAATTGATCACATACATGACAATCTACAAACCCTGACCATCAAACACAGATTTAAGAGTTGACCTGAGTGACAGAGATTCAGCCAGAACAAGCACAGCAACCATGGGGAAGCAGCGACTGTTTTCGGAGCCTGGAGCCAGCATTCCAGTCAGAAAACCTTGGCGCCAGGCTTTGGACTGAACGAAGGAAAGCTGAGCACGGCATCCTGAAACGGCACAAACACGGGACGCAACCCTAGCCCCCTGAAGCGACCTCAGGGGAAGCCCAGCCAGTGCGTGCAAGCAGCGCAGCAATGCAGCTGACAGGAGGAGAAGTCACTGGGAAGCATCGACTGGTTTTGGAGCCTGAAGTGCGGCGTCCCAGCTGGGGAACCTTGGTGCTGGGCTTTGGGCTGGGAGCGGAGGAACTGACCACGGCTTCTGAGACAGCACAAGCACAGGACACGGGCCTGACCCTCGGGGGCAATCTCGACACAGCCAGCACACACAGGCTACAGACCCCTCGGGAATTTCAGACAAAACAGTCATCACCAATCGAGATAAGTAACTTTGTCTATATTCCGGGGTGCTACTCTCTCCTATTTATCTGATCCCTCCCCTCCCCTTCCCAGGCGGCTTCATTAACATTGGAATTTCCTGGGCCAGAGGGTGAAGTGCTCTGCTGGTTTTTTTGTTTTGTTTTGTTGTCTTTTCCTAACCCATTCTCCTGGCCTGAGAGAAAAAGCAACTACAAAAAACCCAGGGACTAAAAATCCTTCCCTGACTTCCCGAAATTGGAATAAAAATACAGAACCAGCTCCAGCCAAGCATATGAGATCCACAGTCTTGGGCTTTCATCCCTACAGAGAATAAAGTGTCTATTATAATGCAAAGGCAATTCTGATAGTGATCTGACTGTAATTGTTTTAGCAGATTACTGGAAAGACAAGTTTCCCAGGTCCGATATCTCTACCTATTAAACAGAGCCCTCACCGACCCACAACAGGGGACTGAGGGCTGAAGCTCCACCCAAACCACCTAGCCTCCTGCCATAGGAGTCTGAGGATAGTGACACCTACCAATCTGTAGAGGTACATGCATTGGGTGCCTAAGGTACAGCTGCAGAGCCCACCCACCAAAGTGCTTTAGGAATAGAGACACAGCTACCTCGCTGGCACTTGGGGGAAGCCTGTCAGCATCCTGCCCCCCCTGGAGTGTGACTCCCTGCTGCTACTAGAATCTGGTGCGCACAACTATCACCACTACTCCTCTAAGTGAATAGGTGACAGTCTACACCACACACTTGGTGACCCAAAATGAGATTCTACTCAAGAATAGTGAATGGACTCTTAGGCTTATATATCTGGTAACATCCCAAACCAGCTGGTAATAGGACATAAGTGATTCAAAGGCTACAACAATCAAGACGGCGCAATTTAGCAGCCCATCTACGTACACTGAAAGAAAACAAAACAAGATATGACTCAGTGAGCAAATATAAAATAAATCATTACAATATCTGATAGATGGCTCAGAGACAGCAGTCGATATCAAACCACATAAAGAAGCAGACCATGATTGCTTCTACAACTCCCCAAATTAAAGAATCAAAATCTTTCCCAAATGAAGATACAATCCTGGAATTGCCAGATGCAGAATATAAAAAACTAATTTACAGAATGCTTCAAGACATCAGGGATGACCTCAGAAATGAAATAAGGCAATCTACAGAAAAAGCCAAGGAACATACTGACAAAGCAGTTGAAGAAATCAAAAAGATTATTCAAGAACATAGTGGAAAAATTAATAAGCTGCAAGAATCCATAGAGAGACAGCATTCAGAAATCCAAAAGATTAACAGTAAAATTGCAGAATTAGACAACTCAATAGGAAGTCAGAGGAGCAGAATCGAGCAATCGGAATGCAGAGTGGGGGATTTGGAGGACAAGGGAATTGACACCAATATAGTTAAAGACAAATCAGATAAAAGAATTTAAAAAAATGAAGAAACCCTAAGAATCATGTGGGACTCCATCAAGAAGAATAACTTGCGTGTGATTGGAGTTCCAGAACAGGGAGGGATAACAGAAAATACAGAGAGAATAGTTGAAGATCTGTTGGCAGAAAACTTCTCTGACATCATGAAAGGAGAAAGGATATCTATCCAAGATGCTCATCAAATGCCATATAAGATTGATCCAAAAAGAAACTCACCAAGACATATTATCATCAAACTTGCCAAAACCAAAGATAAAGAAAAAATTTTAAAAGCAGTCAGGGATAAAAGAAAGGTGTCCTACAAAAGAGAATCAATAAGAATAAGTTCAGACTACTCAGCAGAAACCATGCAGTCAAGAAGGCAATGGGATGACATACATAGAGCTCTGAAGGAGAAAAACTGCCAGCCAAGGATCAGTTATCCAGCAAAACTCTCTCTCAAATATGAAGGTGAAATTAAAACATTTACAGATAAACACAAGCTTAGAGAATTTGCAAAAACCAAACCAAAGCTACAAGACATACTAAAGGAAATTGTTTGGTCAGAAAATCAATAATATCAGATACCAACACAACACAAGGTCACAGAACAGAACATCCTGATATCAACTCAAATAGGAAAATCACAAAAACAAATTAAGATTAATTTTAAGAAGAAAAAAATGCTCAAAGCAAGGAATCACTGAAGTCATTATGTAAAAGATCACAATAATCCAAAAGAGGGACTAAATAACGGAAGCATAGAACTGCCATATGGAGAGGAAAACAAGGTGATATAGGATGATACAAGTTAGGTTTTTACTTAGAAAAATAGGGGTAAATATTAAGGTAACCACAAAGAGGTCTAACAATTCCATAACTCAAAATAAAAACCAAGAAAAACATAACAACTCAGCAAACATAAATTCAACTACTATGAAAATGAGAAACACACAATTTACAAAGAAAAATGTCTCAGCGCAAAAAAAGTAAGTGGAAAAATGAAATTGTCAACAACACACACAAAAAGGCATCAAAATGACAGCACTAAACACATACTTATCTATAATTACACTGAATGTAAATGGACTAAAGGCACCAATAAAGAGACAGAGAGTCTCAGACTGGATAAAGAAACACGATCCGTCTATATGCTGCCTACAAGAGACACACCTTAGACTTAGAGACACAAACAAACTAAAACTCAAAGGATGGAAAAAAAATATATCAAGCAAACAACAAGCAAAAAAGAGCAGGAGTAGCAATATTAACTTCCGACAAAATAGACTTCAAAGTTAAATCCACCACAAAGGATAAAGAAGGACACTACATAATGATTAAAGGGACAATTGACCAGGAAGATATAACCATATTAAATATTTATGCACCCAATGACAAGGCTGCAAGATACATAAAACAAACTTTAACAGAACTGAGAAGTGACATAGACACCTCCACAATTATAGCAGGAGACACCATTTTCAGAGAAGGATAGGACTTCCAGTAAGAAGCTCAATAGAGACACGGAAGACCTAATTGCTACAATCAACCAACTTGACCTCATAGACTTATACAGAACACTCCACCCAACAGCTGCAAAGTATAGTTTTTTTTCTAGTGCACATGGAACATTCTCTAGAATAGATCACATGTTAAGTCATAAAACAAACCTTTGCAGAATCCAAAACATCAAAATATTACAAAGCATCTTCTCAGACCACAAGGCCATAAAAGTGGAAATCAACAACAGAAAAATCAGGGAAAAGAAATGACATACTTGGAAACTGAACAATACCCTGCTCAAAAAAGACTGGGTTATAGAAGACATTAAGGAGGGAATAAAGAAATTCATAGAATGCAACAAGAATGAGAACACTTCCTATCAAAACCTCTGGGACACAGCAAAAGCAGTGCTCGGAGGTCAATTTATATCGATAAATGCACACATACATAAAGAAGAAAGAGCCAAAATCAAAGAACTGTCCCTACAACTTGAACAAATAGAAAGCGAGCAAGAAAAGAATCCATCAGGCACGAGAAGAAAACAAATAATAAAAATTAGAGCTGAACTAAATGAATTAGAGAACAGAAAAACAATTGAAAGAATTAACAAAGCCAAAAGCTGGTTCTTTGAAAAAATTAACAAAATTGATAAACCATTGGCCAGACTGGCTAAAGAAATACAGGAAAGGAAACAAATAACCTGAATAAGAAACGAGATGGGCCATATCACAACAGACCCAACTGAAATTAAAAGAATCATATCAGATTATTATGAAAAATTGTACTCTAACAAATTTGCAAACCAAGAAGAAATGGATGAATTCCTAGAAAAACACTACCTACCTAAACTAACACAATCAAAACTAGAACAACTAAATAGACCCATAACAAAAAAAGAGATTGAAAAGGTAATCAAAAAACTCCCAACAAAAAAAAAACCCTGGTATGGACGGCTCCACTGCGGAGTTCTACCAAACTTTCAGAAAAGAGTTAACACCACTACTACTAAAGGTATTTCAAAGCATAGAAAAGGGTGGAATACTACCTAACCCATTCTATGAAGCCAACATATCCCTGATACCAAAACCAGGTAAAGACACCACAAAAAAAGAAAATTACAGGCCTATATCCCTCATGAACATTGATGCAAAAATCCTCAACAAAATTCTAGCCAATAGAATTCAACAACATATCAAAAAAATAATCCACCACGACCAAGTGGGATTTATACCAGCTATGGGTGGTTTAATATTAGAAAAACCATTAATGCAATCCACCATATAAATAAAACAAAAGACAAAAACCACATGATCTTACCAATTGATGCAGAAAAGGCATTTGACAAAGTCCAACACCCATTCATGATAAAAACTCTCAGCAAAATAGGAATTGAAGGAAAATTCCTCAACATAATAAAGGGCATCTATACAAAGCCAACAGCCAACATCATTCTAAACAGAGAGAGCCTGAAAGCATTTCCCTTGAGAACGGGAACCAGACACAGATGCCCTTTATCACCGCTCTTATTCAACATCGTGCTAGAGGTCCTAGCCAGAGCAATCAGGCTAGACAAAGAAATAAAGGGCATCCGGATTGGCAAGGAAGAAGTAAAATTACCTCTATTTGCAGATGACATGATCTTATACACAGAAAACCCTACGGCATCCTCCAGAAAACTACTGAAACTAATAGAAGAGTTCGGCAGCGTCTCAGGTTACAAGATAAACATACAAAAATCACTTGGATTCCTCTACATCAACAAAAAGAACACCGAAGAGGAAATCACCAAATCAATACCATTCACAATAGCCCCCAAGAAGATAAAATACTTAGGAATAAATCTTACCAAAGATGTAAAAGACCTATACAAAGAAAACTACAAAGTACTAGTGCAAGAAACTAAAAAGGACCTACTTAAGTGGAAAAACATACCTTGCTCATGGATAGGAAGACTTAACATAGTAAAAATGTCTCTTCTACCAAAAGCCATCTATACATACAATGCACTTCCGATCCAAATTCCAATGACATTCTTTAATGTGATGGAGAAACAAATCACCAACTTCATATGGAAGGGAAAGAAGCCTCGGATAAGCAAAGCATTACTGAAAAAGAAGAAAGTGGGAGGCCTCACTCTACCTGATTTTAGAACATATTATACAGCCACAGTAGTCAAAACAGCCTGGTACTGGTACAACAACAGGCACATAGACCAATGGAACAGAATTGAGAACCCAGATATAAATCCATCCACATATGAGCAGCTGATATTTGACAAAGGCCCAGTGTCAGTTAATTGGGGAAAAGACAGTCTTTTTAACAAATGGTGCTGGCATAACTGGATATCCATTTGCAAAAAAATGAAACAGGACCCATACCTCACGCCATGCACAAAAACTAACTCCAAGTGGATCAAAGACCTAAACATAAAGACTAAAACGATAAAGATCATGGAAGAAAAAATAGGGACAACGTTAGAAGCCCTAATACAAGGCATGAACAGAATACAAAACATTACCAAAAATGATGAAGAGAAACCCGATAACTGGGAGTTCCTAAAAATCAAACACCTATGCTCATCTACAGACTTCACCAAAAGAGTAAAAAGATCAGGAAAAATTTTTCAGCTATGACATCTCCGACCAGCACCTGATCTCTAAAATCTATATGATTCTGTTGAAACTCAACCACAAAAAGACAAACAACCCAATCAAAAAGTGGGCAAAGGATATGAACACGCACTTCACTAGAGAAGATATTCAGGCAACTGATAGATACATGAGAAAATTCTCTCGATCATTAGCCATTAGAGAAATGCAAATTAAAACTACGATGAGATTCCATCTCACTCCAACAAGGCTGGCATTAATCCAAAAAACACAAAATAATAAATGTTGGAGAGGCTGTGAAGAGATTGGAACTCTTACACGGCTGCTCGTGGGAATGTAAAATGGTACAACCACTTTGGAAACCTATCTGACGTTTTCTTAAAAAGTTAGAACTAGAACTACCATACAACCCAGAAATCCCACTCCTCGGAATATACCCTAGAGAAATAAGAGCCTTCACACAAACAGTTATATGCACGCCCATGTTTATTGCAGCACTGTTTACAATAGCAAAAAGCTGGAAGCAACCAAGGTGTCCAACAACGGATGAATGGTTGAATAAATCATGGTATATTCACACAATGGAATCTGTGAAACATTTCATAACATGGAGGAACCTGGAAGGCATTATGCTGAGTGAAATTAGTCAGATACAAAAGGACAAATATTATAAGACCACTATTATAAGCTCTTGAGAAATAGTATAAACTGAGAAGAACACATTCTTTTGTGGTTACGAGGAGGGGAGGGAGGGAGGGGGGAGAGGGTTACTTACTGATTAGTTAGTAGATAAGAACTACTTTAGGTGAAGGGAAGGACAATACTCGATACAGGGAAGGTCAGCTCAATTGGACTGGACCAAAAGCAAAGAAGTTTCCGGGATAAACTGAATGCTTCGAAGGTCAGGGGAGCAAGGGCGGGGGTTTGGGGACTATGGCTTAAGGGGACTTCTAAGTCAATTGGCAAAATAAATTCTATTATGAAGACATTCTGCATCCCACTTTGAAGTGTGGCGTCTGGGGTCTTAAATGCTAACAAGCGGCCATCTAAGATGCATCAATTGGTCTCCACCCACCTGGATCAAAGGAGAATGAAGAACACCAAGGTCACACGATAACCATGAGCCCAAGAGACAGAAAGGGCCACATGAACTAGAGACTTACATCATCCTGAGACCAGAAGAACTAGATGGTGCCCGGTCACAACTGATGACTGCCCTGACAGAGAGCGCAACAGAGAACCCCTGAGGGAGCAGGAGATCAGTGGGATGCAGACCCCATATTCTCATAAAAAGACCAGACCTAATGGTCTGAGACTAGAAGAATCCCGGTGGTCATGGTCCCCAAACCTTCTCTTGGCCCAGGACAGGAACCATTCCCGAAGACAACTCATCAGACATGGAAGGGACTGGACAATGGGTTGGAGAGAGATGCTGATGAAGAGTGAGCTACTTGTATCAGGTGGACACTTGAGACTGTATTGGCATCTCCTGTCTGGAGGGGAGATGGGAGGGTAGAGAGGGTTAGAAACTGGCAAAATTGTCACGAAAGGAGAGACTGGAAGGAGGGAGGGGGCTGACTCATTAGGGGGAGAGTAAGTGGGAGTATGGAGTAAGGTGTATATAAGTTTACATGTCACAGACTGACTTGATTTGTGAACTTTCACTTAAAGCACAATAAAAATTATATATTTAAAAAAAAAGTAACTGGGAATGCAAGGCAGAAAACTAACAGTGGGAACTGCAAGGCCAGGGTCTTATCTAAATGTCCAGACCTTGGGTGTGTGCTGGTGTAGCATGGCCTCAGACTTCTAGGCAGCAACGTGGAATGGCTGCTTCTCATCACAGGGTAAATATATAGAAACCTTTGCTATTTCAACATTCTTCACATGTACAATTTGGTGACATCAGTTTTGTTTATCATGTTGTTCAACCATCACCATTATCAGTTTCCAAATTTCCCATCATCCTTAACAGAGGGGAAGCCCTGGTGGTGTAGTGGTTAAGAAGCTAGTGTCCCCTAAGGAATAGGGCCCTTTTCCCCCTCCCTTTTCCCATAGGCCTCTGGTTACCACTAATGAACAATGGTTTCTATACACTGGACTAATCTAGATATTTTATGTAAGTGGAGTCATACAATATTTGTCTTTTTGTGACTGACTGACTTCACTCAGCATGTTTTCAAGGTTCATCCATGATGTAGTGTGAATCAGGACTTCCTTTACCTTTGTGGGTGAGTAATACGCCATTAACCACATTGCAGTATAGTGAATTGCTTTTATATGGCCTTTCTAGTCAGGGTCTTCTAGCTCTTCCAGAATGACTGCCAGGCAT
Source organism: Loxodonta africana (assembly GCF_030014295.1). NCBI lineage: Eukaryota > Metazoa > Chordata > Mammalia > Proboscidea > Elephantidae > Loxodonta > Loxodonta africana. The sequence continues at coordinate 80,136 of NC_087344.1, forward strand.
AATCTTGCAAGAAATTCATCAGTTTACCATGCAAATTGAAGTAATCTGTGGTCTACTGAGGGGATTGGTCAATTAGTGGTCCTGGTGGGAGGACCATGCCTTGAAATTGACAAGAAGTAGGCTTATACATTTACATACTTGAATCCACAATCAGCACCCATGGAAACAGCAGTCAAGAAATCAAACGACGTATTGCATGGGGCAAATTTACTGCAAAAGGGGGTCAGAAGCTGGCGAAATGGACACGAAAAGAGAGAGTGGAGGGAGAGAGCGGGCTGTCTCATCAGGGGGGGAGCAATTGGAAGCATGTAGCAAGGTGTATGTAAGTTTTTGTGTGAGAGACTGACTTGATTTGTAAACTTTCACTTAAAGCACAATAAAAATCATTTTTTTTAAAATTGCTGCAAAAGACCTCTTTAAAGTGTTAAAAAGCAAAAATGTTATTTTGAGGACTAAGATGAGCCTGAGCCAAACCATGATATTTTCAATCGTCTCATATGCACATGAAAGCTGAGCCATGAATAAGGAAGACCAAAGAATTGAAACCTTTGAATTGTGGTGTTGGCGAACAATATTGAATATACTGTGGACTGCCAAAAGAATGAACAAGTCTGTCTTGGCAGAAGTACAACCAGAATGCCCCTTAGAAGCCAGGGTGGCGAGACTACGTCTCACATACTTTGGACATGTTGTCAGGAGGGATCAGTCCCGGGAGAAGGAGATCATGCTTGGTAAAGTAGAGGGTCAGCAGAAAAGAGGAAGACCCTCAACGAGGTGGACTGACACAGTGGCTGCAACAGTGGGCTCAAGCATAACAATTATGAGGATGGCGCAGGACCGGGCAGTGTTTGGTTCTGTTGTACATAGGATCGCTATGAGTTAGCGCCAACTTGACAGCACCTAACAACAAGAACAGGCTTATATAAGGAATCCTGGTGGTGCAGTGGTTAAAGTGCTTGGCTGCTAACTGAAAGGTTCGGTAGTGTGGTGGCAAAAGAGCTCTGCAGGCCCAGGTAGCGAGGCAGGAACCAGTGATAGAGGCTTGGGAGGTCCTGCGCAGAGGTCTTCCCACTGGTGAAGCAAGGTCCAGCAAGGCCCAGCGGCAGAGCAGAAGCCTCAGGCAGGGTGGTGGTAGCCAGAAGCAGCGGTGACAGGAACACAGCATCTGACCTGAGCCAGGACATGGCTGCCGAGTGACTTAAGAATAAAAAAAAAAATAATGGACATGGGTAATTTGGGGAAGGGTAAGCCTTTCTCCTTTGAGAATCTGTTACTGTCTTCTGTTTGCTTCTATAAATAGCTTTCACTCTGCCAACACTGTGTAAGCATCTTGTGTGTCCGGTCAATCACGGTTGAATCCACGTTGTTTTCGTTGTTTGTTAGGTGCCGTGGAGTAGGTTCTGGCTCATAGAGACCCTGTGTACAGCAGAATGACGCATTGCCTTGTCCTGCGCCATCCTCACAGTCCTTGCTATGCTTAAGCCCATTGTTGCCACCATTGTGTCAGTCCACCTTGTTGAGGGTCTTCCTCTTTTCCTCTGGAGACTCTCCACAGTATGACCAACTGACAGGCACGTGGGCGGTAGCATCTGTGGAGCGGCTGATGTCAGTGGATTTATGGTCTCGTTTCAGTCTAATGGCTGCCTGGAAGTTCAAGGCACAGCCTACCCGCCTGCGCAGTGCAGAAAGACAGACAGACAGAGCATGCACACGCTTGATCCATCATCTGTTGACGGACAGTTGGGCTGTCTCCACCTTTTGGCTGTTATGAATAGCGCTGCAACCAACGCTGGTGTACAAGTATCTCTCTGTGTTCCTACTTTTAATTCTTTTGGGTATATACCTAGGAGTGGAACTTCTGGATCATAGCTAATTCTACATTTAATTTTTTGAGGAAATGCCAAACTGTTTTCCACAGCAGTAGTATTTTACAATCCCACCAGCATGGACGAGGGTTCCAGTTTCTCCACGTTCTTGCTTACACTTATTTTTACTGTTTTCTTTTTTTTTTTTTAACATAGACATCTTAGTGGGTGTGAAGTGATATCTCATTGTGGTTTGGATTTGCATTTCTCTAATGACTAATGACACTGAGAATCTTTGTGCTTCTTGACCATTTGTATTTCTGCTTTGGTGCAATATCTATTCGCATGTTTTGCCAATTTTTTCATTGGATTTTTTTTCTGTTAATTTCATGGAGTTCTCAGATATATGATCCCTAAATATTTTCTCTTGATCTGTAGGTTTTCTCTTCACTTTGTCGATAAAGTCCTTTGCGAGCAAAAGTTCTTAGCTTTGGTGAATTGTATCTATTCTCTCTGTTGCTGCTCGTGGTTTTGGTATTGTATCTAAGAATTCATTGTTAAAAACTAGGGGCCAGTGTGCTACCTGTTTTATTCTGAGAGTTTTATGGCTTTGGTTCTTACACTTAGGTTTGATCCGTCTTGAGTTCTTTTTCATAGATGATGCAAGGTTTGGGTCCAGGTTCATTCTTTCGTTTGGGGAGACCCAAGTGTCCCAGCACCATGTATTAAAGAGCCTATTCTTTACCCATTGGATGGGTTTAGCACATCCCCATCAGTTGGCTGTAAATGTACAAGTTTGCTTCTAGATTCTCAGTTCTATTCCATTGGTCCATATGCCTGTTGTTATACCGGTACCAGATTGTTTTGACTACTGGAGCTTCGTAACAAAGAGCTCTGGTGGTGCGATGGTTAAACACGCAGCTACTAACCGAAAGGTCGGCAGTTGGAACACTCCAGCGATTCCATGGAAGAAAAGACCTGGCAATCTGCTCCTATAAAGATTACAGCTCAGGAGGCCGTATGGGCAGTTCTACTCTGTCTTATGGGGTCACTATGAGTTAGAACCGACTTGACAGCACACAACAACAACAACAAGCTTAGAAATATGTTTTGAGATAAGGAACTGTGATTGATCCACTCTTCTTATGGCCTGACTTTCCATTAATGTACAGAGCCCATCAGATATTATAAAAATATTGTATTATTTTGTAGTAAAATATGCACAGAGCCACATTCAACAACAGGTGAGTGACATAGAAGGTGGAAATGACTTTTCTCCACCAGCAGGGCTTAGAGCAGAAGGTCTGAGATGCTCCTGAGGGTAGCGAACTGCCGGAAGGCCGTTAATCCCCACTCTCTACGCCTGCTGGACTGCATCAAGGGGGACTTCGGAGTGCAGCTGGCTGGCAGTTTTCTGGAGGCTCAGCTCAAGTGCAGGGAGGGGAAACTGTTGGGACTTTGGGGAAATAGGAGAGCTATAGTCAACTTGCACCTTCCTAGGGCTGATTTGAAAATACCAGTTGTCGAAGGTGATTGAAATCATAAATTGGTAATTTTGGTTTAGTCTATTAAAATTTATAGCATAATGGAGAGGATTTTTCTTCCCCCTGAAACAGAGCTGATATTTGTAAGACTTACAGTTTGCCACTTCTGTGAACCTGGACAGGGTTAAGAATAAATCAAAGCTGCAAATTCCTGGCATTTATTTGTCTGACTTACGGTGATAAGAGTAACATATCTTTATCTTTCTATGGTTTTATTGCTTGTTTTATATGCTTTTTCTAGAGCTTTGGATAATTTTTAATTTGCTTTTAGATTGATCACCTGTTTTCTTTTAATTTTGCTTAGTTTTGTTGTAGCTGCTGTTTGGTTGGTTTTTAAGCAAGGAGAGGCAATTGAAAAAAGAATTACAAATATTAAATGTTACCTTTATCTCAATTCTAATCCATTAGGCAAGAAACACCATGAAGCAGTTGGAAAAAGTACAAACGACAGCTTGCCAAGGTGAGGAGTGACATCTATTTCTGAGACAATGGATAATGAAGGATTAATCCCAGGATTAAGCAGAGCAGAACGAGTAAGACTCATGTGATGGGTCAGGGTGAAATCACTGGCCCTGGTCAGAGACACGGAAGGACAATCCCAGGGAATGGTCAGCATGAGGTCTGGGGAAGTTGCTTTTTCCCCGTTTCAGTTGTGAGGTCAGAGGAGGGAGCAGTGGGGACTATGTGAGTAGAAACATCCATACCCAGACACCACCAACAGTCAGCCTCGTTGGATGAAGGACATCCACTGTTAGTAATCAGGACTCCGGGCACCACACATTCACAAAGTGCAGACTCAGCCACCAAGGTCTAGGGCTCTCTAGGGCATCATGCTATTCGTACCTGATCAAGACCAGGAAGGGGCTTTAAAAAGCCTAACTCATATGTAAGTAATGTCCAACCCATAGAGTTGAAAGCTGACGTGCTCCCCCTGACACTATTCACAAAGCCACTAAGTCCAAAGCCCACTCACCGTGGCGTGGGGATGGGCTCTCCTTTTCCTGCTGGCAGTTGTCCCCAGGATTCAGGACTCGGAAGGATTCTGAGGCAGCTCCTGGGCCCCCGCCTCCCCCTTTACTTCTTCACAGGTGCATACTCCCAGGTCCAGCTGGTGCAGGCTGGGGCTGAGGTGAGGAGCGCAGCTGAAGGTCTCCTGCAGAGCTCTGGATTCACCTCCACCAGCTACACTATGGCTTGGGGGTGGCAGACCCCAGGAAAAGGCCTGCAGTGGATGGGCTAGATCAACACTGACACGGGGAAGCCGGCATTTGTCCAGAGCTTCACAGGACCATCTGTCTTCTCCACAGACGCCCCAGTCAGCATATCTGCAGGTCAGCAGCCTGCACTGCTGCGTACTACTGTGGGGACACACAGAAGCCTAGGGAGCTGACAGCCATGCTGGGCTGAGACCTTTACAGGGACAATGTACCCACAGCCTTTCTTTGACAGGGGTTATGGACACAGAAGTAAGAAATGTAGGCACCTGCCTGTGTTGCTTATCCATGAAATATTTCAGTGCTCTCCTGGTAAGCCAGCTCCCGGTGGGAAGGGGGGAGTAGGGGACAGAGCACCCTGTCATGCAGCCATGTCTCATTGCCGTGGTGTAAATATTTCCATCGTGGCCGATCTCAACGTGAAGTCACTGAACACAAGAGATGCCGGAATCGTCTCCTACAAGCCAGTGGCAGCTGGCCACAGTGCACACTGGGTATCATCAAATGTCAGGTGGTATGCTATGGAAAACCAAGGAGGTGGAAAGTCATCTTTTGTACATCTGTCAATATGTCTTGTTGTGTCTTTCTCCATTTTTTCTGACTAGGGGGCTTCCCCCAAGACCCTGGCCTCAATAGGAAGCTGGTAAGTATGAACCACCCACCCCAAACAAATATACACATTGATTTTAGTTGCCATCCCACGGGCCTGGAAGGCAGAGCTGAACCCCAGAGCCAAAAGACCTCTACTCAGAATCCAGAATGTGTGGCCAATACCTAGAGTCTGGAGGGCAGGGCCATTGTGTAAATGGTCTCAGAGGACAAAGGGTTATTTGCAAAGCCTTGAGGGCTAATGTGATGTGTTCTGCTGACTTTCTAGGTGCCTATTATGCCTTCTTTCCCTCCAGTTTCTCCCATTTGTAATGGAAATGTCTAGCTTGTGCCCGTTCTGCCATTGTACTTTGGAAGCAGATAACTTGTATTCTAGATTTCACAGATGAAGAAGAATTTTTGTATTTTGGACTTGGAGTTGCTTTAAGACTTTGGCTGTGTTATGATGGGGTAAATGAGTTTTACACGTGGCAAGGACGTGAATTTCTGGGAACCAAAGGGTGGAATGTCATGGGTTGAATTGTGTTCCCCAAAAATATGTGTCAACTTAGTTAGGCCGTGATTCCCCGTGTTGTGTCGTTGTCCTCCATTTTGTGATTGTAATTTTATGTTCCAGAGGATTAGGGTGGGATTGTAACACCCTTACTAAGGTCACATCCCTGATCCAATGTAAAGGGAGTTTCCCTGGGCTGTGACCTGCACCACCTTTTGTCTTACAAGAGATAAAAGGAAAAGGAAGCAAGCAGAGAGTTGGAGACCTCATACCACCAATAAAGTAGTGCCAGGAGCAGAGCTCATCATTCGGACGCAGGGTTCCTGCTCGGAGAGGCTTCTAGTCCGGGGGAAGGTTGATGACAAGAGCCTTCTGAGGCAGATAGGGTTAACTGTGCTGGTGGAACAAAAGAGCTGTTAAAAGACTTCCATCTATAAGAAGGGTAAACAGGAACCACACCCTGTCAACATGAGATAAGGTTGAAACAACCCATAAATTACTATCTCCTTCTTAGTGTTTTTCTAGTCCTTTCCCCCTTTACAGGCTCCCGCATGCACAGAACCAAGCGTGACAGCTGTTCAACCTTCCTTAGCCCTCAGAAGATGGTGATGTACTGCCAAAGATCAGTGCACTTGCGCCATATCCCATAATAAGTAATGCCAAGGACTACAGAGAGGACTCCGTCTTGGATATCAGCAGGCTCCATCTTGGATTCCAGGTGCACGCACAACCTAATTAATATGCACTACCTTTCTGAGAAGTACCTGCCCCTTGAAAGAAGCCCACTAAATATTCATTACTCGATTGTCTCCACTGAACCCATAAAAGCCCTGGCCTTGGAGAGGCTTAGTCCCCCCTTGAATCCTTTCGGTTGACTCAAGCAACATAAAGCTTGCTGAAGATAAAGTTTGTCTTTCGCATGTATTCTTACTCAGGAAAGGACAAGGACACTTTGTGTCAGCTTGGCAATCGGTAACAGGTAACACTTCCTCCAGAGCCCATACAGAAAGCCCTCCTCCGGAGGGGATGCCCTGAATTTGAACTTCTATACTACTAGACTGTGAGAAAATAAATTTCTCTTTGTTGAACCCATCCACTTGTGGTATTTGTTATAACAGCGCTAGATGACTAAGACAGTTATAATACCCTCACCATGGATGCCTTCTCACTGACTTGTCAGTCAGGTCCTCTGGATGCAGAGACTTTGGGGCCAGGAGAGAGCACACTGTGTAGAGTAGAAGCTGATGGGCCCTACTGGGGAGAAGGATATGAAAATGAACTCCTCCCTCTGGTCCTGAAAAGCAGCCCAGCCCCTTTCCTGCTGCTCTCTGAGAGGAGCCCCATCCCCTGGAGTCAGAGCTCTCCCCACTCTGCGCCCAGGACTGAGGCCAGAGAACACACCATAAAGTGTGCTGAGCTGAGCTTTTCTTTTGGGCCGATTTCACAGGTGATGACATGGAGGCTGTGTGTGTGTGTGTGTGTGTGTGTCTGTGTCTGTGTCTGTGTGTGTGTGTGTGTGTGTGTGTGAATCACCTTCTAATGTCTCTGATTGCAAGTGTCCAGGACAGGTGCCCAGAATGAGGTGGGATCCGGGGGGACCTGAAATAGGCAGGAGTCTCTGTGCCTCTCCTGTGAAACCTCTGGGTTCATATTTTTTGGTATCATCAGTTCCTGATCATATGCTGCCTCCTGAAATGGTTGAATGTCAACTAATTCTTTTTGGTACACTGACTCTGTGTATTTCTTCCATCTTCTTTTGATGCTTCCTGCATCATTCAATATTCTGTCCATAGAATCCTTCTATATTGCACCTCTAGGCTTGAGTTTTTTGTTCAGTTCTTTCAGCTTGAGAAATGCCGGGCGTGTTCTTCCCTGTTGGTTTTCTAACTCCAGGTCTTTGCATGTGTCATTATAATACTTTGACTCCTCAAGGCGCCCTCGAAATCTTCTGTTCAGCTCTTTAATTCATCATTTCTTCCATTCACTTTAGCTGCTCTGCATTCAAGAGCAAGTTTCAGAGTCTCTTATGACATCCATTTTGGTCTTTCCTTTCCTGTTTTTTTTAATGACCTCTTGTTTTCTTCATGTGTGATGTTCTTGATGTCATCCCACAACTCATCTGTTTTTGGTCATAGGTGTCCAATGCATCAAATCTATTCTTGAGATGGTCTCTAAATTCAGGTGGGATATGCTCAAGGTCATACTTTGGCTATCATGGACTTGTCCTAATTTTCTTCAGCTTCAACTTGAACTTCCATATGAGCAATTGATGGTCTGTTCTGCAGTTGGCCCCTGGCCTTGTTCTGACTGATGATACTGAGCTTCTCCATCGTCTTCCGCAGGTGTAATTGGTTTGATCCCTGTGTCTTCCATCCGGTCAGGTCTATGCATAAATCGCTGTCTAAATTGGTGAAAAAAGGTATTTGCAATGAATAGGTCATTGGTCTTGCAAAAATCTGTTACGTAATCTCCGGTGTCATTTCTATGACCAAGGCCATATTTTCCAACTTCTGATCCTTATTTGTTTACAACTTTAGCATTCCAATCACCAGTAATTATCAATGCGTCTTGATTGCATGTTTGATCAATTTCAGACTTCAGACACTGGTAAAAATCTTCTATTTCTTCGTCTTTGTCCTTAGTGGTTGGTGCATAAATTTGAATAATAGTCATATTAACTGGTCTTCCTTGTAGGTGTATGGATATTATCCTATCACTGACTGCGAGGTACTTCAGGATAAATCTTGAAATGTTCTTTTTGACAATGAACGCGATGCCAAGCCCCTTCCATCAAGTCGATTCCGACTCATAGTGACCCTACAGGACAGAGTAGAACTTCCCCATAGGGTTTTCAAGGACTCGCTGGTGGATTTGAACTGCTGACCTTTTGGTTAGCTGCCAAGCTCTTAACCACTGAGACACCAGAGCTCCTGGCAAAAAAAAAAAAAAAAAAAAAAACAAGGCTCCAGGAATTGATGGGATACCAAGTGAGACGTTTCAACAAATGGATGCAGTGCTGGAATTACTCACTCATCTACGCCAAGACATTTGGAAGACAGCTAAGTGGCCAATTGATTGGAAGAGATCCATATTTTTACCCATTCCAAAGAAAGATGATCCAACAGAAATTATTGAACAATATCATTAATATCACACCCAAGTAGAATTCTGCTGAAGGTCACTCAAAAGCAGTTGCAGCAGTACGTCTACAGGGACCTGCCAGAAATTCAGGCGGATTCAGGAGAGGATGTGGAACCAGGGATATCATCGCTGATGTCAGATGGATCCTGGCTGAAAGCAGAGAATACCAGAAGGATGTTTACCTGTTCTGTATTGACTATGTGAAGGCACTCAACTGTGTGAATCATAACAAATTATGGACAACATCGCAAAGGATGGCAATTCCAGAACACTTAATTGTGCTCATGAGGAAACTGTACTCAGACCAAGAGGCAGTCACTGGAACAGAACAAGGGGATACTGTGTGGTTTAAAGTCAGGAAAGGCGTGCCTCAGGGTTGTATCTTTTCACTATTCTTATTCAACCTGTATGCTGAGCAAATAATTAGAAAAACTTGGACTATATGAAGAACATGGCATCGGGATTGGAGGAAGACTCATTAACAACCTGCGATATGCAGATGACACAACCTTACTTGCTGAAAATGAAGAGAACTTGAAGCACTTACTGATGAAGATCAAAGACCACAGCCTTTAGTATGGATTACACCTCAACGTAAAGAAAACAAAACTCCTCACAACCGGACCAATGAGCAACATCATGATAAACGGAGAAAAGATTGAAGTTGTCAAGGATTTCATTATGCTTGGATCCACAATCAGCACCCATGGAAGCAGCAGTCAAGAAATCAAAGGACATATTCCATTGGGCAAATCTGCTGTGAAAGACCTTGTTAAAGTGTTAAAAAGCAAAAATGTCACATTAAGGACTAAGGTGCACCTGATCCAAGCCACAGCATTTTCAATCACCTCATATGCATGTGAAAGTCGGACAATGAATAATGAAGACCAAAGAATAATTGATGCCTTTGAATTATGGTGCTGGTGAAGAACGTTGAATATAACACAGACTGCCTGAAGAGCAAGTTTGTCTTGGAAGAAGTACAGCCGGAATGCTCATTAGAAGCAAGCATGGTGAGACTTTGCCTCATACTTTGGTCATGTTATCAGGAGGGACCAGTCCCTGGAGAAAGACATCATGCCTTGTAGAGAGTCAGCAAAAAAGACAAAAGCCCTCAATGAGATGGATTGACAGACACAGTGGCTGCAAATATGGGCTCGAGCATAACAACGATTGTGAAGATGACGCAGGACAGGGCAGTGTTTCGTTCTGTTGTGCACAGGGTCACAATGAGCCGGAGCCAACTCACCACACCTAACAACACCTGCAACTTGGCCCACCCATTGGTTGGCCTCTTCTTGGCTCTTCCGCAGGGTGCTGCAGGCCACTTCCTGGTCCTGGCATTCTGGTCTCCTCTTCCCCATCAGCTTGCTCACCCTGGTCGCAGTGTTGGCAGTTCACGCTGGTCTGGCCAGCAGTGGGGGTGCAGGGCATGCCTGCCCTGCTGGCCAGGCTGACCTACAGGCTGGGTGAGCAGGAGTACCCCCAACCCACTTGGTGAACACAGGAGCAGCACCATGGAGGGGGGCAAGCAGAGGTGACTAATGGAGAAGTGGGACAGGGACCTTCTTCCCACCCCCCCCCCCCCGAGTCTTATGTGGGTCCAAGCCTTCCCTCAACCCACAACTGTCACGAAGGCATGCGTGCTGGGAACAAAGGAAAGGCAGGGTTGGGCAGGGCAGTGCCGCGGGCACACCTGAGGGTTACCTCTAGCACTCTGACCTGCAGCTCTGCAGGCTTGGTGGGACCACAGACCTGTGGCTGTCATGCTTGAGGTATCAAGAGGAGGGGAGGTTGTGTCCACTGAAGCTGCCGGACTCAGGCCCAGGCCAGGCTACAGTGCAGACTAGGGAGCTCTGGGCAATCCCAGGCACGGCTGGTGTCCTCACAGAGCCCACCCCACTCCCCAGGCAGTCTCTGCAGTTCAGCTGGAGTCTTTGTCCAGGCCAGGGACATCCTTTCTGGTCACAGGCCATCATCACATGACCAGAGACAAGACCGTGCCCATGGCTGAGGGGACCAGGCTGGGGATTTGCAGCAGCAGCAGTGGGGATCAGGGCAACAAACGTCCATGCAGCCCTAACCAGGTCACAGAGGGTGGGCCCTGGGGTCTCAGAGGGCAGCATCAGCGACCTGGGCTCAGTCTTTCTCAGACATGTACACACTTTCAACTCATACACAGTCTCACACACCTGCTCACACACAACTGAATACAGCAGCTCAAAAGATTAGATATGAAACTTCAGGGGCAGCGAGTTGATATAGACGGGGGGGGAACAACTTGAAAAAGGGGGGTAAGAATGGCTGCACAACTTGAAGAATGTGATCAATGTCGCTGAATTGTACGTGGAGAAATTGTTGAATTGGTGTATATTCTGCTGTGTGTATTCTCAACAACTAAAAATTAAATAAATCTCAAGAAACTCGGCAAAAGATATGCACACCTCACCAAAGATATACAGATGGCAGGTAAGCATATGAGGCTACCCAACATCACATGTAATCAGGCAAATTAAAACAACAGTGAGATACTTCTGTACACCTATTGGAACGGATAAAATCCCAAACCCTGACAACACCAAATGCTAACAAGGGTGTGGAGCAACAGGAGCTCTCATTGCTGATGGACTGCAGAAATGTGCAGCCACGTTGGAAGAGAGAATAGCTCTTTCTCACAAGGCGAAACATAGGTTCTCCATACAATCCAGCAACTGAACTCCCAAGCATTTACTCAAATGAAAACGGGTCCACACAAAAACTGAATACAAACATTTATAGCAGCTCTGTTTATAACAGCCGAAACGTGGAACCAACCGAGATGTCCTACAATAGGAGAATGGATAAACAAACTGTGGCATGTCCATACAATAGAGTATTACTCGTCAATAAAAATAAATGAACCATCAAGTCACAAAAACACATGAACAACACTGCTGGTGGGAATGTAAAATGGTACAACCACTTTGGAAATCTATCTGGCGTTATCTTAAACAGTTAGAAATAGAACTACCATACAACCCAGAAATCCCACTCCTCGGAATATACCTTAGAGAAACAAGAGCTTTCACACAAACAGATATATGCACACCCATGTTTATTGCAGCACTGTTTACAATAGCAAAAAGCTGGAAGCAACCAAGGTGTCCATCAACGGATGAATGGGTAAATAAATTGTGGTATATTCACAATGGAATACTACGGATCGATAAAGAACAGTGAGGAATCTGTGAAACATTTCATAACATGGAGGAACCTGGAAGGCATTATGCTGAGCGAAATTAGTCAGAGGCAAAAGGACAAATATTGTATAAGACCACTATTACAAGATCTTGAGAAATAGTATAAACTGAGAAGAACACATACTTTTGTGGTTACGAGGGGGGGAGGGAGGGAGGGTGGGAGAGGGTTTTTTACTGATTAATTAGTAGATAAGAACTGCTTTAGGTGAAGGGAAGGACAATACTCAATACATGGAAGGTGAGCTCAAATGGACTGAACCAAAAGCAAAGAAGTTTCCGGGATAAACTGAATGCTTCAAAGGTTAGCGGAGCAAGGGCGGGGGTTTGGGGACCATGGTTTGAGGGGGCTTCTAAGTCAATTGGCAAAATAATTCTATTATGAAAACATTCTGCATCCCACTTTGAAATGTGGCGTCTGGGGTCTTAAATGCTAACAAGCGGCCATCTAAGATGCATCAATTGGTCTCAACCCACCTGGATCAAAGGAGAATGAAGAACACCAAGGTCACACGACAACTATGAGCCCAAGAGACAGAAAGGGCCACATGAACCAGAGACTTACATCATCCTGAGACCAGAAGAACTAGATGGTGCCCGGCCACAACCGATGACTGCCCTGACAGGGAGCACAACAGAGAACCCCTGAGGGAGCAGATCAGTGGGATGCAGACCCCATATTCTCACAAAAAGACCATACTTAATGGTCTGACTGAGACTAAGGAATCCCGGCAGTCATGGTCCCCAAACCTTCTGTTGGCCCAGGACAGGAACCATTCCCGAAGACAACTCATCACACATGAAAGGGACTGGACAGTGGGTAGGAGAGAGATGCTGATGAAGAGTGAGCTAATTATATCAGGTGGACACTTGAGACTGTGTTGGCATCTCCTGTCTGGAGGGGGGATGGGAGGGTAGAGAGGGTTGGAAGCTGGCAAAATTGTCACGAAAGGAGAGACTGGAAGGGCTGACTCATTAGGGGGAGAGCAAGTGGGAGTACAGAGTAAGGTGTATATAAACTTATATGTGACAGTCTGACTTGATTTGTAAACGTTCACTTGAAGCTCAATAAAAGTTAATAAAAAAAAAAAAAAAAAAAAACATGAACAATAAAGGGATATTGCTAAGTGAAAGAAGCCAGTCTGAAAAAGGTACAGGTTGTATGGTTCCAACTATATGATATGCCCGAAAAGGCAAAACTACTGCACTAAAAAATAAAGTGTACTTTTTAAAAATTTGAAAAAAAAAAACCAGTAGAGTAAAATTAAATAATAAATATTACAAAAATTAAATGCAAAATAGTAAATGAAACAAAACGAAATTAAAATATTAAATGAAATTCAATATCAAATAAATTTACATTAAATATTAAATATAAAAAATTTTAAATGTTAAATTCAGTAACATTAGATAAAATGCTAATTTGGAAAAATAAAATAGCTGTGACCCTGAGACTGATCCTGGCCCTGACCTGAACTTAATGGTTCCACTGCATAATCAATATATCATAAAATTACGTTTCAGAAATGAGGCCTGAGAGCTGTCCAACTGCTGAAAACGCACCCTGAGACTTAGCGCTGCCAGGGGCTTTTTACATGGCAGGACCATGTGTCTCTTAGGAAACGTGGGTGGCGTGGTAGTCAAGTACTACAGCTGCTAACCTAAGGGCTGACAGTTCAGACCCACCAGGTGCTCCTTGGAAACTCTATGGGGAAGTTCTACCCTGCCTTACAGGGTCACTATGAGTTGGAATCGACTTGACAGTGATAGGTTTGGTCTTTTTTTTTTTTTTTTTTTTGGTGTCTCTTTATGAGATTCCAGGCTTCTTGGAAAATCTTTTTTTGGGGGTGGGGCGTGGGATGTTCAAGCAGGATGGAGGCTTACTGAGCCTCTAGGAGCAATGCCCAAACCACCGCAGGTACAGGTTGATGCCACCACAAAATCCCGAAGGCATTGCTCACACAAGGACAAGTTTCCACTGCTGTTGACAGTCAGTGAAGGGCAACTGCCTTCTTGTGTCAGGACATGATATTAGCAATTAAAATAACCTTGCTTGTATTAGGATTTGGTGTTGTTTCAGCTCAAGTAAGATTCGTATGGGGAATAAGAAATGAATATCGTACCACTGAAAGGAAAGCTTTAATTCAGATGAATTTCTTTAGGCAGTTTTTTTCTTCTTTTTTGATTTAATACGAACATTTTCCAACTATACCAAAGGAAAATGGCATAATGAATACTGACGTACACAAGATCTAGACTTAACAATTACAGTAGTAATATTTTGCCCCCCCATCCATCAGTTTGTTGTTCTGTGGTGGCCCACGTGTTGCCGTGATGCTGGAAGCTGTACCACAGGTATTTTAAACAGCATCAAGGTCATCCACGGAAGACAAGTTTCAGTGGCACTTCCAGACTGAGACAGGCTGGGAAGAAAGGCCTGGTGATCACCTTCTGAAAGTTGTTGTTGTTAGGTGCATTGGCTCAAATGAAAGTGTGTCCACACGATCAGTTCTGACTCATAGCGACCCTATGTACAACAGAATGAAACATCCTTACAATGAAGATCACGGAGGAAAAAATAGGGACAATGGTAGGGGCCCTAATACATGGCATAAATACAATACAAACCCTAAGTGTTGTTGTGTCGTTATCAGGTGCCGTTGAGTTTCATTGCGACCCCATGTACAACAGAATGAAACACTGCCCAGTCCTACACCATCCTCACATCATTGTTTTGCTTGAGCCCATTGTTCCAGCCACTGCGTCAATCCATCTCACTGAGGCTCTTCCTCTTTCTTGCTGACCCTCTACTTTACCAAGCATGATGTCCTTCTCCAGGGACTAGTCCCTCCTGATAACATGCCCAGAGTACGTGAGACGCAGTCTCGCCATCCTTGCTTCTAAGAAGCCTTCTGGCTGTACTTCTTCCAAGACAGAGTCATTCATTCTTTTGGCAGTCCACAGTATATTCAATATTCTTCGCCAACACCACAATTCAAAGGTGCCAATTCTTCTTCGGTCTCCCTTATTCGCTGTCCAGCTTTCACATGCATATGATCCCATTGAAAAAAATACCATGGCTTGGGTCAGGCGCACCTTAGTCCTCAAAGTGACATCTTTGCTCTTCAACACTTTAAAGAGGTCCTTTGCAGCAGATTTACCCAGTGCGATGCGTCTTTTGATTTCTTGACCGCTGCTTCCATGGCTGTTGATTGTGGATCCAAGTAAAATGAAATCCTTGACAACTTCAATCTTTTCTCTGTTTATTATGATGTGGCTTATTGGTTCAGTTGTGAGGATTTTGTTTTCTTTACGTTGAGGTATAATCCACACTGAAGGCTGTGGTCTTTGATCTTCATCAGTAAGTGCTTCAAGTCCTCTTCACTTTCAGCAAGCAAGGTTGTGTCATCTGCATAACACGGGTTGTTAATGAGTCTTCCTCCAATCCTGATGCCCCGTTCTTCTTCATATAGTCCAGCTTCTCCTATTTGTTCATCATATAGATTGAATAGGTATGGTGAAAGGATAAGACCCTGAGGCACACCTTTCCTGACTTTAAACCATGCAGTATCCCCTTGTTCTGTTCAAACAACTGCCTCTTGGTCTATGTACAGGTTCCTCATGAGCACAATTAAGTGTTCTGGAATTCCCATTCTTTGCAATGTTATCCATAATTTGTCATGATCCACACAGTCGAATGCCTTTGCATAGTCAATAAAAACACACGTAAACATCTTTCTGGTATTCTCTGTTTTCAGCCAGGACTCATCTGACATCAGCAGTGATAGCCTTCATTCCATAACCAACAATGCACAAATATCAGAAGATAAACTAGGTAATAGGAGCTCCTAAAAATTAAACATTTTTGCTTGTCAAAAGACTTTACCAATAGAGTAAAAAGAGAACCTATAGACTGGGAAAAAAATTTTAACCACGTCATCTCCGACGAGGGTCTAATCTCTAAAATCAATAAAATACTTCAACACCTAAACAATGAAAAGACAAATCATCCAATTAAAAAAATGGGCAAAGGAAACGGACAGACACTTCAAGAAGACATTCAGGCAACCAAAAGACACATGAGGAAATGGTTGCGATCATTAGCCATTAGAGAAATGCAAATCAAAACTACAATGAAATACCATCTCGCCCCAGCATTACCAGCATTAATCAAAAAATAGAAAAAAAAATCAATGTTTGAGAGGTTTCAGGGAGACTGGATCTCTTATACTCTGCTGGTGGGAGTGTAAAATGGTACAACTACTATAGAAAACAATATAACATCTCCTTAAAAACCTAGAAATACCTTCTGATCCAGCAATCACACTGCTAGGAATACATCCTAGAGAAATAAGAGCTATGACGTGAGTAGACATCTGCACTCCCATGTAGCATTTCTGACAATAGCAAAAAGATGGAAACAACCTAAGTGTCCATCAGCAGATGAATGGATAAACAGATTACGGTGCGTACACACAGTGGAATACCACGCAACGATAAAGAGCAATGATGAATCCGCGAAACATCTCACGGCGTGGATGAATGTAGAGGGCATTATGCTGAGTGAAATAAGTCTGTCATAAAAAGGCAAACATTGTAGGAGACCACCATTATGAAAACCCACGAACATGTTTACACAAAGAAAAACAATAAACTTTGATGGTTACGAGGGAGGAGAGGGGTGGGGAGGGGAAATCACTAGCTAGATAGTAGACAAGTGGTAACTTTGGTTGAAGGGAAAGACAATGTACCAGTGGGCACAACTTGAAGGAAAACAAATTTGAAAAAGAACATGACCGGGAAATGATATTTATAGGGCTAAGGATCTACCAGTTTCCTTGTGAGAAACAACAAAAGAAATATCTCCCATGTGCAATGAGATGGAAAAGGGAAAATACTGGGAGTGGGGCCGTGTAGCCCCGAAATATCCAGGAGAGCTTCCTGCAGCTAAGTGGAGGAGAAATATGTTCTAATGTGAAAATCCCACTGGGTGCTGGCCACGGAACCCAAGACCAGCATCGATGCCCTTCTCATGCCACACGATGTGAAGCAGTCCTGAGGCCTCAGGGAAGGTGGGCATGGATCCCGAGCCTACCCTGTGGGGTGTCTGGAGGTAGGAAGGACAGACAGCAGGACTCAGGAAGGAATCTTTCCTCAGAAGGAGACATAAGAAACAGAAGAGGCGCTGAGAAGTTTGTCAAACCATCTATTTTACTAAAAAGCCTCGTGTACATTCCCTTCTAAAAAAACAGCTCCCATTCTGATCTCTTGGTCCCCTTCCCTAGCCCCTAAAAAAGAAAAGGGGATCCCCAGGGTGCACTGAGGAAAATGCCCCCCCAAACACCCTAGGCAACCCCGAGTCCCAATCCTATGCACAGAAGAGGGGAGGGTCCTCCTCGTCCAACCAGGGCCAGTGGGGTCCTTCTAGGTGAGGCCTGGAGGGCCAGAGGAGGGTCCTGCCAGTTCCCCCAGTGCCGGCAGCCCAGGGGAGCGTCCTGCCAGGGCCCCCAGTGAGGTTAGCCCAGGGGCGGGTCCTACCAGGACCCCCACTGCTGCCAGTCCAGGGAGGCCCCGTCTGGGTACCAGACTCAGGAGGACACCGGGTATCCATAGTGGTTGCAATCGGCCTCGCCCAGGGTCAGTGTCAGCGACAGGCTAGGCTTCCGTTCTAGCTCTTCCTCCTCCAGGCAGTGCTGCACCGGCCGAGCTTTGAAGAAGTCAGAGATATAGCAGACCTGGGAAGGGGCAGGAGGGTAAAAGCCAAGTGGCCGGGGCGGAAGGATGAGAGCTGGGTGGGTGGGGGCACAGGGAAGCGGGCCCCCAGAGGGAAAGGAGTGGTATATGGGCAGGATAAGTAGTAGGATGAGGGGCTCCCAAAAAAGGAGGGGTACTGTGGGGCAATGAGAAAACACCAGGGGGTAGGAATGGGAGCCCAAGGGGGAGAGGGGTGGGGACCCATAGAATCCTGAGCAGGAAGGAGGCGGGGAAGTGGGGGTCTGGGGAAGGAGGAATAGGGTTCTGGGAGGAACAGAGTCCCTAGTGGGGTCTCTGGGCAAGGCAGGAGCAAGGTTGAGGCTCACAGTGAAGCCGGCCACCAGCGCCCCCTGCAGGAATCCAACGAGGACATCGCTCCAGTGGTGTTTGTGGTCAGACACTCGGGTGTAGCCAACATAGAGGGCAAAGGCCACCAGAAAGAACTGCACTGTGGGCCGCAGCAGCCGCGCCCATTTCCAGCAAAGCCTCGCCTGCACATAGAGCTGAGGGTGGGGGGAAGTGGCTGTCAGCCTGGGAGCCCCCTGGCATGCTCCACACCCACTGCACAGACAGAACACAGACAGAAGCACTGAGGCTAGAGGGGAACAGGCGACAGGTGGACCCAGGGCTCCAGTTCTTACTGACAAACCGTAAGTCCCACCCACCACCTCCACTCATCCCATTGACAGATGGAGAAACTGAGGCCCAGGGAAGGGAAGTGACTTAGCCGTGTTTGCTCAGGAAGCAAGTCACAGAGAAAACAGACTCACCACCAAGAACACCACGCAGTACATGCCAAACGAGGCGTGCCCCGAGTAGAAAGACAATCTAAGGACAGAGAGGGCAGGAGGGTCAGCAGGGGACACCCAAGTGCACTGGACCTCGTGCGAGAGAGGATCTTATGTGGGAGCCCAGCTGGCGTCAGACACCATCAGGTCCCAGTGGAGAACATTTTTCCTTTATGCCTTTCAGTTCCCTGACAACGGAACAGAAAGTCTAGACCGGGGCTTGCTCTTCTTTTAACACCTCACCAACAAACACACTGCAGGCCTGAACTCAGAACCCAGGCAGACAGCTGTGTCTCAAACGTTGTGAATATTGCAGCTTCATTTCCCCTGCGTTTCTATTCGGCATTACTTCCATCCGGTTGATGCAAGTTTCACCTTTTCTTTTTCAATAAGTCAAAGTGTTTAAAAAAAAACGAAAAGGATGTCGAGGGATGTCAGAGAAAGTAGCAGAGTCATGAACTCAAAGTCGTCCCTCCATAAAAGCAACGAAAAGTCTGGCAAAACTGTCAGAATCAACGTTGGAGAGGCTCCCTGAACCCACCTGGCCTCAGTGACGTTGGCTGGGCTCCCCCTGCACACCTTCTCTAGCTGGACATAGACTGAGCAGTTGACACGGCTCCAGTCAGGGTCGCAGATGGCCAGGAAGTTGGGCCGCAGGCGGCCAATCATGTACTTAGCCAGGTCTGTCAGGGACTGGCTCACTGCGGCCCCGAAAAGGAAGGTCCCCAGCACCTTGTATACAGCTGCCACGTAGTTGTTGAAGTCGGAGCGAGAGTACAGGCGGTTGGTGTACACCAGGTAAGCCTCCCCAGCCGAGACCTGCAGAGGGGCAGTGAGGGGCCTGGCTAGGAGCTGCTGGGGGCTTGGGCCTCCCCAGTGAAAGGAATTTAGGGCTCCTGACCTCCCTGAGGCTTCTGGGGAGCAAGGGACTCCCAGCTGGGCCCCATTCCCACAAGTACCACCCAGAGCAAGGCCCTGCCTCCTTCCTTCAGACCCCAGGGCCGGGCCGTGCCTCCACTTTCAGATTCCCCAGGGCAAAGACCGGCCTCCTCCTTCAGACTCCCTGGGCAGGCCTGGGCAGGGTAGGGCCATGCTGTGCCTCCCCCCTCCAGGCCCCTATAGCAGGGCCCTGCCTCCTCCCTCAGACCCCCACAGCCCTCCCGAGGCCCCTCCCTCCTTACAAGGACGACGGTGAGGGTGACGGTGACCCCAGTCATGAGACCAGGGGTGATGGTGTCTGGACGGTAAGGGTACCGGATGGAGTCATCACCACAGTAAAATCCTCGCTTGTATGGGGTGTTCACCAGAGTCAGGATGGCAAAGGGCAAAGAGGCTGGAGGCAGGGGGTGGAGGAAGGAGCTGGGGCTAGGTTCTCCCCCAGCCGCAGGCCCCACCAGACTCATCTGAGGCTCCCTCCTGGTCTCTACTCACCCATAACTGAAGGAGCTTTTCTCCTGGCAGATGGAGGCCTTTCCACCATCAACGCCCCTCATGGCTATCATATAAACAACAAACCCTCCCCAAGTCAGCTGTCTAGCCCCTACCCCACATCTCCCAACTCCACCCCTCACTCACTCCTTTCTGCTCCTCCAGTAAATGGGGCCGGCAAGCCCAGGGCCTTTGCACGTCCTCTCCTCTCTGCCCCCAAATCATGACTAAACCATCCTTTTGGTCTGCAGTCCTGACTCTGTCCCACCCCAGGGGCACCCTGGTGGTCAGGCTCCTAGGACATTTCCCTTCTTCACAATGTCTCCTCCTTCCACCCAACCTGTGTGTAAGTCCCAGTCACTGTGGAATTCCACCTCCTTCCCCTCCCACTCAATCCATGGTGGTACAGTGGTTAAGCACTTGGCTGCTAACAGAAAGGTCAGTGGCTTGAATTCGCCAGCTGCTCCAAAGGAGAAAGATGTGACAGTCTGCTTCCATAAGGATTTACAGCCTTGGAAACACTGTGGGGAAGTTCTACTCCATCCTACAGGGTGGCTAAGAGTTGGAATCCACTGGACGGCAATGCGTGGGTGTGGCCACCCCACCAGCACCCCCACCCTGTCTGCTCTCACAGAACCAGCGAGCTGTAGGCACGGCCCACAGCAGACAACAGTTCAGGTGACATTCCCGCCGGGCAGCCCCCTACCACCTGTTTGGACACTTGCAGCCAGGACCTCTCTGGCCCCGCCTCTCCAATATGAGGGCTGCTGGCAGCCCCTCCCTGACAGGCTGTTTAAGAACCGGGTGAATCTCTTTTTGGTACACGGTGCTGTACACAGTTAGGGCAGCACAGATGTCTAAATAAACCACATCCCCGGGATGCGGTGCTCAGGGCTGTCAGGTGTCGCCTGGGACCCCTCCGTGCTGTTACCAAGCGTGCCCCACCAGGGACCTCACACTGGCTGACCCCTCCCCCTCCTCCTGCCTGGGGAGCCTCCTGTGGGGAGGGGGGCGGCGAATTAGGCCTGAGAGCCCCTCCCCCACCGGGCTAGAATCCCGGGCCATTGTCCTCACCGCCGCAGGGCAAACACTCGGCCTTTGTTCCAGGCTCAGGGGGAGGAGCGGGGAGGGGGACTCCAGCCGCCCCCTCCCCCAGCCTGGCCCGCAAACCCGCGGGACAGGTTTGGGCTGCTGTTGCCCGAGGCCCTCGGTTTTCCCGGGCCTTTCTCTCCAAACGCTTCAAGCCCCCAGGCCAGAGGGGGGCGGCAGCTGGATGCCCCACCCGCGGGGGTGCAGAATCCCGCCGACCCACTGTGTGTCCACGGCCAGGGGCTCCCTCTCGGGGCGCAACCAGGATGCGGACTCCTGGGGATGTGGGGTCCTCGCGGCGGTGACCCGCGGTCACGCCCCCTCTCCGGCCCGATCCCCCTAGGCCAGCGCCGCTGTCGCCGCCCGCGTGAATCACCCGGGGCGGGGCGGGAGGGGAGGCGCGAACAGCCCTTGGCGGCGACTTCCTGCTGTCGCGGGTGGGGGATGCTGACCCTGCGCTCCGGGCCCTTTACGACCCTGTCGGGTACCTGTGACGCGCGGGGACACTAAGGCCCCGAAGGGCGCACCCAGGGACGGGGGCTCACGCAGGGACAGTGGGCGCACGCGGGGACCGGGGCGCCAGTAGGAAGGGTCGCAGCGCAGGGTCGGGGCCGCGAAGAGTTCTCCCGGTGCCCCCGCCCCAGGAAGCGCTGCACCTCCCGGCGGCCGCCCTACACACCTTCGCTCCCGGAGCGGGCCGACCTGGGTGCATGTCCCCCTACCCGGGTCCCGCGACTCTTACCGACCAGGACGCACAGCACGTCGAGCAGCACGAAGACCCACCTCCGGTCCATGCCGCCCCCCCGGGCCGCGCCCGCGACCCCCGACCCGCGTCCTGTGACGTCCCGTCGCGTCCTGGCTCGCCGCGGGTCACATGGCCGCCGCGCGGTGCCCAGCCGCCCAGGGGAGGGGACGGGGGGACGGACCGGGCGGGAAGCGGCGACGGGGCGGGGCGGCCCGAGGGGAGGGAGGGCGGACTCTGCCCTCGCCCCGCCCGAAGCGCGTGGGAAGGAACCAGGGTGGAGAGGGCGTGAGGGGGTGGCACCGGAACCCCGGGTCTCCCCTGATCCCCTGACCCCAGATGTGGGGAGGGATGGGACCCTGAGCTGAGAGGGGTCGTCAGTGCCCCCTACCCTCACAAGCCCGGGAAGCCGAAGCTCCAACTACGCGCCCAGGTTTGGGGGGGCTGCGTCTCCCGGGGGTGATGGCAATGAATGAATGAAGGAGGAATAGAATGAATGAGCATAAGTGGGCAGACCTGCAGGGCGGGGGCAGGGGGTGCAGCCCGGGCTCCCGCAGCACCTACCCTCTGGCCCCGCTCTGAGCCTCGGTTTCCCCATTGGGTAGTGGGAATCACGCTGCATGCTTTAATACCTGAAACCCAGACGTGCCTAAAGCTGTGGGGCTGTCATGGCTTAATTGCCAGAGGCTTTTCTTTCCTGAAAATCCACAAGATCTTGGTGCTTCCTGCGATCGCTGCATTTTAGTAGCCCATGGCCTCCAACGGCGACCTAGGAGGGCTGCTGGTGATGAGGCGCTCGGCGTGGGCCGAAGTACTGACTCGCCAACCCTATTTTACAGAAGAGCAAATTGAGGCGCCAGGGGTAGTCGCTCAGGCAGGCAGGTGGGAATGGGGCGGCACCCGATGCCATGGCACCGCTTGGTGCTATTTACTCCACCCCACGGAAGCCTTACTGAGCACCCAGGCTGGGAACACAGCCGGAGGGGCCCATCACAGTCACCTGCAGCGTGCTGACCCTGGTTTTGCGCCACACATGAGAGGTCACTGTTTCAAGGTCATGCGCTGGAAGTGGCCCCGCTGGGGTTAGAACCCAGGGTTCAAGCCTTGGAATCTAAACCGTACTGGACACCCCTTCCCCAACAATCCTAAAACAAGGTGTTTCTCAGCCCTCCTTACTGATGCCGGAGAGGAGGTCCAGAGAGCCATAGCCCCAGCTCAAGGTCAGAGCACTGTGACTTGAACTAAAGCCACCCCTTGACTTTGCTTCCTGGGGAGGAGGGGTGAACAGACCCCTGTGTTGCAGGGGGTGAGGGGGTGTCTCTGGACCAAGGCCTTCCGTGACCCCCAACAACTTCCTCTGTTCAGGCTGGCAGAAACCCCTCCACCCCCACCCCCACCCCCATGCAGACACAGTTACTCAGTCCACTCCAGGCCCTGGAAGCAAACTTCTGGTTCTGGATTTTCTGTGTGAAGCCTCAGGAAGAGATCTGCACACCCAAGGCCCCTGTTTCCCAACCACATACCCAGGAGCTGGGGGGAGGGGCATCCCAGGCTTTCTCAGATCCTTTTTAGAATCTTCTTTCCTTTCCAAGACTTTTCCTCCTGTCTGTCCCAGAGGGGTGAGTTTCAGGCTCCCCTGGATCCAGCCACTTACCTGCACCCCACCCCCAAGGTGGGCACGGGCTCTGCCCATTGGCTCCTGCTGCTGCCACTCACAGGGCAGTGCGGGACCTGGGGAGGAAGGAAGGTCATTTGTTTGTTCATTCATTCATTCATTTATGCACACCTTTCCAATCAGGGAGGTTGTGAGAATCACCTGAAGTAATAGGTGTGAAAGGAGCCTGGTGACACAGTGGTTAAGCGCTCAGCTGCTAACCAAAAGGTCAGCAGTTCAAACCCACCAGCCACTCCCCAGGAGAAAGATGCGGCAGTCTACTTCCATAAAGATTTACAGCCTAGAAAACCCTATGGGAGAGTTCTACCCTGTCCTATAGGGTAGGCTTTGGCTTTCTTGGTTTTACTGACTCCATACATGTGTGACCCCATGAAAGTCAGCCTGTTATCACTATTATCACTGTTGTCATTATCACTGTTACTCATATCACTACCATCCCCTCACTTTCTCACACTCCCACCTCTGCTATCAGGCGACCACAGCCCTCTGTGGGATCTGGACGCCCTCTGTGGAGTCTGGACGGTGCTTGACAGGCTCAGCTAAGGAGAAAGTGCAACACCAGACTGTGGTCACTGAGATGCAAGGTTCCTTAGGGTGGGGATGAGGTAGTGATGACAGGACGGGTGGGCTTGAGCTGGGAGGAGGTGGGAGGGACCCAGGAGGGTCTGAGGAAGCCCTGGGTGGGGAAATGAGGCTGGGGTCAGGATTAGGGTTAGTCTACAAAGTTCCAGCAGCTTCAGGATTAAAAACCCACAGAGCAGCGAGGATTAGGGTTGGGATTGGGGTCAGAGCACCACCCACCTCGCAAGGAGCTTTCACACTGGATTTTGTTCAGGTGCCGTGGCAGCAAGGGAGTTCGGTGGCTCCTGGGGGTGGGGGTGGGAACGTGAAGCCAGGGAGGCCAGAGCCCAGACTGGTGTGTTGGAAGGGAGGCCTGTAGAGGGTAACAGAGCTGGGAGCTCCTGACGGAGTAGCCTGTCCCTAGAGACCGTCCCAGCAAGGAAGCCTGCAGGGTGGGCTCCGAGACACAGATGCTGGTACAAGGCCTCCAAGGCCAGGCTGCCTGGACCTCGCAGAGTCCCAACCCACCTGCGCCCCTTTGCTGCCTCCTGGAATCAGCATACTGCAGGCGCTTACCTCGGCCTCCACGGAGGGGTCAAAGCAGGCAAGAGCCGCAACTCTGGCTTTGCCCTCCCAGGAGGATCAGGGCCCCAGTGTCTCCCTAAGAATAGGGCTAAGCGTTCACTTCCGTGATCTAAGTGCAAGGGTAGGGTTGCCAGGTTTCACAAAAATGCAGGACACCCAGCGAAATCTGAATCTCAGACAAGCAACACGTAATTTTAGTGTAGGTCCAAAATACAGCATGGAATATCGTTGTTACGTGCTGTGGGGTCTGTTCCAACTGACCGTGACCCTACATACGAAAGAACAAAACACCGTCCAATCCTGCACCATCCTCATGATCTTTGAAATGTTTGAGCCCATCGTGGGAGCCACTGTGTCGATCCATCTCCTTGAGAGCCTTCCTCTTTTTCCTTGACCCTCTACCAAGCATGGTGTCCTTCTCCAGGGACTGATCCCTCCTGACAACATGTGCAAAGTACATGAGATGCAGTCTCGCCATCCTTGCGTCTAAGGAGCATTCTGGCTGCACTTCTCCCAAGGCAGATTTGTTTGTTCTTCTGGCAGTCCATGGTGTAGTCAATGTCCTTCACCAACACCACAATTCCAAGGTGTCAATTCTGCTTCGGTCTTCCTTATTCATATGATGCGACTGAAAATACCATGACTTGGGTCGGGCACACCTGAGTCCTCAAAGTGACATCTTTGTTTTTTTCACCTTGAAAGATGTCTTTTGCAGATTTTCCTAACCCTACATGTACCCTGGAAACCATGGTGGCATAGTGTATATATACCCTGGTGGCCCAGTGGTAAAGAGCTTGGTTGCTAACCAAAAGGTAAGCAGTTCAAGTCCACCAGCCACTCCTTGGAAACCTTATGGGCAGCTCTATTCTGTCCTATAGGGTTGCTGTGAGTCAGAATTGACTCGACAGCTGCAGGGTTTCTTTGGTTTGGTTTATATGTACTTCGTTTGATTTCTTGACCCCTGCTTCCATGGGTGTTGTGGATCCAAATAAAATCAAATCTTTGACAACTTAAGTATTTTCTCCATTTATCGTGGACGTACTTATACTAAAATATCAATTAGCTGTTTATCTGAAATCCAGCTCTAACTGGGCATCCTGTATTTTATCTGTCAACTGTACCCTGGAACCACACACCAGGAGGCCAGGCGTTCAGAGGAGGGCGAGCAGTGGGCCAGGTGTGGACGGGTGTCTCACTCCAGAGCCAGACATCCTCAACGCGGGCTGGCCCCCCCCAGGGAGGCCAAGGCGCTGGGGGAAGTGGCTGGCTAGGACTGTAGATCTTGGCACTGCCTCTCCCCCACCGCACTGCCACACAAGTGGCCACGGGACACCCGCCTCCAGATACGCCCTGGCTGTGGCCTAGTGTGTTTAGTTAGAGGCACGGAAGATACGAAAAAGACTCAAATTGAACTTGTAGAGATAAAAGTAAAATGGCTGAGATGAAAAATGCACTGGATGCAAGTAACAGCAGAAGGAAATGTCAGTGACCTTGAGGACAAGAAATACAAAATAAAACAACGGGTGGGGAAAAGCCTAAATGTGAAAGGAGCACTAGTGAGTGAGTAACAAATACCAGCGGCCTCATATAGGTGTAAATGTAGTCACTGAAACTGGACGGGGGGGACAAGAACATATTCGAAGGATTAAAAGGTGAACAATATTCAAATCTGATTTTTAAAAAAACCCACAAAATCACAGACCCAAGCAGCTGACGAACCTGAAGTCAAAGAGCACGAAGAAAACGTCACCAAGGCATCTCATTATCAAGCTGGTCAAAACCAGTGAAAGAAAACAATCTTAAAAGCGGTTAAAGGGGTGGGGCCAAGATGGCAGAGCAGTCAGACACTTCCTGTCATTCCTCTCTCAACAAAAACATGGAAAAACAAGTGATGGATCACATATGACAATTTAGGAGCCCCACTCATCAAAGACAAAGCTGAAGGATCAGGCTGAGCAGCAGGTGGAAGGGGAGACAAGCCAAAGGCAGCGGAGAAGCACTGACTGTGAGATCGCCAGCCCCGCCAGCTGAGTCCCCCGCAGCACACATGGTGAGGCTCATGGCATCGGGGGCAACCAAGCAGCAGCGACTCCACACGCACCACCAGAACCAAGCAGAAGCGACGACAGACCTGAGAAAGTGAAGTGCAGGCTTATAACCTACGTGCGGGAGCAAAATAACCCCTCCCCATCCTAAAATCTCACAGCAGAGAAGCTCTCCCTTCCGCCACCCACTCCCCCACCCCTGCTGCTCTGACACCAAGCCCGCAGTATTCATCAATTCCACGCCTCCTAAACCGGGAACTCAGGGCTCTCCTCTCCCATACCAGTCTCAAGGCACTCAAATATGCCACACCCCCTAAGCTAGGAACTCAGGGCTGGTCGGGAGGCCCTGCCCTTCGCCCCAGCCACTGGCATAAGGGGTCCATGTACTTGCAGCACCCTTCACCCGTGCCCAGATCTGTGTGGGCCAATTTAACACCACATACCCTCATTACCATAAAAGAGCAGAGCTTACACCTGAAGGCCATTTTCAACTACGGCAGCCAAGGGGGAGCTCAAGCAGCGAGCAGGGGATTTGCCCACCCACACCAGGGTCCTGAGGGGTGGTGGTACCACCCACTCCACCTAGCCACCCATGACAGGGGTCTGAGAATTAGTGGTGCCTCCCAGTCCCTTCCACCAGCAGCACTGAGTGCTCAAGGACCAGTTGCAATACCCCCCCCTCCACTATGCACTCTCGGGGACAGGGACACACCCTCCACCCAGACACTGAGGGGCAGCCGTCAGCCCCCTGCCTTGTTCCACACATAACCACACGCTGCAGCCAGATACCTGTGCCTGCTCCAAACACCCCCACATAGCCCTGACTGCCTAGGACTGTAGGCAAGAGTCTGTACCACGCACTTGGTGACCAACGACCTGGACATCTGGACTGCACCGCCACAGGAAAAGCGAACAGACTCCTGGGCTCACACACCGCCTAGCAGCTCTGACCACCAGGAGACAGGACATGAAACCTTCAAACACACCAATAACCAAAGTAGCTCACACACCCAGCCTACCTGGGCATATCAAAACAAAGTCAGGATGCAGTAAACAAATATACAATAAATAAACATAATAACTTATTGATGCCTCAGAGAAAACAGTAAATATCAAATCACATAAAAGAGCAGGTCAAGATGGTTTCAGCAAGTGACCAAAATAGAACCAGGAAACCTTCCAGAGGAAGATAAGACAATGAAACTACTGGGAAAGAATTCAAAAGACTAACATACAGAGCTCTCCAAACGATCAGGAAGGAGATCAGGCACAACTCACACCAAGCCAAGGAACACACAGACAAAGCAAAAGAATTCAAGAAAATGACACAAGAACAAAATGGCAAAATAAACAGACTGCTGGAAACCAGGGACAGCAACTAGAAATCCAAAAGATTAACAATGAAATTTCAGAATTAGACAACTCAACAGAAGGTCATAGGAGCAAAACTGAGACAACGGAAGACAAAATTAGTGCGACTGAAGAGAAATCCCTTGACACCAACTTATTTGAGGAAAAATCAGAAAAAAAGAATTAAAAAAAATGAAGGAAGCCTAAGAGTTATGTGGAAAGAGGAAAAGCCTACAAGTGATCAGAGTACCAGAACAGAGGGGGCTAGGACAGAGAGAATTGTTAAAGATTTCATGGCAGAAAACTTCCCTGATATCATAAAAGACAAGACGGGATCTATCCAAGAACCTCAACAAACCCCGAACAGGGTAGACCCCAAAAGAAAGTCACTGAGACATGTAATCAAACTTGCCAAAACCAAAGACAAAGACAGAATCATGAAAGCAGCTAGGGATAAATGAAAAGTAACCTAGAAGGAAGAACAAATAAGCTCTGACTACTCACCAGAAACCATGTAGGCAAGAAGGCAATGGGATGACATACATAAAACCGTGAAGGACAAAAATTGCCAACCAAGAATTATATGGCCAGCATAACTGTCTCTCAAATAGGATGGTGAAATTAGGTCATTTTCGGATAAACAGAAGTTAAAGGAATTTGTAAAAGCCAAACCAAAATTACAAGAAATACTAAAGGGAGTCCTCCAGTTAGAGAGTTGACAATATCAAATGATAATGCAAGACCAGGACACAGGTCAACCAGTTATCAGTCCAGACAAGGAATTCACACACACACAAAAAAACAAAGTTAAAAGACTCAAAATAGGGAACCAGAGACATCAACATGTAAATGACGACAAGGTCAAAGCAAAAAAGAGGGAACAAACAGTGTAGTCACAGAACTTCCATGTGGAGAGGAAGTTAAGGTGATATCAAGAAATAAAAGATTGGTTTAAACTTAGCTAAATTTCAAGGTAACCACAAAGGAAGCTAACAAACCTACCCATCAAAATAAAAAAGGAGAAAAACATAAACAACTCAGCAAACGCAAAATCAACAATAATGAAAAAGATGAAAATACAGAATTTGACACAGAAAATTAAGTGGTACAAACTACCAACACCACCCAAAAAAAGAAAAATGACAGCACTAAACTCATGCCTATCAATAATTACACTGGATGTAAATGGCCGAAATGCACCAGTAAAGAGACAAATAGTGGCAGAAGGGATTAAAAAACAAGATCCATCTATATGCTGACTACAAGAGACACACCTTAGACACAGAGACATAAACTAAAACCCAAAGGATGGAAAAAATATATATCAAGCAAACAACAATCAAAAAAGAGTAGGGATGGCAATGTTAATCTCTGACAAAATAGACTTTAAAGCAAAATCCACCATAAAGAATAAGGAAAGACACAATACAATGATTTAAAAAGTGAATATACCGGGAGGACATAACCGTAATAAATATATATGTGCCCAATGACAAGGCTCCAAAACACACAAAACAAACTCTAACGGCACTGAAAAGAGTAATGGGCAGCTCCACAATAATAGTAGGAGGCTTCTACACACCACTTTCAGTGAAGAACAGAACATCTAGAAAAAAACTCCATAAAGACTGGGAAGATCTAAATGCCACAATCCGTCAACTTGACCTCACAGACATATACAGAACACTTCACCCAACAGCAGCCAAGTAAGTATACATTCTTTTCCAACACACATGGAACATTCTCCAGAATAGACCACATTTTAGGCCACAGCACAAGCCTTAACAGAATTCAAAACATCAAAATAATACAAAGCATATTTTTTTATCATAATGTCATAAAAGTAGAAATCAGTAACAGAAACAGCAAGAAAAAAATCAAATAAATGGAAACTGAACACCTTGCTTAAAAAACTACTGGGTTACAGAAAAAAATCAAGGATGGGATAAAAAAATTCACTGAATCAAATAAGAATGACATTCTACCAAAACCTATGGGACACAGCAAAAGCAGTGCTTAGAGGCCAATTGATAGCAATAAATGCAAACATCTAAAAAGAAGAAACGGCCAAAATCAAAACATTAACCCTACAACTTGATTAGAGAGGAGCAAAAGAAGCATTCAAGCACCAGAAGAAAGGAAAGAATAAAGATTAGAGCAGAAATAGAGAACGGAAAAACAATTGAAAAGAGTCAAGACCAACAACTAGTTCTTTGAAAAGATCACCAAAATCGACAAACCACTGGCCAAACCAACAAAAAACGAAGCAAATAACCCAAATAAGAAACAACACGGGTGATATCAAAACAAACCCAAATGAAATAAAAAGGATCATAACAGAATACTATGAAAAACTGTACTCCAACAAATTTGAAAACCTAGAGTAAATGGACAAATTTCTAGAAACACACTACCTACCAACACAAACCAAGATACAAAAATTAAAGGAGCCCATAACAAAAGAAGAGATAGAAGTGATTAAAAAAAAAAAACTCACAACAACCCAAAAAAAGCCCTGGCCCAGACAGCTTCACTGGGCAATTCTATCAAACTTGCAGAGAAGAGTTAACACCAGTACCACTAAAGGTATTTCAGAGCATAGAAAAGGAAAGAATACTCCTGAACTCATTCTAAGAAGCCAGCATAACTCTGACACCAAAACCAGGTAAAGGCACCACAGAAAAAAGAAAATTACAGACCAGCATTCCTCATGAATACAGACACAAAAATCCTCAGCATAATTCTAGCCAAAATATATTTAAAAAAAAAAAAATCATGACCACGTGGGATTCATACTAGGTATGCAGGGATGGTTCAGGATTAGAAAATCAATCAATGTAATCCATCACATAAATAAAAGAACCACCTGATCTTATCAATCGAAGCATAAAAGGTATTTGACCAAGTCCAACACCCAATTTTTGATAAAAACTCTCAGCAAAATAGGAACAGAAGGGAAATTCCTCGACATAATAAAGGGCATTTATACAAAGCCAACAGCTAACATCATTCTAAATGCAGAGAGACTGAAAGCATTTCCCTTGAGAACAGGAAGCAGACAAGGATGCCCCTTATCACTACTCTTATTCAGCATTGTGCTGGAGGTCCTAGCCAGAGCAGTAAGGCAAGAAAAACAAATAAAGGACATTCAAATTGGTAAGGAAGAAGTAAAATTATCCCTATTTGCAGATGATTATGATCTTGTACAAAGAATCCACAAGAAAACTACTAGAAGATTTCAGCAAAGTACAAAATACAAGATTAACGCACAAAAATCAGTAGGTTTCCTCTACACCAATAAAGAGAACTTCGAAAGTGAAATCACCAAACCAATACCATTTACAATAGCCCCCAAGAAGATAAAGTACTTAGGAATAAACCTAACCAGGGACGTAAAAGACTTATTCAAAGAAAACTACAAAACACTACTGCAAGAAACCAAAAGAGGCCTACATTAAGTGGACAAGCAAACCATGCTCATGGATAGGAAGACTCAATATTATGAAAATGTCAATTCTACTCAATCTACAGAGGTAATGCAATCCCGATCCAGATTCCAACAGCATTTTTTAAGGAGATGGAGAAACAAATCACCAACTTTACACGGAAATGGAAGAGACCCCAGATAAGTAAAGCATTACTGAAAAAGAATAACAAAGTGGGAGGCCTCACACTACCTGACTGTAGAACCTATTATACAGCCGCAGTAGTCATAACAGCCTGGTACTGGTACAACAACAGACACATAGACCAGTGGAACAGAATTGAGAACCCAGGCATAAATCCATCCACCTATGACCAGCTGATATTTGACAGAGGCCCAAAGTCCGTTAAATGGGGAAGACAGTCTAACAAATAGTGCTGGTATAATGATATCCATGTGTAAAAAAAACGGAACAGGACCCATACCTCACACCATACACAAAAACTAACTCAAAATGGATCAGAGACCTAAGTTGATGTTGTTAGGTACTGTCAAGTTGGTTCTGACTCATAGCGACCCTGTGCACAACAGAATGAAACAGCGCCCGGTTCTGCACCATCCTCACAATCGTTGTTAAGCTTGAGCTCATTGTTGCAGCCACTGTGTCGATCCACCTAGTTGAGGGTCTTCCTCTTTTCCGCTGACCCTGTACTTTACCAAGCATGATGTCCTTCTCCAGGGACTGATCCCTCCTGACAACATGTCCAAAGTACATGAGACACAGTCTCGCCATCCTCACTTCTAAGGACCATTCTGGTTGTACTTCTTCTAAGACAGATTTGTTCATTCTTTTGGCAGTCCATGGTATATTCAATATTCTTTGCCAACACCACAATTCAAAGGCGTCAACTCTTCTTCAGTCTTCCTTATTCATTGTCCAGCTTTCACGTGCATATGACGTGATTGAAAATACCATGGCTGGGGTCAGGCACACCTTAGTCTTCAGGGTGACATCCCTGCTCTTCAACACTTTGAAGAGGTCCTTTGCAGCAGATTTACCCAATGCATCTTTTGATTTCTTGACTGCTGCTTCCATGGCTGTTGATTATGGATCCAAGTAAAATGAAATCCTTGACAACTTCAGTCTTTTCTCCATTTATCGTGATGTTGCTCATTGGTCCAGTTGTGAGGATTTTTGTTTCTTTATGTTGAGGTGTAATCCATACTGAAGGCTGTGGTCTTTGATCTTCATAAGTAAGTGCTTCAAGCCCTTTTCAGTTTCAGCAAGCAAGGCTGTGTCATCTGCATAACACAGGCTGTTAATGAGTCTTTCTCTAATCCTGATGCCCCGTTCTTCTTCGTATAATCCAGCTTCTCATATTATTTGCTCAGCATACAGATTGAATAGGTATGATGAAAGAATACAGCCCTGACACACACCTTTCCTGACTTTAAACCAATCAGTATCCCATTGTTCTGTACAGACAACTGCCTCTTGATCTATTGTAAAGTTTCCTCATGAGCACAATTAAGTGTTCTGGAATTCCCACTCTTCACAACATTACCTGTAATTTGCTATGATCCACACAGTCAAATGCCTTTGCACAGTCAATAAAACACAGGTAAACATCCTTCTGGTATTCTCTGCTTTCAGCCAGGATCCATCTGACATCAGCAATGATATCCCTGGTTCCACGTCCTCTTCTGAAACCGGCCTGAATTTCTGACAGCTCTGTCGATATACTGCTGCAGCTATTTTTGGATGGTCTCCAGCAAAATTTTGCTTGTGTGTGATATTAATGGTATTGTTCTATAATTTCTGCATTCAGTTGGACCACCTTGCTTGGGAACAGGCATAAATATGGATCTCTTCCAGTCAGTTGGCCAGGAAGCTGTCTTCCATATTTCTTGGCACAGACGAGTGAGCACCTCCAGCGCTACATCCATTCGTTGAAACATCTCAATTGATATTCTGTTGATTCCTGGAGCCTTGTTTTTCGCCAATGCCTTCAGAGAAGCTTGGACTTCTTCCTTCGGTACCATCGGTTCCTAATCATATGCTCCCTCCTTAAATGGTTGAACATCGGCTAATTCTTTTTGGTATAATAACTCTGTGTATTTCTTCCATCTTCTTTTGATGCTTCCCTAGAATCCTTCCCTACTGCAACTCAAGGCTTGAATTTTTTCCTCAATTCTTTGAGCTTGCGAAATGCAGAGCGTGTTCTTCCCTTTTGGTTTTCTATCTCCAGCTCTCTGCACATGTCATTATAATACTTTGTCTTCTTGAGCCACCCTTTGAAATCTTCAGTTCTTTTACTTCATCATTTCTTCTTTTTGCTTTAGCTGCTTGACATTCATGAGCAAGTTTCAGAGTCTCCTCTGACATCCATCTTGGTCTTTTCTTTCTTCCTTTTTTAATGACCTCTTGCTTTCTTCATGTGTGATGCCCTTGATGTCATTCCACAACTTGTCTGGTCTTCAGTCACTAGTGTTCAATGAGTCAAATCTATTCTTCAGATGGTCTATAAATTCAGGTGGGATATACTCAAGGTCGTATTTTGGCTCTCATGGACTTGCTCTGATTTCCTTGAGTTTCAACTTGAACTTGCATTGAGTAATTAATGGTCTGTTCCACAGTCAGTCCCTGGCCTTGTTCTGACTGATGATATTGAGCTCTTCCATTGTCTCTTTCTACAGATGTAGTCAATTTGATTCCTTTGTGTTCCATCTGGTGGGGTCCATGTGTATAGTCACTGTTTATGTTGGTGAAAGAAGGTATTTGCAATGAAGAAGTCATTGGTCTTGCAAAATTCTATCATTAAATCATCTGGCATTTTTTCTATCATCAAGGCCATATTTTCCAACTACTGATCCTTCTTCTTTGTTTCCAACTTTCGTATTCCAATCACCAGTAATTATCAGTGCATCTTGATTGCATGTTCAATCAATTTCAGAATGCAGCAGCTAATAAAAACCTATTTCTTCATCTTTGGCCTTAGTGGTTGGTGTGTAAATTTGAATAACAGTAGTATTAACTGGTCTCTTTGTAGGCATATGGATATTATCCTATCACTGACAGCGTTGTACTTCAGGATAGATCTTGAAATGTTCTTTTTGACAATTAATGCAACGCCATCCCTCTTCAAGTTGTCATTCCCAGCATAGCAGACTGTATGACTGTCCAATTCAAAATGGCCAATACCAGTCCATTTCAGCTCACTAGTGCCTAGGGTATTGATGTTTATGCATTTCATTTTTGATGATTTCCAATTTTCCTAGTTTCATACTTTGTACATCCCAGATTCCGATTATCAATGGATGCTTGCAGCTGTTTCTTCTCATTTTGAGTCATGCCATATCAGCAAATGAAGGTCCCGAAAGCTTTACTCCATCCACATCATTAAGGTCAACTCCACTTTGAGGAGGCAACTCTTCCCCAGTTGTCTTTTGAGTGCCTTCCAATCTGGGGGGCTCATCTTCCAGCACTATATCAGGCAATGTTCCCCTGCTATTCGTAAGGTTTTCACTGGCTGATGCTTTTCAGAAGTGGACTGCTGGGTCCTTCTTCTAGTCTAGCTTAGTCTGGAAACTCAGCTGAAACCTGTCCTCCATGGGTGACCCTGCTGGTATCTGAATACCGGTGACATAGCTTCCAGCATCACAGCAACATGCAAGCCCCCACAGTACAACAACTGACAGACGCGTGGAGGGGAGACCTAAATAGAAAATGTAAAATGATAAAAATCATTGAAGAAAAATCAGGGACAAGGCTAGGGGCCCTAACATATGGCATAAATAGTATACAAACCATAATTAACAATTCACAAACACCAGAAGAGAAACTAGTAACTGGGAGCTCCTAAAGATCAAACACTTATGCTCATCATTATGCTCACCAGAAAACTTCACCATAAGAGTAAAAAGACAACCTACAGACTGGGAAAAAATTTTTGGCCACAACATATCCGATATGGGTCTAATCTCTAAAATTTACAAAATACTGCAACACCTCAACAACAAAAAGTCAAACAATCCAATTAAAAAATGGGCAAAGGATTTGAACAGACACTTCGCCAAAGACATTCAGGTTGCTAACAGACGCGTGAGAAAATGTTCACAATCATTAGCCATTAGAGAAACGCAAACCAAAACTACAATGAGATCCCATCTCACCCCAGTAATGTTGGCACTAACCCAAAAAACAAAATAACAAATGTTGGAGAGGTTGTGTGGAGATTGGAACACTTATGCACTGCTGGCAGGAATGTAAAACAGTACAGCTACCTTGGAAAACGATATGGCGCCTCCTTGAAAAGCTAGAAATAGAAATACCATTCGATCCAGCAATCCCAATCCTTGGAATATGCCCAAGTGAAATAAAAGCTATCACATGTTCACTGCACACCCACGTTCACTGCAGTACTCTTCATGACAGCAAAAAGATGGAGACAACCCAAGTGACCATCAACAGATGAACGGATAAACAGATAATGGTGCATACGCACAATGGGATACCACCCAACAAAAAAGAAAAGTGATGGATCCAAGAAACATCTCGCAGCATGGATGAATCTGGAGGGCATTATGCTGAGTGAAATAAGTCAGTCACAAAAGGACAGATATTTGAAACCACTATTATAACAACTCAAGAAAAGATTTAAACAGAAAAAAGCATTCTTTGATGGTTACAACAGCAGGGAGGGTGAGGAAGGAGAAATCACTAACTAGATATGTAGACAAGGGTCAACTTCAGCAAAGAGGAAGACAACACACAATACAGGGAAAGTCTGCACAACTGGAGCAAAGCAAAAGCACACCAGTTTCCTGTTGTTGTTAGGTTAGGTGCCGTCGAGTCAGTTCCAGCTCATAGCGACCCTATGTACGACAGAACTAAACACTGCCCGGTCCTGCACCATCCTTGTGATCATTGTTATGCTTGAGCCCATTGTTGCAGCCACTGTGTCAACCCACCTCCTTGAGGGTCTTTGTCTTTTTCACTGACCCTCTACTTTATCAAGCATGATGTCCTTCCCCGGGGATTGATCCCTCCTAACAACATGTCCAAAGTACGTGAGACATAGTCTTGCCGTCATTGCTTCTAAGGAACATTCTTGTTGTACTTCTTCCAAAACTGATTTGTTCATTCTTTTGGCAGTCCATGGTATATTCAATATTCTTCGCCAACACAATTCAAAGGCATTAATTCTTCTTCAGTCTTCCTTATTCATTGTCCAGCTTTCATATGAAAAGGAGACGAGTGAAAACACTATGGCTCGGCACCTTAGTCTTCAAGGTGACATCTTTGCTTTTCAATGCTTTAAAGAGGTCTTTTCCAGCAGATTTGCCCAATGCAATGCATCTTTTGATTTCTTGACTGCTGCTTCCATGGGTGTTGATTATGGATCCAAGTAAAATGAAATCCTTGACAACTTCAATCTTTTCTTCATTTATCAAGATGTTGCTTATTGGTCCAGTTGTGAGGATTTTTGTTTTATGTTGAGGTGTAATCCATACTGAAGGCAGCTTCCTAGACACATCCAAACACATTAAGGAACAGAGTAGCTGGGGCTGGGGCCTGGAGACCACACTTTTGGGGGACATCTAGGTCAACTGGCATAACATAGTTTATAAAGAAAATGTTTTACTTTGGTTATCATCTGGGGTCTTAAAATCTTGGGAGTGGCCATCTAAGAGGTATCTGTTGGTCCCATCCCACTCAGATCAAAGGAGAATGAAGAAAACCAAAGACACAAGGAAAATTCTAACCTAAATGACTTAAGGACCAAATGAACCAGAGACTCTACCAGCCTGAGACCAGAAGGACTAAATGGTGCCTGGCTACCACCAATGACCACCTTGACAGAGAACATAGCAAAGAGTCCCAGACAGTGGGGACCATGGTTTCAGGGGACATCTAAGTCAATTGGCATAATAAAATCTGTTAAGAAAACATTCTGCATCCCACTTTGAAGAGTGGCATCTGGGGTCTTAAACACTAGCAAGTAGCCATCTAAGATGCATCAATTGGTCTCAACCCACCTGGATCAAAGGAGAACACCACCAAAGACAGAAGGTATTTATGAGCCCAAGAGACAGAAAGGGCCACATAAAGCAGAGATTACATTAGCCTGATACCAGAACTAGATGGTGCCCGGCTACAGCCGATGACTGCCCTGACAGGGAACACAACAGAGAACCCCTGAGGGAGCAGCAGTGGGATGCAGACCCGAGATTCTCATAAGACCAGACTTAACGGTGTGACTGAGACTAGAAGGACCCTGGTGGTCATGGCCCCCAGACCTTCTGTTGGCCCAGGATAGGAACCATTCCTGAAGCCAACTCTTCAGACATGGATTGGACTGGACAATGGGTTGGAGAGGGACGCTGGTGAGGAATGAGCTTCCTGGATCAGGTGGACACTTGAGGCTGTGTTGGCATCTCCTGCCTGGAGGGGAGATGAGAGGGTGGAGGGGGTTAGAAGCTGGTGAAATGGACATGAAAAGAGAGAGTGGAGGGAGAGAGCAGGCTGTCTCATTAGCGGGAAAGTAATCGGGAGTGTGTAGAAAGGTGTTTATGGGTTTTTGTGTGAGAGACTGACTTGATTTGTAAACTTTCACTTGAAGCACAATGAAAACTATTTTTAAAAAAGTCCCAGACAGAACAAGAGAAAAATGGAGAACAAAATTCAATTTCATGTAAAATGACCTGACTTAATCCTCAGAGACTGGAGGAACCCTCGAAATTATAGCCCCCGGACACTCTGTTAATCCTGAGCTGAAACCATTCACAAAACCCACTCTTCAGACATAGACAGGCCTATAAAACAAAACACATAGTTCACTTGAGAAACACGTCCGAAAGCAGGATGAGAAGGCAGGAAGGGACCAGAACTGGCTGAACAGACACAGCGAACCCAGGATGGAAAGGGCAAGTGTGCTGTCACATTGTGGGGCCTGCAACCTGTCACAAAACAGTGTGTGTATAAATTTTTGACTAAGACAGCTTCCGTCCGGAGGCAGAGGATGACAGGAGCTGGCTGAACGAACATGGGAAATGCAGGGCGGAGAGGAGAGTGCTGTCACATTGTAGGGTGAGCAACTAGGGTCACATGGCAATATGTGTGTTGTTTTTGTAAGAAAAACTGAATTGTAAACTTTCACTTAAAGCACAATAAAGAAAAAATTTTTTGAATGAGAAATTGAGCTGTACACTTTCACCTAAAGCACGATCAACTAAAAAAAAGTCAAAGAAAAAACTAAGGCAAAGACGAATGACACACTTGTCAGGAGCAATGTAAGCTAGAGGACAGTGGGACATCTTTGATTCATGACAATAGAATGTAAACACAGTAAAGCACTTCAACTGAAGCACAGGAACGTTTTAAAGCCCCTTCACACTCT
The DNA here is from genome assembly GCF_030014295.1 of Loxodonta africana. NCBI lineage: Eukaryota > Metazoa > Chordata > Mammalia > Proboscidea > Elephantidae > Loxodonta > Loxodonta africana. The sequence goes on from NC_087344.1 coordinate 119,019, forward strand.
GCCCCCAAACACCCCGGCTCCCACCGTCAGGAACTCAGCACCACCAGGTCCCCAGGGACTAAATCCCTAAAGCTGGGAGATCCTTGACCCTACACACCTGGTACAGAGTCCCTGGTCCAGCTCCTCTCTCCCTGTCACTCCCTGTCCAGGCCACGACTATTTCCCACTGGAGCCTGCCCCAGGGCCCCCCCCATTACTGAGCTGTCCTGACCCACCCAGGTGCCTGCCTTCCTCCCTCCGTCTTCAGTCACTCCAGCAGCCTCTTCTGCCCATCTCCGGGGCTCTCTCCTCAGCCTCTGCATGAACCACTAAACTGCTGCCTGGACTCACGCCCCCGCTTTCCTCAAGCAGGCTTGGTCCCCTTCAGGTGTCTGCTTAGACACCAGCCATCTACCCAGAGGCGCCACTCCCTGCAACCCTAGGAGCACTGGGACCCTGTGAATGTTAGCCTGCAGTTCAGCACCGACCCCCTCCCACCAGGCCCCACTTGCCCTGCCCCTTCCCGTCCACATGAGACACCACTGGGATTTGATTCAAGTTTAATAAATAAAACAGCGGGGGTTCAAGGCAGTTGTCATCACTTCACAGTGTGGTCCTTGGTGGGGGGGTCAAGTCTGACTCTGAGGAAGGGGCTCAAACAGAAACCCTTGATGACCCTGGAGGCTGGGCGCCCACCCCAGAACACCCCACTCCAACGTGTGAACAGAGACATAAATAAAACCAGGGGATGGGATGGTGAGGACAAAGACCTCAGCCATCACGCTGGGGCGGGGGGTCCAACAGAAAGGAGACACCAGGAGGGGAGTGGGTAGTGCCAGCCCCCCTGGTAGTGTCGGGGAGGGGCGAAGAAAGGGGCCTAAAGCCCCGGCTCCTCACACCCACACCAAGTTTGCTGAGGGCCCCTCCAGACTGAGGGGCGCTAGGGACTGAGAGGAGGCGGCAGTGGGAGTAAAGTGCGGCTTTTCCTGAAGTGGAGAGCAGGTGGGTATGGGGTGGGACAGCGAGGTATATGGCTCCATGCCCCACGGTTTGGCACTGAGTAGCAGCTGCCCACCCGGCCCCGCGGCGGTGTGGGAGACAGAGCCGGCCGCGGGTGCCCGCGGGGCTGCTGGTGGCGGCGGAGCAGTGGCTGTCTCCCGGGGCAGGACGGTCCCTCTGCTGGCGAAGGCCCCAGTGGAGTCTGAGGAGTGTACTGGCTGCAGGGGCACCACCAGGCAGCCGGGATCCAGGATACGCAGGCCACAGCCCTATCCCCTCGAGCCATCCCCAACACACCCTGAAGCAGAGCCTGCTGGAAGGGGTCGGGAAGACAGACGGGTGGGCCGGGGCGGCAGCCCCAATCCAGGGAAGGTTCGTGGTGGCTGCAGGGCCGTGAGCCGCCAGGCGTCGGGAATCAACAGGTCATCACGTTACAACTGCAGAAAGGACACCAAAGGAGGTTGAGGGCGCTGCCCACCTGGAGACAACTGTTCGGGGAGCCGGGTGGCGGGAGCCTGGGGCCAGCCCTACTGATACCTTTCTGAGTTTTGAGCCAAATGAGTGTATTAGCCAAAAACTTAAACTAATTGAATTCAAACTAGAGCATGAATGCAGAGTCACAGCCCTGTCAGCCTGCTCAAAGAGTGGGCCACAGGCAAACCCTCTGTGCCTCTCCACGGCCCACCCTGGAAGCTGGGACACAGAGAAAGGGCATGAGGCACACCCACGGGGGCATGGGCCGCAGAGGGCAGCACTCACTGTGACAAGGGCTCCGCATGCAGCCCAGGTGCTGGGCGGGCGGCCAGGAAGGGGTTCACATCCCCGATGCCAATGAGTCCAAACTCCGCAACTGACAAGGCCACCTGAGCAGGGGCCACGGCCTCCGTGTGGTCCTTGTCCAGACCCACGTGGCTGGAGATGAGGGGCAGCTCCTCAGGAAGGGCCCCAGGCAGTGCCAAGTCCACTGCTAGTCGTGGGCGGACGCCGGGCTCCAGGACGGCCGAGGCTGGGGGGTAGAAGGCTGGGTCGGCCAGGGGCGGGGGCCGCTGGGGCAGGGGCCCAACCTGGGGCTTGTCCAGCAGCTGGAAGGCGCAGGGACCTGGCTCCGAGGTCAGGAGGCCACCCGCTCCGGGCTCTCCAAGGTTGCTGAGACCATGGGTGGTCCCGTCCGCACTCAGCGGTTCTGTGGGGGGAAAGACAGCTGAGAGCAAGGCCACAGGCCCAGGGCCATAGGCACAGCCAAGTCGGGGGGCACAGCCAGCCAGCAGACAAATCCTCACCTGTACACAGTCCCCCTAGGGCACTCTGCTCAGGGCCCAAGCCGTTGGCGGTGGAGGGAAGGGGTGGTGAGGGGCGGGGGCGGCTGGGGCCATCAGGGTCACTACCATCCAGATCCTGGTCTGTGTCCCTGTGAGGGGAGGACACCCTGAGAGGCAGTCATATAGGACCGCCCGTGATAGGGGTGGGGCGGGGCTGTGCAGGGACCATGTGGGGAGCTGTGCAGGGGCTGGGCGGAGAAGGGGCTGGGGAACGGCCATGCAGAAGCGTGCAGCACGGTGTCTGGGTGGGGAGGGGCAGGGGGTCAGGGCCAGGTGGGGAAGCGGGGGCAGGGGCAGGGCGGATGGGCAGGGGAGCAGAGGCAGGGCAGATGGGCGGGGGGACAGGGGTAGGGCAGCCGGGTGGGGAAGAGCGGGGGGGCAGGGGCAGGGCAGATGGGCAGGGGGGGCAGGGGCAGGGCGGCCGGGTGGGGAGGGGGTGCAGGGCCTGGGCTGCCAGAGCGGGGGCCGGAGGTAGGGCAGCACACACGTGGTCCCAGAAGAGACGCATTTCCTCCGGCCCAGGCGCGTCTGCTGGGTGAAGTAGTCGAAGCGCTCCGACTTCTTCCACAGGTAGTAGTACTCCACGCACTCACCGACCGACCGCGTGCGCACCTGGCCATGCAAGCCCGTGGGCGTCACCTGGGCCCAGCCCTCCGACTGCAGCCCCTCCGCTGTCCTCGCTCCCTGCCCGGCGCCCCCACTGTCCCCACCTTGTTGGCCTGGATCAGGTGGAAGTTCTTCCCGTGCACACGGAAGCCGTGCTCGAAGTTCCGGCACTCCTCTTCGCTCCAGGCGCACAGCCCATCTGCAACGGGGCAGTCGAGGGACAGCGGAGGGCTGGTGTGGGGACAGTCAGAGCAGTGGACGGCAGGGCGCTGGTGTGGGGGCAGTCAGAGCGGGGGACGGCAGGGTGCTGGTGTGGGGGCAGTCGGAGCGGGGGACGGCAGGGTGCTGGTGTGGGGGCAGTTAGATGGGGAGAGAGGGGGGCTGGTGTTAGGGCAGTCAGAGCAGGGGACGGCAGGGTGCTGGTGCGGGGGCAGTGAGATGGGGACAGTGGGGGGCTGGTGTCAGGGCAGTCAGAGCAGGGGACGGCAGGGTGCTGGTGGGGCAATCAGAACAGGGGACGGCATGGGGGCTGGTATGGGGGCAGTGAGACGGGGATAGTGTGGGGGCTGGTGTGGGGGCAGTCAGAGTGGTGGATGGGGCGGGGGCTGGTGTGGGGGGCAGTCAGTGGGGGGAACTCGTGTAGGGGGCCAATGTGTGAAAAAGCCCAGAGAGGGAAGATGGCGTGGAGGGCTGGCACTGGTGGAGCCAGAATAGGGGGAGCTAGTAGGAAGGAACCAATGTGGGGGGGACAGTGTGGGGAAAGCTGGAGGGGGGGAACAACATGGGATGGCCAGTGTGTGGGGGTGGGCAGCCCAGTGTCAGGGGGAGCTGGGTCGGGGGCTGGAGTGGAGGAAGCCCGGTGGGGCCTGGTATGAAGGGAACTGACACGGGGTTGGGGGAGCAGGGGGGAACCATTGGGGGAGCAGGGGGGAACCACTGGGGGAGCCCAGCATAGAGAGACCTGGGTACAGGGGTTGGTATGGGGGTAACTGGCTTAAGGGGGCCTGCATGGGGACAGCCTGGTGGGGCCAATGTGGGGGCTCAGGGTTGGGGAGATGGGGTGAGGCGCCATGCCCACCTCGGATCACTTTCACGTTGAAGCGCAGTCTCCGCAGGGCCTCCTCCGCGTTGAAGCTGCACCGTACCAGCTCATACAGTGCCTGGGGGTCGGCAGGCTCGTCACTGCCCAGTGGCAGCAGTGACGCTCACCAGCCTCCACCCTGGGAAGGACACTGGGGGCTCACACGCCATCCTGGACAGTGACCGCGGGGGTGGGGACACTGGGGGCTCACACACCATCCTGGACAGTGACCGCGGGGGTGGGGACACTGGGGGCTCACACATCATCCTGGGCAGTGACCGCGGGGGTGGGGACACTGGGGGCTCACACACCATCCTGGACAGTGACCGCGGGGGTGGGGACACTGGGGGCTCACACACCATCCCGGGCAGTGACCGCGGGGGTGGGGACACTGGGGGCTCACATGCCATCCCGGGCAGTGACCGCGGGGGTGGGGACACTGGGGGCTCACACACCATCCCGGACAGTGACCGCGGGGGTGGGGACACTGGGGGCTCACACACCATCCCGGGCAGTGACCGCGGGGGTGGGGACACTGGGGGCTCACACACCATCCCGGACAGTGACCGTGGGGGTGGGGACACTGGGGGCTCACACACCATCCCGGACAGTGACCGTGGGGGTGGGGACACTGGGGGCTCACACACCATCCCGGACAGTGACCGCGGGGGTGGGGACACTGGGGGCTCACACACCATCCCGGACAGTGACCGCGGGGGTGGGGACACTGGGGGCTCACACACCATCCCGGGCAGTGACCGCGGGGGTGGGGACACTGGGGGCTCACACACCATCCCGGACAGTGACCGCGGGGGTGGGGACACTGGGGGCTCACACACCATCCCGGACAGTGACCGCGGGGGTGGGGACACTGGGGGCTCACACACCATCCTGGACAGTGACCGCGGGGGTGGGGACACTGGGGGCTCACACACCATCCCGGACAGTGACCGCGGGGGTGGGGACACTGGGGGCTCACACACCATCCCGGGCAGTGACCGCGGGGGTGGGGACACTGGGGGCTCACACGCCATCCCGGGCAGTGACCGCGGGGGTGGGGACACTGGGGGCTCACACACTGTCCTGGGCAGTGACCACAGGGATGGGGACACTAGGGGCTCACACACCATCCTGGACAGTGACCACGGAGATGGGGACATTGGGGGCTCATACAGCCATCCTGGACAGTGACCGTGGGGGTGGAGACATTGGGGGCTCACACGCTGTCCTGGACAGTGACCACGGAGATGGGGACATTGGGGGCTCATACAGCCATCCTGGACAGTGACCATGGGGATGGGGACATGTGGGGCTCACACACTGTCCTGGGCAGTGACCATGGGGGTGGGGACATGTGGGGCTCACACACTGTCCTGGGCAGTGACCATGGGGATGGGGACATGTGGGGCTCACACACTGTCCTGGGCAGTGACCGTGGGGGTGGGGACATGTGGGGCTCACACACTGTCCTGGGCAGTGACCGTGGGGGTGGGGACATGTGGGGCTCACACACTGTCCTGGGCAGTGACCATGGGGATGGGGACATGTGGGGCTCACACACTGTCCTGGGCAGTGACCGTGGGGGTGGGGACATGTGGGGCTCACACACTGTCCTGGGCAGTGACCGTGGGGGTGGGGCCACAGGGGCCACGCCAGCTGGAGCTCAAAGCAGGTGCCCCATCACGCCCTGTTGGCTATTCCAGTCCCCATGCCCATCTCTGCTGCCCAACCAGCCCCCACCTGCTCGCTGTCCTTCACTGCTTCCCCGTCCGGGAGCTGGGGCCCGGCTGCCTCGTCCCACCTCCGCTTCACGGCGCGGTACAGAAACTCCTCCACCTCCCTCTCAGGCAGGACGTGGGGATCCCAGAGCAGCTGGTCTTCATTCTCATAGACTGCAGGGGGCAGAGGGGCAGGGGAAGGTCACACCGTGAACTCACACCCAGTCCGGGCACACACTCCCTCCTGCTGACCCCAAATCCCCTGCCTGGGCAGACAGGGAAAGGTGCTACTTTACACACACACCCAGCACCGGTGCCTCTGGGCCCCCACGCCACCCTCCTCCTGGGCTCAGCTCAATGAGACGAGGGTGCCCAGGCTAGCCTGGCGCTGAGCCAACACAGCCAAAGACATCCAGCTCAGGTAGGGCTGCAGTGCAAGGGGCCCAGACGCTGGGCACGGTTGGTCCTGGAGTCCATGCGGCCCACTGTGGGGACCACAGGCAGACAGTTTGTGTCAGGGTGGCATGTCCATGACCGGCTGTTCTGATTTACATGTCATAACAATCACAAATCTGTCACCTCAGGCTCAATGGGGACAGTTGAGGCACTGAGGAAGCTGAGAAAAAGAGGTGGAGTTTGGATGCAGACGGTTATCTGGGCAGCTCGCCTCCCTGACTCTAGCTTCAGCCCGCTGAGCACCCCAGAAAGCCATCTGCCCACCCAGGGGTGAGCAGAGCAGGCCCCTGACCTGGGCTGGGCCCTGCAGAGTCCCCTAGACTTTGGGAACAGGGTCTAGCTGGATAGCCAGCAGATTCAATCCCAGCTGCCAGGGAAGGAAGCTTCTCCTTCTCCTCCCCACCCCTCACCCAAGACATGGCTGGCACTTGGCCCACATGGACAGGGCCACCCTCCCACCTCCATAGCCACTGCCAAGTCAGCCCAACCAGGTGCTCAGCCTCAAGAGAAGAGAAGCAACACCACTTGGGGCCTTGGTGTCCCAGAAACACACCCAGCACTCAGAGGCAGAAGATGGGAGAGACAGGGTGCCGGCAACAGAAGCAGACCCACCAACCTCCAGCTGGGGCCTTGGTGTCCTAGAAACACACCCAGCACTCAGAGGCAGAAGATGGGAGAGACAGGGTGCCGGCAACAGAAGTAGACCCACCAACCTCCAGCTGGGGCCTTGGTGTCCTAGAAACACACCCAGCACTCAGAGGCAGAAGATGGGAGAGACAGGGTGCCGGCAACAGAAGCAGACCCACCAACCTCCAGCTGGGGCCTTGGTGTCCTAGAAACACACCCAGCACTCAGAGGCAGAAGATGGGAGAGACAGGGTGCCGGCAACAGAAGCTGACCCACCAACCTCCAGCTGGGGCTTTGGTGTCCTAGAAAAACACCCAGCGCTCAGAGGCAGGAAGATGGGAGCAACAGGGTGCCGGCAACAGAAGCAGACCCACCAACCTCCAGCTGTCAGTGTCAGCAGACAAGGACCTAAAGGTAACTGTGACTGAGCTGTTAACAAGCACAGAGAAGGATGGCCAAAACTGATGAAAAGCAGAATTTCGATGGAGAACTGGAATCTCTATAAAAAATCAAACAGATATTCTAGAGCTGGAAAATACAGCATCTGACTTTGTGATCCACTGCTTACGTTCCACAGCAGAACACACAAAACAAGATCAGTGAAACTGAAAAGGGTTCAGTAAAGAATCCAAACTGAGGTCTAAAGAAAAAAGAATGGAAAGAACGTAGTTTAGGAGACACATACAATGGTCAAACAACCCAGCATATGTATAGTCGAATCCGAGGGCAAGACAAGGAAAGAGGCAGAAACAACACAGCGATGGCTGAGAAGTCTCCATTAATTGACGAAGAACATTCACAGAGAACCAAGGAACCCAGGACAAGCACAAGAGAACCACACCCACGCACACCATAGCCAAACTGCTGAAGACTAAATGAAGAAAACCACCTCATGAGCACCTTTTTTCTGAGAAAAAGGCACACCTCCAAAGGCACAGCTGATTGGACACCTTACTTTTTTATACAAACAACAGAACCCAGGAACAATGGAATGAAACCATTAAAAGAAAAAAAAACCTGCCAAACCAGTGAACATAATCTCCAAAAAATGAAAATGAAATCAAAGCTTTTTCAGACAAAAAAAAAAAACCAAAGAACTCATCACCAGCACACTGGCCCAAGAAAACACTGAAATGGTGGCTGTTTGGGTGGAATGAGGCTGGAACGGTAGCTGTCTGGGTAGAATGAGGCGAACACTGAAACAGTGGCTATCTGGGTGGAACGGGGCATCCCAGGCCCAGGCCCACTTACTCTTCTCGCTGGGTCTGCTCAAATGAAGGCTGCTGAGGTCAGCTTGGAACTGAGGCCCCACCATGATCTCCTGTGAAGGCAAAGGTGAGGGTCAGGAGAGGAGGCCAGGCCACCTTTGTGCCATGAAGCAGGTAATGACAAGCAGGGCAGAGCTGGCTGAGGACGCCTGGCCCAGAAGCAGCCAGGACAGCATCTCGGGTGTCCACAGGCCAAGGGGCAGGCCTTCCAAGTTCCGGTTTCCAGGGAGCAGACAGGTCAGCAATGGGGCTCAGGGTCCAGGTGGCTCCTGGCCCACCTCTCACGACCAGGCACAGCACCAGGGTGGTTACTGGTTGGGCAGCCCCCACCCATGGCCACGTGCCTTCTTACACCTGTTGACAGGAAGAGCCACCCATGGCCCCCCATCCTTGGTCAAGCACCCTCTTATATTTGTTGGCAGGAAGAGCTGCCCCCCACCTACGGCCCCTTGTCCATGGCCCTCTGTGCACGACCATGCACCATCTTACATTTCTTGGGAGGAGGAGCTGCCCCCTGCCCACCGCCCCCACCCACGGCCACGCACCTTTTCATGTTTGTTGGCAGGGAGAGCTGTTCCCCTGCCCATGGCCCCTTGCCCAAGACCACGCACCTTCTTACATTTGTTGGCAGGGAGAGGATCCTCCTCAGTGTCGGAGGAAGCGGGGGAGCTGGGCTCTTTGTCTCCGCTGGCCAGGAAGCGGGCTGTTGGGAAAGCGGAGATCAGGAAGGTATTGCCCCAGGCAAGCCAAACCCAGGCTCCCCTTCTTCCCCCAGAATTAACTGACCGTGTGCCCCCAGCTTTAGCAGACCCCACATGTGCTTCTACATTCTTTCTCAGGGTAACAACCCCTCTGTACTGCTCTGGGGACTCACGTCCCAGCCCTACTCAACCCACCTGACCCCACACCACAGCCCCTTCCCTGACAACCAGCGCGGCCCAGGCCTGGCCCACCGACCGCCTGGCCGACAGCTGTGTGTGCACCAGCACATAACCCCAGCTGGGCAGTGAGATGGGAGCTCCCGCGCAGCCCTCACAGCAGAGGAGCCTTCTCCCGCTGAGTGCTAAGCCACCGGCCCTGAACGCCCCCCGCTGGGGCGCCTCCTGCTGCCAGGAAAAGCCTGCCAACTCGGGGTGGTACGGTGCATGCAGGGCAGGGGAAGAGGGTGGGCTCTGGACACTCCCCGGACCCTCTGCAACCTCAGCTGTAGGAGCCAACCCATCCCCTCACCCGAGAGGCTCGGCTCACAGCCAGGATCAGGTGGGGAACACCACCTCCAGGATGCAACCCCTGCCCCTGCCAGCCTGGGGTCCCCCCACAAGGTGGAGGTGGCACCTACATCCGCTCTGGTTGGGGAACAGGGCTGAGGCTGCGTGTGAGGTCACGGATGGGGTGAGGTCGTCAGCAGACGACTGCGTCTCTTCCTCTTCTCCTGAAAGCAGATCCTTCGCTATTTGCTCCTTTTAACAACAAAAAGGTAAAGAATGTCTCTAGGGTCTAAGAACCTCAAGATAACACCAGTAATAGTAATGACGATGTGCCAGCCACCACCTTGTCCTGAGATGTACACAGGGGCTGACAGGAGGGGCACGCAGTCCTCTGTGAACTCTCCCTCTCAGAGGCCGGAGGGAGCAGGCCGGGGACCAGGGTGGGCCCCAGGCACTGCGGTGGGGGCCGGGCACTGGGGTGGGGGCCGGGGACCAGGGCGGGGGACGGGGACCAGGGCAGGGGCCAGGGACCAGGGCGGGAGTCAGGGACCAGGGACCAGGGTGGGTGCCGGGCACCTGGATGAGGCCAGGGGCCAGGGTGGGCGCTCGGCACCAGGGTGGGGGGCGGGGACAAGGGCGGGGCCTGGGGACCAGGGTGGGGGCCAGGTAGGGACGGAGAGAGAGAGCAAGCGGCAACAAGACCTCGGGACTTGTGGACGCCACGTCAACTCGCAGGGTTGACCTCCCAGCGCAACAGAATTTTCCAGCAGCCCACGCCCCAACTGGCTCTGCCCTTCCTCACCTTGTCCAAAGTCATGTCCAGGAGGGGGGGTGTGGCATCAGTGCCCTCACTCTCCTGCTCCGACACGGGGTCCGAGGCCTCATAGCCGTAGAGTGCCAGCAGCTCGTCGAGGGGCATGTCACTGCTCTGGGAGGGCAGGACTCCGTCAGGGGTTTCTCAGGCTCTCCGCCCAGGACCACATGACCAAAATCCGTGGTGATCCCATGTGGCAGCCTCACTTCTAACCACCCCTGGCCCAATGACTCCGTTACAACCCCCAGGAGTGGTGCAGAGGGGACGCCTGACCGAGACCAGCTGTTTGTCCAGTCCCCAGCCACTGGCTGAGGAGACTGCACTGGCCTCCACCCACACTGCCCACCTCGAAATGCCAGCTCACTTGGGCCTAACACCAGGAATGCAAGGATGGCTAGGGACCCAGAACTCCACTATACAGCCCACCACATAGGATATCAGAGACAAAAAACATGAGATCATGTTGACATATGTGAAAGAGGCATCTGATAAAATCCAGCACCCACTCCTAGTTAGAAAGGAAAATGAAATGAAGAGACCGATGCTTCCTCAGCGTAACAGGCAAGCTGTCACACACAGACTGGTGGGTATCAAGACGCTGGAGCAGTCCCTGCTCCAACCGGCAACAAAATGAACCTCAACAACACCGTCGCTACCCAACACCATGTTGAAGCTTCAGCCAATGCAATGCAACAAGAAATAAAGTAAGAAATTTAATCACTGGAACGGAAGAAACAAGAACACCATTACCTTCCTCTCCAGTGCCACTTCTCCACCCGCGTGTAACCCTCCACCCGTGTGTAACCCTCCACTCCTCCACCCATGTGTAAACTTCCACCCACATATAACCCTCCCTGAGGCTAGAGCCCTCCAGCCATCCCAAGCCTGGGGCCACTGTTGGCCACTCCCCTGGACATGCCCTGCTATTCTCAGTGTGTCAGCGCTGTCTGCCCTCCACCCCACATCTGCCCTCCCTCACCCTGGGGGTCAAGTCCACGGGGAAAACCACTCACCTGCTCCCAGTCTGTGCTCAGGGTGGCACCCCTTACCCCCAACTTAAATCAAGCTGCCCCTTTATTCTTTCACAGGCCTTAGAGAAGACATCCTGTACGCCTACCACAGCTCCTGACTCTGTACCTCTTTGAAGGAGCTGTCTAACACGATTCCCAAACTATGACCCAAGGACGCCTGGGTTCCCTGAGGCCTTTTCAGGGACCCCCAACAGAAAACCACGTTCCCAGTAACGCTCAGATGTTATACCACCCTGCACTGTGCTGACACAGCCCTGCCTGCAGCAGCGCCATGAGACGACAGCACACAGCACCAACTGGGGCAGGCACTGGACCACCTCCATTCAGTTAACAAACTCCAACATCACTTAAGAAAATCCTTGATAAAGTCACTGATTTCACAGAAACCTGTTTCATCTCCCGTGTGACGACGGGGAGGCATGTATAAAGCCTCTACCGCACACAAGCAGGGTGGTTACAGTGCAGACAGTTCACACGCTAGACCGCTACACCACCAGCTGGAGGTTTCACTCTGCAGCTACCTTTACAAAAACATCACCTGCCGAAATCCAATGCGCTGGTAGCAAAGTATCTTAAGATTATGTGCAAAAACCTGGAGTTGGAAAAGCAAAAGGAAGAACGTGCTCAGCGTTTTTCAAGTTGAAAGAACTGGAAAAAAAAATTCAAGCCTCAAGTTGCAATATTGCAGGAGCCTGTGGGCAAAACACTGAATAACTTAGTATTAAAAGAAGATGGAAGGAACACACAGGCACCATACCAGTAAGAACTGGTCAACGTTCAACCACTTCGGGAGGGAGCATATGATCAAGAACCGACGGTACTGAAGGAAGAAGTCCAAGCTGCACTGAAGGCACTGGCAAAAAACAAGGCTCCAGGAATTGACAGAATACCAGTTGAGATGTTTCAACAAACAGATGCAGCGCTGTAGGTGCTCACTCGTCTACGTTCAGAAATCTGGCAGTCAATAGCGAAGTGGAGGAGGCAGCCAGTGTGCCCATCAACAGATTAATGGTTTATTCAAACAATGGAATACCACACATCGATAAAGAACAATGATGAATCCGTGAAACATTTCATAACATGGAGGAATCTGGAAGGCATCATGCTGAGTGAAATTAGTCAGCTGCAAAAGGACAAATACTGTATAAGACCATTATCATAAGACCTCAGGAAATAATTTAAACAGAGAATATTCTTTGGTAGTTACAAGAACGGGGAAGGAGAGAGAGGAGTTTGCACTAATTACATAGAAAATGACAACTATTTTAGATGAAGGGAAAGACAATACAAGAGAGGTCAGCACAACTGGGCTAAACCAAAAGCTAAGAAGTTTCCTGAATAAACTGAATACTTCGAAGGCCAGCGTAGCAGGGATGGGGATCTGGGGACCATGGTTTCAGGGGACATCTAAGTGAACTGGCATAATAAAATCTATTAAGAAAACATTCTGCATCCCACTTTGGATAGCGGCGTCTGGGGTCTTCAACGCTAGCAAGCAGCCATCTAAGATGCATCAATTGGTCTCAACCCACCTGGAGCAAAGGAGAATAAAGAACACCAAAGACACAAGGTAATTATGAGCCTAAAAATCAGAAAGGGCCACATAAACCAGAGACTACATCATCCTGAGACCAGAAGAACCAGATGGTGCCCAGCTACAACTGATGACCGCCCTGACAGGGAACACAACGGAGAACCCCTGAGGGAGCAGGAGAGCAGTGGGATGCAGGCCTCAAATTCTCACACAACAGAGAACCCCTGAGGGAGCAGGAGAGCAGTGGGATGCAGGCCTCAAATTCTCGTAAAAAGACCAGAGTTAATGGTCTGACTGAGGCTAGAAGGACACCAGAGGTCATGGTCCTCAGACCTTCTGTTAGCCCAAGACAGGAGCAGTTCCCAAAGCGAACTCTTCAGACAGGGATTGGACTGGACTAGGAGATAGGAAATGATACTGGTAAAGAGTGAGCTTCTTGGATCAAGTAGACACATGAGACTATGTTGGCATCTCCTGTCTGGAGGAAAATGAGAGGGCAGAGGGTGTCAGAAGCTGGCCGAATGGACATGAAAAGAGAGAGCGGAGGGAAGGAGTGTGCTGTCTCATTAGGGGGTGAGCAACTAGGAGTATATAGCAAGGTGTATATAAATTTTATACGAGAGACTGAGGTGATTTGTAAACTTTCACTTAAAGCACAACAACAAAAAAAAGAAATTTGGCAGCTAGGCCAACTGACTGGAAGAGACCCATATTTGTGCCCATTCCAAAGAAAGGTGACCCAAAACAAAGCAGAAACTAACAGTATCATTAATATCACATCCAAGTAAAGTTCTGCTGAAGATAATTCAGAAGCGACTGTAGCATTACACTGACAGGAATTCAAGTCGAATTCAAAAGAGGACGTCAAATGAGGGATATCACTGCAGATGTCCGATAGACCTTGGCTGAAAGGAGAAAATACCAGAAAGGTGTTCACTTGTATCTTACTGACCTCGCAAAGGCATTCCACTGTGTGGATCATAACAAGTTACCAGTAACAATGCAGAGAATGGGAATTCCAGAACACTTAATTGTGCTCATGAGGAACCTGTACTTAGACCAAGAGGCAGTTGTTTGAACAGAACAAGGGGATACCACATAGTTTAAAATCAGGAAAAGCGTGTGTTAGGGTTGTATCCTTTCAACATGCTTATTCCATCTGTATAATCTGAGAAGCCAGACTATATGAAGAAGACCGGGCATCAGGATTGGAGGAAGACTCATTAACCACCTGCGTTATGCAGATGACACAACCTTGCTTGCTGAAAGTGAAGAGGACTTGAAGCACTTACTGATGAAGATCAAAGACCACGGCCTTCAGTATGGATTACACCTCAACATAAAGAAAACAAAAATCCCCACAACTGGACCAACAAGCAACATCATGATAAACGGAGAAAAGATTGAAGTTGTCAAGGATTTCGTTTTATTTGGATCCATAATCAACGCCCCTGGAAGCAGCAGTCAAGAAATCACTGCACTGGGCAAATCTGCTGCAAAAGACCTCTTTAAAGTGTTAAAAAGCAAAGATGCCGCTTTGAAGACTAAGGTGAGCCTGACCCAAGCCTAGTGTTTTCCATCACCTCATATGCAAAAGCTCGACAGTGAATAAAGAAGACTGAAGGAAAACTGATGCCTTTTAATTGTGCTGTTGGAAGAGAATACTGAATATACCATGGACTGCCAAAAGAATGAACAAATCTGTCTTGGAAGAAGTACAACCACAGTGCTCCCTAGAAGCGAGGATGGCGAGACTGCGTCTTCCATGCTTTGGACATGTTGTCAGAACGGATCAGTCCCTGGAGAAGGACTTCATGCTTGGTAAAGTAGAGGGCCAGCGGGAAAGAGGAAGACCCTCAACGAGATGGATGGACGCAGTGGCTGCAACAAGGGGCTCAAGCATAATGATGACTGTGAGGATGGCACAAGACGGGGCGGTGTTTTGCTGTGTTGTACACAGGGTCGCTGTAAGTCAGAACCAACTGGACGGCACCTAACAACAACATCAAGGAATATCCACGATTATCTGAGAAGGCTGCTAGATACGCCTTCCTCTTCCAGCGATTGATCTGTGTGAGGGTTATACTCCAACCAAAACGACAGACTGATTTCTGGCTTAATAAACAAGAGCACCTCCGTATCTGCTTCCGCCTTCAAAAACACCTCAGGCGTATAACGGAATGCCACTCTTCTACCTGAACGTTTTATATTTTGTAAAACATGCTTCATTTTTACAAAACTTATTTCTATTAACATGGGATGAGATTACTAGAGTTATGTTTAAGTGAATTAGTAACTATGTATCTTTAAAATGTCTCTGACCTAATTTTTAAAATGGTAAACACCGATGGCTACGATCCACGGAAGCTACGTCTCTCCGAGATGCTCTATCATCTCTAAGAGCAGAAACAGGTTCTGAGACCAAAACATCTGAGAGCAGCCAGTTGCTGCCTAGGCCCCCCAGTGTCAAGAGCCCCACGAAGGTGGAACAGACCAGGCCTGGCCTGTCCCCACCCATCCCTGCTTGAGTCCCGTCCGTCCCACTGCCGTCCTGGCTGAGTCCCGTCCGTCCCACTGCCGTCCTGGCTGAGTCCCGTCCGTCCCACTCTCCTCCTGGCTGAGTCCCGTCCATCCCACTGTCACCCTCACCAAGTCTCCTGTCCATCCCACTGTCATCCTCACTGAGTCCCGTCCGTCCCACCCTCGTCCTGGCTGAGTCCTGTCTGTCCTACCGTCGTCCTGGCTGACTATTGTCCATCCCGTCGTCCCAGCTGAGTACTGTCCATCCCACTGTCGTCCCGGCTGAGTCCCGTCCGTCCCACTCTTGTCCTCACTGAGTCCCGTCCACCCCACTGTCATCCTCACTGAGTCCCGTCCACCCCACTGTCGTCCTCACTGAGTCCTGTCCATCCCACTGTCGTCCCTGCTGAGTCCTGTCCGTCCTCCTGTCGTCCTGGCTGAGTCCTATCCATCCCACTGTCATCCTGGCTGAGTCCTGTCCATCCCCCTGTCGTCCTGGCTGAGTCCTGTCCATCCCAGTGTCCTTCTGGCTGAGTCCCAGCCCCACCAAGTTCCAGCTCCCAGACATGTGTGCTTCTTGGCACTGCAGAATCTGATCAGCTAGGGGACTTATCTTTAGGCCCCGCCCCTCACACATGGGGATCCACGTGAGTACCTGGGAGATGAAGTCCTTCTCCAGCTCCTCCTCAGGCTTCTGTGGGCCCCCAGCCACTGCCTCGCGCCCCTCCCGGACACCGTAGTTTTGCGACAGAATCTCCACGAGGCTGAAGTGGTGGTCGGCAGAACCCATGGACACGGCTGTGAAGGAACCTGCTATGAGCCCCTCACCTGCCTGTGCCTGCCAGTGAGCAAAGGGCTCAGAGAAGGTGCAAGGTACCCACCACCTCCTTCCCCTCCCCACAATTCTCCATCACCGAGCACCCCCCCACATCCTGCTCGAGTGACTGGCCATGTGCTGAGTCAGCAGGATCCCCAGGACACAAGCACCCTGGTCCTCTGCTGGAGGTCTGGGGCTCCTAGGGAGGCAGACTTCACAGCTTGGGCCACACACACCCACGCCGGGAGCCAGTCCAAGCTGGGAATCTATTTCAACAACTGAAAAAGGCCCAGGAGTGTGGGGGTGGGAGGCAGAGCAAGGTACCTGCTGCTGTCTGTAAGCCGGGCCCCACAGGGCACAGGCCGTGGGAAAGGCAGGTGGCCACACGAGGATCCTGCCTCCCCACCGAGGAGGCCTGTGGAGAGAGGGTGGCAATCAGGCACGCATTGGTCAACACCATTCCTAGGACCTCGGGGAGAGACCCCAGCTGGACGGCGAGTAAGGGGAGCTGCTGAGGGCTGCAGAGGAGTACTGCCATGGGCCAGGCATAAACACACTTGCAAGGATACAGGAGACGCCGTTACATGCTCCCTGGCTGCATGTGACCAGGAGCAGGTCCCCGATTCTGACCTCAAGGCCCCGTCTGCAGAGGAACAGCAAGGCCCCTTGATTCTTACTCTGGGACCCAGCCGCCATGCTGGCAGGAAGCCTAGGCCACATGGAGAGGCCACATGTAGGTGCCCCGGCTGTGGTTCCAGCCAAGTGCCAGAGTCAACAGCCAGCACATGGGAAACACGTGAGTGAAGAGTCTCAGCAACTTCCAGCCCAGCCACTAAGTGACGGCGCTGTGTGAGGGGCCTTGAGTGAGAACCGCCTGGCTGAGCCCCGTCCACCCTCACAACCACAGAATAACAACAACTATGGGTGTTTAAGTGAGAACCGCCTGGCTGAGCCCCGTCCACCCTCACAACCACAGAAGAGAACACAATGACAGTGGGTGTTTAAATGAGAACCGTCTGGCTGAGCCCTGTCCACCTTCACAACCACAGAAGATAATAGTAACAACTGAGAGTGTTTTAAATGAGAACCGCCTGGCTGAGCCCCGTCCACCCTCCCAACCATAGTAGAAAACGCAATGACTGCGGGTGTTTAAGTGAGAACTGCCTGGCTGAGCCCCGTCCACCCTCCTAGCCACAGAAGAGAACACAATGACTGCGGGTGTTTAAGTGAGAGCTGCCTGGCTGAGCCCCGTCCACCCTCCCAGGCACAGAAGAGAACACAATGACTGCGGGTGTTTAAGTGTGAGCTGCCTGGCTGAACCCCGTCCACCCTCCTAGCCACAGAAGAGAACACAATGACTGCGGGTGTTTAAGTGAGAACTGCCTGGCTAAGCCCTGTCCACCCTCCCAGGCACAGAAGAGAACACAATGACTGCGGGTGTTTAAGTGAGAGCTGCCTGGCTGAGCCCCGTCCACCCTCTCAGGCACAGAAGAGAACACAATGACTGCGGGTGTTTAAGTGAGAACTGCCTGGCTAAGCCCTGTCCACCCTCCCAGGCACAGAAGAGGACACAATGACTGCGGGTGTTTAAGTGAGAACCACCTCGCTGAGCTCTGTTCACCCTCAAAATCACGGAAAACACAATGACTACAGGTGTTTGGTGTTTAAGTGAGAACTGCCTGTCTGAGCCCCGTCCACCCTCCCAGGCACAGAAGAGAACACAATGACTGCGGGTGTTTAAGTGAGAACTGCCTGGCTAAGCCCTGTCCACCCTCCCAGGCACAGAAGAGAACACAATCACTGCGGGTGTTTAAGTGAGAACTGCCTGGCTAAGCCCTGTCCACCCTCCCAGGCACAGAAGAGAACACAATCACTGCGGGTGTTTAAGTGAGAACTGCCTGGCTAAGCCCTGTCCACCCTCCCAGGCACAGAAGAGAACACAATCACTGCGGGTGTTTAAGTGAGAACTGCCTGGCTAAGCCCTGTTCACCCTCCCAGGCACAGAAGAGAACACAATGACTGCGGGTGTTTAAGTGAGAACTGCCTGACTGAGCCCCATCCGTCCTCCTAGCCACAGAAGAGAACACAATGACTGCGGGTGTTTAAGTGAGAACCACCTCGCTGAGCTCTGTTCACCCTCCCAACCACGGATAACACAATAACTGCGGGTGTTTTAAGTCACTTGAATCTTAAGGGGATTCATTACACACCAACAGATGTTTAACTGGACCACCCTCCTCCCAAGAGTCATCCTGACCATCCTACCACCCATGCCCAGCCAGGGTGCTCGGTGCCTCGCTGGGCGGCCCAACATTCCACACCTCATCAGTCGATGCAGCAGGTACTGGGCGCCCGGCCATCACCCCAACAAACAGGTCCTGCCTGTCTCCACCCATGTGGGGCCACCAGTCTATCCAAGGACACAGACAACAAACGAGTGTCCATGTACAGTGCAGAGGAAATGGGACAGAACCTACCCGATGGGGGGGTGGAGGGGAACGAAGGCCTCTGTAGATGTCTCCGGACAGGGCCTGTCCCCACCACCCCCCGACCCCCAAAGGCCAAGAAAACAAAAAAAGCCCAGGCGAGACAAACCACAAAGCTGGAGGTCTTGGTGGGAAGTTGCATTTTAACTTCAGGACGATGAAAGGTTTTAAGTAGGAGGGAAAGATGATTTCTAAAAGATTAATCTGGTTTCCGTGAGAAGGAACAAAGCACTCTCGTGTTCTCCTGTGGCACTTAAACAGTAATTCTCCTGACAACAATCAGGCAGCCAACACAGACCTAGGCTTACCCTTAGGCTACAAAACGCCATTTTTATTGGTTAAAAACAGTTGAGTATCAGCAATTTCACAAGGTTTAACTGACACGCGCAAGCAAGCTACTGTACCCGGATCTCGCGAGACCTGGCAGCTCTGGAAGGTCGACCGTCAACGCCCATCCTTGAGGGGGGGAAATGGAGGCTCTGAGAGGTCGGTGACCTGCTCGAGGTCACACAGACCAAGAGGCTCCAGAGGTCCCTGGGAGAGGCTGGCTGTGGCTGATATGGCCCCAAGACTCAGCTGGCACCACACTCTGGCCCTGTTGGCCCCTTAACTGACCAGTGCCTCTGACCAGACAGATGCGCCCTCAGGACCACCCGTCTGCTCTGCCCACTGCAGCCCCTTGGAGCCTAGCCTCATCTCAGGACACCAGCCAGCTCACTAACAGGACACCACCCCACTGTACGACAGGTGCGGGAGCACTGGCCCCTGGCTGCTGAGGGCAAATCTGACCCACCCCCCTTCCCCACGCACTTGCTGCCACTTCACTGCCCCCGGGGAGGCCACCTGCGCCCAGAGCAAGGCACGCACACAGACTCAGGGCCAGGAGACTTGACTTCTGCCTCTGGCCTGCAGGCCAGCCACCACCGCCTTGAGGCCTCAGTTTCCCTAAATTCCCCCTAATGAAGGAGAAGGAGTACTCTAAGAACCCTCTGGGCCCAGCCACCCAACACAAGGCAGGAACCAGCTGGTGACGTCGCACAGAGATGCCTACACCCTCTCTGGTGGCAACACCAGGCAGAAGGTAACTGGTGGGAGAGAAGAGCCAGACCTACCCTCCGCACAGCCTAGCCTGTAGCAGATATCCAGTGCTGGGCCCCCTGCCCACTAGAGGAGGGCCGCTCTGTGGACTTGGTTGGTGTGAGTCTTAACTTCTGCCCCCCCAGGGCCCAGTGTGGGTTCCATTTTGCCATTAGAGTTGCACTGATGGGCCCCTTAGGGCTGGCCCCTTACCTCCGTGACTTCATTTCACCCTTGCTGGGACCCTATAAGCTCAGAGCACTGTAGGTGCATGCCATCTTATAAACTGGAAAACCAAAACTTTCTCTTTCCTGGTTTGACCTGACCTAAAGCTATTAGTTGTCTTTTTTTATCCCAGACAGTCCTGTGTACTTTTCTTACCTTCATGAGAGTGATCAAGCATCAGACCCCAAAACCCTCACACCAAAGCCTCAACTCTGTAAAACTGTGACTCCCAACATACACGCTGGACCGGGATCGGGGACAGGACCTGGGCCTGCTTCGAAGATGGGGGATCCGAGGCTGGAGAATTAACTTCCTGCCCTGGAGACTGCCTGTCTCACTCTGAAGCGAGACCCCGGCCCC
Source organism: Loxodonta africana (assembly GCF_030014295.1). Taxonomy (NCBI): domain Eukaryota; kingdom Metazoa; phylum Chordata; class Mammalia; order Proboscidea; family Elephantidae; genus Loxodonta; species Loxodonta africana. Next base: position 139,144 of record NC_087344.1, read on the forward strand.
GACGTCCCTGGCGCCCTAGGTCAGGGGTTCGAATCCCGCCTGGGGTCTGAGCGGGTGGGCGGCTCCGAGATGCCCCGAGAAGCCGCGGGGGTGCAAGGAGCTCCCATCAGCGCGACCACTGCACTCTGCAAAGTTTGCAAACGCCGCCAGGGCGGGGGCGGAGGACGGCGGGAGGCTGGCCCGGGAGCCGCCCGCCGCAGCGCCCTCCGCACCGGGACGCAGGGTCCGGGGGCGCCGCGACCCCCGCCCGCCCGGCCCGGCCCGCCCCTCCCGCCGCGGCGGCGCATGCGCAGCGCAGCCCGCGATGTGGCAGCGGGGGGGGCGGGCCGGGGGCGGCCGCCGACGGAGCCCTGCGCCCTCGGCCCCGAGCGGGCGCAGCGTCCCGGGCCCGGCCCCAGAGCCCCGGCGCGAGCGTCTTCGCGCCTGCGGCCCCGAAGGCGGACAAGCCCGGGCGCCGGGGCCGGGGGCGCGGGGCAGGGACCGGCTCCCCCGGCCCGCTCACTCACCTCCGCCATGGCCGTGTGTGCGCGGGAGGCGGTGGCCGCGCCGGGATCCCCGGATGCGGGGCCGCGCGCTCATTGGCTGCAGCCCGCGGGGGCGGGACCGGCGCGGGCCGGCGCGTAGTAGGTGCGCGCGCGGGCGGGGAACCCGGGGCGCCGCCTGCCCACCGCCGGGGCCTCGCTGCGCGCGGGCCCGGGTCCCCCGGCCTGACCTCGGCCCTGGGAGGAGGGGGTGTCGTTAACACAATACTGATTCCCTGCAACCGCACCTGCGTTTGAGCACGTGGCCCGGCTTCTTCCCGCCCGCGGGAACTATGGGGAAACTGAGGCCCGGCGTCACGGACCACCCCGTGCATGAGCGATAGAGCCAGGGTTAGGAAGCTGAGCAGCGTGGTTCTGGGACTTTCTGCACTTCTGCACCGATTGGGTGCACCTATTGAGCTTGGAAACTTCACCGTTAAAAAGGGCTTTGAGAAGCATGGGTACCCCATACCAGATGGTGGGCGAGGGAGGTGGATTCGAACTCGTGGTCATTTGTTGATTTAATATTTATGGAAAGCTTTTATCATGTATCTGGGTCCCTGGGTGGCGCAAATCGTTAAGTGTTTGACTACTATTGGAAATGTTGGTGGTTCAAACCCGCCCAGAGGGTCCTTGGAAGGCCCAGCAATCTGCTTCATACTCACGGCCTTGAAAACCCTATGGAGCAGCTCTGCTCTGCACACACGGAGTCTCCAGGAGCCTGAATGGACTCAACAGAAACGGAGTAACAAGCTCGTGTCTGAGCCTGTGCCGAGTGGCTGGGGCGGAGTTTAAACAAGCAGGTCCTAGCCCCTGCCCTCAGGGAGCTTAGAATAGAAGGGAGGCAACGACTCACCAAATTTTAGATTTCAGACTGATGTGAAGCATGGGGACAAAAAGTTGTGGAGTTGTTATGTGCCGTTGAGTCACTTCTGACTCATAGCGACCCTGTGTACAACAGAGCAAAACAATGCCTGGTCCTGTACCATCCTCACAATTGTCTGAGCCCATGGTTGCAGCCACTGTGTCGATTCATCTAGGCCAGGTTCTTCCTCTTTTTCACTGACCCGGTGTAGTGGTTAAGAGCTCGGCTATGAACCAAAAGGTTGGCAGTTTGTAACCACCAGCCACTCCTTGGAAGCCCTATGGGGTCGTTCTACTCTGTGCTATAGGGTTGTTATGAATCAAAATTGACTCGATGGGTTTTTCTGCTTTACCAAGCATGACGTCCTTCTTCAGGAACTGGTCCCTCCTAATAATATGTCCAAAATATGTGAGACCAAGTCTTGACATCCTCCCTTTTAAGGAACATTCTGGCTGTATTTCTTTCAAGACGGATTTATTTGTTCTTCTGGCAGCCCATGGTTTATTCAATATTCTTCGCCAACACCACAATTCAAAGGCATCAATCCTTCTTCATCTTCCTTATTCACTGTCCAGCTTTCACATGCGTATGAGGCGATTAAAAACACCATGGCTTTGGTCAGGTGCACCTTAGTTCTCAGGGTGACATCTTTGCTTTTCAACACTTTAGAGGTCCTTTGCAGCAGATTTGCCCAGTGCAACGTGTCTTTTGATTTCTTGAGTGGTGCTTCCACGGGTGTTGATTGTGGATCCAAGAAAAAAGAAATCCTTGGCAACTTCGATATTTTCTCCGTTTATCATGATGATGTTTTTTAGTCTACTTGTGAGGATTTTTGTTTTCTTTATGTTGAGGTGTGATCATACTGAAGGCTGTGGTCTTTGATCTTCATCAGTAGGTGCTTCAAGTTCCCTTCACTTTCAACAAGCAAGGTTGTGTGGAGATGGTTAGGGTTACAGAGGAAGCAAGGAGACAAGTGAGTAGGCACAGTGGTTGAGTCGTGGGCCAGGGTGGTGGCTGTGGGAGTCAGAAGAAGAGGAGAGTTTTGGAAGGTAAACTCCACAAAATGTGATGGAGTGAAGGTGGCGGGAGGAGAGGCAGTGAAGGAAAACTCCCAGATTTCCAGCTTGAACTGATGAGTGGAGGAGTTAAAGGTGCTTCCTACGGAGACCAGGAAGAATGGAATTGGGGAAGGTGGGGGCTCAAGAGCCCCAGTGGATGCTCAGCCATCAGGCAATGGAATATTGAGAAGTTGAGATGCACCAGGCTTGATGCTGATACGGAAGGATTAGGCCAGCCCTCTGAGAACTGACCCCCTGAAGAAAGAAAAACACTCTTGAAAAGTCTGTCCCTGACTTCTACAGCTACATGAGGCAGGGAACCCCCCGCCCCGTTTATCGGGTCATTTGGGCTGGAGGTTCAGGCCCTTGTGATCAAAAGTTCACTGATACAAGGAACAGCTGGTTCATTCAGCCAATCAGTGAACTAAACTGTTCTGTGGTTTATACGTAAAAGAATGTCTTTACTTGTTCTTGCAACTATCCCGTAAGCTTGAATTTATTTCCTAATAAAATGTAAAGAAGTAAAATAAAAAGCAGTGCATTTGAGCTGACACCTAGAAGACCAGCAAAGGCACAGAGATCACCGTGAGCAAACCCTTTCAAGGACACACATTTGAGCAAGTGCATCCATTTGGGTTTTTCCTGGCACTTCTCTGCCCAGTCTTGTACCCACATATTGACCATTGGATAAGAGTGACCAGGGGTGGTGAGATAGTGCCCTTCAGGCAAGGACAATTCCCAGAGAGCTGTTCTGTCCCAGAAACTAGGGGTGGAGAACTTGGCTCCAGAGGGCAGTCTTCTGCACCACAGCCTCCACTACCTTTTGTGTTTGTGTTTTATTTTTTCTAAGAATTTGGGTTGTTGTTGTTAGGTGCTGTCAAGTCTGTTCTGACTCATAGCGACCCTGTGCACAACAGAATGAAACACTGCCCGGTCCTGGACCATCCTCACAATCGTTGTTATGCTTGAGCTCATTGTTGCAGCCACTGTGTCAATCCACCTCATTGAGGGCCTTCCTCTTTTCCGCTGACCCTGTACTCTGCCAAGCATGATGTCCTTCTCCAGGGACTGATCCCTCCTGACAACATGTCCAAAGCATGTAAGATGCAGTCTCGCCATCCTTGCTTCCAAGGACTGTTCTGGTTGTACTTCTTCTAAGACAGATTTGTCCGTTCTTTTGGCAGTCCACGGTATATTCAATATTCTTTGCCAACGCCACAATTCAAAGGTGTCAATTCTTCTTTGGTCTTCCTTATTCATTGTCCAGCTTTCACATGCACATGATATGATTGAAAATACCATGGGTAGCTTGTATTTTTATTCTAGTGATGACTTTTATAATTAAAATTTCATATAATGTACTTAGTTCTATATCCTTACACCAGTACTGTCCAATAGAAATATGATAGGAGCCACATATGTAATTTTAAATTTCCTAGTCACCACATTTAAAAAAAATAAATAAAAAGAAACACGTGGAATTGATTTTAAAAATATATTTTATTTAACCCAACATATCTAAAAAATATTCTTTTCAACATGTAATCAATATAAAAAGTTACTAATGAGATGGTTCACAGTCTTTCTTCCATGCTAGTTTTCAAAAGCCAGTATGTATCTTACACTCACAAGTGCTGTAATTCAGATGAGTCACATTTCAAGAGCCCACCAGCCACCTGTGGCCAATGGCTGCCATTGACGCTACTATAAAAACTAAACCAGCATATTTCCCCGTGTCTCCATCCCTCTTTCTTCTTCATTACAGAATCCTAGTGATTTTTGTAAATGTTTACCATCATACTCTTAAATGTACTTAAGCTTCTATTTATTATTGGAATTATTGGTTTTAAATTATATCCTCGGATGAAGGAATCTGCTTATCCACACCATTCGCCTCTCTCCTGCCCCTCTCCATTTTTGTTAGACCATTTCTAACATCGGGATTTATAACATCTACACTTGCAGCCATTATTCTTAGATCAGACTTAGTGTTAATTCTGAAGTTATATGTACATAGTACATCTTTTGCTGTGATTTATTCATTTATCTCTTGGCTGTCTGAAGTTACTCCTCACATAATTTCTTCAGTAAATTCCTTGAAATCTGGCACATTCAAAAATACTCGTACATTTCTTAATGCTTCAGTGACAATTTGGCTAGGTATAAAATTCTTTCTCTACACTATCTTCCTTCACAGAGTCCTCAGGAACTTTCAGACATTGTTCTACTGACTTCAGTAATGAATATTGCTATAACTCTGGGTCCAGCTTAACTCTTCCCATTTTAATTCACCTGGTCTTATTGACTTGATAGCCAAGGGGTTCTCTTTTTTTTTTTTTATTATAACTCTTCCAAGATATATTTTTAAGATATATTTTTGTGTCACCCATTGTCTTAGTTATCTAGCGCTGCTGTAACAGAAATACCACAAATGAGTGGCTTTAACAACCTAATTTATTTTCCCACAGTTTAGGAAGCTAGAAATTCAATTCAGGGTGCTGAATCTAGGGGAAGGCTCTCTCTCTGTGTGGGCTCTGGAGGAAAGTCCTTGTCTCTTCTGAGCTTCTGCTCTGCTTCTGGGTAATCTTCATGTGGCTCGGCATCTCTCTTCCCCCATCTCTGCTCTGCTCACTCGTTTAATCTCTTTTATATCTCAAAAGAGATTGACTCAAGACACACCTACACTAATCCTGCCTCATTAACGTAACAAAGGCAACCCATTCCCAAGTGGGATTATAACCACAGACATAGAGGTTAGAATTTACGACACATATTTTTGAAGGACACAGTTCAATCCATGAGAACCATTTAGGGCACTCCAGCACCTTAGATACCCTAGATGAAACGGACAAATCCTCGAAACACGTGGTTCCCAAAACTGACCACAGAAGAATTATAAAATCTAAACAGACCTATAGCAAGTAAACAGATGGAACCAGTAATTAAAAAAAAAACAAACTCCCAAGAAAGAAAAGTCCAGGATCAGATGGTTTCAGGTTCAATTCCAGGCCAATGCAGCTCCTGTCCAGCCACCAGCCACGATATTCCATCCCATTACACATGGGGTCACCATGAGTCATGGGGGCGACCGGCCAGCAGCTAACAACAATGGCAGTTTCCCAGGAAGGCGATGGCAGCTTGGGTGGCGATCATGGCGGTAGCAATGGACAGAAGTCTACAGATTATCTTGAAGGTGCAGCTGATGGAACAGATTTGAGAGGTGAGGAAAAGAAAGAGGGGAATCCAGAATGAGGTCTAGGTTTTTAGTCTGAGTGCCTGGGTGAGCATTGTAAAATGAGGATTATGACAATATATTTCTGTTCGGGTGTTACGAACATGAAAGTGCTTAGAACCATGCCTAGCAAGCATTAAACCCTCAGTAAGTGCTCACATCAGAAATGGTATTCACAGTGGCTCAAAAGTGGGAACAGCCCAAATGTCCATCAACTGATGAACCAGTGAACGCAATGTGGTCCATCCATGTAGGGGAATACTAAAAGGGATTAGATACTGATTGACCCAAGTCATTATGTTCTCAAGGGCCTCCTATGCATGTGAAAGCTGGGCAATGAATAAGGAAGACCCAGGAAGAATTGACACCTTTGAATTATGGTGTTGGCAAAGAATATTGAATTTACCATGGGCTGCTGAAAGAACGAACAAATCTGTCTTGGAAGAAATACAGAGAGAGTGCTGCCTAGAAGCAAGGATGGTGAGACTGTGACTTATGTACTTTGGACATGTTATCAGGAGGGACAAGTCCCTGGAGAAAGACACTGTCAGTGACAGGATAATATCCATACACTTACAAGGAAAACTAGTTAGTACAACTATTATTCAAATTTACCCACCAACCGCTATGGCCCAGGATGAAAAAATTGAAGATTTTACCAGCTTCTGCATCAGAAATTGATTGAACATGCAATTGCGATGCACTGATAACTACTGGCAATTGGAAAGCAGAAGCTTGGTAAAGAAGAGGGTCAGCAAAAAAGAGGAGGACCTTCAACAAGACGGATTGACATAGTGGCTGCAACAATGGGCTCAAGCGTAACAATAATTGTGAGGATGGAGCTGGACCAGGCGGTGTTTCGTTCTGTTGTACATAGGGTCACTATGAGTCAGAACCGACTAGATGCTTCAAGCATCACAGCAACACAAAAGCCCCTACGGTACGACAAACAGACAGATGCATCTGAAAAGCTCCTAGACCAGCGGAAGATTGATGACAAGGACCTTTCTCCAGAGTGGACAGACAAAGCCTTCCCCTGGAGCTGGCACCCTGATTTTGGACTTCTAGCCTCCTAGACTGTGAGAAAATAAATTTCTCATTGTTAAAGCCATCCACGAACTGAAACTTATGCTCTCACAGTTTGCTGTTGCTGTTGTTAGGTGCAGTCAAGTCGCTTCCAACTCATAGTGACCCCACGTAAAACAAAACAAAACAAAACGCTGGTCCTGCGCCATTCTCACAATTGTTGCTATGCTTGAGCCCATTGTTGCTGCCACTGTGTCAAGCCATTTTCTTGAGGGTTTTCCTCTTTTTCGTTGACCCTCTACTTTACCAAGCAAGATGTCCTTCTCCAGGGACTGGTCCCTCCTGATAATGTGTCCAAAGTATGTGAGACACAGTCTTGCCCTCTTTGCTTCTAACCAGCGTCCTGGTTGTACTTCTTCCAAAACAGATTTATGCATTTTTTAGTAGTCCATAAAAAAAAAATTTTTTATGGTATATTCAATATTCTTTGCCAATACTATAATTCATAAGCATCAACTCTTCTTCGGTCCTCCTTATTCATTATTCAGCTTTCACATGCATAAGAGGCGATTGAAAACACTATGGCTTGGGTCAGGTGTACCTCAGTCTTTAAGGTGACATCTTTGCTTTTTGACACTTTAAAGAGGTCTTTTGCAACATATTTGCCCAATGCAATGCATCCTTTGATTTCTTAACTGCTGCTTCCATGGGCATTGATTGTGGATCCAAGTAAAATGAAACTCTTGACAACTTCAAACTTTTCACCATTTATCATGATGTTGCTTATTGGTCCAGTTTTGAGGATTTTTGTTTTCTTTATGTTGAGGTGTAATCCATACTGAAGGCTGTGGTCTTTGATCTTCATCAGTAAGTGCTTCAAGTCCTCTTCACTTCCAGCAAGCAAAATTACATCATCTGTACAACGCAGGTTGTTAACAAGTCTACCTCCAATCCTGATGCCCCATTCTTCTTCATATAGTCCAGCTTTGCAGATTGTTTGCTCAGCATACAGATTGAATAAATATTATGAAAGGATACAACTCTGACACACACCTTTCTGACTTTAAACCACGCAGTATTCCTTTGTCCTGTTCAAACGACTGCCTCTTGATCTATGTACAGATACCTCATGAGCACTATCAAGCGTTCTGGAATTCCCATTCTTCCCAATGTTATCCATAATTTGTTATGATCCACACAGTCGAATCCCCACGTGTCTGTCAGTATGTAGTACTGCGGGGGCTTCCGTGTTGCTGTGATGTTGGAAGCTATGTCACCAGTATTCAGATACCAGCAAGGTCACCCACGGCAGACAGGTTTCAGCTGAGCTTCCAGACTAAGACAGAGTAGGAAGAAGGACCCAGCAGTCTACTTCTGAAAATAATTAGCCAGTGAAAACCTTATGAAAAGCAGTGGAACATTGTCTGATATAGTGCCGGAAGATGAGTCCCTCAGGTTGGAAGGCACTCAAAAGACGACTGGGGAACAGCTGCTTCCTCAAAGTGGAGTTGACCTTAATGATGTGAATGGAGTCAAGCTTTTGGGACCTTCATTTGCTGATGTGGGACAACTCAAAACGAGAAGAAACAGCTGCAAACATCCATTAATAACTGGAACCTGGAATGTACAAAGTGTGAATCTAGGAAAAGTGGAAATCTTCAAAAAAGGAAACGGAACACACAAATATTAAAATCCTATGCATTAGTGAGCTGAAATGGACTAGTACTGGCCATTTTGAATTGGGCAACATATGGTCTAATATGCCAGGAATGACAACCTGAAGAGGAATGGCCTCGCAGTCATCGTCAAAAGGAACATTTCAAGATCTATCCTGAAGTACAACACTGTCAGTGACAGAATAATATCCATACACTTACAAGGAAGACTAGTTAATACAACTATTGTTCAAATTTACCCACCAATCACTAAGGCCAAGGATAAAAAAAAATTGAAGATTTTACCAGCTTCTGCATCCGAAATTGACTGAACATGCAATTGTGATGCACTGATAACTATTGGCAATTGGAAAGCAGAAGTTGGAAACAAAGAAGAAGGATAGTAGTTGGAAAATATGCCCTTGGCGATAGAAATGATGCCAGAGATTGCTTGATAGAATTTTGTAAGACCAACGACTTCTTCGTTGCAAATACCTGTTTTCACCAACGTAAATGGTGACTATACACATGGACCTCACCAGATGGAACACACAGGAACCAAATCGACTACATCTGTGGAAAGAGACGATGGAAAAGCTCAATATCATCAGTCAGAACAAGGCCAGGGGCCAACTATGGAACAGGCTAACAATTGTTCATATGCAAGTTCAAGTTGAAACTGAAGGATATTAGAACAAATCCATGAGAGCCAAACCACAACCTTGAGTATATCCTACCTGAATTTAGAGGCCATCTCAGGAACAGATTTGACACATTGAACACTAATGACCGAAGACCAGACGAATTGTGGAATGACATCAAGGATATCACACATGAAGAAAGCAAGAGGTCATTAAAAAGACAGGAAAGAAAGAAAAAACCAAAAGGGATGCCAAAAGAAACTCTGAAACTTGCTCTTGAACATCGAGCAGCTAAAGCAAAAGGAAGAAATGTTGAAGAAAAAGAACTGAACAGAAGATTTCAAATGGTGACTTGAGAAGACAAAGTATTGTAATGACATGTGCACAGACCTGGAGATAGAAAAGCAAAAGGGAAGAACAGGATCAGCAGTTCTCAAGCTGAACAAACTGAAGAAAAAGTTCAAGCCTCGAGTTGCAATAGTGAACGATTCTATGGGGGAAATATTAAACGGCGCAGGAAGCATCAAAAGAAGATGGAAGGAATACATCATGATAAACGAGAAAAGATTGAAGTTGTCCAAGATTTAATTTTACTTGGATCCACAATCAACATCCATGAAAGCAGCAGTTGAGAAATCAAAAAACGCATCACATTGGGCAAATCTGCCGCAAAGGACCTCTTTAAAATGTTGAAAAGCAAAGACGTCACCTTGAAGGCTAAGATGTGCCTGACCGAAGCCATGGTATTTTCAATCGTCTCATATGCAGGCGAAAGCAGGATAATGAATAAGAAAGACCAAAGAATTCATGCCTTGGAATTATGGCGTTGGCAAAGAATATTGAATATACCATGGGCTGCCAAAAGAACAAACAAATCTGTCTTGGGAGAAGTACAACCAGAATGGTCCTTAGAAGCAAGGATGGCAAGACTGTGACTTATATACTTTGGACATGTTGTCAGGAGGGATCAGTCCCTGGAGAAGGACACGATGCTTGGTAAAGTTCAGGGTCATCGGAAAAGAGGAAAACCCTCAATGAGATGGATTGACACAGTGGCTGCAACACTGGGCTCAAGCAAAACAATGATAGTGAGCATGGCGCAGCACTTGGCAGTGTTTTTTTCTGTGGTACACAGAGTCGCTTTGAGTCGGAACTGACTCAACAGCACCTAACAACAAAACACAGATAAACTTCTTTCTGTTATCTGCTTTCGGCCAAGATCCATCTGACATCAGCAGTGATATCTCTTGTTCCACATCCTCTTGTGAATCCGGCTTGAATTTCTGGCAGTTCCCTGTCGATGTACTGCTGCAACCACTTTTGAATGATCTTCAGCAAAATTTTACTTGCGGGGGATATTAATGATATTTTTCAATAATTTCCATTTTCATTTGGATCACCTTTCTTGGACATGGGCATAAATATAGATCTCTTCCCGTCGGTTTACCAGGTAGCTGTCTTCCAAACTTCTTGGCATAGACGAATGAGCACTTCCAGCACTGCATCCACTTGTTGAAACATCGCGATTGGTGTTCCATCAGTTTCTGGAGCCTTGTTTTTTGCCAATGCCATCAGTGGGGCTTGCACCTCTTCCTTCAGTACCATCGGTTCCTGATCATATGCTACCTGCTGAAATGGTTGAAGGTCAACCAATTCTTTTTGGTCTAGTGACTCTGTGTATTCCTTCCATCTTCTTTTGATGCTTCCTGTGTCATTTAATATTTTCCACATAGAATTCGTCAGTACTGAGACTCGAGGCTTGAATTTTTTCTTCAGTTCTTTCAGCTTGAGAAATGCCGAAAGTGTTCTTCCTTTTTGGTTTTCTATCTTTACCTCTTTGCACATGTCATTGTAATATTTTATCTTCTTGAGCTGCCCTTTGAAACCTGTTGTTCAGCTCTTCAGCATTTCTCCCTTTTGCTTTAACTCATTGACCTTAAAGAGAAAATTCTAGAGTTTCTTCTGATGTCCATTTTGGTGTTTTCTTTCTTTCCTGCCTTTTTAATAACCGCTTGCTTTCTTCATGTATGATGTCCTTGATGTCGTTCTACGACTGGTCTGGTCTTCGATCATTAGTGTTCAACACGTCAAATCTATTCTTGAGATGGTCTCTAAACTCAGATGGGATATACTCAAGGTCATACTTTGGCTCTCGTCAACTTGTTCTAATTTTCTTCAGCTTCAGCTTGAACTTGCATATGAGCAACTGATGGTCTGTTCCACAGTCGGCCCCTGGCCTTGTTCTGACTGATGATATTGAGCTTTTCCATCGTCTCTTTCCACGGGTGTGTTAGATTTGATTCCTGTGTATTCCATCTGGTGAGATCAATGTGTATAGTCGCTGCCCATGTTGGTGAAAAAAGGTATTTGCAATGATCAAGTCGTTGGCTTTGCAAAATTCTATCAAGCAATCTCTGGCATCGTTTCTATTACCAAGGCTGTATTTTCCAACTACCAACCCTTCTTCTTTGTTTCCAACTTTTGAATTCCAATACCAGTAATTATCAATACATCCTGATTGCATGTTCAATCAATTTCAGGCTGCAGAAGCTGGTAAAAATCTTCAATTTCTTCATCCCTGGCCTTAGTGGTTGGTGCATAAATTTGAATAATAGTTGTATTAACTGGTCTTCCTTGTAGGGACGTGGATATTATCCTATCACTGACAGCGTCGTACTTCAGGACAGATCTTGAAATGTTCTTTTTCACAATGAAGGCAAAGTCATTCCTCTTCAAGTTGTCGTTCCCAGTATAGTAGACCATATGACTGTCCACTTCAAAATGGCCAGTACCAGTCCATTTCAGCTCACTGATGCCTAGGATATTTATGTTTATGCATTCTATTTCTTCTTTTCTTTTTAATTGTGCTTTAAGTGAAAGTTTACAAATCAAGTCAGCCTCTCTTATAAAAACTTATACACACCTTGGTATGTAACCCTGGCTCCTCTATTCCTAACGTGACAGCACACTCCTCCTCTCCACCCTGTGTTCCCCGTGACTTCAATCAGCTCTTGTCCCCTTCTGCCTTCTCATCTCGCCTCCAGGCAGGAGCTGCCCACGTAGTCTGCATTCCATTTCATTTCTGATGATTTTCAATTTTCCTAGATTCATGCTTTGTACATTCCACATTCTGATTATTAATGGATGTTTGCAGCTATTCTCATTTTCAGTCGTGCCGCATCAGCAAATGAAGGTCCCGAAAGCTTGACTCCATCCACGTCCTTAAGGTCAACTCTTCTTTGAGGAGGCAGCTCTTCCCCAGTTTAGGAGGCTAGAAGTCTGAATCCATGGCACAAGCTCCAGGGAAATGCTTTCTCTCTCTCTCGGTTCTTGGGGAAGTTCCTTGTCATCAATCATCCCCTGAACTAGGAGCTTCTCAGTGCAGAGACCCCAGGTCCAACGGATGTACTCTGTTCCTGACTCTTCTTTCTTGGTGGTAAGTGGTCCCTCTCCTCTCAGCTGGATTTTCTCTTTTACATCCCAAAAGAGGTTGTCTCAAGGTACAACATAATCCTGTAGATTGAGTCCTGCCTCATTAACATAACTGCCTCTAATCCTGCCTTATTAACATCATGTAGTTGTTGTTGTTAGGTGCCTTTGAGTCGGTTCCAACTCATAGCGACCCTATGCACAACAGAACAAAACACTGCACGGTCCTGGGCCATCCTCACCATTGTTATGTTTGAGCCCATAGTTGCAGCCACTGTGTCCACCCATCTCACTGAGGCTCTTCCTCTTTTTCAATGACCCTCTACTTTACCAAGCATGATGTCCTTCTCCAGGGACTGATCCCTCCCGACAACATGTCCAAAGTATGTGAGATGTAGTCTTGCCATCCTTGCTTCTAAGGAGCATTCTTGTTGTTCTTCTCCCTAGACGGATTTGTTCATTCTTTTGACAGTCCATGGCATATTCAATATTCTTCGCCAACAGCACAGTTCAAAGGCGTCAATTCTTCTTCGGTCTTCCTTATTCATTGTCCGGCTTTCGCATGCATATGAGGTGATTGAAAACACCACAGCTTGGGTCAGGCACACCTTAGTCCTCAAGGTGACATCTTTGCTCTTCAACACTCCAAAAGAGGTCTTTTGCAGCTGATTTGCCCAGTGCAATGTGTTTTTTGATTTCTTGACTGCTGCTTCCATGGCTGTTGATTGTGGATTAACATCACAGAGGTAGGATCTACAACACAGGAAAATCACATCAGCTCACAAAATGATGGACAACGACACAATACTGGGAATCATAGCCTAGCAAAGTTGACATACATTTTGGGAGGACATAATTCAGCCCATAACACCATCCACTTGTAGTATGTCTGTCATAGCAGCGCTAGATCACTAAGACACTGACACAGGCTGCATGAATGAGCCCTGAAAACATGATGCTCCATGAAAGAATTCAGTCACAAAACTCCACATATTGTATGTTGTTTTTGGGTGCCGTCCAGTCGATTCCAACCCATAACGACCCTACACACAACTGAACAAAACACTGCTGGGTCCTGCGTCATCCTGACAACTGTGGCTGTGTCTGAGCCCGTTGTTACAGCCACGTGTAATCTCACTTATATGTGGTGGTAGAAACAGGTCTCAGGGTGGTGAGCTCTGAAGATAGAAGAGGGGGCCAAAAGCCAGAGAATGTGGTGGATACTAAACAAAAAACCAAACCAAAACTGCCCCATAGGGTTTCCAAGAGGCAGCCAGTGGATGCAAACTGCTGACCTTTTGGTTAGCCACCTGAGTTCTGAGTCACTAGTAGATAAAAAAGGTGAGGGAACAGATTCCTCCTGGAGCTTCTGGAAGGAACCAGCCCTGCCAACACCTTACTTTAGTCCAATGGGAATGATTCTGTACTTTCGGCCTCCAGGACTATCAGAGAATAAATGTGTGTTGTTGTGAGCCACTAAATTTGTGGTGATTTGTCACAGCAGCCCCAGGGACTCTGGGTCTTTTCCTAACCTCTCCAAGCCTCAGTTTCTACTCCTGTAAAATGGGGACAATTTTAGTCACTCCCTCATCAGCCTCTGTAAAGATCAATGAAGTCATACAGCAGGTGTTAATTGGTTTTATTGTAGGTGTTTTTCTGAGTTTGAGGTGCTTGCTGGGCACCTAGGAGGGAGTTGGATAAGCAAGCCTGGATGGAAGAGATTTGGAAGGAAAAGTTCTGAAAAGTTAAGATCGTAAATGAAAGTGGTTTGGAAAATAAAGGCTGTACAAAGGGCAGGTGGGGTGGGACCACAAACACTGTTATTGTCTTCATCGTCTCCTTCTGGCCTCCCAGCCCTGCCTCCCTCCCCAGCAAAGCGCCCAGAGCTGAACACACACACAGGGATGAGATGCACTTGGGTGTTTACTGGGAACAAGGCGTCTCACAGCGCCCAGCTGGTCACGCTTTTTTGGTGACATTCTTGGGGGTGGCAAGCTCATAGAGGCGAGAGGATGCCTGAGCCCCCAGGGAGGCTGGAGAAATGTAGTAGGGATCATAGCCCTCATTGAGGTCCTTGCGCACCTTCGGCTTGGCCAGGGAGATGATCCGGGGACTGGCCACTGCCTTCTTGGTGACCTCCAGCACCTCCCAGCGTGGGTCTCGGTCGGGGACACACTTGTCTGATTGGGCCTTGGGCACTGGAGGGGGTGGGAGAACGGGGCAGCCATCAGGACCGAGAGCCAGTCAATGGCCACGTGGCTGCCTCCACCCACCTGACATCAACCTTCCAGGCCAAAGGTGTCAAGTTCAAATAGTTCATCCATAAACAGACAATGGATAAACACAATGTGGTCAGCCCCTGCGGTGGAATGTTATCCAGCCATAAGCAGGGAAGACATTCTGATACAACTTGGCCACGTGCATTTGTGTATCTGTATGTCCTCTACCTTGTTGCCATCAGGTACAACTTGACAGCAATGAGTTTGGTTTATTTTTATGTACACCCAGATGGAAATATGCCAAAATGGTGGAATTAACCCAAAAAACCAATGCCATCAAGCCGATTCCAACTCACAGTGACCATATAGGACAGAGTAGAACTGCCCCATAGGATTTCCAAAGAGCTGCTGGTAAATTTGAACTGCTGACCTTTTGGTTAGCACCCAAGCTCTTAACCACTGTGCCACCAGGGATTTGAGGTGATTTTTATTCTTTATGGTTTTCTGTGTTTTCCCAATTCTTCACAATTAGTACGTATTAGTGTTTTTATCATTGGGGGAAGGGCTATGTAAAGTGCTTTAAAGAACAAGGAGGGACTCTCACCAAGAATCACTTTAAAGCCACCTTGGCAGCTCGACTTGGTTCTCTGTATCCCAACTTTCTCTCCTGCACCCACTGCCCCTACTAGGAGACCCACTCAGACAACACCCTCTGCTTTCAAACCACAAACTTTTCTAATTTTTGCTTCCAGGGCACTGGGGGAGCTCTCCTCTGCCAGCTCCCCGAGAAGCCTGCATGGCTGTGGTATAAACTGTTCCCAGGGACTTGGACAATTGGTCTGTGGTTCAGGAAGGAAATGAAGGAAGAGGGAAGCAAAAATTCAGAAGGACCAGGCTTCAAACCAAGGCTTCTGGCCCCCTGCCTAGTCCAGTGTCTGTCAGGAACACCTGCCAGAGAGGAAGGTACAAGGACACCGTAAGAGCCAGGGCGACCCTCGACTCACTGGCCAAATGAAGGAGGCGGTTATAGTCTGACACGTGTGGCTTGGGTTTCGGCATGGGGTCCCACTCTTCCAACAGGGTGGCTGGGGGCCTGGGCTTTGCCAAGTGGAGGATCCGTGGGCTGGGGATAGCCATCTGGGCTGCCCGGGATACCTGAGACACCTGGTGACAGAAAGAAGAGGGGGAGTAAGACAGCCCACAATTGCTCATAGGCCCCTGGAGCAAAAAGACCCCCTAAGCCAAGCTAAAAGAGACTAACTAAGCAGTTGCCATCAAGTGTCCTGGTGACTCTGTGAGTATCAGAGCAGAACTGTGCTCCATAGGGTTTTCAGCAGCTGTGGTCTTTCAGAAGTAGGTTGCCAAGCCTTTCTTCTGAGGTCCTCATTGTGGACTTGAACCTCCAACTTCTGGCTAGCAGCCAAGCACATTAACTGTGCCAGCCAGAGAGAGGTTATTTTGAAATGTATTCAACAAAGGATTAATAACCATCATACATAAAATGTCTATTGTTGTGGTGTGCTGTCGAGTTGATTTTTCGACTCATAGCAACCCCACGTGACAGAGTGGAGCTGCTCCACAGGGTTTCCTAGGCTGCTATCTTTATGGAAGCAGATGGCCAGGTCTTTCTCCTACAGAGCTACTGAGTAGGTTTGAACTGCCAATCTTATAGTTACCAGCTGAGCACTTAACCATTGTGCACCCAGGACTCTTTATAAATAAAGATATAAACATAAATACAGATATATATATATACCCTTCAAATCAGTAACCTAAAGAAACAACAGAAAACCCACTGGGGTCAAGTCAATTCCAACTCACAGCGACTCTGTAGGACAGAGGAAAACTGCCCCGTAGGGTTTCCAAGGCAGACTGCCACACCTTTATCCTACAGGGCAGCTAGTGAGTTTGAATCACCAACCTTTCGGTTAGCAGCCAAGTGCTTAACCACTACACTACCATGGCTCCTTACAAATGATAGAAAAATGGGCAAATTATCTAGAAGAATAAACCTAAATGAAAACTAAAGAAATGAAAATTACAGCAACAAAATTCATTCATGCCCACGAATTTGGCAAAATTGAAAAAGTCTGACATTATCAAGCACGGATGAGATCATGGGAGGAGAGACGTTCTCAGGCATGGCTGGTACGAGGGCAAGCTGCCCATCTCACTTGGAGCTGGACTTGAGCACGCCCAGCAGCCGTCATCTCCAGAAGCGCTCCCGCTGAGCGCAGGAGACGAGCACGGGACTGCAGCCTGTTGCCATGGCAAAAGTTGGGAAACGCCTAATTGCCCATCAATAGCCAAACCCATTGCCGTCCAGTGGATTCCGACTCATAGCTACCCTATAGGACAAAGTAGAACTGCTCCGTATGGTTTCCAAGGAGCGGCTGGTGGATTTGACCTGCCCCATCAAATTAATCAAAGTATATTCATATGACAGAATGCAACGCTGCAGTTAAAATACATTTTCTGTATGAATTGACATGCATCACTCTATAAAAACGTATGGAAGGAAAAGTCAAAAAAGATATGACTCCATTTATGTACATTAAAATCACAACACACTACAATTAAGGTTTATGGGTCCATGTATGTCATAAAGTATTAAAATGATGGAAATGAGGCAGATCTGGTAAACTAAGGTGAGCGACAGTAGAAAAACCCCAACAGATGCTCCGTGGAGAAACCTGCCCGCTTCCTCGACAGATAAAATCTCAGGTTTCCCAGAGAACCCATAAGCAATGGGAATTGTTGTCTTTGGCACTTTGAGCCAGTCTGCCCAAAGACAGAGTACCCAGACTGAGCTCCGCCACCTTCCCCAGCCCATTTTGGGGTGGGGCCATAACCCCCCAAGATTGGGGTGGAGGTGAGACCTGTAGGAGAGCGAGTTACCTACCTCAGACATGTTTATACTCCAAATGTTATTCCGGATCCTAGGGGCGGCCAGTTCCTTCAAGCGACTAGATGGTTGGTATTCCAAGGTAGACCGAGGGATGGGCCAGATGGGAGTGGTCCTAAGGAACATGAGTATTTTAGACCACCGGCTGAGCCAAGAGGGGATGTGTCTGTGTGTCATCTCTTTCTCTTCTCTTTCTCAGCTCCTGTCTCTAGGGATAAGGGAGACCCGGGAAATGTGGAGTGGTCCTAAGGAACATCAGTATTTTAGACCACCGGCTCAGCCAAGAGGGGACGTGTCTGTGCGTTTCTGCGTGTACACGTGTCATGTCTTTCTCAGCTCCTGTCTATGGGGATAAGGGAGAACTGGGGAATGCAGAGGGTTTTAAAAACATCACCAATAAAGGATTCATAAAGAATCCCTAAGAGAAATCACCCTGAGAGTTCTCAAGGACAATCCTACCCCCTCTCCAGGTCACCCCACTCAATAAGCAAATGGCTGTCCTTAGGTTCAGTCCCTCCTCATTCCCCTCTGTGAGAACAGCTCCTTCCAGGACCCTTTCCCCACCCCCATGATCAGGAGCTTGAGTGAGGATTTAGATCCAAGGGATCAAAGTGTTTGTCCTGCATTTAACACAGGACCAAAAGGAACCTGTCCTCAGGGGGCCGAGAGGCCTGCATGGTAGGCAGGAGCTGAGAGAGCTGTCCTGCACTGAAGAAGGGAGACTTTGCTTGCTGCTTCCTAATCCGATCCTGATCCCAAGTTGTACCCTGTTCCTTAGTAAACCACTTATGGTTTAAGTATGGCCTGTGAGTTCTGTGTGGTGAATGATAACGGATTATCAGAGTCAGAAGAGCATAGAGAGTGCCGTGGAAGGGACAGCTGGAGTCAGAACTGGTGAAAAGGCTGAGAGTGAAGATGTGTCCGACCTCCACGTCACAGGAATCAGCTTTGGGCTGGTGGTGCTTCTCACCCTTTCCCCTTGTGAATTTAGACGGCTCTGATGCTCTCCTCTCCCTCCCCCCACCATTGCACAGTATGTATCTACAGGTCAGAGGGGGCAGTGGCCAGCCCATGGGCACTCAGCCAGGAAGTGGCCAACCCCAGTTTGAACTCAGGGTACCTGACCCTTGGACTTGGGAGGCTTTGTGCTGACTATCTTCAGAGTGCCCCCTTCCCCTACCTGTTGTTGTTGTAATACTCTGAGTAGAACCTTTTAGGTCGAGCCAGCTCTTCCACACGAGGGGACACCACTACACAAAATGAGAAGCAACCCAGTCATCCCAGAGCCAGTAAACCCCAACATAAACAGCCCATGCTACCCCCCAGGTTCTCTGCACACTGAGTCAGCGTCCGCAGCTCCAGCAGGAGGCCCAAGCTGAGGGGCTGTGGGCTGGCTGAGGGTGACCCAGGATGAGAGCTGGGGTTGGTACAGACCCAAGACTGTGGGTGGGAAAGTGGGTTTGGGGCTGGAGTTAATGGAGGTCTAGGGTTTCCAGGGCTCAGTGTTCACTATCATTTGCTCTAAACAAATGCAGGAACCATTGGGTAAGGAAGGGCAAAGGGCTTTTTGGAAATACTACTGCCACTTGGGCTGTGGTGTAACCAGAAATTTTCCCTGGAGGACTTGCCCCACACCCCCAACCCAGGATACACCCCCAGCTGGCAGGGGACAGAGTCCAGAGACGGAACCCTTGAAGGGGGTTGGGGAGCAGAGACACCTGGGAGATGGGGGGGTGCAGAGGCCCCTGGGATGTGGCGGAGCAGAGATCCTTGGCAGATGGGTGCAGAGACTGCCATAGATTGAATTGTATCCCCCCAAAAAATATGTATCAACTTGGCTAGGCCATGATTCTCAGTACTGTACAATTAACCTCCATTCTGTGGCCTGATAATAATTGCCTCCATTTTGTGGTATTATGTAAATATTCCCCATTTTATGTGTTGTGGGGCCCTGGTAACATAGTGGTTAAGAGCTCAGGCTGCTAACCAAAAAAGTCGGCAGTTCAAATCCACCAGCCACTCTTTGGAAACCCTGTGGGGCAGTTCTACAGCTCTCCTCTGTCCTATAGGGTCACTGTGAGTCAGAATTGACTAGATGGCAACAGGTTTTCGATTTAGCTATGTGTTGTAAATCCTAAATGTCTATATGTTAATGAGGCAGGATTAGTGTGGGGTGGATCTTTGAGTCTTGCTCTTACTAAAGGGTGTAACTCAAGTCACCACCTTACTCAAGTCACGCCCTTGCCTGAGTCACACCTTTATCTTACAAGAGATAAAAGGAGAGAGAAGCCAGCAGAGAGGAGGGACCTCACCACCACTAAGAGAGAAGAGCTGGAAGTGGAGAATGTTCTTTGGACCCCAGGTCCCTGTGCTGAGAATGTCCTAGACCCAGGGGAAGATTGATGCCAAGACACATGGAGATCTCCAAGGAATGGCAGGCCCACAGATGCTGAAAGGAGACAAAGACAGTCCCCCAGAGCTGACAGAGAGAGAGAGCCTTCCCCTAGAGCTGGTGCCCTGAATTCAGACTTCTAGAGACGTGGTTCAAAAGCAGAGAGGAGTTGCTGGACCTGAATCGCTGGATCCCTCAGGCACCATTCCCAGGAGTGACTGCAGCAGACTGACAGTAGCATTCAGCCACAGTTTTATCAGAGAGAAGCAGCCAACTGCACAGCGTACTCACACCTCCGGAGCCAGAGAAGAACGGTGCTTTCAGCAAAAGCTAAGTACTTGCGTATATTTTACCACGCTCCCCGCCCCCAAGCCAGCTTCAGTGGCTGTTGATTTCCCTGGGCCTGAGACAGACCTATCTGAGTACCCTGAGCCATGCTCCCAGACTTGGAGAAGAAGTAAATTCACAACAGGGGGAAAAGATAATTTGCCAGCTCCACTAACCTGAGGAGCTGAGGACAGAAGCCGCTCCTGACTAGGCATAAATGGTCCATGGACTTTGAGTACCTTCCCCTCCTGCATGGACCTGTGTGTGCCTATTTCAGGAGAATAGGCCCTTGTTAGCAGACCGCAACTGTTTAAGCTGTGCAGTGCAGAAATGGGTGTTTGATATTTGACACCGCTTTGCCTATTAAACAGGGTCCTCACCTACCCACATCAGAGGCCTAATGACTGGTGGCTCCACTCAGGTCACTCAGCCACCTGCGGCAGAGGTCCAAAGATAACTGGTACCTCCCAGTCCTTAAAACCAAAAGCGTTGGGTGCCCATGGTCCATCTGCAGAACCCACCCACCTGTGCACTCTATGGAACAGGGGCACACTTTCCTCACAGACATGAGGAGGAAGGTTCTCAGCCCCCTGCCTTGTTCAGAGTGTGACCTCCTGCTGCTACCAGATACCAGTACCTACACCAAACACTTCTGCCCCTCTAAGACTGTAGGATAGAGCCTATACCACACACTTGATGACCAGCTAGCTGCACACCTGAGCTGAATCCAAACAAGAAAAGTGAGAGGACTCATAAGCTCATATACCTGATAACAGCTCTAACCATCTGGGGACAAGATGTCAGAGCTCCAAAGGTGAAAATAATCAAGCTAGCTCACTCAGGCAACCCATTTGGGCGTATCAAAACAAAACAAAGCAAGAAACTAGGATACACTAAGCAAACAGAAAATAAACTAATACAGTAACTTATAGATGGCTCAGGGAAAACAGTCAATATCAAACCACATAAAGAAACAGACCACAATTGCTTCAACAAGCTCTCAAAACAGAGAATCAAAGGATCTTCTGGATGAAGGTGCCTTCCTCAAATTACTGGATTCAGAATTCAAAAGATTAATATACAGAACTCTTCAAGACATCAGGAAGGAGATCAGGGAATACTCGGAAAAAGCCAAGGAACACACAGATAAAACAGTTGAAGAAACTTAAAAGATTATTGAAGAACATAATGAAAAATTTAACAAGCTGCAAGAATCCATAGAGAGACAGAGATCAGAAATTCAGAAGATTAAAAATAAAATTGCAGAATTAGACAACTCAATAGAAACTCAGAGGAGCAGAATCGAGCAAGTGGAAGGCGGAATTGGTGACCTTGAAGATAAAGCACTTGGCACCAATATATTTGAAGAAAAAGCAGATAAAAGAATTTTTAAAAATGAATAAACCTTAAGAATCATGTGGGACTCTATCAAGAGAAATAACCCACGAGTGATTGAAGTACCAGAACAGGGAGGGATAACAGAAAATAAAGAGAGAACTCTTGAAGATTTGTTGGCAGAAAACTTCCCTGATATTGTGAAAGATGAGAAGATATCAATCCAAGAGGCTCATCGAACTCCACATAAGGTAGATTTTAAAAGAAAGTCACCAAGACATATTATAATCAAACTTACCAAAGTCAAAGATAAAGAGGGAATTTTAAGAGCAGCTAGGGATAAATGAAAAGTCACCTACAAAGAACAGTGAACAAGAAAAAGCTCGGACTACTCCGCAGAAACCATGCAGGCAAGAAGGCAATGGGATCACTTATATAAAGCATTGAAGGAAAAAAAACTGCCAGCCAAGAATCATATATCCAGCAAAACTGTCTCTCAAATATGAAAGTGAAATTAGGACTTTTCCAGATAAACAGAAGTTTAGGGATTTCATAAAAACCAAAACAAAACTACAAGAAATACTAAAGGGAGTTCTTTGGTTAGAATATCAATAGTATCAGGCATCAACCCAAGACTAGAACACTGGACAGAGCAATCAGATATTAACCCAGACAGGGAAATCACAGAAATAAATCAAGATAAAAAAAATGCTCAAAACAGGAAAACAGCAATGTCTTTGTATAAAAGAAGACAACATTAAAATAATAAAGAGGGACTAAGAAATATAGTCATAGATCTTTCATATGGAGAGGAAGGCAAGGTGATATAAAGAAATAAAAGTTAGGTTTAAACTTAGAAAAATAGGGGTAAATATGAAGGTAACCACAAAGGAGACTAACTATCCTGCTAATCAAAATAAAATACAAGAAAAAAACAGAGACTCAGCAGAAACAAAATCAACAACAACAAATAAGAGGAAAAGACAATATATAAAGATAAACTACCCAGCACAAAAAATTAAGTGAGAAAAAGAAACTGTCAACAACACACAAAAAGACAGCAAAATGATAGCACTAAATTCATACCTATCCATAATTACGCTGAATGTAAATAGACTAAATGCACCAATAAAGAGACAGATAGTCGCAGAATGGATTAAAAAAACACGATCCGTCTATTTGCTGCCTACAAGAAACACACTTTAGACTTAGAGACACAAACAAACTAAAACTCAGAGGATGGAAAAAAAATATATCAAGCAAACAACAATTAAAAAAGAGCAGGAGTGGCAATATTAATTTCTGACAAAAGAGACTTCTAAGTTAAATCTACCACAAAGGATAAGGAAGGACACTATATAATAATTAAAGGAACAATATACCAGGAGGATATAACCATATTAAATATTTATGCACCCAATGACAGGGCTGCAAGATACATAAAACAAAGTCTAACACCATTGAAAAGTGAGATAGACAGCTCCACAATTATTGTAGGAGACTTCAACACACCCTTTTCAGTGAAGGACAGGGCATCCAAAAAGAAGCTCAATAAAGACACAGAAGATCTAAATGCCACAATCAATGCACTTGACCTTATAGACATATACAGAACACTCCACTCAACAGCAGTCAAGTATACTTTCTTTTCTAGTGCACATGGAACATTCTCTAGAATAGACCACATATTAGGTCATAAAGCAAGCCTTAGCAGAATCCAAAACATTGAAATATTACAAAGCACCTTCTCTGACCATAAGGCCATAAAAGTGGAAATCAATAACAGGAAAAGCAGGGAAAAGAAATCAAACACTTGGAAACTGAACAATACCCTGCTCAAAAAAGACTGGATTCTAGAAGACATTAAAGAGGGAATAAAGAAATTCAGGGAATCCAACGAGAATGAAAACACTTCCTATCAGAACCTTTGGGACACAGCAAAAGCAGTGCTCAGAGGCCAATTTATACCAATAAATGCACTTATCCAAAAAGAAGAAAGGGCCAAAATCAAAGAATTATCCCTATAACGTGAACAAATAGAAAGAGAGCAACAAAAGAAACCTTCAGGCACTAGAAGAAAGGAAATAATAAAAATTAGAGCAGAACTAAATGAAATAGAAAACAGAAAAACAATTGAAAGAGTTAACAAGGCCAATAGCCGATTCTTTGAAAAAATTAACAAAATTGATAAACCATTGGCCAAAGTGACAAAAAAAAAAACAGGAGAGGAAGCAAATAACATGAATAAGAAATGAGGTGGGCGATATTACAACAGACCCAACTGAAATTAAAAGAATCGTATCAGATTACTATGAAAAATTGTACTGTAACAAATTTGAAAACCTAGAAGAAATGAATTCCTAGAAACACACTACCTACCTAAACTAACACAAACAGAGGTAGAACAACTAAATAGGCCCATAACAAAAAAAGAAGTTGGAAAGGTAATCAAAAAACTCCCAAAAAAAAAAAGCCCTGGCCTGGACGGCTTCACTTAAGAGTTCTACCAAACTTTGAGAGAAGAATTAACACCACTACTAATAAAGGTATTTCAGAGCATAGAAAAGGATGGAATACTCCCAAATCCCAAACTCATTCTATGAAGCCACCATATCCCTGATACTAAAACCAGGTGAAGACACCACAAAAAAAGAAAATCACAATAAAAGAATCTGATACGATTCTTTTAATTTCAGTTGGGTCTGTTGTAATATCGCCCACCTCATTTCTTATTCATGTTATTTGCTTCCTCTCCTGTTGTTTTTTTTTTTTTTTTTTTTGTCACTTTGGCCAAAGGTTTATCAATTTTGTTAATTTTTTCATGAACTTAGATGCAAAAATCCTCAGCAAAATTCTAGCCAATAGAATTCAACAACATATCAAAAAAATAATCCCCATGACCAAGTGGGATTCATGCCAGGCATGCAGGGATAGTTCAACATTAGAAAAACAATTAATGTAATCCATCATATAAATAAAACAAAAGACAAGAACCACATGATTTCGCAATTGATGCAGAAAGGCATTTGACCAAGTTCAACACCCATTCATGATAAAAACTCTCAGCAAAATATGAATAGAAGGAAAATTCTTCAACATAATAAAGGGCATTTATACAAAGCCAACAGCCAACATCATCCTAAATGGAGAGAGCCTGAAAGCATTCCCCTTGAGATCGGGAACTAGGCAAAGATGCCCTTTATCACTACTCTTATTCAACATTGTGCTGGAGGTCCTAGCCAGAACAATTTAAAAAAAAAAAAAAAAAAGGATTAGGCTAGATAAAGAAATAAAGGGCATCAAGATTGGTAAGAAAGAAGTAAAAGTATATCTATTTGCAGATGACATGATCTTATACACAAAAAACCCTAAGGAATCCTCAAGAAAACTACTGAATCTAATAGAAGGATTCAACAGAGTATCAGGATACAAGATAAACATACAAAAATCAGTTGGATTCCTCTACATCAACAAAAAGAACATCGAAGAGGAAATCACCAAATCAATACCATTTACAATAGCCCCCAAGAAGATAAAATACTTAGAAATAAATCTTACCAGAGATGTAAAAGACTTATACAGAGAAAACTACAAAATACTACATCAAGAAACCAAAAGAGACCTACATAAACAGAAAAACATACCTTGCTCGTGGATAGGAAGACTTAACATTGTAAAAATGTCTATTCTACCAAAAGCAATCTATAGATACAATGCTATGCCAATCCAAATTCCACTGACATTTTTTAATAAGATGGAGAAACAAATCACCAACTTCATATGGAAGGGAAAGAGGCCCCGGATAAGTAAGGCATTCCTGAAAGAGAAGAACAAAGTGGGAGACTTCACACTACCTGATTTTAGAACCTATTATACCACCACAATAGTCAAAACAGCCTGGTACTGGTACAACAACAGATACATAGACCAATGGAACAGAATTGAGAATCCAGATATAAGTCCAACCACATGTGAGCAGTTGATATTTGACAAAGGCCCAAAGACAGTTAAATGGAGAAAAAACAGTCTCTTTAACAAATGGTGCTGGCATAACAGGATATCCATCTGCAAAAAAATGAAATAAGACCCATACCTCACTCCATGCACAAAAACGAGCTCAAAATGAATCAAAGGCATAAATAAAAAATCTAAAACGATAAAGTTGATGGAAGAAAAAATAGGAACAATGCTAGGAGCCCTGATACATGGCATAAACAGTATACAAAACATTACTAACAATGCAGAAGAGAAACTAGATAACTGGGAGCTCCTAAAAATCAAACACCTATGCTCATCCAAAGACTTCACCAAAAGAGTAAAAGGACTACCTACAGACTGGGAAAAAAATTTTAGCTATGACATTTCCGGTCAGCATCTGATCTCTAAAACCTACATCATACTGCAAAAACTCAGCTACAAAAAGACAAATAACCCAATTAAAAAATGGGCAAAGGACATGAACAGGCACTTCACCAAAGAAGACATTCAGGGAGCTAACAGATACATGAGGAAATGTTCACGATCATTAGCCATTAGAGAAATGCAGATCAAAACTACAATGAGATTCCATCTCACTCCAACAAGGCTGGCATTAACCCAAAAAACACAAAATAGTAAATGTTGGAGAGGCTGTGGAGAGACTGGAACACTTATGGACTGCTGGTGGGAATGTAAAATGGTACAACAAAATCAATTTGGCGCTTCCTTAAAAGACCAGAAAAAAATAGCAATCTCACTCCTTGGAATATATCCTAGAGAAATAACAGCTCTTACATGAACAGATATATGCACACCCATGTTCATTGCAGCACTATTTACAATAGCAAAAAGTTGGAAGCAACCAAGGTACTCATCAACGGATGAATGGATAAATTATTGTATATTCACACAATGGAGTACTACGCATCGATAAAGAACAACAGTGAATCCGTGAAACATTTCACAACATGGAGGAATCTGGAAGGCATTATGCTGAGTGAAATTAGTCAGCTGCAAAAGGACAAATATTGTATAAGACCACTATTATAAGAACTCAAGAAATAGTTTAAACAGAGAATATCCTCTGATGGTTACAAGAGGGGGGAGGGAGGGAGGGAGGGAAAAGGGTGTTCACTAATTAGATAGTAAATGAGAACTATTTTAGGTGAAGGGAAAGACAACACACAATACATGAGAGGTCAGCACAACTGGACTAAACCAAAAACAAAGAAGTTTCCTGAATAAATTGAACACTTCGAAGGCCAGCGTAGCAGGGACGGGGATCTGGGGACCATGGTAGGGGACATCTAAGTGAATTGGCATAATAAAATCTATTAAGAAAACATTCTGCATCCCACTCTGGAGAGTGGCATCTGGGGTCTTAAAAACTAGCAAGCAGCCATCCAAGATGCATCAACTGGTCTCAACCCACCTGGAGCAAAGGAGAATGAAGAACACTAAAGACACAAGGTGATTATGAGCCTAAAAATCAGAAAGAGCCACATAAACCAGAGACTACATCATCCTGAGACCAGAAGAACTAGATGGTGCTCAGCTACAACCGATGACTGCCCTGACAGGGAACACAACAGAGAACCCCTGAGGGAGCAGGAGAACAGTGGGATGCAGACCCCAAATTCTCGTAAAAAGAGCAGACTTAATAGTCTGACTGAGACTAGAATGATCCCAGAGTTCATGGTCCCCAGACCTTCTGTTGGCCCCAAACCAGAACCATTCCCAAAGCCAGCTCTTCAGACAGGGATTGGACTGGACTATGGGATAGAAAATGATACTGGTGAAGAGTGAGCTTCTTGGATCAAGTAGACTGATGAGACTATGTGGGCATCTCCTGTCTGAAGGGGAGATGAGGGGGTAGAGGGGGTCAGAAGGTGGCGGAATGGACACAAAAAGAGAGAGTGGAGGGAAGCAGTGTGCTGCCTCATTAGGGGGAGAGCAATTAGGAGTATATAGCAAGGTGTTTATAGATTTTTGTATGAGAGTCCGACTTGATTTGTAAACTTTCACTTAAAGCACAATAAAAATTTTTAAAAAGCAGTCCACTTGCGGTATTTCTGTTATAGCAGCAATAGACGACTAAGACAGACTCCTAGAGGCAGGAAACGGGCAGGTGCAAAGACCCCCGAGGTCCTGGGCACCTAGGTTGGGCCCACAGTGGGGATAGGCAGTACCCCTTCTAGGACCCCACCCCACAAGGCGATGGTTGACACCAGGTGCACCCTTCTTACCTGGCACTGTGATAGATAAGGTGGTATCCTGGAGAAACCTCTCTGTCCAGTATACAGATGGCCTGGAATACACCAGCACAGCTCAGTGGGAGGGAGGCATGGGGTGCTCTGCTCGGAAACAGAAGCTCAGGGGCTCCCCGCACATACCCACAGAATGGGGGACAGTGACAGGGGAGAAGGGGCAGGAAGGGGAGCAGCTCCAAATGAGGGGCGGGGGCAGGTCAGAGAGGA
This sequence comes from Loxodonta africana, assembly GCF_030014295.1. Taxonomy (NCBI): domain Eukaryota; kingdom Metazoa; phylum Chordata; class Mammalia; order Proboscidea; family Elephantidae; genus Loxodonta; species Loxodonta africana. The sequence continues at coordinate 167,204 of NC_087344.1, forward strand.
CAGTGGGAAGAGTGTCTCAGCCCCATGGGTTGTATGTTATTGTGAGCAAAGGCCCTGTTTGCGGGGCGGGGGAGGGGGGGTGGAGGTGTAACTAAGAACAGGGACGAATCATGAAAGTCGGCCCCCTTGGGGTGAGGAATGGCCCTGAGGAGAGTGAGCCTCCATCCTTGCCCTGGGGAAGAGAAGGGGGTGGCTCTAGCAGAGTGACCCCGGGAACCTGGCACGTTCCCCCACGGGATGGGGGTGGGGAGGGACAGCACTTACCAATAGAGGGAGAAGTGCAAGGTCATGTTGCAAGGGGAAATCCAGGCATAGCCCTGGCAGCAGCCCACCCTGCGATGAGAAGGTCCAGCCCCCACTGCCCTCTGCTCTGGGGCTCGCCTTGGGCCCACACTCCCAAATCTCCTGGACACCCACCAGGGGCACCTGCCCCCCAACGAGCCCCGCCTCCAGTATCTTAACTGCTTACCCTCCCTCAGCACCATTCCTAACTGCCTGGTCCCCACCTACCCTAACTCTGTCATGGGTGGGAACCTGGGGAGGGCCTGGGAAGATGCAGAGGGGACCCCGGGGGGCACTTCCCCAGCTCGCTCCCCCAGGCCTCTAACTGGCATGCCCTCACCTGTCTTTCAAGACTTGCCAGTTGGTCTTGGGTCTTGCCAAATCGAAGACCCTCCTCTTCTTCCTCCCTCTGGGCACTGGCCACTCGTGGCTGATGGACAGCCGGCTTTGGGAGAATCAGAGCAGGCTTGGAGCAGGATTTTCTCCCCAACATGTTGGGGAGCCCAGAGCCACTTTTAGGTCTTGCTCAAGCATCTTGAATCTGCTCTTACCCCACCCAAGTGAGTCTTCTCCCTCAAAGGCACCTCTTTGGGGCAGCATTCTGGGGTCAAGAGGACTTGGGTATGTGGGCTTGGTCTTGTCACCTGACTGCCCAAGCCTCAGCTCCCTCCCCTCTGAGGTGGATGTGAGAATGGGTCCCATCTTCCAGGAGTGTGGTTGTGATTGAATAAGGTAATGTTCACTATCTCGCAAACATTTATCAAGCACCTACTGTATACCAGGCCCCGAAGGTGGAACTGAATCAGGACCCCTCGCTCTAACCTCTCCCCTCTGGCATCTGAATGCTGTCTGCAGACTCTACCATTGGCCACCTAGTGAACAGGGGGCTGTGTTCTCCGACTTTTGCCTCAAAGGCTAGTGGAGGTGCTGTCACCTGGGCCTATGGCCTTCATTCCCAGAACCACATTCAGAGGCCCCAGGAGGCAGCTCAGCCTCCTTCTGGTATCCAGGAGATGCGGTCTGGTTGTCATGGGTGTGGAGCTGGTGCTCCTTCTCCGTGTCCCCCCACTGCCCTGTGCCCCCCCACTGCTACATCCCGCTGCACCCTGCTGCCCCACTCCCCCCCCCACTGCTCCATCCCTCCCCCACTGCCCAGCCCTCCCTTCCCCATCTCCCCTCCCCCGTCCCCCCCCCCCGTTGCCCCTACTCCCACGGCTTCCCTGTTCCCCGCCCCCGCTGCCCCGGTACCCCCGGTGCCCCATACTCCCCGTCCCCCGCTGCCCTGTACTCCCCCGTTGCCCCCTCCCCCGCCTACCTCACTTCAGGAACGTCCTCGTCCTCCTCCACGTCTTTCTGCAGGACCCTCTCCAGATTGGAAAGTGCCTCCTCCGCCTCCTGGCCCTGGAGGACTTCCTCTCCGGCCACCTCCTCTAGGGGAATGTCCTCCTCGTTGTCCCCCAGTCCCAGCGCAGCATCGTCGGGGTCCTGGTACTTGGGGTCCAGGGCCCCCTGGCTCTCGTTGGCGGAGTCCTGGAAGCCCAGGACATCACGGTCCTGTTTCATTTCTGCCTCACTCGCAGCCTCAGCGACATGGTTGTTGCTGGTCAAACTCGGCCTGTGGTCCCCCATGGGACCTCCTGGCCTTGCGCCTTCCTCCCTCAAAACCCAAGTGGCTCTGCCGTCGTCATGGCAACAGGAGAATGTCCCAGCACATTCTTGGGGCATTCTGACCTGTGCACTGCCATCCGCACAGGACTGAAACTCCTCTGTGGCCTGGAGCTCAGACCTCCACCTCGGCCTCGCTCTCCCCTCCAGCCTCACTGGCCTCAGGGAGGCAGCCACTCCCTCATCTGTCTCCCTGCATCCCAGCTTCTTGCTTGATTTCTCCATGGCATTTGGCATTGCCTAAACAATGTCACAGGTTTTTCTTCCTCAGTGTCTGTCTCTGTCTTCCAGAAAGTTGTCTCCTGAGACCAGCGGCTGAGGTGAGCTACTCACTGCCGCTTCCCTACGGGCTGCAACAGAAAACGCTCCGCTCAACCCAAATGGATTCAGATTTGAATGTCAAAATAAAACTCTAAAACTTACAGAAAAAATTAAGGTGGAGTGGTACAAACATGTGGCACTCAGATGAGAACCTAAAGGTTGGTGGTTCGAAACCACTCCGTGGCACTGCGGAAGAAAGGCCTGGAGCAGTTCCACTCTGTAACACATGGGGTCGCCATGGGTCAGAATCAACTCAACAGCACCTTTTTTTTTTTTTTAAATCTTTCTGCCCTCGGGGCAGGGAAGGATTTTTTTTTTTAAGAGACACAAAAAATGCCGACCATGAATTATTGCTAAATTCATCCATATTAAATTTAAACACTTCTGATAATCAAAAGATACCTTAACAAAATGAAAAGACAAATCACAAATCTGAAGACAGTATTTGTCACACACATAGCCGATAAGTACCCGTAACACACAAATAATTCGTACATATCAGTAAGAAAAATGATGAACCAAGTAAAAATTAGGCACAAGACATGAAGAGACATTTCTCAGAGGTGAAAGCCGTATGGGAAACATTATATTATAGTTAGGCGTGGAATTGCATATTCCTTTTTTAACATATTTATTGTCTTTTTACCCTATTAGAGTCGAAGCTCCACGCCGGCTCGCGCAGTAACCGGCCGCTGAGCGAGGGAAGGAGGCAGCAGTACCTAGAGCGACCACAAGATGTCGCCCCACTCAAGCGCGCGGTGACTTCTCCAGGCGTTAACGTCAGACCGAGGCCTTGTCCGCACATCCCGCTGCGTCTTCCCAAGTCTGTCCTTTGGTGGGTTTTGTTACCGTCACTCCCACTACACTGAGAGGAAAATAGGTTCAGAGAAGCGAGGTCACTGGCCCAAGATTGCAAAGGTCGGATCTCTCCAGAACCCAAAGCCTGCACTGCGGAATCCAGCGCTGAGGAAAGAGGAAGACCTTGGTGGAGGCTAAGGAGCCAGTGCAGCGGGAAATGTCCAGGGACTGCGGGCAGAACAGCGTCTTCCTGGGTCTAAATTCACCTCCCTGGATCAGCCAAAGCTGTGCCTTCCCTCACTCAGCAACGGTCTGTGGCTCCCACCTTCTACAAGAGCTCCCACAGGAGGGACAGACTGGTGGCTTCAAGGTGCCTGTAAGTGGAATGCAAGGCCAGGTTAAAAACTATCAAGCGTGGTGAGAAATCACTCCCTTTCCCTTTAACCACTGTCCCTCTGGCCAGAAACAAGGCTTCTGATATCAAAATCCTCCGTTTTGTTTTTGAAAGCACAGCCCCGTTCCTGAGGATAAGTGAGGAGACAAAACAGGATGAGCAAAGCTTCCTGCTTCCCACCCTGAGACTAAATAAATTCTCCCAAAGGGGGCGTAGCTAAAGGAGGGGGAGTCAAAGAGTAAACTGGGGGGGTGTCAACATTGGGGGGCCAGAAGAAGGCTGGCCAGGGACCACACCCACTCAGCCACCTGCCCCAGGGTCTGGGGACAGTGGAGAGCCCAGTGAGGCCGGGCGACCTGAGAGCAGAAAAGACAGCTCCTCCCCCTCAGACAGAGCCTGGGGGAGGTGGCATGGGGGCATCCATCTGCTTTGCGCTTTATTAATATTTACCAGGGTCTCTCTCCCTCAGCACTGCTGACATGGGGGCTGGATCCTTCTCTAGGTTGGGACCGTCCTGTCCACTGCAGGGTGTTGAGCAGCATCCCTGGCCTTCACCCACTTGACACCAGTAGCACCCCCTCAGTCATGACAACCACAAATATCCCCAGACATTGCCCAGTGTCCCCTGGGGGCAGCATCACCCCAGGGAGAAGCTCTGATAGGTAGGGAGGCCTGGTTTGGTGTGCCAACCAGCAGGGCCCTGGGATTAAATACGTGCTGCCTGCTTTCATTAAAGTAGCAAAAATCTCACACTTGTACTTGAAGCTTTGACCCTTTGACCCTGAAAAGGAAGCTGCTGTTGGGTTTGGTTTCTCTGGTCCCAGTTAGGGGTCCATTTTCTCCCATAGCAGCAAGGCCCAGAAGGAAGTATCACCTGGAGTCTGGGCAGAGCTCAGAGCTGCGCCCACAAATGTCTGCCCACACAACTGGGCACCAGGGAGAAGACTAGGTCCTAGTGCCTGAAAGGATGCCGGGGTTGGCAGGGAGCGTGCCGGGCCTCTGCGTTCTGGGGTGTTTGGAATGTAGATGCCGTGGCTGGGGCCAAGATTGGGGTAGCCAGTCGCCATGGCGTCGACGCCAACTCGTGGCAAGCCCCTGTGTATCAGAGTAGAACCGTGCTCCGTGGGCCTTTCAGTGGCTGATTTTTTGGAAGTAGATCAGCAGGCTTTCTTCTGAGGACCCTGTGGGTGAACTCAACCTCCGACCTTTCGGTTAGCAGGCAAGCACGTTAATCATTTACGCCACCCAGGGACTATGATTGGGTTCGAGGCCTGTTAAAATAGAAGCTCCTTTTTCTTCGTGGGTGCAGTCCTGACTAGAATAGCAGCGCTCCACATTCCCCTGCGATGCCTGCCCAGCCCACAGTACACGGGGGAGGAGGGGCATGTCCTTCCCCTTGGTATTTTTTAACTTTTTGGTGTCATATCCCCCACGCGTCTGTCGGTTTGTCATACTATGGGGGCTTGCGTGTTGCTGTGATGCTGGAAGCTTTGCAAGCAGTATTCAAATACCAGCAGGATCACTGTTATGGATTGAATTATGTCCCCCCAAAATATGCCTATCAATTTGGCTAGGCCATAATTCTCAGAATTATGTGATTGTCCACCATTTTGTCACCTGATGTGAAAAGCCTATCTCTGTGATGTTAATGAGGTGGGATTAGTGGCAGTTATGTTAAGGAGGCAGGACTCAAGTCTACAAGACTGGATTGTGTCTTAAGCCAATCTCTTTTGAGATATAAAAGAGAGAAGCAAGCAGAGAAACAGGAGGACCTCACACCACCAAGAAAAAGGAGCTGGGAGCAGAGCGTGTCCTTTGGACCTGGGCTTCCTGCATGGAAAAGCTCCTAAACCAAGGGAAGATTGATGACAAGAACCTTCCTCTAGAGCCTAGAGAGAGAGAAAGCCATCCCCTGGAGCCGGCACCCTGAATTCAGACGTCTAGCCTACTAAACTATGAGAGAATTAATTTTTCTTTGTCAAAGCCATTCACTCATATTTCTGTTATAGCAGCACTAGATGACTAAGACAGTCTCCCATGGCAGACAGGTTTCAGCTGAGCTTCCAGACTAAGACAGACTAGGAAGAAGGACCTGATGGTCTATTTATGAAAAAATTAGCCAGTGAAAACTTTATGAATAGCAGTGGAACACTGTCTGATATAGTGCTGGAAGATGAGCCCCTCAGGTTGGAAAACAAAAGATGACTGGGGAAGAGCTGCCTCCTCAAAGTAGAGTCGACCTTAATGACGTGGATGGAGTAAAGCTTTTGGGACCTTCATTCGCTGATATGACAAGACTCAAAATGAGAAGAAACAGCTGCAAACATCCATTAATAATCGGAACCTGGAATGTACGAAGTATGAATCTAGGAAAATTGGAAATCGTCAAAAATTAAATGGAACCCATAAACATCGATATCCTAGGCATTAGTGAGCTGAAATGGACTGGTATTGGGCATTTTGAATTGGACAATCATATAGTCTACTTTGCTGGGAATGACAACTCAAAGAGGTATAGCATCATACTCATCATCAAAAAGAACATTTCAAGATGTATCCTGAAGTACAACACTGTCAGTGATAGGATAATATTCATACACCTACAAAGAAGACCAGTTAATACAACTGTAATTCAACTTTACACACTGACCACTAAGGCCAAAGATGAAGAAATTGAAGATTTTTGCCAACTTCTGCAGTCTTAAATTGATTGAACATGCAATCAGGATGCATTGATAATTACTGGTGATTGGAATGTGAAAGTTGGAAACAAAAAATATGGATCAGTAATTGGAAAATATGGCCTTGGTGACAGAAACCATGCCAGAGATCAAATGATAGAATTTTGCAAGACCAATGACTTCTTCATTGCAAATACCTTCTTTCACCAACATAAATGGCAACTATACACGTGGACTTCACCAGATGGAATACACAGGAATCAAACCGACTACATCTGTGGAAAGAGATGATGGAACAGCTCAATATTATCAGTCAGAACAAGGCCAGGGGCTGACTGTGGAACAGACCATCAGTTGCTCATATGCAAATTCAAGCTGAAGCTGAAGAAAATTAAAACAAATCCACAAGAGCAAAAATATGACCTTGAGTATATCCCGCCTGAATTTAGAGACCATCTCAACAATAGATTTGACATATTGAACACTAATGACTGAAGACCAGGTGAGTTGTGGAATGATACTGGGGCCATCGTACATGAAGAAAGCAAGAGGTCATTAAAAAGACGGGAAAGAAAGAAAAGACCAAAATGGATGTCAAAAGAGACTCTGAAACTTGCTCTTGAACGTCAGGTAGCTAAAGGAAAAAATGATGAAGTAAAAGAGCTGCAGAAGATTTCAAAGTGTGGCTCTAGAAAACAAAGTGTTATGATGTCATGTGCAAAGACCTGGAGATAGAAAACCAAAAGGGAAGAACATGTTCAACATTTCTCAAGCTGAAAGGCCTGAAGGAAAAGCTCAGACCTCAAGTTGCGGTAGTGAAGGGTTCTCTGGGGAAGATACTGAAAGACACGGGAAACATCCAAAGAAGATGGAAAGAATACACAGAGTCATTGTACCAGAAAGAATTGGTCGACATTCAGTCATTTCAGGAGGCAGCACATGATCAAGAATCAACGGTGCTGAATGAAGAAATCCAAGCTGCGCTGAAGACATTGGCAAAAAGAAAGGCTCCAGGAATTGACTGAACACCAACTGAGATGTTTCAACAAATGGATGCAGCGCCGGAAGTACTCACTCATCTATGCCAAGAAATTTAGAAGACGGCAACCTGGCCAATTGAATGAAAGAGATCCATATTTATGCTTATTCCAAAGAAAGGTGATCCAACCTCTGATGGTGAAAATCGTGTCTATTTGGCTGGACCGTTATTCTCAGTGTTTTGGTGGTTGTGTGATGTTGTGGTCACTTCCCTGTTGAGATCTGATATGAGATCACCCCCATGATGGGATCTGTCGTGAGTCGCCAGTCGGTTGAAGGGAAGTTTCCTGGGGCATGTGGCCTGCACCGAGTGTGGGCTGGTACTCTGGCAGGCCTCGGGGGCTTTTGCCCACTCTGGACCCTTCATCTGGCTCCTGATCATCTGACCTCTGGTTCCTGAAACTTGAGCTAGCAGCTTACCTTCAGTCTTGCCTGCTGATCTTGGGATTCTTCGATCTCCACAGCTTCTGAGCAAGAGCCCTGCTCCCCAACCTACCAATCTTGGGTTCGCCAGCCCCTGCAGCTCCATGAATCAGAAGCCTCTAAACTGACCCATGGACTTGGACGTTCCAGCCTCTACAAAACAGCATGAGCCATTTCCTTGATATAAATCTCTGTATATTTACAACCAGAAGTACAACCAGAATGCTCCTTAGAAGCAAGGATGGCGAGACTGTGTCTTACATACTTTGGACATGTTGTCAGGAGGGATCAGTCCCTGGAGAAGGGCATCATACTTGGTAAAGTACAGGGTCAGCAGAAAAGAGGAAGACCCTCAACAAGGTGGATCGACACAGTGGCTGCAAAAATTGGCTTAAGCATAACAACGATTGTGAGGATGGCTCAGGACCAGGCAGTGTTTCGTTCTGTTGTACATCAGGTCGCTATGAGTCGGAACCGACTACACAGCACCTAATAACAACAGCAACGCTGTATATATATATATTTATACCCTTCACTGGTTTTGCTTCTCTAGAGAACCCAGCCTAAGACACAACCCAAACCAAACCCACTGCCGCCGAGTCGATTCCGACTCGTAGCGACCCTATGGGACAGAGTAGAACTGCCCCATAGAGTTTCCAAGGAGCGCCTGGCAGATTCTAACTGCCGACCCTTTGGTTAGCAGCCGTAGCTCTTAACCTCTACACCACCAGGGTTTCCAAGACACAACTGAATGCAGAAATTATTGAACAATATCATTAATATCACATGCAAATAAAATTTTGGTGAAGACTATTCAAAAGTTGTGACAGCAGTATATCAAGGGAACTGCCAGAAATTCAAGCCAGATTCAGAAGAGGACGTGGAACCAGGGATATCATTGCAGATGTCAGATGGATCCTGGCTGAAAGCAGAGAATACCAGAAGGATGTTTACCTGTGTTTTATTGACTATGCAAAGGCATTCAACTGTGTGGATCATAACAAATTATGGGTAACATTGAAGAGAATGGGAATTCCAGAACATTTAATTGTGCTCATGAGGAACCTGTACATAGATCTAGAGGCAGTTGTTTGGACAGAATGAGGGGACACTGATTGGTTTAAAGTCAGGAAAAGTGTGCATCAGGGTTGTATCCTTTCACCATACCTATTCAGTCTGTATGCTGAGCAAATAATCTGAGAAGCTGGACTACATGAAGAAGAACGGGGCATCAAGATTGGAGGAAGACTCATTAACAACCTGCGATATGCAGATGACACAACCCTGCTTGCTGAAAGTGAAGAGGACTTGAAGCACTTACTAATGAAGATCAAAGACCACAGCCTTCAGTATGGATTACACCTCAACATAAAGAAAACAAAAATCCTCACAACTGGACCAATGAGCAACATCATGATAAACTGAGAAAAGACTGAAGTTGTCAAGGATTTCATTTTACTTGGCTTCACAATCAACACCCATGGAAGCAGCAGTCGAGAAATCAAAAGACGCATTGCATTGGGCAAATCTGCTGCAAAAGATCTCTTTAAAGCGTTGAAAAGCAAAGATGTCACTTTAAAGGCTAAGTTGCCCTGACTCAAGCTATGGTGTTCAGTCTCCTCGGAAGCATGTGACAGCTGGACAATGAATAAGGAAGACCGAAGAAGAGTTGACGCCTTGGCATTGTGGTGTTGGCGAAGAATGTTGAATATACCGTGGACTGCCAAAAGAACGAACAAATCTGTCTTGGAAGAAGTACAACCAGAATGCTCCTTAGAAGCAAGGATGGTGAGACTTTGTCTTACACACTTCAGACACATTATCAGGAGGGACTAGTCCCTGGAAAAGGACATCATGCTTGGTAAAGTAGACGGTGAGTGAAAAAGAGTAAGAATCTCAAAGAGATGGATTGATACAGTGGCTGCAACAATGGGCTCAAGAGAGGATGACGCAGGACTGAGCACTGTTTCTTTCTGTTGTACATCAACTCGACGGCACCTAACAACAAGTGTCACATAGCATCTACCATACATGTAAAACCTAAGGAATCTCTACAGCTGAACACATCCATGTAGCCAGTCTCCAGGACTCCCCTCAGACCCTCCCAGCTCCCCTCCCAATCAACCCCCCCCCCAATAATTCCTAGCCTGACTTCTAACAGCAGAGATTGGATCTGCCTGGTACATAAGTGGAATTGTTCAAATCCCTCTCAGGAATCTACTAGTTCCCAGGCCTGCCCTGCCTCTCATCTTTAAAGGTGAAATCCAGCTGCTCGGGGCATTTTTGCTCATACCCCATTGGCTGGAACCTGTTCGATGGCCACAGCTAGCTGCAAGGGAGGCTGTGAAATTTAATTTTTGTTGGGTAGATGTGTGCTGAGATGAAAACCAGGGGCTCTCTATTTACAAGAGATGAGAGCAGACATCTGAGGGACAGCTATCATTCTCCTCTCCAGATGCCCTCAGCTGTAAACAAGCTAAACTCCTGCCTCAAATGGGCTTAAACGATGAGACAATGTGTTATCTCACTCACAAAGAGGCTCCACGTGAGAGGTTCCTCGCCTCTTCTCTGCTCCACTTCTCCACAATTCCCTTGGCTCTGCCCCTCATCTTGTGTTGGATTCATCCTCAGATGGGCACCAACATGGCTGCAGCTGCTCCAGACGTCTCATCAAGATGCAGCAATGTCTTCAGCAGAAAGGGACCATCTCCCTTGGGCCTCCTCCTTGGAGCAAAGAACCTTCTGTGGTCTGCAGAATAACAGCTCCCAGAGATGACCACAACCTAATCCCCGTGACCAGTGAATATGTAGGTTACATGGTAAAGCGGAATTAAAAAGCTGCTACAGCTGATCTTGAGATGGGAGAGTATCCTAGTTTATCCAGGTAGGACCAATGTAATCACAGGAAGGATACAGGAGAGAAGCAGAGATGGCAGTGTGAGGCCTCTACCAACACGCTGAAGGTGCCAGGAGCCGAGGCTGCTGAGAGCTCAGAGGGAGGCTGCCCCCACTCTCTGTGCCTCAGTTTCTCCATCTGGATGGAAAATTACAGCACACACACCACCACCCCCTGCCTCTGCCCTCCAGAGGCAGACATCATCAGCTGATTGCCGATTGCTGCACTGTTTTCCTTTGAGCACCAATAGGGCCTCAGAATCCTTCTCAACCCTTCACTCACACTCACCCAGCCAGGTGATTGAGAGGTCAGGAGGAACCTCACTCTATGTGGTCCCTGGACCCCAGGGCCAGGATTGTCGCCAAGCTCGGGGCAGCACAGGGGCTCCTGGCACCCCCATCCCCGGGCTAGCTGCCCAGGAGGCCCAACCCAGGTGCCTCTGAGCTGCTGCCTGCTGACCTTCCCGCCAGCCTCCGTTGCCATGGTGCCCGGCTGTGTACCAAGGCCGCCGCGGAGGGACTGCTTTGGAGCAGCTGCTAAGATGTGAGTAGCACAGCAGGTCAGACACGAGTGTCGTATCGGCTGAAACTTCCCCATCTAGAGAGCTGCAGCAGGCGAAAAATGAGGACCCTGGTTTTAGAAAACGTGTGGTGAGGTATTTAGGGATAAGGGGCAGCATGTTGCCAGTGTGGTCTGAGAGGATTCAGAAAATGCATGTGAACACAAACAGATGGATAACAGATTGATTTAGGTGATATAGAGACAGATATAAACATAGGTGTTGTTGTTAGGTGTCATGGAGTCAGTTCTGAATCATAGCGACCCCAGTGTAACAGGATGAGACACTGCCCAGTCCTGCGCCGTCCTCACAATCATTATTATGTTTGAGCCCATTGTTGCAGCCACTGCGTCAGTCCACCTCGTTGAGGGTTTTCCTCTTTTTCGCTGACCCTCTACCAAGCATGATGTCCTTCTCCAGGGACTGGTCCCTCCTGACAACATGTCCAAAGTATGTGAAACTTAGTCTCACCATCCTTGCTTCCAAGTAGCATTCCGGCTGTACTTCTTCCAAGACAGATTTGTTCATTCTTCTGGCCGTCCGTGGTAAATTCCGTGTTCTTCACCAACACCACAATTCAAATGCATACCAAGCCATGGTACTTCCAGTTGCTTTATATGTATGTGAAAACTGGGCAATGAATAAGGCAGACTGAAGAACTGATGCCTTTGAACTGATAGATATACATACAGGTGATACAGATACAGATAGATATTGATACAGATAAAGGTGATATAAACCCCATTGCCATCAACTCACAGTGAACCTATAGGACAGAGTAGAACTGCCCCATAGACTTTCCAAGGAGTCCAGATACAGATGTAGGTGAGACAGAGATACAGATGTAGATACAGTTATAGACGTAGTTGTCACAGATGTAGGTGAGACAGACGGAGATACAGATGTAGATACAGTTATAGACGTAGTTTTCACAGATGTAGGTGAGACAGATACAGATGTAGATACAGTTATAGACGCAGTTGTCACAGATGTAGGTGAGACAGACGGAGATACAGATGTAGATACAGTTATAGACGTAGTTTTCACAGATGTAGGTGAGACAGATACAGATGTAGATACAGTTATAGACGCAGTTGTCACAGATGTAGGTGAGACAGACGGAGATACAGATGTAGATACAGTTATAGACGTAGTTGTCACAGATGTAGGTCAGACAGACGGAGATACGGAGGTAGATACGGTTATAGACGTAGTTGTCACAGATGTAGGTCAGACAGACGGAGATATGGATGTAGACACGGTTATAGACGTAGTTGTCACAGATGTAGGTGAGACAGACGGAGATACGGATGTAGATACAGTTATAGACGTAGTTGTCACAGATGTAGGTGAGACAGACAGAGATATGGATGTAGACACGGTTATAGATGTAGTTGTCACAGATGTAGGTGAGACAGACGGAGATACAGATGTAGATACAGTTATAGACGTAGTTGTCACCGATGTAGGTGAGACAGACGGAGATACAGATGTAGATACAGTTATAGACGTAGTTTTCACAGATGTAGGTGAGACAGATACAGATGTAGATACAGTTATAGACGCAGTTGTCACAGATGTAGGTGAGACAGACGGAGATACAGATGTAGATACAGTTATAGACGTAGTTGACACAGATGTAGGTGAGACCTACACAGATATAGATGCAAAGATAGATGTAGAATATGATACAGCAAATGGGGCAAAACATAAACAGTGACTCTGGGTATAGTCTACAGGCGTTTCCGGTACTAATTTTGCAACTTTTCTGTGCATTTAAAATTATATCAAAATAAAAAATTTAAAGACAAAAGCTCAAAGCCCGCATCCTGGGCTCAGAGACCACGCCTGTGGTCTGGCGGTGGAAAGTCTGATTTAAGCACAGCCTGGGAAGCTGTCCATCAGGGGGTCCCTGCGTGGGGGAGTGGGGGAGGCTTGGGGACCGAGGACAAGGGGGCATCTCAGGCAGGAGGAGCTGGGAGCCCCACCCTTTCCGTCGCACGGGGCCCAGGTGCACAGGCTTTGGGAATAGCTGCCTGGGTCTGCACAGCCACTCATTCATTGGCTCGCACCTTAAGCGCTCATTAAGTGTCCACTACAGGCCCCACTCGCCGGGTCTGAGGAAAACTCCGGGCCCTCTTGGGGGTCACCATCTAGTTGGAGCCAAACACCAGACAAGAAAAGTGAGAGCGGCACAAAGTGTGTTGGAAGAAGGAAAACAGCGCCGGGCTGAGCTAGGCTAGGTGGGGGGGTGGTGCAGACCGCAGTGTCACGGGGGTCCGAAGGCAGTCCGACCACAGGGCCTCAGGGCGAGTGCCGGGCACAGCACGAGGCGCAGCTGTGCAAAGGCTCGGGGGTGGGTCCCGCCAAGCATGTGGGGCACGCGTGTGCGGCCCACCCCAGGCGCGCAGCGCAGAGGGCTTCCCTGCGTGCGGGGCGCGTGGGTGGACACGTGAAGGACCACCCGGCAGGCTGCACGTGGGCCTGCTGCGTGTGCCGTTTAATTTTAGGTTTGCTCACCCGCGGGCCTGCCCTTAGTATTGTGCAATTAAAACACTTCAAGCAGCCAACACGCAGTTAAAAATAGCCCTTCCCAAGTCAGACAGAGCACACGAGTGCGAGTGGGCGTGAGGCAGGTCCCTGGCGCCCTCCAACGTGGGACCGGTCTGGTGCAGGAAGCCCTCTGCCGCCTCCCCCACTGCCTGCCTGTTGACTACGTAAAGCAACGCAGCATCTTAGCATCATTCACTATGTCATTCATTCAGCAAATATCTGTCCAGCGCCTACCCTGTGCCAACCATTGTTCTAGACTTGGGAAACACCAGGGGGTGAGGTAGACGGAGCCTCCCCCCACCCCGGCCCTCATAGAGGGAGAAAAAAAATAACCGGCCGGGAGGTGGGAGAGGTATTGTGGATGGATGGGAGGGTGGGAGCCTGTGGACACCTGGGAAGAGCGTCCAGAAGGGAACAACATGTGCAAAGGCCCTGAGGCAGGACCCGGCCTGGCGTGGCGGGGGGAACAGTGAGGACGTCCGTGTGGCCGGAGCGAGGGGAGGACAGGGAGGAGACTGGGCAAGTCCTCCAGGGCCCTGTGGGCGTGGTGGTGGGAGCCCTGGAGGGCAGCTGGCAGAGCCGGGACTGGCCGACGTGGTGCTCACGGGCTCCGTCTGGCGGCCGCGGGGAGGACAGCCCGTGGCGGCGAGCAGAGCTGGGACCGGCCGACGCGGTGCTCACGGGCTCCGTCTGGCGGCCGCGGGGAGGACAGCCCGTGGCGGCGAGCAGAGCTGGGACGGGCCGACGCGGTGTTCACGGGCTCCCTCTGGCGGCCGCGGGGAGGACAGACCTTGACGGCCCCGGAGACGGAGGCTGGGGCGACTGCGCGGTTCCAGGAGGGCTGATGGGGCGGACAGGGTGGGGACTGCGAGGGGGTGAGAAGCGCCCGATTCTGGGAATTGTTTTTTCTTAACTTGTTTTATAGGAGTATAACATATACAGTAAAGTGCATAAATCGTAAATGTATAGCCTTCAGGAACTTTTTTTTTAAGGTGAAAGTCACATAACGTAAAATCTACCATCCCATGGCATTTAGTGCACTCAGTCTTGGGCAGCCATCCCCTCTATCTAGGTCCACACAGTCCATCACCCTCCCCTCTATCTAGGTCCACACACGCCCGTCACCCTCCCCTCTGTCTAGGTCCACACACGCCCGTCACCCTCCCCTCTGTCTAGGTCCACACACGCCCGTCACCCTCCCCTCTATCTAGGTCCACACGCGTCCATCACTCTGCACTCTATCTAGGTCCACACGCGTCCATCACCCTCCCCTCTATCTAGGTCCACACGCATCCATCACCCTCGCCTCTATCTAGGTCCACACGCGTCCATCACCCTCCCCTCTATCTAGGTCCACACGCGACCATGACCATCCCCTCTATCTAGGTCCACACATGTCCATCACCCTCCCCTCTATCTAGGTCCACACGCGTCCATCACCCTCGCCTCTATCTAGGTCCACACGCGTCCATCACTCTCCCCTCTATCTAGGTCCACACACGTCCATCACCCTCCCTTCTATCTAGGTCCACACACGTCCGTCACCCTCCTCTCTATCTAGGTCCACACACGTCCATCACCATCCGCTCTATCTAGGTCCACATACATCCATCACCATGCCCTCTATCTAGGCCCACACGCATCCATCACCATGCCCTCTATCTAGGTCCACACACGACCATCACCCTCCCCTCTATCTAGGTCCACACACGACCATCACCATCCCCTCTATCTAGGTCCACACACGTCCATCACCATGCCCTCTATCTAGGTCCACACGCGTCCATGACCCTCCTCTCTATCTAGGTCCACACATGTCCATCACCCTCCCCTCTATCTAGGTCCACACACGTCCATCACCCTCCCCTCTATCTAGGTCCACACACGTCCATCACCCTCCTCTCTATCTAGGTCCACACACGTCCATCACCATCCGCTCTATCTAGGTCCACACACATCCATCACCATGCCCTCTATCTAGGTCCACACACGTCCATGACCCTCCCCTCTATCTAGGTCCACACACGACCATCACCCCCCCATCTAGGTCCACACACAGTCATCACCCCTATACAAAACCCATTCACAGGCCTCTCCCCTCACTCCACCCAGCCCATGACAACCACTGATCTACTTTTTGTCTCACAACATGGTGGCTTGGCTGCCAGTGAGCACCCCCAAAGAGAGAGAAAGCCGGGTGGAACCTGTAACCTTTTTATGATCAGGTTTTGGAGTCAGGCAGCATGACTTCTTAATCATAGCACACCAGGGATGGGAGGAAGAGACACAGACCCCACGTCTTTTGTTGTAGAAAATATACACAGCAGAACATATACAAATTCAACAGTTTCTACGCGCACATTTCAGTGACATTTATTACATTCTTCCGGTTGTGCAGCCATCCCCACCCTCCTTTTCTGAGTTGTTCCTCCCCCATTAACATAAACTCACCGCCCGCTAAGGTTCCTGTCTACGTAAACTTTGGAGTTGCTGTTGTCAATTTGATCGCATATAGATGATCTTAAAAGAGCACAGAGCTCAAGGCAGACAATCTTAAGCTAAACTACTGCTTGCTGACCCCACCTCTTGACTGCAGACCTCACCTCTCAATGGGAAGCGCACCTGGGGCCAGAAATATCATCGCCATGAAGTTTGGGAAGCTGCAGCCAGCCACAGTAGGTTCTTCTCTGGTGGCTCATGGTGGGATACCCAGCTTCAAGCACAAGGCTCAGCAGATTGCAGGCACTCAGTTAATACCGGTCAAATGAAAGGGAAACAGCTAACGTTTATTGAGTGCTTACTGTATGCCAGCCACCACACTAGGCACTTTACATGCCTTCTCTCACTTTATCCTCATGCTAAGAAGAATTATCTAGGACTTGGAAAGGGGCAAAAAATGGGGGCAAATTGTTGACATTTGGTGGCAGATCATTCACTGGGGTGGGGCTGTCCTGTACACTGTAGGGTGTTGAGCAGCATCCTTCGCTTCCACCCACTTGATGCCAGTAGCAGCCCCCCAAGTCATGACAACCACAAATGTCCTCAGACATTGCTGACTGTCCCATGGTGGGGAAATCACCCAGGTGGGAGCTGCTACCCCACAGCATCAGTCAACCCAGGCACCTGCATCAGCATCCTTGGGCCACTCTAATGAGGTAACAAAAACTAGGGGGCTTAAAACAACAGAACTTTATTCTCTCACAGTTCCGGAAGCCAGAAGTCCAAAATCCAGGAGTCAGTAGGGCTGTGCTGTCTCCGGAGGCTCTAGGGGAGGACCCTTCCTTGTCTCTCCTAGCTTCTGGTGGCCTCAGGTGTTCCTGGGCTTGTGGCCGCATCACTCCAGTCTCTGCCTCATCTTCACGTGGCCGTCTGCCCTCTATCTCTGTGTGTCTGTGTCTCGAGTGTCCCTCTGCCTTTCTCTTATAAGGGCACCCGGCATTGGATGTAGGGCCCATCCAGGATGATTTCATCTCAAGTTCCTTAACTCATTACAACTGCAAAGACCCTATTTCCAAATCCAGTCATGTTCTGAGGTTCCAGGTGGGTATGCATTTTGGGGGACATCATCTGTCATGGATTGAATTGTGTCCCCCAAAAATATGTGTATCAATTTGGTTAGGCCATGATTCTCAGTATTGTGTGATTGTCCACTATTCTGTCATCTGAAGTGATTTTCCTAAGTGTTGTAAATTCTACCTCTATGACGTTAATGAGGTGGGATAGGCAGCAGTTATGTTAATGAGACAGGGCTCAATCTACAAGATTGGATTGTGTCTAAAGACACTCTCTTTTGAGATATAAAAGAGAGAAGCAGCAGATAGACATGAAGATCTTAAACCACTAAGAAAGCAGCGCTGGGAGCTGAGCGCACGTCCTTTGGACCTGGGGTTCCTGCACGGAGAAGCTCCTAGTCCAGGGAAGACTGATAACAAGGATTTTCCTCCAGAGCCAACAGAGAAAGCCTTCCTGGGAAGCTGACGCCCTGAATTTGGGTTTCTAGCCTACTAGACTGTGAGAGAATAAACCTGTTTGTTAAAACCATCCACTTGTGGTACCTCTGTGCAGCAGCACTAGATGACTAAGACACCATCCAACTCACTATACCCCTGTGAGGGGTCATCTGACACCCAGGGAAGGTCACCTTGTTCGACTTACTCTTTGTTCTTGATGGTGCCTCAGCTCTGTGGGGATAGATGTCACCTCGACGACTGAGAAGCTGCAAGCAAGTTCTGTCCCCAAGGTTGCGGTAACTGCCCTGGAGGACGTTAGCTGGCTTCGTCTCATGCTCAGCATCTCCACTCCGGCCCTTTCTCTAGCCGGCTCTAGAACTTTGCTCTGCTTTCCTCTAACAGATGCCAGCTGGGTGTTTGTTGTTTTTGTTGTTAGGTGCCATCGAGTGGGTTCCGACTCACAGCGACCCTGTGTACCACAGAAAAAAACACTGCCCAGTCCTGCGCCATGCTCACAATCCGTGTTGTCCTCGAGCCCATTGTTACAGCCACCGTGTCAATCCACCTCACTGAAGGTCTTCCTTTTTCAAATGACCCTGTACTTTACCAAGCATGATGTCCTTCTCCAGGGAACGATCCCTCCTGACAATGTGTCCAAAGTATGTAAGACATAGTCCCGCCATCCTTGCTTCCAGTGAGCACTCTGGTTGTACTTCTTCCAAAACAGATTTGTTGTTCTTTTGGCAGTTCATGGTATATTCAATATTCTTCTCCAGCACCACAATTCAAAGGCGTCCATTCTTTTTCAGCCTTCCTTATTCATTGTCCAGCTTTCACACGCATATGATGCGATTGAACATACCATGGCTTGGGTCAGGTGCACCTTAGTCTTCAAGGTGGCATCTTTGCTTTCAACACTTTAAAGAGGTCCTTTGCAGCAGATTTGCCCAATGCGATGCGTCTTTTGATTTCTTGACTGCTGCTTCCATGGCTGTTGATTGTGGATCCAAGCAAAATAAAATCCTTGATGACTTCAATCTTTTCTCTATTTATCATGATGTTGCTTATTGGTCCAATTGTGAGGATTTTTGTTTTCTTTATGTTGAGGTGCAATCCATACTGAAGGCTGTGGTCTTTGATCTTCATCACTAAGTGCTCCAAGTCCTCCTCACTTTCAGCAAGCAAGGTTGTGTCATCCACATAACATAGGTTGTTAATGAGTCTTCCTCCAATCCTGATGCCCTGTTCTTCATATAATCCAGCTTCTCGGATTATTTGCTCAGCATACAGATTGAATAGGTATGGTGAAAGGATGCAACCCTGATGCACACCTTTCCTGATTTTAAACCATGTAGTATCCCCTTGTTCTTTTTGAATGACTGTCTCTTGATCTATGTACACGTTTCTCATGAGCACAATTAAGTGTTCTGGAATTCCCATTCTTCACAATGTTATCCATAATTTGTTATGATCCACACAGTCCAATACCTTTGCATAGTCAACAAAACACAGGTAAACATCCTTCTGGTATTCTCTCCTTTCAGCCAGGATCCATCTGACATCAGCAATGATATCCCTGGTTCCACGTCCTCTTCTGAAACCGGCCTGAATTTCTGGCAGTTCCCTGTTGATGTATTGCTCCAGCAGCTGTTGAATGAGCTTTAGCAAAATTTTACTTAGGTGTAACACTAATGATATTGTTCAATAATTTCCACATTCGGTTGGATCCCCTTTCTTGGGAATAGGCATAAATATGGATCTCTTCCAGTCAGTTGGCCAGGAAGCTGTCTTCCATATTTCTTGGCATAGACGAGTGAGCACCTCCAGCGCTGCATCTGTTTGTTGAAACATCTCAATTGATATTCCATCAATTCCTGGAGCCTTGTTTTCCGCCAATGCCTTCAGAGCAGCTTGGACTTCTTCCTACAGCACCATCGGTTCCTGATCATATGCCACCTCTTGAAATGGTTGAATATCGACTAATTCTTTTTGGTATAATGACTCTGTGCATTCCTTCCATCTTCCTTTGATGCTTCCTGTGCCATTTAATATTTTCCCCATAGAATCCTTCACTACTGCAGCTCAAGGCTTGAGTTCTTTCTTCAGGTCTTTCAGCTTGAGAAATACGTTCTTCCCTTTTGGTTTTCTCTCTCCAGCTCTTTGCACGTGTCATTATAATATTTTACTTTGTCTTCTTGAGCTGCCCTTTGAAATCTTCTGTTCAGTTCTTTTACTTCATTATTTCTTCCTTTTGCTTTAGCTACTTGACGTTCAAGACCAAATTCCAGAGTCTCTTCTGACATCCATTTTGCTTTTTTCTTTCTTTTCTGTCTTTTTAATGACCTCTTGCTCTCTTCATGTATGATGTCCTTGATGTCATTCCACAACTCATCTGGTCTTCAGTCACTAGTGTTCAACACGTCAAATCTATTCTTGAGATAGTCTCTAAAATTCAGGTGGGATATACTCAAGGTCATACTTTGGGTCTCGTCGACTTGTTCTAATTTTCTTCACTTTCACCTTGAACTTGCATATGAGCAATTGATGGTCTGATCCATAGTTGGCCCCTGGCCTTGTTCTGACTGAAGATATTGAGTTTTTCCATCATCTCTTTCCACAGATGTAGTCGATTTGGTTCCTGTGTATTCCATCTGGCGAGGTCCATGTGTATAGTTGCCATTTATGCTGGTGAAAAAAGGTATTTGCAGTGAAGAAGTCGTTGGTCTTGCAAAATTCTATCATGAGATCTCCGGCATCGATTCTATCACCAAGGCCGTATTTTCCAACTACTGGTCTTTCTTCATTGTTTTCAACTTTTGTATTCCAATTGCCAGTAACTATCAATGCATCTTGATTGCATGTTCCATCAATTTCAGACTGCACAAGCTGGTAAAAATCTTCAATTTCTTCATCTTTGACTTTAGTGGTTGGTGTGTAAATTTGAATAATAGTTGTATTGACTGGTCTTCCTTGTAGGCATATGGATATTATCCTATCACTGACAGTGTCGTACTTCAGGATAGATCTCAAAATGTTCTTTTTGATGATGAATGCAATGCCATTCCTCTTCAAGCTGTCATTCCCAGCATAGTAGACTATATGATTGTCCAATTCAAAATGGCCAATAGCAGTCCATTTCAGCTCACTCACGCCTAGGATATTGATGTTTATAAGTTCCATTTCATTTTTGACAATTTCCAGTGTTCCTAGATTCATACTTCATACGTTCCAGGTTCTGATTATTAATGGATGTTTGCAGCTGTTTCTTCTCATTTTGAGTTGTCCCACATCAGCGAATGAAGGTCCCGAAAGCTTTACTCCATCCACAACATTAAGGTCGACTCTACTCTGAGAAGGCAGCTCTTCCCCAGTCATCTTTTGAGTGCCTTCCAACCTGGGGGGCTCATCTTCCAGCACTATATCAGACAATGTTCCGCTCCTATTCATAAGGTTTTCACTGGCTAATGCTTTTCAGAAGTAGACTGCTGGGTCCTTCTTCCTAGTCTGTCTTAGTCTGGAAGCTCAGCTGAAACCTGTCCTCCATGGGTGACCCTGCTGGTATCTGAATACCAGTGGTATAGCTTCCAGCACCACAGCAACATGCAAGCCCCTACAGAAGGACAAACTGACAGACACGTGGGGGCTGGATGTTTGGATGAGACTAATGTTCCAAATGTTTTGAAAACTTGACTTGGAGGCAAGGGCACGGTTAGCAGCCCATTTTACAGATGGCATCGTTGTTATCTACAGTTAGCACCCCATTTGACAGATGGCATCATTGTTATCTATGGTTAGCGCCCCATTTTATAGATGGCGTCCTTGTTATCTACGGTTAGCACCCCATTTTATAGATGGCGTCGTTGTTATCTGTGGTTAGCACCCCATTTTACAGATGTCATCATGGTTATCTAGTGCTGCTATAACAGAAACACCACACGTGGGTGGCTTTAACAAACATTTATTTTCTCACAGTTGTGGTGGCTAGAAGTTCAAATTCATAGCACTGACTCTAGGGGAAGGCTTTCTCTCTTTCATCTCTGGAGGAAGGTCCTTGTCTCTTCGGCTTCTGCTTCCTGGTTCCTTGGGGATCTCAGTGTGTCTGGCATCTCTCTTCCTACATCTCTGCTCTGCTAGCTTGTTTAATCTCTTTTATACCTCAAAAGGGATTGACTCAAAATCCTCCCTACACTAATCCTGCCTCGTTGACATAACAAAGACAACCCATTCCCAAATGGAATTGTAATCACAGGCACAGAGGTTAGGATTTACAACACATATTTGGAGAGGGGCACAATTCAATCCATAACAGATGGGGAAACTGAGGTTCAGAGAGGTGGCTTGCCTGAGGTCCCCTACAGGGAGCTGGGGCTGAGGTCTACCTCAGAGTTACCTCCTGACTTTGAGAAATGAGAACGTTTTCTGGTCTTGGCTGGGGAGCTCGGGGCGGGGGGGCAGAGGGGCTGCGAGTGGGGTCCGACTGGGCAGCAGCCAGTGAGGTTAAGGGCTTGGGGTTTGGACCAGCCCTGGATTCGAATTCCGCCGGTCATGTGTCAGGTGTGCGATGGCGTGTAGATCACTTCACCTCCCGGCACCTCAGTTTACCCATCTGTGAAATGAGGCCGTCAGGGTCTTGGTGAGGATTCAATGGGCTGTTCTGCCCCCTCCCCCCAGCTAGGGCTCAATACACGCACTGCGCGAAGCATCTTATGTAACCCTGGAGGGGTCACCTGCACCATCTCCGCCGCGCAGGGAGGTAAACAGGCTCAGCCCCAGGCAACCAGCTCTGACCACGGAGCCAGGACTCGAGCCCTCGCCGGCTGGGACCCTGCGCTCTCACCTCAGTGCGCGGCTGAGTCGGGGGAAGGGGAGGTGGGCTGGGAACGGAGGCGGATCGGCTTGGCGTGGGAGGAGGGTGTGTGCTCGGGTCTGCTCCCTCGAGCTTCCTTTTTATTGAAGTCATTTTTCTCCTCCTGTCGGCAGAGTGGCCGCCGGCAGCCCTCCCTCCGCACCCGCAGAGGAGCTGAGAAGAAAACAAAAGCTTAATTGAATCCTACGCTGGCGGGGGAGGGGGGCAAACCAGGAACCTCGCTCAGCCGGAAGGAGGAGCAGGTGCAGGCGGGGAAGGCGCAGGGAGCCCTGGCCTCGGTGGGTCTGTGGTGTCTATAATTACCACCCTAATGTGATTACATTAATTATCGTCGCCAGACCGTGCCTCCTTGGTCTGTGGGGTGCGCGCCACGCAGGAAGCACGGTCCCCGTGTGGCCCTGCGGCGCCTCCTCACAGCCCTGGCGGCTGGAGAGCCTGGGATCCCGCAGAGTGGAAAATCTAGAGCTTGAATGCCACCACCTAACCTGCCCCTCGGCGTGTCAGGGTTGGGGTTCCTGACCCCGGAAGAGTGGGCAGGAGTGGGCCTGCTAGGCTGGGGGTCAGGAAGGGGGAGGGTCTGCAGTGTAGGGCACACAGGGTGGAGGGTAGACTGGGGCCTCATGCCAGGGTGGGGGCCACGGGAAGCCATGAGCGGCTTCAGAGCAGGGGCAGCGAATGAGGGACACAGACTGAGACAGGCAGGGAGGCTGAGGGTCAGGGCTGGATTCCGGAGCCTCTTCCCTCTACCAGGAGCCCTGGTGGTGCAGTGGTTAACCACTTGGCTGGTAGCCAAAAGGTCTGCAGTTTGAACCCACCAGCAGCTCTGGGAGAGAAACAAGTGACAGTCAGCTTCAATAAAGCCTTGGAAACCCTGTGGAGCAGTTCTGCTCTGTCCTATAGGGCCACTGTGAGTTCAGATTGACTCAGTTGCAAGAGATTTTTCCTCTACCTTTGGGTTCTCTCTGCCGTCCCAATGCCGCTTCCCTTCTTCCATTCTGAGCTGGGGTCCTTTCCCTGTTCAGATTCTGCACCTCCTTAGAAGCCGGCCTTGATTATACCCCTGCCGGGAAGCTCATTCCCTCACTTCAGCAACCTCCTTCCAGGTCTGCAGGATGTACAAAGCCAGGCCTTCAGAGTGCTCCCTTCCTTCTCAGCTTCCCTTTCTCATGCCAGCCTCAGGCACCTAGAGCAGCACTGGGCCTCCTTCCTCAGACAAGAGACTTGCTGTGTCCTCGTTCTTGGGCTACAAATGAAAGAAAAAAAAATCATGCTGGCTTGGGCAAAAAGGGGACTTTATTGGTCCTCTGAACTGAAAGGTGAGAAGTCGTGGACTCCAGACACATCTGGTCCCAGGTGCCCACAGCGAGTCCAAACACCTGACTCCTCGTCTCTCGGCTCTGCTGTCCCCTGTACCAGCTCCACTCGGAGGAAGGGGCACCGTTTTCTAATTTGCACCAAGTTGTCTCATGACGTGGGGTGACCCTGGCTGCCCGTGCCCACCAGAGGGTAGGAAGACTCAGGAAGGCAGCATCCGGGAGCAAAGTGTGCTGACACCCACACACCCCTCCTTCATTTGCACAAGACCCACTGTGGGCTGGGCACTCTGCAGCACTGGGGAAGCCACAGGTGCAGAGAGTGAACTCATTCTGACCAGGATCAGCAACACCTCATATGCATCTGAAAGCTGGACAATGAATAAGGAAGACCAAAGAACAGACGCCTTTGAATTATGGTGCTGGAGAAGAATATTGAATATACCATGGACTGCCAGAAGAATGAACAAATCTGTCTTGGAAGAAGTACAGGCAGGATGCTACTTAAGAGCAAGGATGGGGAGACTACATCTCACATACTTTGGACATGTTGTCAGGAGGGATCAGTCCCTGGAGAAGGACATTATGCTTGGTAATGTAGAGAGTCAGCAAAAAAGAGGAAGACCCTCAATGAGATGGACTGACACAGTGGCTGCAACAATGGGCTCAAGTGTAACAACAACTATGAGGATGACACAGGACCGGGCAGTGTTTCATTCTGTTGTACATGGGGTCGCTATGAGTTGGAACCGACTCGACAGCACCGAACAACAACAACATAGAAATCTGTCTGACTCATCTGGGCTGGGGCCACCCTGAGGACAAGGTGACAGGCAGAATGAGAGAGGCCAGCACAGAGAAACTCACCTGAGGGCACTGGGCAGCTGCAGAGCACTTGGAGCTGGGCAGGCACAAAACCATTTGTATGTTCCTAGAATCCTTTGGTTGCCCACAGAAGAAACAGAGTCACTATTTAGCTCTTTTTTAAACAAATACGTGCTAAGCACCTGCTGTTCCCCAGGGGACAAGGCCACCTGGTCCTGCCCTCAAGCCCCTGTCTGGCAGTGGACTGGGATCAGAGTCATGAAGGGTCAGCCCTACGAGTGGTCATCAGGTGGAGAGGAGACAAGACAAGGGCTCAGACATCAGGACGGTCAGGGAGGACCCAGAGAAGGCTGCACCCAGCCCTACACCCAGGCACAGGGCTGTTTTCACACATGGGCACACAAGCATATATGCCCACACATATGGTTACACACACACACACACAGTTACACACATGTGGTATTGCATACATATCACACACATGCTGTTACATGTGCACACACGATTACACACACGCACAAGGACATGTACATGAACGTGGCACATTTTTGCACACATGGAAGCTTGTGGTACATGCACACACACAAGACACGCAAGTGTGTGCATGTGTGTGCACACATGGTTATGTGCAAACACATATGCACGTGGTTTACACCCATACACAGAGCAGCCCAGTGCCAAGCAACTGGTGGGAAGAGGGGAGAAGGCACCCGGTTGCCCTGGCAACGCCTCCCGGGGGGCGACCAGCCTCATCAGCGCAGCTCACGTCGCTGTCGGCAGTGGGAGCTTCTCTGGACCCCCCCTCTCCGCAAAGGCTCCTCAAGATGCCAGCCTGGGCCCCTGGGGATGGTGGGGCGCAGTCTCAGTCTGAGGGAGGAGGCATGGCCTTGAATTGGGTGTGAAGGGGGAGGGGTGGCTCTGCCCTTGGACCTCTCTGCATCCTCATTTCCTCACTGTGGAGTGGACTATCCACAGGTACTGCAGGAATGAACACGTGAAGCCCAGGGTGCATCGTCTGTGCACATGGGGCCACATCTGTTCTCATGACATCTTTTCCAAACCCTCTGCCTTCCTGACAGAGCCACCCAGGGACTCTCACTTCTTAACATGCCGTAATGGAGATGATAACGTGGGCCACCTCTTCCCTCAATGGGACATGGGAAGGCGAGGTTGGGAAACCCCACTAGAAATGGAGGCCAAGATGGCTGTGATTTTCCATAAGCGGGGGCGGGGGGGGATGCAGGGACCACCCTGCCACTGCCGCCCCTGGCCTCAGCAACCCTGCAGGAGCCAGAGTGGGGGACAGGCCATGTTTGTCCATTAATTCACCTATTCACCAAGCACCTCCCCACCCAGGGTACCTGACACAGTGCTGGGGACACCCGGGCAATAGGGATGAATCCGTCCCCACACTGGCATCGGAGACAGACACATGCACAGACAGCGGTAAAGAGGTTTGAGCCAAGGTGGGGTGTGGACAAGAGGGAGGGCACTAGGAGGGCTTCCGGGAGGAGTGCCAGAAGGCCAAGGAGAAACTAGGGGGAGGGTTTCCAGGCAAAGGGAACTGCCTGCGTGAAGCCTGGCAGCCAGGCTCTCCCCCTGCCTCCGGCCCTGGGGTCTCCAGGTTGGAGGGGACCTGGACAGGTTGGTAGGGCTTCTCCCCAGATTTGGCAGTTCATGGCTTCAGAGGGGTCACCATTGGAGGTGGCACCCATGTCCGGTCTCTGTCCCCAAGTGGACAAAGCCCAAGAGGTGCAGACCTGGCACCTCTCTTTTTGTGGCCACACTGGGGGCTGGGTTCAAATCCTGGCTCCCAGCAGCAAGCCCGTCCTGGGCACGTTACTGAAAGGCTCAGCTTGCTCGCCTGCAAAATGGGGACATGAGCAGCCCTGTGTCATGGGTAACTTCTAGGGTGAGGCAAATTTAATGTAGGTGCTGCATAAAGATCAGCTGCTGTCCTAACAGAGGTCTGGAATCTCCCCATTGGCTTGATGACTCCCTGCCTGCATCCTACGCAGGAGGGTGGAGGTGGAAGCAGAGAGTCTGATGGGGTGAGAAAGGACTTCTCAGATGTCCAGGGCGCCCAACCTACCTAGAATTCAAGGCGAAATTCCTCTCTTGTTATTATTATTAAACACAGAGCAAGCCCATCTCCACCCCCACACTCCAGAAACACCTTTATTGCACTAAAAACGGCATTTATAAACAAACACACTTGGGAGGGGGTGTCTTAAAGAATTATCCACAGTCAACTCCAAACACACAGCTAATCAAACAGTGCAGGGGTGTATAAAACAAGGGCTCCCCAAGGGGGAGAGCAAGGCCAGGAGAGGTCAGGGTCAGAAGGAAAGGGGGTGGGTGGTGGGATCTGGGCATTTAACTCCAGGCAGGGCCCATCTGTCTGCTTCTCCAGGCTCCACCCTGGAGGTCCCCTGATTCTAACGTGAAGGGGAAAGCCCCCATGGCACCAGAGCAGAAACCAAGAAGGGGCAGGGTCCAGGACAGAGGCCAGAAGGGGGCTCTGAGAAGGGCCCTCATTCTAAATCCCAAGGAGACCACACACCTGGGGCACAGGTGTCTCACCTGAATATGTGTCAGGGAACAACACCCTCCTCCAGTCCGGGGTGCCCCTCCCTATTCAGCCATCACCCCTTTGCCAAATCTTCCCCTAGGTCCCTCCTGACTCTACATTTCCCAGTCCCCCCAGGTGACAAGTGAAGGAGCTGGTCTTCCCTAGGGTGAAACTGAGGCAATAGCCCCCAGCATCCCTAAGGGGCCAGAGGCATGCCCCAGTCTGCCCACGCCCTGCAGGGAAAAGGATAATGGCAGGGCTGGCCTGGCCCCTCATTTCTTTGTTTCATTCCAACTTAGAAAACCCTGCAGCAATCACCCGAGGACCCACCTGACACAACAATTAAGCCCGTGCAACCACCTAGCAGCGTGAAAAGCCACAGCCAGGTCTCCCTCAGTGGGTCCTTCAGTGACTCACTCACACCCGCCCACCCACCCTAACCAAAGCCTGTTTACACTTGTGGAGTAAATGGTCACAGTTGCTGAGCTCATCAAGGGCACTGGGCAGAGGGTGGGCAGGGTGGCCCTGAGGTGGCAGTCCCCAGCCTCAGAGGGACAGGGAAGAATGAGTAGGGGGCCAGGAGCCGAGAGCTGTTCTCTGGGCACCCCTTCCACCAAGGGTGGCTCCAAACGACCCCGCAGGGACACAGGGTCCTAAGCAGGCACAAGGGACAGCCAGGCCAGATAGGGAGAACCGTAGCTGACATGTGGGAGCGGGGATTGCCCCCCTCTCAGTGAATAGTAGAGAAACAACTGCTCTCATGAGACGCCCTCTGCTCTGAGCTCCGTGGTGGCGGCGGCGGTGGCGGCTGGGCTGCTCTCTCTTCCTGCCTCTCCTTTGTCAGGTGCACGCCTTGCCCAGAGCCAGCCTGTCCTGCGCCCTGATGGGTGCCATGGGCAGGATCTGGGCCCAGGCCTGGGGTAAGACAGGGTCTGGGGTGGCAGCAGGGTTCTAGGGGAGGGAAGCATACCATCCCGTGAAGGAAAAGATGCCAGTCAGCTCTAGGGCTCACAACCTCTCCACAACGGTGCCTAGCCACCTCTTTCTGGAGCTCCATGAGGAAAGGCTGTGGAGGGCACAGAGCTTAGGGGAAGGAGTCCCTAGAATTGGCCCTCTGTCTTCCTTGACAGCCCCCTCCCCTCCTCCACGGAAGAAGTGAATTCCTGAAAAATAATATCTTGGTTGCTGTCTGCAACCCAGTGCCCAGGAGCCCCATGGCTGCCTCAGGGTCAAACCCAGCCTGAGTTTGAACTCACCTGCCCATCCGCCCTCCCCAATGGTCACCTGCCCTTGGGGGCTGAGTGGAGAGGGGAATGGGGAGACTTCAAGGGACTATGGGGGATCTCCCCTGGGCCATTTACAAGAAGGGGAGCAGGGCGGTCAAGGGCAGCTCCTTCTCGCCAAGCAGAGTGTCCCGCTTGAGGCTGCTGCCCTTGTTGACCACCTTGATCCTGAGCGCCAGCTTGCGGACGCTGGCTGGGCCCAGACCGTCGAAGAAGAAGTCCTCGTTGAAGATGGGGTGGCGGCTGTTCTTGATGATGGTGCTGCGTTGCTTCTGCAGCTTGCCGGGCACCAGGCACAGCCCCACGCAGCAGTTGATGCTGCGAGCATCGCACAGGCGGTCGTAGAGGCCCTCCGCCGCCAGAAGCCTCACTCGCAGCCGGGCCTGGGCCGCCTCGTACTCGGCCAGTAGCCGCACGCTGCCCCGCTGGCCCAGACGCACGGCGTGCTCGGCGCGCGGCGGCTCCGGCCCGGGCTCCGGGGTGGCAGCGCGACGGTTCAGGCGGCGCCGCGCCCCAGGGCTGGTGTCAGGCGTGCTGTCGTCGGCAGACAGGGAGCCGTGGCGGCCCACGGAGTGCTTCAGCTGGCTCACCTTGGCCTGACTGTCCTGGGCGAAGCCCTTGAGCAGCGACACGGAGCGGGACAGCAGCGGGGACCCGAACGGGGAGGACTCAGCCGAGGACCCCGTGTCACTCTCCCCGCCGCTAAAGTAGCGCCCGGGGCTCATAAGGGCTCCGCCGGCCTCTCTGGCCGAGCCGTTGCCCTCGTTGGCCTTGGCGGCGGGCCGGCGGCGCGCAGAACCAGGCGAAGTTACCTGGGCCAGTGCCCCGTGCTCGCTGTGGAAAAGGGACTCCTTGCGACGCGTGTGCGGACTCTCGGCCAGCGTAGCGAAGCCGTAGGACGTCTGCGCCTTGGGCACGGAGGGCAGGGACATTGCACCCTGGGCCAGGGGTTCGGTGCCCGCGGCTGCCTCCTCCACTGGCGCGTCGTCGGCGCTCTCGATCTGGATGACGTGACGCGTGGCCGCCTTCAAGAGGCTCCTGCTCTCGGCCGCCAGCTTGGCCGGGAGCCGCGGGCTGCGGGGGGTGCGGCGGGGCGCGGCTGCCGCCAGGTTCTGCTCGGACGCGGACGCGCCCAGCTCCGCCGGGGCCTCGGTCTCGGCGGGGCCCGCGGGCAGCTTCGGGGGGATAAAGAAGTCGGGAATCTTGTCAGGGGTGAGCACGTTGCTGTACAGGGCCCCTTTGGAGGCCTTGTCACTCGCCTCGCCCCTGGAGGCTCCGTTTTCGCCAGAGCCCCGAAGCCGCTCCAAGAGCCACATGTTGGTTTTTCTCATGGGGGCGGCGGGTGGACGACCAGGACTGGGTGTCGGCGTCTGGAGAGAGAGGCTGATGTCAAGGAGGCAGGGGGACCTGGATACCTGTCCCTGCTGGGCCACCCGGACAGGGCCTTGGCAGAAGGAAGCTCCCCTGCGGGGCCACGCTGGCCAGCAGAGGAAATGGAGGGTCAATGGGGGAACCCAGGACGAGGGTGGCCAAGTGCACCCCTCCCCTTCCCACCGCGATCGCTCTCAACTTCTAAGCACCAAAGCCCAGAGAGGTGGGGGTGGAGCTCCCGCTCTGGGGGAAGCTTCTGAGGGAGCGTGGCCCCTCTCCGCCCCCAACCCCTTTTTGAGGCTCTCAAAGCGCTTTCTAAAGGGTAGCGCGCTCTGTCTCGAGGGAGGACACCCAGGATGCGGGTGGGCCCAGGGGTGTCCCAGCTCCGCCCCCCTAGCTCCCACCTGTGGCTGCTCGTTGGGCCGGGGGTCCAGGCATTC
Organism: Loxodonta africana; assembly: GCF_030014295.1. Lineage (NCBI taxonomy): Eukaryota > Metazoa > Chordata > Mammalia > Proboscidea > Elephantidae > Loxodonta > Loxodonta africana. Next base: position 197,435 of record NC_087344.1, read on the forward strand.
GGGGCGGGGGGAGGGGGCCACTAAGTCTGGGGACTCACAGCGCAGCAAGCTGACACCCCCCCCGCCCCGCCCCCCATGGGCTCAGGTCGGGGTGGGGGTGGTGTCCGGGCAGCCTCCGCGGTAGCTACTGGGGTCCCTGTACTTACCTGCCTAGGGATGGACCGGGACTAAGGGCTCTTCCGCGGGCGCACGGGGGTCTTGGTGCGAAGGCTTGGCGCGGGGACGCGGCCAGAGCTTTTAATACCGGCGGCGACGGCAGCGCAGTCGGACTCATTCACCAGCGGCGGCGGGAAACCGCCCAGCCCGGCGGCCGCGGACACCGTATTCCTCCTAGTACCGCCGCCCTCGTTCTGCACACGCCTCCCCTCGCCTTCTGCCCCCCCACCCCACCCCACCCCCCACCCCCCCAGCCACCCCAGCCAAGGAGCAGCCCGCCGGCGGGTCGCGGGGAGGAGCCTTGCCAGGACCTGGCTGCGGATGGACAGTGGAACGTGGGCAGGTGGCCACGATTCGCTGACCGCCACTTGCTGGCGGATGTGAGGAGCTGGGGACACCACCGGAAACCCCGAGCCTTAGTTCATACCCCACTTGCTGTGGCCCCTTCTGCTCAGGGGAATGACGATGAGTGAAATAATAGCGACAACGCCCATCGCAGCTGAATTTATCGGGCAGTTCTCGACGCAAACTCTCAGCCGTCCTTCCCTCACCCCTTTGGTCCCCACAACCACCCAATAGGTCTGCGCTACCGCTCGCCCGATTTCTAAATGTGGAAGGTGAGGGTTTCTTTCTAGAGCTGAGGGGTGAGCAGCTGCGGATCAAATTCTGCTCCTCCTTTTGTGAGCAAATGTGGACCTAGTGCCCTCAGGGCCAGAACGGTGATCAAGCACCGGGGACATGGCCGTGAGGGATGCAGCTCCCAGCCCTTGTGTCTTGGTGGGAGGGACCAACGCTGATCAAGTACACAGGTAAACAATACAACTGTAGGTATGGTGAGGTCTCTGGCAAGTGCAATAGGAAGCTGCGATGAAGGGCAGGTTGTGCTCCCAGAAGGGAGGAAACAGCACCTGCTTTTCACAGGAGCGAACCAAGGGGAAGGCCCAGACCAAGCCTCTCTTCAGCTCCTGGGCCACAGGTTACCTTGACCTGAGGCCCCTTCTGCCAGCCCTTGTCTCAGATCCTTGTTTATCTCGTTCTTCCCAGCCTCAGTTTCCCCTTCTGGAACCCAAGGCTATCCGTTCCCACATCAGGTCTCTGTGTGCAGTCTGCGAGGAGCCAGCAGGGTAATATATCACCAGGGCCAGCTGAAGCCTGGCACTTAGGATTGTCTGGAAGCCTCCCTCATTCCGGGAATGTCCCCGTTCTGCGTCTTGCTGAGTTAGTCTGGAGTGGCCACAGGGTCAACCGCAGAGGAGGGGGCAGAGGGAGGCAGGTGGGGACTGCCAGAGGCCCCAACCCTGCAATGCTTCCAGTCCACCTTGAAGTGAGGTGGGATTTAGAGTCCTAATGTCCCGATGGGGAAAATGAGGCTTAGGGGGGCCATGACTCCTCTGAGAGGCCTGTCTCAGCTTTTCAACCCAATATTGAGGAGCCCCACTTTGTCTAGATGCAAACTGATGTAGCCCCACAGTCTAATGAGGGAGGCAGGCACCAATGAATGTGTCGTGTCGTTTTGCCACCACCACCTCCAGGAAGTGCACTCTGATTGCCACCCTGGGTCAACCATGCGTCATCATCTGATGAGCTTTTGTGAAAATATCCTAGTGCAACTCCCCAAAATCAAATCCTACTATCCAGCCGCAGTGATCCAACAGCCTGGGATTGGTTCAACGACAGACATTTAGACCAGTGGATCAGAACTGAGAACTCAGGATTAAGCCATCTACAGACAATTGATTTTTGACAAAGCATCAAAGTCAATTCAATGGGGAGAAATACCAAACCAAACCAAACCCATTGCCATCGAGTCAATTTCAACTCATAGCAACCCTATAGGACAGAGTAGAGCTGTCCCATATGGTTTCCAAGGAGCGCCTGGTGGATTCGAACTGCCGACCTTTTGGTTAGCAACCGCAGCTCTTAACCACTGTGCTACCAGGGTTACAGTCTCTTTAATAAATGGTGCTGGCAAAACTGGATATCCACCTGCAGAAAAATGTAACAGGAACTATGCCTCACACCATACACAAAAATTAACTCAAAATGAATCAAAAACCTAAATGTTAAAACTAAAACTACAAAATTCCTGGGAGAAAATTACGAGACCTGATCTTTTGTAAAAATAGAGTAACAAACATTATAGCAAATGCACGAGGAGAAGAATACAAAATAGATAAATGGGACCTCATAAAACATAAAACTTAAGCCCATCAAAAGACATTATCCAAACAGTGGAGAGAGAACCTACAGACAGGGAAAAATCTCCAGAAATGACATATCAGGTAAGTGTCCAATCTCCAGAATTTATAGAAAACTTCAACAAAAAGACAACCCAGTTATAAAGTGAGCAGAGGACACGAACAGAACCTTCACCAGAAAAGACATCCAAGCAGCCAGCAAAAGATGATCACAACCATAAGCCGTTAAAATCATCAGCCATTAGAGAGACGCAAATCAAAACTACGACGAGACACTATCTCGCCCCAGCTAAAATAGCAGCGATTTAAAAAAAGCAGATAATGACAAATGTTGGCAAGGATGTGGAAAGACTGGAACTCCTGCCATTGCTGGTGGGAGTGTAAAGTGGTACAACCAATGTGGAAAACAATATAACGCTTCCTAAAAAAAACAGAAATAGAACTACCCTATGATCCAGCAATCCCACGCCTAGGCATATATCCCAAAAACAAAAAAAAAAACCTGTTGCCGTGAGTCGATTCCAATTCATAGTGACCCTATAGGACAGAGCAGAACTGCCCCATAGAGTTTCCAAGGAGCACCTGGTGGATTTGAGCTGCTGATCTTTTGGTTAGCAGCTATAGCTCTTAACCACTCACTACACCACCAAGGTTTCCCCAAACACCTAAAAATAATGACACCATAGACATATGCACTCCTATGTTCCTAGCTCCTTTACTCACAAGAGCTAACAAATGGAAACAACTAAAGTGCCCATCAGCAGATGAATGGATAAGGAAAATGCGGTACATTCATGCAACCATAAGATCAATAGAGCCTGCAAAACACAGTATGACATGGGTGGACCTAGAAAGGATAACGTTGAGTGAGGTAAGTCAAGCACATAGGGACAAACACTGTATGAGCTCTCTTTTACAAGAAGACAAGCCTAGACATATATAAGGAGACCAATGTTCAATGGTAGTTACCAGGGAGAGAAGGGGAGGGAAGAGGAAGCACTCTAGATGGTAGAAACTTGTTTTTGGTGATGGCAAAAGCGGTAACAAACGTGGGTGTAGTGAGCACACCTTGACCAAAGTAAATGATGTCCCTGAGAAGCGCTCAAGAGAAAAAGATGCTTGTGTTAAAGAAATTGACATATATAATTTGGCAACAATACCAAAAATGACCCAAAAACGATTGTATGGCCACATACATATGTGTATAGGCATATAGATATACAGGCAGTTACAGGTGTATACATAGGTGAGCACAGAAATATCTGTATCTATGTATAAGTACGCACATGTGTGTGCAGCCACATATATCCATAAAGAAGACACAATTACAGACACTTCTCAGACTTAACCAAACACCTTCCAAAATTAATTTTCTGGGTATGAAGACTCAGAACCGTAGTCTTAATGGGACAACTCAGTCAACTGGTGTAATATAGCTCACAAAGTCCATGTCTGCATCCTACTGAGGTGAGTAGCGTCTGGGGTCTTAAAAGCTCGCAAGCAGCCATCTAAGATACAACTATTGGTCTCTATTTGTTAGGAGCAAAAGAGTAAGAAGGTAACCAAACTCTCAGAGAAGAAACAAGTCTACAGGGCTGATAGCCTACACAAACCACGACCTCAACTTTCCTGAGACCAGAAGAACTAGATGGTGCCCAGCTGCCACCACTGATGGATCTGACCAGACACACAATAGATGATCCCAGTTAGAATGGGAGAAAAATGCAGAACAAAACTCAAATTCATGAAAATGGCCAGACTAAGAGGACAACTGAGACCAGAAGATTTCCTGAGACTATCACCCTGAGACACTCTTCAAACCTTGAACTAAAACTACCCCTTGAGATCACCTTCTAAAGAAAAGCAGAGTGGCACACAGAATAAAGGATATCACCCATCAGATCAGTGCTCTACTAAAAAAAACACCTGTATGAGTCCAAAAGGTCAACATTTATTCCAAAGCAAAGATGAGGCGATAAGGGGACAGGGAAACTAGAGAATGTTGACACCAATGTGAAAAACGTAACAATGTTATTAATCAATTTGTGTGGAAACTGTCAAAGAGGAACCTAACTTGCTGTGTAAACTTTTACCAAAAACACGATAAAGTATTATTTTTTAAAAAATGTCCTAGCACAATTCCTTGGTTGACATCCTTTGTGCCAACTGGGCCCGGCACTGCAGAGAGAGGGCCACTGCCATCTTGTCTCTGCATGTCCCCGAGGCCTGGCACGATGGGGACTTCTATAAATATCTATTGGACAAATGGATGAATCAGCACCATGGTAGGAGCGGTGACACTGAGAACGGTGCTCCCTCCTGCAGCAGGTGTAGAGTGAGGAGGGCCCAGGGGCTGTCTCCTTCCTTTGTGCCTATGGGCCAGGCTCAGATCTGGGGGAGGAGGGCAGTGCCAGGCCTCCTGATGAGGGGCTGGCCCTGGGCCTGGATATTGAGGGTTGCTCCCCAACGATCCCTCCCCAGGTGTGTTGGGAGGAGGTAGTCAGTTTATTCTATGCCAAGCAATTCTGGACCCAGCCAGTCAGGTTCGGATCCAGCGCCACCACTTCCTGGCTGCGTGGCTTCAGGCCAGTACCTGAACCTCTCTGGGCCTCCATCCCCTGCATCACACGGCCCTAGTGAAGGTCAATATCTGCAAAACGCCTGGGATGGGTCCCAGAGTGGGAGTGGTGTCAGGTTTCACTGTTTCGTGGCCTCTGCGCACAGATGACAGAAGGGGCTCAGAGTCCGGAGACCTTTGCTCAAGTCTCGCAGAGCACCCTGGAGCCTGCCCCTCACCCCATTGCATTTGGGGACTGGCAAAACTGAGGCTCAGAGGGAAAAGCACACCCCAGGGCTGCCCCAACCTCAGAGGGGTCGGGCAGGGTGGCCCCAAGCCCCCCTTCCAGCTGGTTAGCTGTGTGCCCTGCATTGGTAGACGCCAGCAACCCACGTCCTCCACAAGCTTCCTGCCGCCCTCTCCCTTCCCAGGCTGCAGCAGGCCCAAGGTGAGGACAGAGCCTGGCTCCTCCCAGCCCAGAGCTTGGCAGCCCCATCCACCTGGTGGGCGTGGTCCTCAATCGCCCCCCCCCCGCCCCACCTACACAGGACAAGCATGGGAGGGTCAGCAACAGCCACATGTGGGGGGCAGAAAGGGGAAACTGATGCTAAAAGGCTGCCTTCTTCTGCCTCCAGCAGGCGGACTGCCCAAGGAAGTGTGAGGAGGGGTCTTATGTCAAAAAGGCTGCCATCAGCTCCAGTTCCGACCCATCTTCTCCCGGAGAAAGGAGAGACCCAGGCCCACTGCATCACCAGGGTGCCCTCACGGAAAGGGGAGGGTCCATCACACTTATCTCCAGACAGGGAAACTGAGGCATGAGGGCGTGGCTTGATTCCTCGGGGCAGCCATGTCACTGACTTATGGGGTAACAGACATTAATGCCATCTGTGTCTGTCCTACCCGAGACAGCTTTCAAGAGCAGCTCAGGGAAAGGAGTGGCTTGTCTGAGGTAACAGCTGGGTTAGAGCCCGGTCTCTCCTGGCCCCTCCCCTAGGCTCCCTGAAGGTGAGGCTGGGCCCAGGAGGGTTTGCTGAGTGAATACTGGAAGGTGGAATGGGACTGCAGCCAGGCATCTGAGCTCCAGATCCCAGTCCCCATCCTGCCAGGGTGCCCCGGAGGCTTTCCTGACTCAGGGAGTCGGGGGGCCAGTTGGGGGTTTGAATCCCAGCTCTAGGCGGTGTGGCCCGTGGCCTGGGACAAGTCACCTGCCTCATTGAGCCTTCCTTTCCTTGCCTGCAAAGTGGGGAGAATGTTAGGACCCCAAGTCCCTGCGGTTCTCAGCCCTGCCACAGTGGGGGTGCCTGAAAACAGGGACTATGAGGAGGACAAGGGGGTGGCAGGGCCTGGAGGACAGAGGGCTGTGAAGGAATGGATGGATGAATACATGAAGGCGTTTAGACCCCTCTCTCGCATAAAATTTCTTAAATCTGGTGCTTCTCAACATTCCCCTGCAGCATACCCTCAGCAGCTCTCTCTGGCACCAAGTCTTGCTCGGCTGTGTCCTCTGCCCCCTCCATGTCCTCTGATCTCACATCCAGCCACACTCGCCACCCTTCTGTCCCCTGAATAGCCTATGCTCCACAAGCCACAGGGCCTTTGCACCTGACATTCCTGCCATCCAAAACACTGCCTCTGTGTCATTCCTGCAGGGAAACACTCTCGGACCTCCTGGGACCGCTAAGAATCAGGACTCTCCTTTTCTCAGTTGTCATTATACACTTGGTGATGTGATTCACTGGTTAATTTCACATGACTGTGAGCTCCATGTGGCCAGGCTGGCCTTGGTCACAGCAGATAAGAGGGCTGATGCAGGCTTGTTAAAAAATGTTAAGATGGGTGGGTGGGTGGATGGACAGATGGGTGGATGGATGGATGGATGGAGGATGGGTGAGGGAGTGAGTAGATGGATGTAACGATGTATGGGTGGATGGAAGGATGACTGAACAGAAAGATGCATGGAGGGAGGGAGGAAGGGAGGGAGGGGGAGGGAGGAAGGGGGGAGGGGGAGGGAGGGAGGGAGGGATGGAGGGATGGATGGATGGATGGGAGGATGGATGGTTGAATAAATAAATGGAATGAACGATGGAGGGATAGATGGTTATTAGATTGCTAGATGGAATGATGGATGAATAGTTGGGTGGGTGTGTGGGTGGATAAATGACATGAATGATGGCTAGATGGATGGATGTATAGCTGTTTGATTGATGGATGGATGATTGTTAGAGTGATCGATGGGTTGGTAGGTGGAATGATAAGTGAATGGGTGGGTAGGTGAATGGATGAATGGATGGATGGGTAGGTGTTAGATGGACGGGTGGGTGGATGGCTCTCAGCCTCCAGGTCTCTGAAACTGATGCACCCAAGTCCCTTCTGGCCCTGCTTTTTGAGACTTCACCCCTAGTCAAGAACAGACCAGAGTGGCTTTTATTCCCCACACCCTTATGACAGGTGCCCCAGGGCACGGGATGGGGCCTGCTGACTGCAGAGAGGGCATAGCATCTGCCCAGAAATCCAGACCCCAGGCAGCCTCTGCCCTCAACCTAGAGGCTGTGTGACCCAGGCAGTGACGTGGTGAGGGTGGGTGACCTCCTGGGGAGATGCGCCATGTTTGTGGGAGGATTCAGAGGAGGGCCCTGGGGGAAAACAAGGTCTCTTGGGGGGGGGGAATCCAGAAATAATGTGGGAGAAGGTCTAAAGAATAGAAGTTGGGGTGCTTGAGGCCGAAGCTGAGGGATCAGAATGGGGAGGGAGCAGGGAGGGAGACGGGGAGTCTGAGAGGACTGGCAATGTCTCAAGAAAACAGACGGCTGGGAAGTCAGGTCGTATTTAAGGGAGAAGTGAGGAGCGTCTTTGCCATATATATTTAGGGTATCTGTGAAAGAAAGGTTTGTAGCATTGGGAGATAAACCAGGGTGTTTCCAAAGAGAAGTTGGGGATATATTTGGTAGAGAAGTTGGAGTGTGACTTATTTTGGGATAAAAAGTATGGGTGGCTGAGAGAGATGTTGGGGGACTCTGGGGAGATTGGGATCATCCCACACACACCCCACAACATGGGCACACCCCCAGGTCCGGCTCCCTCTTCTCTGACTCCGGGCCCTCAGCCCTTCGTCTACCTTCTCCAGCACCTGGGAGGCCAAATATGGGGGCCCAGCTTCACCCCCAAGCCTCCTCCTTAGCTTCAACCTGGGGGGCTCATCCCGATAAACTTGTGAGGCCCCTTATGTGCAGGCGGGCTGTAGTTCATGGTTATTCTCAGGTTTAATTACAAACATATTCCAAATGTCCAGTCCAGGGCAGTAGCTGGGAGGACGGGAAAGCTAGTGGGCACGCCGGGCCAGGCAGCCACATCCTCTTCTTCCTCGTCCATGTGGGCAGGGGCACAACATTGCCCCCCACCAACTGTCCTGGAGTCCCCCATCATCCCAGGGGAACCTCAAGGCTGCCCCCACTGTAATGCCAACATGTGCCCAGCCTAAGAACCCCAAAGCACCTTAATTCTCCCCCAAGAAAGCAACTGTGTACCCAGTTTTCAAGAGGAGAAACTGAGCCAGCCAAGGGAGGAAGCCATGGGGCCCCTCACTTTCTCAGGAGAGAAACAGAGTCCAGCCCTGGAGGAGAAGAAATGTGCCTCCCAGCCCCAGACATGTCTGGCACCCAAGGCCAGGTCCCAACACAGAGGACTGCTTTCAATATATTCTTAAAGGCGAGAAGAGGCTCCGTCTTTGGTATATACAGCCTCACTCCAGGTGAAGGGTAGAGGCCGGCTGACCCTGGCCCCCAGGGCTGGCAGAGGAGGGTGACTCCGGATGCTCATGCGGAAGGAAGGAGAGATGGCGGCAGTTCTGGCCTGACCGTGTCCAACAGGCTGAGAGCTCGTAAGGCCACCAGGGGCTCTGGGAACAGGGCAGGACCCACGAGACCCACCACCTGGGGGAGAAAAGGAAGCAGATGTCAGGGGTCAACTGAGACAGTTACCACAATCCCAGAACAGCCTGAGTTCAAGGTCCAGATTCCTGACAAGCTTCTGCCTCAGTGGAACAAAAGGGCTTCACTCCTGGTGAGCTCCAGACTTGGTTATACAGCACAGCCCCCAGGACCCTACTTTGTGACCCAGGACAGCGCCTCAGCCTCTCTGGGCCATCTCCCAGGTGCAAAGCGGGAATCCTGACAACAACACCTTTGCAGGGCCTGGGGCCCAGAAGGGCCTTTTGCAGCTACTATTACTGCCATCGGCATTACTGTTTGGGCCACTAACCCCTTTGGAAATGGAAGGAATCAGGAACCTTTGGCAGGTGAGGAACCTACAGGCCCACAGTGACGCAGATGGTTTTCAGGATTTCATAGAACTCTCCAACCTGAAGCAGACCCCCCCAGCCCATAATCCCCCTCTGCTGGCAGCCCAAAGCCTGGATGGGGGAGGGAGGAGGCTGCGGCAGAGGGGAGAGTGATGCCCAGGGAGGAGGAGGTAGAAGGCGACCGTTGTCATGGAGACTGGAGAGCAGCTCGACCTGGCCCAGAAGCTCCTCTCCTGCTCAGACCTTCAGGGAAATTCCATGGCCCCCTCACCCAGCTCCTGGCCTCCTGCATCCCTGAGTCCTCCCCTGCTCCCCAGTGTCTACCCATGCCGCCCCACCCCCTCCCGGCTCAGCCTCACGCTCCTGCCTGGACACCTGGCTGCCCCCTTGCCCCACAGTCCCTCTCTCTAAGCAGAGGGATCCTGCAGCACCAGACCCACCTGTCTCTCCCCATCCTTCCGCAGCTCCTAGCCCAGCCACCTGGCATCTCACCTTGCCCACCTCGAAGCCACACAGCACCTGCCAGCCCCGTGGGACGCTGCCCCCTCCACCAAGGATGCCCCACTGCCTCCACCCCACCAGCCACAGTCCCAAGCCTCCTCTGGGGTGGCCAAATGCCCTATCATCCTGGAAGGATGCCAGAGCACCCAGCAGGGGCCCCCAAAATCCTCTTTAACATAGAGGTAAACACAGAGTTACCAAGAAATCCAGCAATTCAACTCCTAGATACATGCCCCCAGAGAAATCAGAATGTACGTCACAGAAGAAGTCATACGTGAATGTCCACAGCAGCACTATTCACAATAGCCAAAAAGTAGGAGCAACACAAGTGTCCATCAGCAGACAAATGGATAAACAAGAGAAATCATGCTTGGTAAAGTACAGGGTCAGCAGAAAAGAGGAAGACCCTCAATGAGATAAAAACTATGAGTCGGAATTGACTCAACGGCAGTGGGTTTGGTTTGGTTCAGTTTTCTCAATGAGATGGATTGACACAGTGGCTGCAACAATGGGGTCAACCATAACAGGGATTGTGAGGATGGCACAGGACTGGGCAGTGTTTCGTTCTGTTGTGCATAAAGTTGCTATGAGTCAAAGCTGACCTCACTGCACCTAAGAACAACAATAAAAGGAAATGAAGCCCTGATACACACTACAGTGTGGGTGACCCTTAAAAGCTTCATGTGTATTGACAGAAGCCAGTCACAGAAGGTCACAAATTGAATGGTAACATTTATGTGGTATCTCCAGAAAAGGCAAATCCATAGAGACAGAAAGTAGATTAGTGGTTGCCAGGGGCTGGGGTGAGGGGTAATGAATGGAGTGACTGTTGTTGGGTGTGGGGTCTCTTTTTGAGGTGATGGAATGCTCTGGAACCAGACAGAGGTGCTGGGTACTACTGAGCTGTAACTCTAAGCAGGTGAATTGTACGTACATGAACTGTGTCCCGATTTTTTTTTTAATGACAGAGAAACCTGGCTAGTGGATGGCGGCCCCATACGCACCTGGAGACACCTCGCTCAGGGCTCCCGCTTGACCACGCCACGCAGGTGCAGCTCACTCTCGGCAGCCACAATGGGCTGCCCATTCTGCAGGTGGTAGTCGATCAGGTGGCTGATGCTCTCAAACAGCACATCCTTTGTCCGCACCTGCTGGGCCGGGGGCAGCAGTCAGCACACGGGGACCTGTCAGGGCAGGTGCACCACCCCATCCAGCCACGCTGAGTGGAATCCATATCTTAACAAGCCCTCAGGTGATCCTGAGGCTTGCTGGCAGCTGAGGACCCCTGACCAGTGAATGCCAGGGCTTCAACCACAGATCAGCCTCAGAATCCCAGAGCTCTGACCAACAACTGGTAGTGGGCTGAGTGGTGGCCCCCCAAAAGATGTCACATCCTAACCCCTGGAACCTGTGACTGTGATCTTATTGGAAATAAGGTCTTTGCAGATGTGATTACGTGAAGGATCTGGAGATGAGGAGGTCATCCTGGATTATCCAGGTGGATCCTAATTACAACAACAAACGTCCTTGTAAGATGGGGAGAGGACAGAGACAGAGAGAGGGAGGCCACATGAAAAAGGAGGCAGAGATTGGAGTGATGCTGCCTCACGCCAAGGAACACAAACGATTGCCGGCCACCGCCAGAAGCTAGGAGATGGGCAAATGACAGAGTCTCCCCTAGAGCCTCCAGAGGGAGCCTGGCCCTGCCAACACTTTGACTTCAGGCTTCTGGCCCCCATTATTGGGGAGGACAGATCTCTGCTGTGGTAAACCATCCACTTTGTGGTGACTTCATACGGCAGCCCCAGGAGACCAGTAACCCTGCAATCTTGGAGACACACACCTGAACACTAGAATGCAGAATCTGAAAACCAACCACATCTTAGAACGAGAAAATCCCAACATCACCTAGTGCCGGAAGTGGGCAAAATGCTGAGGGGCCCTCACGTGCATGGCCTGGACTTCTCATGGATAATGCTAGGCTCACAGGGCACCGAGCACCAGGGAGCAGGCAAAGATGCACATCCCCTGGCTCCATGGTAAAATCATATATCTCAATGGCACTGGGGACAAGAACTGGGAATATGCATTTTAACAAAGACTGCAAAGTATCCCCCACGTGTCTGTCAGTTTGTCCTACTGTGTGATTTTCATGTTGCTGTGATGCTGAAAGCTATACCATGGTATTTCAAATATCAGCAGGGTCAACCATGGTGGACAGGTTTCAGCAGAGCTTCCAGATTAAGACAGACTAGGAAGAAGGACTCCTAAAAAATTGACCAGTGAAAACTTTATGAACAGCAGCAGAACACTGACTGACATAGTGCCAGAAGATGAGTCCCTCAGGCTGGAAGGCACTTAAAAGGCAACCGAGGAAGAGCTGCCTCCTCAAAGTAGAGTCGACCTTAATGACGTGGATGAAGTCAAGCTTTCAGGACCTTCCTTTGCTGAGGTGGCATGACTCAAAATAAGAAGAAACAGCTGCACATATCCATTAGTAATCAGAACGTGGAATGCACCAAGTATGAATCTAGGAAAATTGGAAGTCATCAAAAATGAAATGGAATGAAGAAAGATTGATAAACTAGGGATTAGTGAGCTGAGATGGACTGGTATTGGCCATTTTGAATCGGACAATCATATGGTCTATTATGCCAGGAATGACAAACTGAAGGTGAATGTCATCACACTCATCATCAAAAAGAACATTTCAGGATCTGTCCTGAAGGAAAAGGCTGTCAGTAATAGGATAAAATCCAAATGCCTACGATGAAGATCAGTTAATACAACTATTATTCAAATTTATTCACCAACTACTAATGCCAGAGTAGGGGAAATTGAAGACTTTTACCAACTTCTGCAGTCTAAAGTTGATCAAACATGCAGTCAAGATGCCTTAATAATTACTGGCAATGGAATTAGAAAGTTGTAAACAAAGAAGGATCAGTGGTTGGAAAATACGGCCTTGGTGATAGAAACGATGCTAGAGATTACATGACAGAATTTTGCAAGACCAACAACTTCTTCACTGCAAATACCTTTTTTCAACAACAAACTCTGACTATACATGTGGATGGAATACACAGGAATCAAATTGACTGTATCTGTGGAAAGAGATGATGGAAAAACTCAATATCATCACTTAGAAGAAGGCCAGGGGCCAACCAAGGAACAGACCATCAATTGCTCCTATGCAAGTTCAAGCTGAAGCTGAAGAAAATTAGAACAAGTCCACAAGAGCCAAAATTACAACCTTGAGTATATCCCACCTGAATTTAGAGATCATCTCTAAAATAGATATGACTCATTGAACACTAATAACTGAAGACCACACAAGTTGCAGAATGACGTCAAGGACATCATACATGAAGAAAGCAAGAGGTCATTAAAAAAGACAAGAAAGAAGGAAAAGGCCAAAATGGATGTCAGAAGAGACTCTGAAACTTGCTCTTGAACGCAGAGCAGCTAACGCAAAAGGAAGAAATGATGAAGTAAAAGAGCTGAACAGAAGATTTCAAAGGGTGGCTCGAAAAGACAAAGTAAAGTGTTATAATGAAATGTACAAAGACCCAGAGTTAGAAAACCAAAAGGGAAGAACATGCTCAGCATTTCTCAAGCTGAAAGAACTAAAGAAAAAATTCAACCCTCGAGTTGCAATATTGAAGCATTCTGTATGCGAAATACTGAACGATGCAGGAAACTTCAAAAGAAGATGGAAAGAATACACACAGTCACTATACCAAAAATAATTGGTGGACATTCAGCCATTTCAGGAGGTACCATATGATCAACAACCAATCATATTGAAGGAAGAGGTCCAAGCTGCACTGAAGGCATTGGTGAAAAACAAAGCTCCAGGGATCAATGTAATATGCCAACTGAGATGTTTCAACAAACGGATGCAGGGCTGGAAATGCTCACTCATGTATGCCAAGAAATTTGGAAGACAGCTACCTGGCCAGCTGACTGGAAGAGATCCATATTTGTACCCACTCTAAAGAAAGGTGATCCAACAGAATGCAGAAATCATCAAACAATATCATTAATATCATATGAAAGTAAAATCTTGCTGAAGATAATTCAAAAACGGTTGTAGCAGCATATAGATGGATTCAGAAGAGAACATGGATCCAGGGATATCATTGCTGATGTCAGATGGATCCTGGCTAAAAGCAGAGAATGCCAGAAAAATGTTTACCTGTTTATTGACTATGCAAAGCCATTCCACTGTGTGGATCATAACAAATTATGGATAACATTTTGAAGAATGGGAATTGTAGAATACTTATTTGTGCTCATGAGGAACCTGTACATAGACCAAGAGGCAGTCGCTGCAACAAAACAACTGGAATCTGTGTAGTTTAAAGTCAGGAGTGGTGTGTGTCATGGTTGTACCCTTCCATCATACTTCCATCTGTATAGTGAGAAAATAATCCGAGAAACTGGACTATATGAAGAATGTGGCATCAGGACTGAAGGAAGACTCATTAACAACCTGCGTTATGCAGATGACACAACCTTGCTTGCTGAAAATGAAGAGGACTTGAAGCACTTACTGATGAAGATCAAAGACCACAGCCTTCAGTATGGATTACACTTCAACATAAAGAAAACAAAAATCCTCACAACTGGGCCAATAAGCAACATCATGATAAACGGAGAAAAGATTGACATCGTCAAGGATTTCATTTTACTTGGATCCACAATCAACATCCAGGGAAGCAGCAGTCAAGAAATTAAACAACGTATTGCATTGGGCAAATCTGATGCAAAAGACTTCTTTCAGGTGTGAAAAAGGAAAGATGTCACTTTGAAAACTAAGGTGTGCCTGAGCTGAGCTATGGAATTTCCAATAGTCTCATATGCATGAGAAAGCTGGACAATGAATACGGAAGATCAAAGAATTGATGCCTTTGAATCACGGTGTTGGCAAGGAATATTGAATAAACCGTGGACTGCCAGAAGAATAAACAAATCTGTCTTGGAGGAAGTACAGCCAGAGTACTCATTAGAAGCCAGGATGGAGAGACTTTGACCCATGTACTTTGGACATGTTATCAGGAGGGACCAGTCCCTGGAGAAGGGCATCACACTTGGTAAAATAGAGGGTCACCGAAAAAGATGAAGACCCTCAATGAGATGGACTGACACAGTGGCTGCACCAATGGGCTCAAACATAGTAAGATTGCGAGGATGGCACAGGATTGGGCAGTGTTTCCTTCTGTTGTACATAGGGTAGCTATGAGTCAGAGCCAACTCAATGGCACAGAATAACAACAACTTGAAAGTAAACTCAGAAGCTTCTCCAGTTTTAGGATCTTCTAATCTCATCCCTTCTCGAGCTGCTCGAGAAGACAAAGTAAAGTATTATAATGACATGTGCAAAGAGCTGGAGATGGAAAACCAAAAGGGAAGAACATGCTCGGCGTTTCTCAAGCTGAAAGAACTGAAGAAAAAATTCAAGCCTCAAGTTGCAACAGTGGAGGATTCTTTGGGGAAAATATTAAATGATGCAGGAAGCATCAAAAGAAGGTGGAAGGAATACACAGGGTCATTATACCAAAAAGAATTAGTCGATGTTCAAACATTTCAAGAGATGGCATATGATCAGGAATCGATGGTACTGAAGGAAGAAGCCCAAGCTGCTCTGAAGGCGTTGGCAAAAAACAAGTCTCCAGGAATTGATAGAATATCAACTGAGATGTTTCAACACACAGATGCAGCGCTGGAGGTGCTCACTCGTCTATGCCAAGAAATATGGAAGACAGCTTCCTGGCCAACTGATTGGAAGAGATCCATATTTATGCCTATTCCCAAGAAAGGTGATCCAACCGAATGCAGAAATTATAGAAAAATATCAATATCACACGCAAGGAAAATTTTGCTGAAGATCATTCAAAAACGGCTGCAGCAGCATATTGACAGGGAACTGCCAGAAATTCAGGCCGGTTTCAGAAGAGGACGTGGAACCAGGGATATCATTGCTGATGTCAGATGGATCCTGGCTGAAAGGAGAGAATACCAGAAGGATGTTTACCTGTGTTTTATTGACTATGCAAAGGCATTCAACTGTGTGGATCACAACAAACTATGGATAACACCACAAAAAATGGGAATTCCAGAACACTTAACTGTGCTCATGAGGAACCTGTAAATAGATCAAGAGGTGGTTGTTCAGATAGAACAAGGGGATACTGACTGGTTTAAACTCAGGAAAGGTGTGCGTCAGGGTTGTATTCTTTCACCATACCTATTTAATCTGTATGCTGAACAAATAATACGAGAAGCTGGACTATATGAAGAACGGCATCAGGATTGGAGGAAGACTCATTAACAGCCTGCCTTGTGCAGATGACACAACCTTTCTTGCTGAAAGTGAAGAGGACTTGAAGCACTTACTAATGAAGATCAAAGACCACAGCCTTCAGTATGGATTATACCCCAACATAAAGAAAACAAAAATCCTCACAACTGGACCAATAAGCAACATCATGATAAATGGAGAAAAGATTGAAGTTGTTAAGGATTTCATTTTACTTGGATCCACAATCAGCAGCCACGGAATCAGTGGTCAAGAAATCAAAAGATGCACTGCATTGGGCAAATCTGCTGCAAAGGACCTCTTTAAAGTGTTGAAAAGCAAAGATGTCATCTTGAAGACTGAGGTGCGCCTGACCCAAGCCATGGTATTTTCAATCGCATCATATGGATGTGAAAGCTGGACGGTGAATAAGGAGGAGCAAAGAAGAATTGACACCTTTGAATTGTGGTGTTGGCGAAGAATATCAAATATACCACAGACAGCCAAAAGAACAAACATATCTGTCTTAGAAGAAATACAACCAGAATGCTCCTTAGAAGCAAGGATGATGATACTGCGTCTTACACACTGTGGACATGTTGTCAGGCGGGATCAGTCCCTGGAGAAGGACATCATGCTTGGCAAAATACAGGGTCAGCGGAAAAGAGGTGGGTTGACACAGCGGCTGCAACAGTGAGCTCAAGCATAACAACGATTGTAAGGATGGCACGGGACCGGGCAGTGTTTCATTCTGTTGTGCATGGGGTCGCTATGAGTTGGAACGGACCCGACAGCACCTAACAACAACAACAACAGTCTCATTACAGCGACCTGACAGTGAGGGGACTATATGAAGATGGAAGGAATAACCTGTCTCTTCCAACTGTTAGATCCCAGGAAGCTGCACAACCTCCCTCAGTCTGAGTGAGCTCCCCCACACAGAGGCCGAGACAAGGAATCACCATAGCCCTTACCTAAGGGCTCTTCAGAGGATTAACCTGGGTGATGCCAGCTCATAAAAGTGCTTTGTCAACTCTAAGAAGGCTGTTAACCCCCAAGCAACTTCTCACCTGGGAAATAACCTGCAAGCCTAAGGCCCTTGGACACTGGAAAATGCTTCATAAAACCTGAAAACTCCTTGTAAACAGGAAAATGCTCCCTAAACTCCAAGGCACCTTGTAAGTTGGAGAATGCTTGTTGTTTGTTTTCTACCGTTTGCTATCGAGTTGATTCCGACTCACAGCGACCCTATAGGACAGAGTAGAGCTGCCTCATAGGGCTTCCAAGGAGCACCTGATGGATTCAAACTGCTGACCTTTTGGTTAGCGCCCATAGCTTTTAACCACTGCAGCACCAGGGCTCCCGACAATGCTTAGTAAACCCTAAAATGCTTTAGAATCTGGAGAATGCTAAATTGCACGGACTGGAAGGCACCAGCAACTTTAAGACGTATCGTTAATTTCTGTACCACAAGAAAAGAGGGAAAAACCTCCCAATTAAATATTGATGCAGTTCAAAGATGCAATCGATAATAAAAAGAAAATAAATCCAGATTTCAGAAATGCCAAAATGCAAAAAAAAAAACAACGTGTATATTGTTTTTTTTAATTATATTGTAATTGAAGCAATTCAGGAGTAACTTGTAGACTCCAAAAGTCCTCGCAATCTGAAACATATTTTGTACCCTCTAAAATACGTCAGAAACTGAAATACTGTATTCATTACTCAAGGGCATCATTATTCCTAAGGCTTGGTCAGTGACGGTAAAATGTGAAAAAAAAATGCATCTTAGAATCGATGAAATACGGTACTTTGTAAACCCTGAAAGGCTTTGATACTAGGAAAGGTTTTGTAAACCCCAAAAAGCTTTATAGACTGGGAGATCTTTGGTCAGCCCTAACTAATTCTAAACTTCCTGGTACACAGGATAGAATCTGTCAGCATAATGGGCTTTGTCATCTGGGAAATACTTCATAAAATCTGAAGGGCCTCGCAGCGCTGGGCAGAGCAGCTGGAGGCCGGATCGACCTCACCCGAACCCCCGGAGGAAGGGCCCCAAGCACCAGGCACTGAACGAATGTCCAGGTGCCCGAAGCAGACGCAGCTCCCAGGCAGTAAGGGTCAAGGCGGGGTTCTGTGTCGCTCAGGGTGTCTGAAGGATGCTGCTTTTCCTTCCAGAAAACCCACTCCGCATATCCCCATTTCACAGAGAAAGGGACTGAGGCTCACAGAGAAGCCGTGTCCAGGCTGTGTCCCTAGGCCATCTCAGGCCCCGCCCCTGGCCATGATCCCGCCCCCTGCCCTCCCAGGCCCCGCCCCTGGCCATGGTCCCGCCCCCGCCCTCCCAGGCCCCGCCCCTGGCCATGGTCCCGGCCCCTGCCCTCCTAGGCCCCGCCCCTGGCCATGGCCCCGCCCCTGCCCATGGTCCTGCCCCCTGTCCTCCCAGGCCCCGCCCCTGCCCGTGGTCCCGCCCCCTGTCCTCCCAGGCCCCGCCCCTGGCCACGGCCCCGCCCCTGCCCCCCAGGCCCCGCCCCTGGCCATGGCCCCGCCCCTGCCCTCCCAGGCCCCGCCCTCCCAGGCCCCGCCCCTGGTCACGGCTCCGCCCCTGCCCTCCCAGGCCCCGCCCCGACCCCGCCCCTCCTTACCACGCCCTCGGGGTCCACGAGCAGCAGGTGTTTGGGCTGCCCCAGGTGCATGCCCGTCAGCACGTACTGCCCGGGGTTGGTAACGCTGTCACGAACCAGGAAGTCCCCATCCGCTCGAAGCAGTTTCTCCGCCGCCCGGCGGCTCATGCGACCGTGGTACCAGGGCTCCTGGCGCAGCTGCTCCTCCGTGGGGGCGATGGGAGCCCTGCGGGTAGGGGGGCTGGGCCACTGGTCCTCCAAGGGAGGGGGGGCCGCAGCTGTCGAGCACTCGTGGAGCTTCAGGGCGTCCTCGAAGGGTCCTGCAGGCGGAGGACAGGAGAGATGGGGAGGGCAGGGGTCGCGGCGGCAGACTCCTCCTGGGACAAGGCCTGGTGGAAGGGAGCGGCCCAGAGCGGGGACGGCGGGGGGCTGGGAGGAGCAGCTTCCCGTGGCTGACTGATGGAACAGCACTGACACCCGTGTGTTAGCCCAGCTCGGAGTCAGCCCCGTACATGCCATCTGCATGCTTACCTTGTACCCCGTCGCTTTGCCCCCCAGTCTCACTGCCTCAATGAATTATTCAGTATGTCCTCTCGGATTTTGTTGTTGTTAGGTGCCCTCGAGTCGGTTCTGACTCATAGCGACCCTACGCACAACAGAACGAAACACTGCCGGGTCCTGGCCCATCCTCACAATCGTTGTTATGCTTGAGCCCATAGTCGCAGGCACTGTGTCAATCCACCTCGTTGACGGTCTTCCTCTTTTCCACTGACCCTGTACTCTGCCAAGCATGATGTCCTTCTCCAGGGACTGATCCCTCCTAACGACATGTCCAAAGTGTGTAAGACGCAGTCTCGCCATCCTTGCTTCTAAGGAGCATTCTGGTTGTACTTCTACGACAGATTTGTTCTTTTTTTCGCAGTCCATGGTATATTCAATATTCTTCGCCAACACCATCATTCAAAGGCGTCAATTCTTCTTCGCTCCTCCTTATTCACCGTCCAGCTTTCACATCCATATGATGCGATTGAAAATACCATGGCTTGGGTCAGGCGCACCTTAGTCTTCAAGGTGACATCTTTGCTCTTCAACACTTTGAAGAGGTCCTTTGCAGCAGATTTGCCCAATGCAATGCGTCTTTTGATTTCTTGACTGCTGCTTCCACGGCTGTTGATTGTGGATCCAAGTAAAATGAAATCCTTGACAACTTCAATCTTTTCTCCGTGTATCATGATGTCGCTCATTGGTCCGGTTGTGAGGATTTTTGTTTTCTTTATGTTGAGGTGTAATCCATACTGAAGGCTGTGGTCTTTGATCTTCATTAGTAAGTGCTTCGAGTCCTCTTCACTGTCAGCAAGCAAGGTTGTGTCCTCTGCATAACGCAGGTTGTTAATGAGTCTTCCTCCAATCCCGATGCCCTGTTCTTCTTCATATAGTCCAGCTTCTCATATTATTTGCTCAGCATACAGATTGAATAGGTACAGTGAAAGGATACAACCCTGACGCACACCTTTCCTGACTTTAAACCAGTCAGTATCCCCTTGTTCTATCTGAACAACCACCTCTTGATCTATTTACAGGTTCCTCATGAGCACAGTTAAGTGTTCTGGAATTCCCATTTTTTGCGGTATTATCCATAGTTTGTTGTGATCCACACAGTCGAATGCCTTTGCATAGTCAATAACACACAGGTAAACATCCTTCTGGTATTCTCTCCTTTCAGCCAGGATCCATCTGACATCAGCAATGATATCCCTGGTTCCATGTCCTCTTCTGAAACCGGCCTGAATTTCTGGCAGTTCCCTGTCGATATGCTGCTGCAGCCGTTTTTGAATGATCTTCAGCAGAATTTTGCTTGCGTGTGATATTAATGACATTGTTCTATAATTTCCACATTCGGTTGGATCGCCTTTCTTGGGAATAGGCATAAATATGGATCTCTTCCAATCAGTTGGCCAGGAAGCTGTCTTCCATATTTCTTGGCATAGACGAGTAAACACCTCCAGCGCTGCATCTGTTTGTTGAAACATCTCAATTGATATTCCATCAATTCCTGGAGCCTTGTTTTTCGCCAATGCCTTCAAAGCAGCTTAGACTTCTTCCTTCAGTACCATCGGTTCCTGATCATATGCCACCTCCTGAAATGTTTGAACATTGACTAATTCTTTTTGGTATAATCACCCTGTGTATTCCTTCCTCCCTTTTGGTTTTCCATCTCCAGCTCTTTGCACATGTCATTATAATACTTTATTTTGTCTTCTCGAGAGGCCCTTTGAAATCTTCTGTTCAGTTATTTTACTTCATGAATTCTTCCTTTTGCTTTAGTTGCTCGATGCTCAAGAGCAAGTTTCAGAGTCTCCTCTGACATCCACCTCGGTCTTTTCTTTCTTTCCTGTCTTTTCAGTGACCTCTTGCTTTCTTCGTGAATGATGTCCTTGATGTCATTCCACAACTCGTCTGGTCTGCGGTCACTAGTGTTCAGTGCGTCAAATCTATTCTTGAGATGATCTCTAAATTCAGGTGGGATATACTCAAGGTCATGTTTTGGCTCTCGTGGACTTGCTCTGATTTTCTTCAGTTTCAGCTTGAACTTGCATATGAGCAACTGATGGTCTGTTCCACAGTCGGCCCCTGGCCTTGTTCTGACTGATGATATTGAGCTTTTCCACTGCCTCTTTCCACAGATGTAGTCAATTTGATTTCTGTGTGTTCCATCTGGCGAGGTCCATGTGTATAGTTGCCATTTATGTTGGTGAAAGAAGGTATTTGCAATGAAGAAGTCATTGGTCTTGCAAAATTCTATCATTCGATCTCTGGCGTTGTTTCTATCACCAAGGCCACATTTTCCAACTACTGATCCTTCTTTGTTTCCAGCTTTCGCATTCCAATTGTCATGTTAGTATTAGCTTATGTCACAGAAGATGGTGGAGAGATCGGGGTGTCTTGAGGGAGGGGGTGACTCCTTGTGGGACCAGCATGGAGCCAACACACCCACAGTAGAAGAGGGTAGAACTGTTATCTCGGGAAATGAGGAGAGTGTTTTAGACACTTCATACCAGGAAGGAAAAGCCTCCTCCACCAGACTGAGCCCTCTATCAGTCTGGGGCATCCCACAGGGAAAGGAGGAATGGGTTCTACCGTCAGACTAGTCACTGTATCAAGGTGTGAACTAGGCCTACCCCATCAGACTGAGCTTCCTCTGGGAGCAGGCTGTACCTTCCCCCATCAGATTGTACAAATTCATTCAGGGGAGGGAAATAGGCCTCCCCTGTCTGACTTGCCACTCTTTTAAGGCAGAGTCCAGGCCACCATCAGACTGGGTCTCTCCCCCAACTCTGTCAACCTGGAAAGTCCCAAGGGAAGAAGACTGAACGTCCCCCATCAGACAGCATTCCCATAGGGAGAAGGAGGCTGTGCCTTTCCCATCAGACCTCAGAGCTGCATGAGGGGGCCTCCTCTGCCAGAATGGCCACTTTTTGGGGAGCAAAACCCAGGTCTCCCCACTCAGGCAGCCCTCTCCTCTGTGCCCCTCTGGCTGGCCTCCTCCCTCAGTGGGCCACCCCTCCCCCATCCAGCTGGTCTCCCCAACATACGCATGTCAAACAGGTCCTTCTGTGGGCTATCCTCATGCTGCGGGGGCGCCGGCGCCTCCAGCTCCAGGACGTCCAGACCCTGCGTGTTGACGTACAGGTGGTCCTCATAGTCGCGGGGGCCCCGGGCATCTGCCTGCACGTAGCCGTCCCCCGGCGGGGCTGGGGGTGGTGAGGAGGGGTGGCAGGGTCACTGGGGGGAGCCCAGACAAGGGGGCCCTGGATACGGGGGCACAGTGGGGTAAGCATCCACCTTGACCCTTCTCCACACTTGTCTCCCTGCCAGGAACACAGTGACCAGCCTCCCCGGGACAATGTACACCGTGTGCACAGCCTCAAGTCAAAGGTCTTAAAAGGGTGAAATGCCCCATAAACGCCCAGACAGGGACATCAGTAGAGGAAGTGGGCAGGGGTGCTGAGGGGCAGTGAGGTCCTGCTCAGGGAGGGGAAGTTGCCCACCCCAATCCCAAACTCCAGGGCCAAATCTTCCCAGTTTTCAGAAGAAGTCAAAAATCGGATTTTTATGTTAAGTCTCCACATTTAAAAAATACTAACAGTAACTCTTTTCTCCTCGTGATTATGTGATTGACATGATACATCTGTTGCTGTCCAGTCCATTCTGACTCAGCGACCCTACAGGACAGAGTAGAACTGCCCCATGTGGCTTCCAAGGAGCACCTGGTGGATTTGACCTTTTGGTTCGCAGCCGTAGCTCTTAACCAGCTGTGCCATCGGGGTTTCCAACACGATACATAGGAAAGTCTTATTTCTGTGCAGGTTAGCTTCAGGGTTTGCTTTCTTTTCTTTTTTAAATTTTAGTATTGAATGTGCTTCATACTTTTGTTCCCACGGTTCAAATGCCACAACTACAAGCAAGGTATCTGAAGAGGAGTTCCCTCTAGATTCTGCCGGATCCCGACCAATTCACCCTTAAAAGGTGAGGGTGGGTTCTTTGTCCTCTCAGCCGGGAAGCAAAGTGTCTTATCAAACTGTTAGAAGAATAAGTGAGAGTGAGAGTGGCATTCTGGGGCAAGTTCATTTCCATTTCTCTGGACTGGAGCAAGATTGAGTGTCTTTTCCTGGGTGTAAAGGTATTGGTGTCTTTTTTTCTCAAGCGTCTGTTCATGGCCTTTACTACACAACCCGTACACATTACCATCAAGTCAATTTGACTCATAGTGACCCTAAAGATGTCAAATTCAGCCCCAGGGCCTTCAGTTTGCAATCCCTGCTTTATGTAGATTCTATCATTAACCTCACAGAGAACTGGGTTCAAATCCCAGGGCTGTCCTCTGTGACTTGGGCAAGCTAGTCAACCTCTCTGTGCCTCAGTCTTTCCATCTTTAAAACGGGCAGAGTAACAGTAGCTTCTTCATACAGTCGGGGTAAGGATTAAAGCTTTAGAACAGTATGAGTGTTAATTCTGTGCCAGCTTGGGCTGGCTGATGAGGGGCAGAGAGGTTTCATGAAGCCCAACCTTCTTTCCTGGGTGGCACAGATTCTCCCTGCCTTGAGTGGTCAGGGCTGGGTGAGAGGGAACAACCTGGGTTTGGTGGAGTCCAGAGAGTGACAGGAGCTCTTGCATGGGGTGAATGGGTGGTGGAAGAGTTCCTGGATGTTGGAGCTGGGGCACTGACATATTGGTAGGAGTTCTTGGCCAGAGAAATGCAGAAGGCTCGCCAAAAAGCAATCACAGCACGTGGAAAGGCACAGGAGCAGGAAACATTCGTGAGCCCTGGTATTCAGGGGCAAGCAGCCCATGTTTCAGAGAAAAAGCAGATGAGGGCCAGATTACAGTGGCTTCAGATGCCCAGGCAGGCACTCAGTGACACGTGCAATTTAACCCCCAGGCACCGGGAGCCACTACGTGCTCTGACGCTGGCAGTGAAACACCCGTATTATTTGGGAAGATCTAAAAAAAAAAAAAAAGCCTTGCTTGCTAGAAGCAAAGAGGACTTGAAGCACTTACTGATGAAGACCAAAGACCACAGCCTTCAGTATGGATTGCACCTCAACATAAAGAAAACAAAAATCCTCACAATCGGACCAATAAGTAGCATCATAAATGGAGAAAATATTGAATTTGTCAAGGATTTCATTTTACTTGGATCCACAATCAATGCCCATAGAAGCCAAAATAAAAAGAAAGAAATGTGTTGCTGTCTAGTCAATTCTGACTCATAGTGACCCTATAAGACAGAGTAGAACTGCCCCATAGGGTTTCCAAAGAGCAGCTGGTGGATCCAAACTGCTGATCTTTTGGTTAGCATCCAAGTTCTTAACCATTGTGCCACCAGGGCTCCTGCCATGGAAGCAGCAGTGAAGAAATCAAATGACATAATGCATCGGGCAAATCTGCTGCAAAAGACCTTTGCAAGTGTTAAAAAGCAAAGATGTCACCTTGAGGACTAAGGTGCACCTGACCCAAGCCATGGTATTTTCAAGCCTCATATGCATGCGAAAGCTGGACAATAAATAAGGAAGACCAAAGAAGAATTGACACCTTTGAATTACGGTGTTGGCCAGGAATATTGAATATAGCATGGACTGCCAGAAGACGAACAAATCTGTCTTGGAACTACAGCCAGAATGTTCCTTCCAAGCAAGGATGGCAAGACATCGTCTCAGGTACTTTGGAAAGGAGGGACCAGTCCCTGGAGAAGGACATCATGCTTGGTAGAGGGTCATCAAAAAAGAGGAAGACCCTCTAGGAGATGGACTGACACAGTGGCTGCAACAATGGGCTCAAACAGCAATGATTATGAGGATGGCGCAGGACCAGACAGTGTTCCGTTCTGTTGTACGTAGGGTCGCTATGAGTTGGAACCGACTCAACAGCACCTAACAACAATGACGAAAAGCCAACACAGATGTTAGCAAGGCTGAGGAAGCAGGCACACAGCCCTGGTGGGCGAGCAGACGTGATTAAGGTCCGCACTCCGTGACCTACCAACTTGAGGCTCAGCCACCACTGGAGGGACACGCTGGTGGCACAGGAGGCCAGCCAGGATGTCTGTGTAACGGAGGGAGCTAGAAAGATGCCAAATGTCTGTGGGTAGGGGGGCCGAGTGAGTAAACAAACTCTAGGGGTGGGGAATTCTATACAGTCGTTCAGGAGAATCCAACTACATAGAAAGACCCCAAAACTGATGAAGGGAACTGGGCAAGAACCAGAGCGATGCTCATGGATGGTACCTCATGTGGAATAGTTTCTCTGTGCACCTATTTCTGAAAAGTCTGAAAGGAGGCACAACACTATGTTTTAATGATTTGATTATGGCCATGATAAGGGCTACCCAGCAAGACAGCAAGAACAGCACACAGACTTTGTCGGGTGATCAGGAGAGCTTCTCTGAGGAGGCAGCACTTGGGTTGAGCTCTGACATGTGAATAGGATGCCCAGGATCAGAGTGAGCTCTGCCAGGGGGCTGGGGCCAAAAGGGATTTTAACCTGTTCTGTCATTTTTTTAAGGAGCACTGGTGGTGTAACAGTTAAGCACTCGGCTGCTAAATGAAAGGTCGGAGGTTCAAACCCACCCGTGTCTCCACAGGAGAAAGGCCTACATGATCTGTCCCTTAAAGGTTACAGCCAAGGAAGCCCGGTGGGGCAGTACTACTCCCTCACATGGGTCACTATGAGTCTGAATTAACTCAGTGGCACACAACAACAAACTGTTATTTTTAACTTTGTATAACATTGTTCATTTTTCTTACTTTGAACACATTATCAGACAGGAGCAATCGCTGAAAGAGGACTGTGATGGTTAAGATTGTGCGTCACCTTGGCTGGGCCATGATTCTCAGTGATTTGGCAGTTACGTAATGATGTCGTTATCCTCCTTTTTGCGGTATAATGTAATCACATCCATGATGTGATCTGATGTGATCAGTCAATTAGTTGGAAGGGGAGTTCCCTCGGGGGTGAGGCCTGCATCCAGTATATATGGATGTCCCGACAGCTCACTGGCTTTTCTTGTTCTGGATCCTGCATCCAGTTTGTCATCATCAGACCTCCAATTGTGGGGACTTGAGCCAGCAGCCTCTGTATTTCCTGCCCATCTTGAGATTTGTTGTCCTCCACAGCCCATGAGCCAGCAGCCTACTGTTTGACCTGCTGATCTTGGGTTGGACAATCCTGCAGCTATCCTGCAGCTACTGAGCCTCCAGCCTGATGCGTTACCCATGGATTTGGGACTTGCCAGTCTCTACAACAGCATGAGCCATTTCCTTGAATAAATCTCTCTCTCTCACTCTCCATATGTCTGGGGCCCTGGTGGTGCAGTGGAAACCCTGGTTGCATAGTGGTTAAGCACTACAGCTGCTAACCAAAAGGTCGTCAGTTCAAATCCACCAGGCGCTCCTTGGAAACTCTATGGGGCAGTTCTACTCTGTCCTATAGGGACGCCATAAGTCAAAATCAACTCGACAGCAACGGGTTTTGGTTTGGGTGGTTCGGTGGTTAAGAGCTCGGCTGCTTACCAAATGGTTGGCAGTTTGAATCCACCAGCCACTCCTTGGAAACCCTGTGGGGCAGTTCTGCTGTGTCCTATAGGGTTGCTATGAGTCGAAATTGATTCGACCATTGTATACACTGTGTACCTGTGTATAACATGGGGTCCCTATGAGCCTCCAGTCCACAGCACCCAACAACAACAAACAATATAACATGATGCATGAATGCTTGTGGACTTAAAACTCATTCGTTTTGTTGAAACAGAGTACATGGAGGAGGGCTATCAGAGGATCTTTACCAACACAGAACGGGCAGTTGCACCCCTGGACATTTGTTCTCTTGAAGTCTGTGCTCTAGAGCTGAGCTTTCAAGGTGACTCCTTGCACTGTTATTTGTCACACAAATGCCTAGAAACCACCCACATGCCCACAAGCGGGGGGAGATAAATTATGGTCCTTCACACAGTGAGGTACTACACAGTGGTGAAGAAGATGGAGAAGCCTAATGTGGGAGGAACGCCAAGATGGATGGTTAAGTGAAAAAAGCAACACGGAGAGTGTGCCTAAAATACCCACCATCTGTGTAAAAATGAGGGGAAATCGTTGTTGTTAGGTGCCGTCAAGTTGGTTCCGACTTATAGTGACCCTATGTACAACAGAACGAAACACCATCTTCACAATTATTGCTTGTGTTTGAACCCATTGTTGCAGCCTCTGTGTCAGTCCACCTCATCAAGGGTCTTCTTTTTTGATGATCCTCTACTTTACCAGGAAACCCTGGTGGCATAGTGGTTAAGTGCTACGACTGCTAACCAAGAGGTCAGCAGTTCGAATCCACCAGGCGCTCCTTGGAAACTCTATGAGCCAGTTCTACTCTGTCCTATAGGGTCGCTATGAGTCGGAATCAACTCGACGGCAGTGGGTTTGCTACTTCACCAAGCATGATGTCCTTCTCCAGGGACTGGTCCCTCCTGTATCTTTAAATTACTATATCTTTAAATTGGCTTGAAGGTGCATGGAAAATCCTGGAAAAGGAATTGAGAAACTCTAAGTACTGACTAGTAACTTGTTTAAGGAGGTTCCTGAGGCAGATGGAGACAGGCATGAGAAACGATTTTTCACTGAATACCTGTTTATACTCTGTGTTTTGAACCACAGGAATGCATTATCTACCTCCAAAACTGCAAATATGGTCATGTTGTAGGTGAAGTGAAGGGACACAGGAGAGAGACAGTCTGAAGGGGAGGCAGCAGGGACAGGGCCTGGTGGGGCAACAGACCCAAGTACTCGCCTGGCCCTGAAGCTATCCTACCTGTCCCTGAGGGTCCCAGGTCCCACAGTAGGCCGCAGGCATCTTTTCGAGTGGGAGGTGCTCCCTGAAAAAGAGGGGTGTGAGGCCCCCTTGGGATGTGAAAACTCCTCTTCCCAAGCCCAGCACCCCAATCTCCCCACCCCCACCTCCTAAATGTCTGGAGACATGAAGACAGATGGGGGAGCTCAGCCCTCAGCCCTCGGCTCCCCAGAGCTCAGGGGTGCCCACCTCTGCAGCCTCATCAATCTTTCCACTCCAGAAGGCAGCCTACACCCTCCTGCCACTTTGCACATGGTGTTCTCTCTGCCTGGATGCCCTTCTCCACCCTCCTCTCCTGGGCAACTTCTGTTCACCCAACAGGGCCCATCCCAAGCTCTGCCCCACAGGGAAGCCCTCCTAACCACCCAAAAATTCAGCATCCTGACGTGTGTTCCCACCACCATCCCTGGTAGCCTTATCATAGCTGTAACCCAATCATGAATGTAATTATTTATTCAGTGTCTGGGGGTGGGGATGATGTCTGAAATGCTTATGCTATCCGAAGTGTTTGGGATGCGGCTGAGCAAAGAGCCGGCACCAACCTGTGCTACTTTTGTGGATGAGTGGATGGATAGATGGATGCGTGGGTGGATGGTGGATGGGTGGATGGATGCATGAGTGGGTCGGTGGGTGGATGGGTAGATGGATGGGTGAATGGTTCAATGGGTGGGTGAATAGGACAGATGAGTAGGTGGGTGGGTGGATAGTTGGATGGGTGGGTAGATGGATGGATAAGCGGGTGGGTGGGTGGAGGGGTGGATGGATGGATGGATGGATGGATGGATGGATGGATGGATGGAAGGATGGGTGGGTGGATCGGTGGGTGGATCGGTGGGTGGATGAATGGGTAGATAGGTGGGTGGACAGTTGGATGGGTGGGTGAATGAATGGATGGGTAGGTGGGTGGCTGGGTGGTTGGATGGGTGGGTGGGTGGATGGATGGATGGATGGATGGATGGATGGATGGATGGATGGATGGATGGGTGGGTGGGTGGCTGGGTGGGTGGGTGGAGGAGTGGGTGGAGGGGTGGGTGGAGGGGTGGATGGGTGGATGGATGGAGGATGGATGAGTGGATGAATGGGTGGGTGGATGAATGGGTGGGTGGATGGATGGGTAGATGTATGGGTGGGTGGGTGGATGGGTAGGTGGATGCTTGAGTGGGTGGATAGATAGGTGGATGGGTGGGTGGATGGATGGGTGAGTGGGTAGATGGGTGAGTGGCTGGATAGATGGATGGGTGGGTGGGTGGTTAGATGGATGGGTGGATGAATGGATGGGTGAGTAAATGAATGGATGGGTGGGAGTGGGGAGGTGGAAGGATGGATGGGCAAGTGGATGGATGGATGGATGGGTGGGTGGGTGGGTCATTGGATGGGTGGATGGATGGATTAGTGGATAGAAGGATGGGTGGTGGGTGAACGGATGAATGGATGGGTAGATAGTTGGATGGGTGGGCGGATGGATGGGTGGGGCGAGTGGATGGATAGATGGATGGGTGAGTGGATGGATGCATAGGTGGGTGGATGGGTGGATTGTTGGGTAGATGAACAGACAGATGAGTGGGGGTGGGAGGGTGGATGAATGGGTAGGTGGGTTGGTGGGTGGGGGGTGGATGGATGGGTGAATGAAAGGATGAGCGGATGTGTGCGTGGGCAGATGGGTGAATGGGTGGACAAGTGGACAGGTGGGTGGACAAATGGGTGAAAGGAGGGATGGATGGTTGGCTGAGTGGGTGGGTGGATGGATGGATGGATGGGTGGATGTCTAGGGAGGGCACGAGACCCTCCTCTGGGACTGGAGGGAAGAGGAGCAGAGGAAGAGCCAGAGATTAGCCTGAGAGGTCAACCCCCAGGAACATCCCTGCCCCTCCCCCATGAGAATGAGAACTGACCTGGCCAAGGGTGCCCAGGGCGCAGGGCTGTGACAGGGCCAGCCGAGAGTCCACCAGCCCACCCAGGGGCGGCTCCTTCCCGGGGATGCTGTTGTAGTAATTGTGTTCCACTGCCTCTTCGTCCCCCCAGGCTGAGTCCTCCAGCCCAGTCAACCTGTGGAGGAAGCGGACAGACAGCAACGTGGGGAGCCCAGGAAGGGGCCCCAGCCCACAGGGACAGAACTAATTACAGGGCCTCCCGAGGGTTCTTCATGCAGTAGAACCCAAGCTCACAGGGACTCAAACAAGGAGACCTGGATTTGAATCCCGGTCCCCAGCCTGTCCCAGAGCACAGAGCTCAGCATGAAACACTTGTCAAATGAGGAACAGGCCCTCTCTCTCCTCGTCTCTAAACTGGGGACACCTCTCAGGGCCGTGGCAAGAATACCCAGCAGATCCTCACAAAGGCTGGCATCTACCCCTTCCTGTCCACTCTGGCCCACCAGGCAGCTGGGGCCTGGTGCTAAATTTTTACCAGAGCCAGGATATCCTGGGGCCAGGTGGAAAACCCATCAGCAGTGATTGCTATTCTAGAAACTTATCCAACAAGTACCACATGGGGGAGCATGGTCAGAGCAAAGTAGCAGGAGCAACCTGCCTGCCCATCCACTGGAAATGGGGCAAATAAATTCTGGTCAGGCACATAGCAAGCACAACACCATAGACAAAAGGCAGAAAGAGCTCCAGGTGAGGAACAGCCTCCCAGACTCAGTGAGGGAGAAACACCGCGCTTGTCCGTGCATACTCTGTGGTGCTGCTAGCGTTTTCATCATGTATGTATCCTGCATTTCTAATAATTAAAAGATCTTTAAATTGTCATCTCTTCTTTCTCTAGAGCAAAACCAAACCCACTGCCATCGAGCCGATTCCGACTCATAGCAACCCTACAGGACAGAGTAGAACTGCCTTATAAAGTTTCCAAGGCTGTAAATAAATCTTTACGGGGACAGACTGCCCTTTCTTTCTCCCGCTGAGCAGCTGGCTCTTTAGAGCAGGGGCCAGCCTACTGTTTACAGCCGCCAAGCTGGAATGGTCTGTATATTTTTAAACCACAAAACTTTTGAGTGGTTGGGAAAACATCAAAAGACGAACATCCTGCCACATGTGACAATTATATGAAATTCAGATTTCAGTGTCTATAAATAAAGTTTTATTGGCCCACGGCCACACTCACTTGTTCATGTAGCATCTCGGCTGCTTTTGCTGAGTGGCAGAGACAGAGACTGACTGGCCCGCAAAGCCAACAATATTAACTGTCTGGCCCTCTGCAGAACTGTTTGAGATGCCTGGTCTAGATTAAGGATCGTAATAGTCAAAGCAGCTGCGGACTGGGCACCAGACATGGCCCTTTCTTACAGGAACTGGGATGTTGAATCTCCACCTGGACACTGGGAAGCAGGGGCTGGTTTTATCATGGTTTTACAGGCGAGAAAACCAGGAGGTTGAGTGATTAGCCCAAGGACCCAGGGAGAGGAGGGACAAAGCTGAGATTCCAAACCAGGCGAGGAACAGAGAGCTAGGCTGTGCACCTGGGTGGGCCAGGTCAGGTGGAAGGCCAGGATAGGTAGGGGGTGGGTCCACTCACTTCTCCGGGGGCATGACCACCTTGGGAGGGCTGTGCAGGTACTGCTTGAAGCGCAGCTCAAAGGCCTGCCCCACGGTGCTGATGACGCTCTGGGCAAGGCCACCACAGCACTCCAGGATGTGGCAAGCTGCGGGCGTGAGTTACGTGGTGTCAGCGGGGCTACGACTAGCTGATGCAACTCCAACCCACAGGCACCCACCCGACCTCCCAGGGCAGCCTCACCTCTCTGGTTGATAGGGTCCTTGGCGACGTAGGCCACGTAATCTGTCATGTCCTGGAAGAGAGCAACCAGTAGAGCCTGCCCCAGCCACCCCATCCAGGACTCCCAACTGCTCACCCCAGCCACATAGCAAGGAGGGGCCAAGTAGACTTCAGGAAGGGCCCGAGAAGGGGAAGTGGTTCTCAGGGCTGGAGGGGCAAAGGGACTGGAAGTCCCCCCACCCACATTCCAGCCTTACCGTGTCACCACCGGACGCAAAGGAGATGGACTGCATGTGGTGGTTGGCGATGGTCTGCGCGCAGAGAGACACTTGATCAGGGACCCGGAGCAGGCGGACCCTGCAGTTGGGCAGGGGGCCGGTGGGCCAGGGACACAGGGAAGGTGGGAGGGCAGGGCAGGGATGGCGAGACTGCAGCTGGTCTGGGATCCACCAGGATGACTGAGAGTTCAGCTGGGCAATGGAGCCCCCAGCCGGTGACCCCCCAGCAGGGAGAGCCAAGGAGGGTGCTGGACCCCCAAGGTCTCACAGCATGTGTAAGAGGGCAAACCACCCCTCACAGGCAAACAGACACACAGATGCTCACACAGACACACAGAAACTCACAGACACACATTAAAACCCCTGTGACACACAGATAGATACACCAACCTGTACCCCTGCTCGCACGCACAACCAGTCAACAACCAGTTGCCATCGAGTAGACCCCACTCACGGTGACCCCGTGTGTCTCAGAGTAGAACTGTGCTCAGTAGGGTTTTCAATGCCTGCTTTTTCAGAAGCAGATCTCTGGGCCTTTTTCCAGAGCACCTCTGGGTAGACTAAAAGCTCCAATCTTTCAGTTAGCAGCTGAGCATCTTACCATTTGCACCACCCAGGGAGTCCTGACTCACACGATAAGATGCTTACACAAACCAGATGCTCGCACTCACACCCAGACACACACTGGCACACAGACTCCTACAGGAGTAGACCCGAGACTCTGAAGGGCACACCCTCCCGTGCAGACACACTGGCACACCGACTCCTACAGGAGTAGACCTGGAGACTCTGAGGGGCACGCCCTCCCGTGCAGACACACACTGGCACCCCGACTCCTACAGGAGTAGACCCAGACACTCTGAAGGGCACACCCTCCCACGCAGACACACTGGCACCCCGACTCCTACAGGAGTAGACCCGGACACTCTGAAGGGCACACCCCCCCGTGCAGACACACTGGCACACCGACTCCTACAGGAGTAGACCCGGACACTCTGAAGGGCACACCCTCCCACGCAGACGCACACTGGCACGCAGACTCCTACAGGAGTAGACCTGGAGACTCTGAAGGGCACACCCTCCCACGCAGACACACACTGGCACACCGACTCCTACAGGACTAGACCTGGAGACTCTGAAGGGCACACCCTCCCACGCAGACACACACTGGCACACCAACTCCTACAGGAGTAGACCTGGAGACTCTGAAGGGCACACCCTCCCACGCAGACACACACTGGCACACCGACTCCTACAGGACTAGACCTGGAGACTCTGAAGGGCACACCCTCCCACGCAGACACACACTGGCACACCGACTCCTACAGGAGTAGACCTGGAGACTCTGAAGGGCACACCCTCCCACGCAGACACACACTGGCACACCGACTCCTACAGGAGTAGACCCGAGACTCTGAAGGGCACACCCTCCCACGCAGACACACACTGGCACACCGACTCCTACAGGACTAGACCTGGAGACTCTGAAGGGCACACCCTCCCACGCAGACACACACTGGCACACCGACTCCTACAGGAGTAGACCTGGAGACTCTGAAGGGCACACCCTCCCACGCAGACGCACACTGGCACACCGACTCCTACAGGAGTAGACCCGAGACTCTGAAGGGCACACCCTCCCACGCAGACGCACACTGGCACACCGACTCCTACAGGAGTAGACCTGGAGACTCTGAAGGGCACACCCGCCCACGCAGACGCACACAGGCACACAGACTCCTACAGGAGTAGACCCGGAGACTCTGAAGGGCACACCCTCCCACGCAGACACACACGCACTCACACACGCCCCCAAGCTGCCAACGGGCCTGCAGAAGCTGTGAGTGGGAAGATCCCAACTCCTGAACAATCAACTCGCCGCGTCAGTGGGTTTATTTGCATGCTCATTTGCATGGCCCTCCTCTTGCCTACCCTCCCTATTCCCAAGCTCGCTGGTCCCTTTTCCCCACGACCCAGGGAGGGGCAACCCCAAGGCCAGGCAGGGCCAGTCAGTGCACCACACGCCTCCACCCTGTGTACCCCACTGAACGTCCACCCCTTTGCCCCCCCCGCAGGGGACCCTCGAGGCTCTGCCTTTGCCCAGTCCCGGACCATCACGGAAGACCCAGCTCTGCCACTGCCTCGTGGGCAGGTGGCTCCACCTCTCTCAGAGGTTCGTGCCTTGTAGAGTGAGGGCAAGGGGGCAGGGGCTGGGTGGGCCTGGGCAGGGCCTGTGGCCGAAGGACCCGGCCTGTGGCCGGTGGGTGGGGACCCGTGGTTGAGGGGCGGGGCCTGTGGCCGGTGGGTGGGGACCTGTGGCTGGGGGCGTGGCTTGTGGCCGAGGGGCGGGGCGGCCTTACCTGGCGTGTGGCGGGCACCGAAAGGTTGAGGCCGTCGATGGAGATGTTGACCGCAATGCTCATGCCGGCAAAGCGCAGGTTGCTTTTGCCCAGGATGGAGGCCAGCGTCTTGTTGGGGGCCTGGGGAGGCAGGGGACAGCGCCAGGGTGCAGCGTGGGATACGGGCTTGAGCACTGGGGAGGGGCCGCAGAGGGGTTGCCGGCTGGGGCAAGGGTCCGAAGAGGGCCTTGGTGCCCCTCCCCCTACCCCCGCCACCAACTCTGCCCACCAGCCGCACCGGGGCCCCCAGCCCCTTACCCACCTTTTTCTTCCAGGAGCCCCGGACGCCGGGCACAGCCTCATGCAGGCGGTTGATGGCTTCCCTGCGCAAGAGACGGGGCAGGGATCAGAGAGCTCCAAGGGGGTGTGGTGGGGGGACTTTACATGTGAGGGGGCTTAGAGGTGGGGCCTTGGAGAAGATGAGAACTTGAGAGAAGAAGGGGGCTCAGAAATGGGAAGTCGTCAGGAACAGGGCTAAGAGAAGGGAGAGGTCACAGGGAGGGGGCAAGAGTTCAGATAAGCGTGAGGGGCTAAGAGAAGGTTGAGGGTCAGGGAGCTGAACAGGAGAGCAGAGAGAGGGAGATGGGACTGAGAAAGAGGCACAGGAGAAGGGCTGAACATACTTTGAGGCCCTAACTTTTAGTACCTCCAGATATGACCTTATTTAGAAATAGGGTCTTTGCAGATACAA
Source organism: Loxodonta africana (assembly GCF_030014295.1). NCBI lineage: Eukaryota > Metazoa > Chordata > Mammalia > Proboscidea > Elephantidae > Loxodonta > Loxodonta africana. The sequence goes on from NC_087344.1 coordinate 232,547, forward strand.
TTAGCTAAATTAAAATTAGGTCATACTGAAGGAAAAAAAAACAAAAAAACATTGCCATTGAGTCAATTCCTGTTCCTAGCAACCCTATAGGACAAAGTAGAACTGCTCCATAGAGTTTCCAAGGAGCAGCAGGTAGGTTTGAACAGTCGACCTTTTGGTTAGCAGCCAGGCTCTTAAACACTATGCCACCAGGGCCCATACTGAAGTGACGGAACCAAAAAAACCAAACCCATTGCGGTCGAGTTGATTCCAACTCACAGAGACCCTATAGGACAGAGTAGAACTGCCCCATATAGTTTCCAAGGAGTGGCTGGTGGATTCAAACTGCCGACTTTTTGGTTAGCAGCTGTACATCTTAACAACTACACCACCAGGCCTTGTGGGTCCTAATTCAATGACTGGCCTACTTACAAAAACAGTTGCAGTCGAGTAAATCCTGATTTATGATGACTCATGTGTGTCAGAACCATGCATCATATGGTTTTCGACAGCTAATTTTTTAGAAATAGATTACCAGGCCTTTCTTCCAAGGTGCCCCTGGGTGACCTTGAGCCATCGACCGAGCACACGAACATTTTGCACCACGCAGGGACTACTAGAATTACCATGTTGTTGTTGTTAGGTATCGTCAAGTCAGCTCAGACTCACAGCGGCCCTATGTAGAGCAGAACGACACTCTGCCCAGTCCTGCACCATCTCCACAAACACTGCTATGCTTGAGCCCATTGTTGGGGCCACTGTCAACCCATCTCGTTGAGGGTCTTTCTCTTTTTCAATGACCCTTTACTTTACCAAGCATGATGTCCTTCTCCAGAGACTCATCCCTCCTGATAACACGTCCAAAATATGTGAGACAAAGTTTTGCCATCCTCGCTTCTAAGGAGCATTCGGGCTGTACTTCTTCCAAGACAAACTTGTTCATTCTCTGGCATCTTCCCCAACACCACAACTCAAAGGTGTTGATTCTTCTTCGATCTTCCTTATTCATTGTCCTGCTTTCACATGCATATGAGGAGATTGAAAACACCATGGCTTAGGTCAGGCACACCTTAGTCCTCAAGGTGACATCTTTGCTTTTCAACACTTTAAAGACGTCCTTTGCAGCAATATGTCATTTGATTTCTTGAGTGCTGCTTCCATGTGTGTTGATTGTGGATTCAAGTAAAATGAAATCCTTGACAACTCTCTTTTCTCCATTTATCATGATGTTTACTGGTCCAGTTGTGAGGATTTTTGTTTTCTTTATGTTGAGGTGTAATCCATACTGAAGGCTGTGGTCTTTGATCTTCGTCAGTAAGTGCTTCAAGTCCTCTTCACTTTCAGCAAGCAAGATTGTGTCATCTGCATAAGGCAGGTTGTTAATGAGTCTCCAATCCTGATGCCACATTCTTCTTCGTATAGTCCAGCTTCTCAGATTATTTGCTGAGCATACAGATTGAAGAGGTATGGTGAAAGGATACAACCCTGAAGCACACCTTTCCTGACTTTAAACCACACAGTATCCCCTTGTTCTGTCCAAATGACTGCCTCTTGGTCTATGTATAGGTTCCTCATGAGCACAATTAAGTGTTCTGGGAATCCCATTCTTCGCAATGTTATCCATAATTCGTTACGATCCACACAGTCAAATGCTTTTGAATAGCTAATAAAACACAGGTAGACATCTTTCTGGTATTCTCTGTTTTCAGCCAAGATCCATCTGACATCAGCAATAATATCCCTCATTCCACGTCCTCTTCTGAATCCGGCTTGAATTCCCGGCAGTTCCCTATCAGGGTACTGCTGCAGCTGTTTTTTAATTATCTTCAGCAAAATATTAACTTGCTAGGCTTAAAAGACAGCCAATTCCAGAGCTGAGGGAAGATCCCACCACCACCAAGGAAGGAGAGCAAAGAACAGAGGGTGTCCTTTGAACCCAGGATCCCTGCTTTGAGAAGCTCCTGGAGCCAGGATACCAAGGGAGAGAACTGTAACACTGAAGACAGTGAGAAGTGGTGGCAGAGAAGTGGCAGCAATAGAAGCAGGAGACAGTACGGTGGGCCAGGAGCCCACGGATCAAGAAAGCTAAGCGCCTTCTGGCCGAGGCGGAGTGGGGAGACTTAGGGCATTTATTAACAGAGCTAAAAGAGCTTTGTAACACTTGCCTGAGCAGGCCGGAGGCCAGGCCAAGGGGCCGAGAGGTCAACGGGCCAGAGAGAGACCTGTCTGAGAAGAGGCTGTCCTGAGGGAAGAACTGTATTCTCAGAGTTCCTAAACCTGAGTCATAACCTGTTACTTCCCCAATAAACCCCATAATTGTGAGTATGGTCTGTGAGTTCTGTGTGGCCATTGCCATGGATTATCCAACTCAGCAGAGAAGTAGAAAGCGCCATGGGAGGGACGGTTGGTGTCAGAATTGGTAAAAAGGTTGGAGAGAGAAGGCATGTCTGACCTCGGCTTCGCAGGAATCAGCCTTGGCTTGTGGATCGTGATTCACCTTCCTCCTTGTGAAGTTAGAGGAGGCCAGACACCTCCGTCATACTATTTTTACAGCAACAGCACATGTCATCATAATACTTTACTTTGTCTTCTCCAGCCACCCTTTGAAATCTTCCGTTCAGCTCTTTTACTTCATCATTTCTTCCTTTTGCTTTAGCTACTCTACGTTCAAGAGGAAGTTTCAGACTCTCTTCTGACATCAATTTTTGTCTTTTCTCTCTTTCTTGTCTTTTTAATGCTTTCTATACATATGATGTCCTTGATGTTATTCCACAACTCATCTAGTCTTTGGTCATTAGTGTTCAATGCATCAAAACTATTCTTGAGATGGTCTCTAAATTCAGATGGGATATAATCAAGGTTGTATTTTGGCTCTCATGGACTTGTTTTAATTTTCTTCAGCTTCAACATGAACTTGCATATGAGCAATTGATAATTTGTTCCACGGTCGGCCCCTGGCCTTGTTCTGACTGATGATATTGAGCTTTTCCATTCCTCTCTTTGTAATCAATTCAAATTGTCTCAGATGTAGTCAATTTGATTCCTGTGTTTTCCATCTGTTGAGGTCCACATATACAGTTGCCATTTATGTTGTTGAAAAAAGGTACTTGCAATGAAGAAGTCATTTGGTCTTGCAATATTCTATCATGTGATCTCCAGTGTTGTTTCTGTCATCAAGACCACATTTTCAAACTACTGATCCTTCTTCTTTGTCTCCAACTTTTGCATTCCAATCACCAGTAATTATCAATGCATCTTGATCGCATGTTTGATCAATTTCAGACTGTAGAAGTTGGTAAAAATCTTCAATTTCCTCATCTTTGGCCTAGCGGTTGGTGTGTAAATTTGAATAATAGTTTTATTAGCTGGTCTTCCTTGTAGGCATAATGGATATTACCCTATCACTGACAGCTTTGTATTTCAAGATAGATTTCGAAATGTTCTTTTTAAGGATGAATGTGATGCCGTTCCTCTTCGAGTTGTCATTCCCGACGTAGTAGACCATATGATCGTCCGATTCAAAATGGCCAATACCCGTCTATTTCAGCTCACTAATGTCGAGGATGCCTGTTTGTGCATCCCATTTCGTTTTTGAAGACTTCCAGTTTTCCTAGAGTCATACTTCATACATTCTAGGTTCATATTATTAATGGATGTTTGCAGCTGTTTCTTCTCATTTTGAGTCGTGCCACATCAGCAAATGAAGGTCCCGAAAGCTTTACTCCATCCACGTCATTAAGGTCGACTCTACTTTGAGGAGGCAGCTCTTCCCCAGTCATATTTTGAGTGCCTTCCAACCTGGGGGGGGGGGCTCTTCTTCCGGCACTGTATCAGACAGCATTCTGCTGCTATTCCTAAGGGTTTTATTGGCCGATATCTTCAAATGTAGACCACTAGGTCCTTCTTCCTAGTCTGTCTTAGTCTGCAAGCTCCGCTGAAACCTGTCCACCATGGGTGACCCTGCTTGTATTCGAAAAAATGGTGACAAAGCTTCCAGTATCACAGCAACACCCAAGCCACCACAGTATGACAAACTGACAGACGAGTGGTGGAGATTACCGTTAAAAAAAGAAAAAAACCTGTTGCCATCAAGTCGATTCTGATTCATAGCGACCCTATAGGACAGAGTAGAACTGCTCCGTGGCGCTTCCAAGGCGTGGCTGGTGGATTCCAACTGCCGACCTTTTGGTTAGCAGCTGTAGCAAGCCACAGCTCTCAACCACTGGGCCACCAGGGCTCGAAACACTGAAGTCCCACCAAGATATGAACTTGAATCACTGGATTAAGAGTCCAGAGTGCTCACGATTACACCATGGAACCGCTAAGAATTACCACATGACCCACTAATTCCACTCCTGGGTGTGTACCCAAGAGAAATGAAAACATATATCCACACAGAAACTAGAACACACATGTTCAAATCAGTACTATTCATAACGGCTGAGAAGTGGATAAATGGATACACAAAATGTGGTCCATCCATACAATGGGATATCATTCAGCCACAAAAAGGACAGAAGTACTGAGGTATGCTACGACATAGATGAACCCTGAAAACACCATGCTCAGTGAAATACGCCAGACACAAAAGGCCATACGATGTATGACTCCACTTCTGTGAACTGTCCAGAACAGGCAAACCCTTAGAGAAAAAGGTGGATTAACAGTTGTCCAGGGACTGAGGAGGAGGAATGGAGGGTGACAGGTAATGAGCATGGGGTTTCCTTTTGGGGTGACGAGGATGTTCTGGAACTGGGGGTAGAAGTGGGAGTTGCACACCTCTATGAATGTACTAAAAACCACTGAATTGAGCGCTTTAAATGAGTGGATTGTACGGCATATGAATTACATCTCAATAGAGCTGTTTTTAATAAGTCTACAGTGAGCAGAATAAATCCATTTTCATACACAAAACAATGCCTCTTCCTCTAAACCCTGGTTGTCACAGCTGTGTGACCTGATCCAGGCAGCTCAGGGCACCTTGAGGGTAATGTCCCTTCTCCAGGCTGAAGGGAAAGGGAAGGGAAGGGAGATGCTGTACCCACCCTTTGGGGCTCCCAGGTCCCTCCCAACCCTGAACCACAGAGGGGACCAGCCATCAGCTCCCAGTCCCTAGGACACACTGGGAGCTGTTCACAAACACCCCTGATGTAATCTGCTCCGCATCCTGTGAGGGCTAGGCTGTTACCCCAGTTTGCAGAAAAACCTGAGGTCTGGAGAGTGGGCAGGGCCTGGGCCAGGATTCAGACACAATCCACCAGCCTTAGGTCCATCTTAATCCTGGGCAGCACTGTTCCCCAAACTGGAAAGGGAGTTCTTGCTGAGTCAGCTGTCCTCGGATTCCACCCACCAGTCAGCTCTGATCCCACTTCTCCCATCCCTTGCAAAGCCTCACATAGGCCCTACTCGCCAGGAAGACCTGAGACTTGAACACCAGGCAGTCCAACCCCCCGTCTCAAAGGCTCACCTGGTAACCTGCGTGCGAGTGTTAAAATCCAGGGAGCGCATGGAACGGAGAACTTCAATGCAGCCCATGTACTAAGGAGGAAAAGGAAACAAAGCGTTAGAAGGCATGGTCTAAGCACCAGGCAGAAGAACCCATCTAGGGACTTAGAATTGAATCAAAAGTCCTCACTCTTCACCCTCCTCTCTCACCACCCCCTGGACTCCAGTCCTTCTCTGTCCCTTGAAAATGTCCAGCCTTGTTGCCTCAGGGCCTTTGCACCTGCTGTTCCTGCTGCTGTTCCCTTACCCCTGCTATTTGCAAAACTGGCTCCTTCCTCATCTTTATGGCTCACGTTAAATGTCACCTGCTCAGAGCTGCCTTCCCGGACTCTGAGTAGGTTCTTTCCATTACTCTGCTTCACAGAAGCCTGATTATTTCCTCCCGAGACTCCATCATACTGCCTCTTATGTATTATCTTTCTCTTCCTCCAGAGCATGAGCCCACAAGGGCAGAGATGGTGGGGATTTCTTCACATCTATACCCCCAGCAACAGCACGGAGTCTGGCACATGGTAGGTGCCTGTCAGATGTTCATTCGAGGGCTGAAAGTTTGCAAGTCCTTGGTCTAGACCTGTGCTATCTAACAGGGTAGCTACTAGTCCTAAGTGGTTATTTAAATTTTGTTTTGCTGTTGTTGAGAATATTCACAGCAGAACATACACCAATTCAACAGTTTCTACATGTACAATCCAATGACATTGCTTACATTCTTCCAGTTGTGCAACCATCCTCACCCTGCTTCTCTGAGGTGTTCCTCCCCCATTAACATAAACTCACTCCCCCTAAGATTCCTATCTCAACTTTCGAGTTGCTTTTGTCACTTTAATGTCATACAGATAGCTCGTAAAAGAGTATAATGCTCAAGGCTAAACCAGGTAAGCTAAACTATTGTTTGGTAAACAGTGAAGTATTATAATGACATGTGCACAGACCTGGAGATAGAAAACCAAATGGAAGAATGCACTCAGCATTTCTCAAGCTGAAAGAACTGAAGAAAAAAATTCAAGCCTCAAGTTGCAATATTCTATGGGGAAAATACTAAACGATGCAGGAAGCATCAAAAAAAAAATTGAAGGAATATGCAGAGTCATTATACCAAAAAGAACTGGTCAACACTCAACCATTTCAAGAGGTGGTATATGATCAGGAACCGATGATACGAAGGAAGAAGTCCAAGCTGCCGTGAAGGCATTGGTGAAAAACAAGGCTCCAGGAATTGACGGAATATCATTTGAGATGTTTCAACAAACTGATGCAGCGCTGGAGGTGCTCACTCGTCTATGCCAAGAAATATGGAAGACAGCTTCCTGGCCAACTGACTGGAAGAGATCCATATTTATGCCTATTCCAGAGAAAGGTGATCCAACCGACTGTGGAAATTATTGAACAATATCGTTAATGTCACATGCAAGTAAAATTTTGCTGAAGATCATTCAAAAGCGACTACAGCAGTATATCAACACCGAACTGCCAGAAATTCAAGCCAGGTTCAGAAGAGGACGTGGAACCAGGGATGTCATTGCTGATGTCAGATGGATCCTCCTTGAAAGCAGAGAATACCAGAAGGATGTTTACCTGTGTTTTATTGACTATGCAAAGGCATTCGACTGTGTGGATCATAACAAATTATGGATAACACGGCGAAGAATGGGAATTCCAGAACACTTAATTGTGTTCATGAGGAACCTGTACATGGATCAAGAGACAGTTGTTCGGACAGAACAAGGGGATACTGTGTGGTTTAAAGTCAGGAAAGGTGTGTGTCAGGGTTGTATCCTTTCACCATACCTTATTTAATCCGTACACTGAGCAAATAATCCAAGAAGTTGGACTATATGAAAGAGAACGAAGCATCAGGATTGGAGGAAGACTCATTAACAACCTGCGTTATACAGATGACACAACCTTGCTTGCTGAAAGTGAAGAGGACTTGAAGCACTTACTGATGAAGATCAAAGACCACGGCCTTCAGCATGGATTACACCTCAACATAAAGAAATCAAAAATCCTCACAACTGGATCAATAAGCAATATTATGATAAACACAGAAAAAACTGAAGTTGACAAGATTTTATTTTACTTGGATCCACAATTAACACCCGTGGAAGCAGCAGTCAAGAAATCAAACGACATATTGCATTGGGCAAATCTGCTGAAAAGATCTCTTTACAGTATTGAAAAGCAAAGACCTTACCTTGAAGACTAAGGTGGGCCTGACCCAAGCCATGATGTTTTCAATCACCTCATATGCATGCGAAAGCTGGACAATGAATAGGGAAGACCAAAGAAGAATTGACCCGTTTGAATTGTGGTGTTGTAGAAGAATATTGAATACACGATAGACTGCCAAAAGAACAAACAAATCATGTCTTGGAAGAAGCAAGACTGCCCCTTAGAAGCAAGGATGGCAAGACTATATCTCGTATACTTTGGACGTGTTATCAGGGGGGATCAGTCCCTGGAGAAGGACATCATGCTTGGTAAAGAGAGGGTCAGCAAAAAAGAGGAAGGCACTCAACAAGATGGATTGACACAGTGGCTGCAACAATGGGATCAAGCATAACAATGAGTGTGAGGATGGTGCAGGACCAGGCAGTGTTTTGTTCTGTTGTACACAGGGTTGTTATGAGTCTGAAGCAACTCGATGGCACTTAACAACAACAACATTGTTTGGTCTTAAGAAGACTTTAGGGGATATTTTTGGTTTAATTTTTAAAGATTATCTCAGGGCAATAGTTCCAGGGATCCATCCAGCCCCCATGGCTCCAGAAAGTCTGGAGTCCATGAGAATTTGAAATTCTGTTCTGTACTTTCCCCCTTTTGATCAGGTTTCTTCTATAGAATCTTTGGTCAAAATGTTCAGTAATGGTAGCCGGGTACTGCTCAGTTCTTCTGGTCTCATGGTAAAGGAGGCAGTTGTTCATGCAAGCAATTATCCCATATTCCATTTCCTCTTCCTATTCCTGACTCTCCTTCTTCCTCTGTTGCTCTGGGTGGACAGAGACCAATTGCCATGCCTGGGATGGCCACTTGTAAACTTTCAAGACCCCAGGGACTATGCAAAGAACTAGGAAGTAGAACAGAAGCACTGAACACATGAGGCCAATTTACTGGGGTATCCCATGAAACCATGACGCTAAACCTCCAAACTAAGGAACAAAATCCCATGAAGTTTTTGGTTGTGGATAAGTAGCCTCAGCAGCTACTTTTTTTTTTTTTTTTTTTTTGTCATTGTTGTAAATACAACTATCATACAACTTTTGCCAGTTCAACTTTTTACAGGTGTACAACCTATTACAGCAATTATAACAATTGGCTATGCAACCCTACCCTTAATCCATGTGATTTTTCCATCACTGTTAACCCTCCTTTCCCCTTGCCTTCTGTCTCTGGTAACTACTGATAAACTTCAATTTCTGTTTGCCTTTTCCTGTCTTTTTATGTAAGTGACGTCATACAATATTTGTCCTTTAGTGACTGACATATTTCAATCAGCATAATGTCTTCAAGCTCCACGCATATTGTAACATGTATGAAGACTTCCTTCCTTCTACTCGCTGGGCAGTATTTCAGGGTCTGTATGTAGCACATTTTGATCATCCATTCATCTGTTGATGGGCATTTAGGTAAATGTAAATTTTAACTGAAATTAAATAAAATTAAAAATTCCTTCTGGAAAAGGCAAAACCATAGAGACAATGAAAAGATTAGTGGTTGCTAGGGGGTCAGAGGGAGGGGGAGGGATGGGTGCGTGGAGCACAGGGCATTTTTAGGGCAGTGAAACTATTCTGTCTATTACTGCCGTGGGTGACTTAGGACATGTATCTGCCAAAACCCATAGCACTGCACAACACCAAGAGGGAACCCTCATGGAAACTGTGAGTTTAGTTAATAATACTGTATTATTGGCTCCTCATTTGTAACAATGTATTACAGGAATGTAAGATGGCCTTAAGAGAAACAGTAGAAAATGGGGAGGGGCATATGGGAATTCTGTATTTTCTGCGGAATTTTTCTGTAACCTAAAACTGCTCTCGGCAGGAGAGCTGTGGGATGCAGACCCCCAATTCTCCTAAAGAGACCAGGCTTAATGGTCTGACTGAGACTAGAAGGACCCCGGTGGTCATGGTCCCCAGACCTTCTGTTAGCCCAGGACAGGAACCATTCCCAAAGCCAGCTCTTCAGACAGGGACTGGACTAGACTACGGGATAGAAAATGATACTGGTGAACAGTGAGCTTCTTGGCTCAAGTAGACATGTGAGACTATGTTGGCATCTCCTGTCTGAAGCGGAGATGAGAGGGCAGAGGGGGTCAGAAGCTGGCCGGATGGACATGAAAAGAGAGAGTGGAGGGAAGGAGTGTGCTGTCTCATTAGGGGGAGAGCAATTAGGCATATATAGCAAGGTGTATAAAAATTTTTCTGTGAGAGCCTGACTAGATTTGTAAACTTTCACTTAAAGCACAATAAAAAATTTTTTAAAACTGCTCTCAGAAATAATCTATTCCATGACGGAATATATGTAGTTCAGTGACAGTGATATATATATATCACAATTTAAAAAAAAAAGTCTATTAAAAAGAAAAAAAAGTTAATTCCATTCCTCAGTCATATTAGCCACATTTCAAGCGCTGGATGGCCATGCATGGCTGGTGAGGATGACCAGATCAGAGCGCGCAAATACAGAACATTTAATCAGTGCAGAAAGTTCGTTTGGACAGTGCTGGTCTGGACCCCTGGTCGGCAAACTACAGCTCTTGCTGCCTTTTTTTGCTAATAAAGTCTTATGGGGCTGTGGCTATGCCCTTTCATTGCACACTGTCTACAACAGCTTTCACCAAAAGTAGGGCTGAGGTCTCAGGACAGAGACCTCCTGGCCTGCATAGCTGAAAATATTGGCTCTTTGGCTCTTTACAGGAAAAGGTTGCAAGGATCCTGGACACCCAAAAAGTCAAGGTCATGGGAGGGTGTAAGCGGTGTTCAGGGACTGTTCTATAGAGAGAGCAAAGAGACATAACAACCAAGTGTAAACATGGTTGGTCCTGGCCCCAGAGAGCTAGCCCGGGGAGATGTGAACACAACCTCCGGTTCCAAGCCATTCTGGAATCACTAATCATTTTTCTAGATGTGATCTGGGGCTGTGGGTGTGTGGGAGACACGAAGGTGTTTACAGGTGTGCCACCGTGGGCGGAGTCCCTGGGTGCTGCAAACAGTGAAGGCCATAGCTGCCAACTGAAAGTCGGCAGTTCAAGTCCACCAACAGCACCCTCAGGAGGAATTCCTGTCAATCCGCTTCCAAAACCTTAGTCACTGAAAACCCTATGAAGCACAGTTCTCTGACACACGTGGGGTCTCCACGGCAAGCGGCACTAGTGGGCAGCTCGCTTTCTAATGGTTTATCAACGGCTATTATGTACAGGAGTCGATATACTGAGCAGAGAGCGCAAAACTCGAAGAGTCCCAGGTGGAGGACACGGGGATCCACTGATCCGGCTTTTCTGTCTGTGTGAAAAGGTTCCCAGTAACACTGGGATAATGAACAAAGGCCGGTGTCTCTCAAGTCTCAGCTTCCCCGGCGGTCTGGCTGGGCATCGGCCCCTTTCCAGATACCCCTTCTCCCACGAGTCCACACCCCCATCCCAGGCCACGGTCTCAGCGATCCGATCATCTGCCTTGGAGCCTTTAGGGGCGGTCTGGGCGTTCCTCTCCCGGGGACACAGCAGTGCACCCTGGGGTCCTCACTCCTGGACTTTCCCTCCCTGCCGAAATAGGGGTGCTACCCTGCGCATGCGCGTCCCCCTCCCACCTGCCCTCTCCCCGCCCCTCCCCACGTGACGCCGTGGGAACCTGGACCCCAGCGTCTCCCCGGCTGGAGATGGGGGTCCGAGTGATGGGGAGAGGAGGGAGGATGGAGCGGGGAGTCGGGTTCTTGGGGTCCGAGGGATGCCAATGAAAGGAAGTGGGGTAGCCCCAGTACCCGAGGCCCGGGGAGGCCGCGACCGCGGGTCCTGGTCTGCGCACTCACCCGCACGATGTAGGAGACCCCGGGCCCCAGGACCCGGGCATCCGGGTGCAGCCAGCCGTGCGCCGGCTTGTGGATGAAGCTGCCCTTGCGGATCCATTCCGCCGCAGAATCCGGGGGGCCCGCCGCTCCCTGCGCGCCCCGCGACCCCCGCGCCCCCGCCGCCCGACAGCGGCTCAGTGCTGGCAGGGGACACTGCGCGGCACAACGCGGCTCGCAGGCGCCCAGGACCGCGGCCGCCAGCGCCGGAACGCCCGCCGAGCCCGCCGCCTCCGGCTGCGGTTCCGCGTCCCCCGCGTCCCCCGCGCCCCCCGCTGCCACCGCCGCCCGCGGCGCCGGGGGCCCGCGACCCAGGAAGCCACCGGGGGCAGCAAACTTCCACTGGGGCATACGCGGCAGCAGCGCGCAGAAGGTGGTGGGCGCCTCGGGCTCGGGGGGCGCGGGGGGCGCCGGGGGCGCGCGCCCGCCCGGACCCTGCGTCATGGCCGCGGCCGCTGAGCGAGCCCGACCGGGCGTTGAGCCTGGCCAAGGAGGCCGCCGGCTCCCGCCCGCTGCCGCCAGTCCCTCCCCGCCCCCGGCCCGGTGATGTCATCCGCCCGGCCCAGCGCGCAGCCGCGGGGGGCTGCACCCCTGGGACCCCGGCCCTCTGCTCCGCAGCGCCCGGGGAAACTGAGGCCCGCCTAGGGCTCGGGCGTTGGCCCGCATTCGGCAGCCGGGGAAGGGAGGGTCCAAGGGATACCAAGGAAAGGAAGTGGGGTAGCCCTAGCACCCCCCGCCGCCCAGGTTCCTAAAAGGGCAGGGCTGGAAGACCCCATTCTTCCCCTGTTGACCTATGGGAAAACTGGGACCTGGCGAGGAGCGGAGGTGCAGTCCGGGGAAGAGAGAGCCGAGTAGTCTAACGTCAGCCCCCTCCCTGACCACTGTTCAGGCCGAAAGGTGCCTAGAAATCCCTCCCTGCTTCGTTTCCTAGGGGGAAACTGAGTCCTAGAGAGAGGAAGGGGCGCACCCAAGGTCACGCAGCTGAGGCTCACACCCGGAGGGCCGGGCTTGGGCCTGCTGGGTCAAGGAGGAGCACTCAGAGGGCCGGGTCCCTCCTCCGCCCATCCCTGGGCCTCGGGCTGTGGGTCACAGCCCCTGCTCGCCCCATTTCCGGGGAGCTCTGTCAGGCATCAGCTCAGCGGAACCCTCGGGCCTCAGGGACCCTCAGTTCTCCGCCCCGCCCTCCAGGCTTATTTTTTGCACTAGGTAAGGGGGTGTCACTGTCACCCCAGGACCCAGCTTCCTGGCCCCTTATCTTCGCCGGACTCCCTTCTGCCCCACCCCCCATAAGGGCTGACTGCCGGGAAACAAAAGGAGGCGACCGGCGCTGGGGCAGGTGGTGAGCGAGGGAGAGAGAGCCGAGCCGAGCAGATCGATAAATCAGAGCGATGAGATCACAGCCCGGCGCCGCCCTCGGACCCAGGGGAGGAGGAGGCAGCGCCGGAGGGCAGGGGGAGGCAGTGGGGGCGAAGGGAGGGGGGAGGCGGTGAGGGGTGTAGGAGAAGACAGCAAGGGGAGGGGGAGGTGTGGGGAGGACACCGGGAGGCCATAGGGGGCCGGTGGGACCGGGAGGCGCGCGCTGCCCCGATTGGCGGCTGAGGGCGTCGCGGCTGGTGCCCCAGACTCTGGCGTCTGTGTTCAACCAGGGGCCGAAGGCCGGTGGGTGGAGGGCGTCTGCTCCTTCTGACGGCCAGGGGTCCTGGGCGTGGATGTCTGTGTCCGGGCCCCACATCTAACGTGTGTGCTTCGTGTCAGTATTGGGGGGCTATGTAAAAGTGGATCGCAGGAGGGTTGCGGTGTGTGGGGACGTGTGTGTACAGTGTGGACAGGTGTGGACAGGTGTGAATGAGGCCATGCATGTGTGCAGGGGGTCCGTGTGTGTGTCAGTGTCTGTGTGGAGGGGGTCCCTGTGTGTCAGTGTCTGAGTGGGGGGACCAGTGTGTGTGTCTAGCAAAGGATTGTGTGTTCAGGCGTGCCAGCCCCCAGCTTGGGGGGGGAAGGGGTAAGGAAAAGGCTGACACCCACCATGCTCCCTTGGGGTCCCACCTGCAACACTGCCCTTGGAGCTGCCTCCTCCAGGCCCATGGGTGGGGGGCTCACAGAGGGTTTGGTGACATGCCACCAACCCATGTATTTCCTTCCTCTCCCTAGGAAAGAGTGGCAGGAATGGAGCCTGATGGCCAGGGTTCAAACCTTGCCATCAGAGTGATATGGGGGGGGGGAGTCGAGTCCCAGGTTGTTCTCCTCCCAGAGTGCCCTTGGACAAATGTCCCGTCTCTCTAAAGCTTCATTTCTCTCTGTAAACATCACCTGCCTCCCAAGTTGCTATGAAATTTAGATGACCTTGATCAACATCTGGAAACCCTGGTGGTGTGGTCGTTAAGAGCTATGGCTGCTAACCAAAAGGTTGGCAGTTCGAATCCACCAATCGCTCCTTGGAAACTCTATGGGGTAGTTTTACTCTGCCCTTTAGGTCACTATGAGTCGGAATCAACTCAATAGCCACAGATTTGTTTTTGTTATCAATATCTGGTACATATCTGGCAGCTATCAGGATACATCGAGCTCCTACACATCCTTCAAAACGCAGCTTCAACGCCCCTTCTTCCAGGAAGCCTGCCTGGCTTTCCCACTCAAAGCCCTGGCTCCACCTCTGGCCCCCCAGCCCCAGGTCCCTCCCCTAGTCCCACCTGGACCCCCCAGGGCTAGACAGTCAGGGTCTGGCTCTGGGGGACAGTGTCCAGGTCTCCTCCCTATGACATGGGGATGTACATGTGTGATGCTGACCATTATTGGTGCCAAGCAGCGATTTATTGACAGGCAACTCTAGATGGTGGGTGGGTGGACAGGGGCATCGGGGCTGCTTCCAGCCTGATTGGGGCTTAACCCAGGACAGGCACCTTGCTTCCAGGAGGCTGAGGGAAGAGCCCAAGTTTGGTGGAAACCGGAGCTGCATCAGGGATCCAGGCCCTAGGGGGCAGACGCAGAGTTCTAGGACACAGGAAACTCATTCCCCGCCAGCATCTGGGGAGGGCTGGGTGTCCCTTTCCCCACCTGGCCTGGCCTGGTGTGACCAGGAGAAGAAACTGGGGCGGTGGAAGGAGGCTCACCCTGCAACCCATGCAGGGCCTCGGGGTCACAGCCCCCAGGGACTGACAGAGGATGGTGACCTAGAAGGGCCTCGGACAATTCAGAAAAGGGGAGGGCAGAGGCGGCTTTCCCTGGGCCCCTCCTGTGGCTTCTCTGAGCCTTCTCCAGACAAAGCCAGGCCCCACCCATACCCCACTTTACTGCAGGGGAAACCAAGGCTTGTCTGGATGCAGTAACAAGCACCCTGCAGCTGTGGGCTGTCAGGGTGTGGTGTTCCCAGCCACGGTGGCAGCCCGCTTGGAGTGACGGATGCCCATGGTGAAGGCTGGGGCCCTGGCCTTGTGCACTGTGACCTGCTCTGGGCTGTGGGTGCCAGGGCCTGGCGTTGTATCAGGCAGGCGTGGTGCGCGAGGCCGCCCCAGCATGGTGAAGGCTGGCCGGCGGTGCTGGTAGGCATTGGGGTCGGGGATGTCATACTGCCCCGGGCCTGGTATCTCCGCCGGGTCCTGTGAGGGGCGGATGGGGGGTGTGCGGCCCACCACTGTGTAGCTGGGGCTGCTAGGCTTAATGAAGACCTGGGAGCCCCAGAGGGAGGGCAGGGTGTAGGCATTGGGGGCAGGGGCCGAGGTGTCCAGTGGCTGCGGGCAGAGGCGGGGGCCCAGCGTGAAAGCCGGTGGCGTCCGCTGGCGCACGGGGGGCACCTTCTCCGGGCTGTAGGCGCCTGGGCCTGGCGTCACCTCCAGACCTGTGGGAGGACTGCAGAGTGGGCACTGCAGAGGCCCCTATCTCTTCCCTCCCTCCCGGACCTCCAGACACATGGTCCATTCTCCTTCAGGCCCCCCAGCCTCTGCAAGGCTCAAATTTCCCCCATCTCCGCCACCTTGATGCCCTCCCTCCAGGCACCCTCTCCTGGGTCCCCCTGCCCTGGTCCGCCCTCCCTCCAGACATGACCACGGAGAGACACGGTGGTCCTCGTCTGGGTCTAGGTCCACCGCCAGGCTGGAATCCCATAAAAAGCAAGGACATAGTTAACCAACCTCAGCTCCTCACAGTTGGCTGAACACATGTTTGTTTGTGTGGACACATGAGTAGATGGATGGTGAGCGGGTGGCTGAGAGAGCAGCGAATGGATGGATGGATTGAGTCCACGGACGGAGAGGTGGATCAGTTGGTGGGTGGAAGGAAAGATGGCTGGATGGACGGACGGACGGACGGATGGACGGACTGATGGATCAATGGGTGGGTGGAATAACGGATGGGATGATGGATGGCTGGATGATGGATGGATGGACAGATGGATGGACGGACTGATGGATCAATGGGTGGGTGGAATGACGGATGGGATGATGGATGGCTGGATGATGGATGGCTGGATGATGGATGGGTGGATGGATGGATGGATGGATGATGGACGGACAGATGGACAGACTGACAGATGGATGGATGATGGACGGACGGATGGGTGGATGGACGAACTGATGGATCAATGAGAGGGTGGAATGATGGATGGGATGATGGATGGCTGGATGATGGATGGATGGATGGATGGATGGATGGATGGATGGATGGATGATGGACGGACGGACGGATGGATGGACGGACTGATGGATCGATGGGTGGGTGGAATGACAGATGGGATGATGGATGGCTGGGTATGTGGGTGAGTAGATAGATGGATGAATGGATGGATCAGTGACTGAGCAAGTGAATGGGTAATAGGTCAAAAGATGAAGGGGCAGGCGGATGAGAGGATGGAGCCAGGTAATCAAATCAGGTGCTTTAGGTGAAAGGAAGCACTTAGAGCTTGTGAAGGGAACCCCTGCAGTTTGCTGCAATCCCCACTGAGCCCCAGTAGCTCCTGACACTGAGAATGTGTCCCAGCTGCCCCCACAGCACCATGCGTGCAGCCCTTCAGGTTCTCTCATGGGCGTTCGAGTTGCGGCCTCTCTTCTGTGCTCCTTGGATTTTATTATTCCAGACCCAGGATTCTAAGGGCTCCGAAGACACAGGGAAAGGGGGAGGCAAAGGTGGAAAAGTGCTGAGACCATGAGCCCCATACAGTACTCACCCCGAGGTTTGCCCCGGCCCTGCATGGAATAAGCAGGGGAGCAGCTGCGGCCAAAACGCGTGACTTTCGGGTCCAGGAAGTAGATTGGCCCAGGGCTGGTGTCCTCAGGGAGTGCTGGGAAGAGGTGCCCGGCACCCCTGTAGGTGGCGCTGCCCATCACCCAGCCCTCAGTGTCCCCTTATTCCTGAGACACTTCTACCGGCCCCACACCACCCCCAGCCCCTCTTGGAGACAGAGACTCCAAAGCAACGAGGGGTCTCTGGTTCATGTTTGTCAGACTGAGATTTCTCTCACTGTCAAAGCGATCCCTTTGAAAGGCTGCTGTGCTGCAGTTTGTAGCGGCCCCCACCCCTGCGGACCCCTCCTGCTATGGGCTGGGGCCAGTCTGGGTTATTAGGATTGTGCACAGACTGAGAGTAACTAGGCCCTGAGCAAAGGTCCAGTTCCAAGGAGGCGTTTTAGTGCTGTGGCTTGTGTGCTTGTAACGAGCCTGAGAGGGGCCAGTGTTCAAATCCCACAGGGCCTCTCAGAGGCTGTGTCCTCAGGCAAGCCTCAGAGTCTGTCTAACCCTTGTTTCCCTCATTCGTAGGATGAGAAGGATAAAAAGTGAGAAAACGGAAGAGGTGGTGGCAGCGCCTGGCACTTGACCAGTGGGGTCTATTACTGTGACTGTCTTTGTTACTATTTTTCAGCGTATTCAGACATATATATGCAAGCATGTGTGTGCAGTGGGTTTGGCAAGTGTTAATTGATTGACATACTCTGTGCAGGCAAATACGCGTGTCTGAAGCCCGTGTGCCTGACCCATGTACAAGCGTAGGACAGGGAGACTGAGACAGGCTGGGGAGCCGGGGGCAGTGCTGACACTGCTGTAGGACTAGGGAGGACTTCCTGAAGGTGGAGGCATGGGATCCAGGCTTTGTAGGATGAATAGGAGTTCGGGGAGCCCATGGGAGAAGGTAGCACCTGGAGCATAGGCATGGACCACGGGGTGGGAACGGCATAGCCTCAGCCCCACCCCAGGCCTCCTCCATCACAAATCTGAGGCCTCCCCAGGATTGGCCGCAGCTGGGAAAATTCTTTACCAGAGTCAGGTAGCAGCTGTGCCACAGAGCTGCCACGCACACCCCCATGTAGCCAGCCCCTCCTTCACAGCATCTCACAGTAGCCCATCTAGGGTTATTTCATTTTTCAAGGGGGAGACTGAGGCTCAGAGTTAACCGGGCAAGGACACAGCCATCCAGGCTCAACATGCTGAAGCCCCACCTCTTAAGGTAGGCCTGGCCCCTTGCACCATCCAGCTCCTCCTCCAGCCTCTCCCACCTGCCCTCTGCTCCCTGACAGATCAGCACATCCCAGGTCATCCTCCCAGCTCCCCGCCTCTGTCCTCACAGTGGGGGAGGCCTGCATCTAGTCAGGTCGCCCAGCCCCCACACTGCCACCCACCTTACCCCCACTGGGTCTCCGGACCAAGGAGTAGGCAGGACTGGCCACTCTGGTGCAGTCGTGCTGGACGTAGCCGATGGTGGACGGAAGGACATACAGGCCTGGCCCTGCGCCTGCAATGGGCCCTCAGGTCACAGCCAGGGGAGCAGGGCCCTGAGAGGTGGGAAGCAGCCAGAGCCCAGCTCCATCCCCCCACCCGCTCCCACCAGCCCTGGCAGGTGTGGGAGAGACAGGAGGCAGCCACCACCCCCCTCCCACAGAGTGAGTGATGCCCGCATTGTGAGTTGGCAAGGATGACAGGTGGGGAGCCAGTGTCAGCACCACCCTGATGGGGGGAGGGGCCCAGATGAGGTGAGGTCACCACAGATGGGGAGACTGAGTCAGGGCCCTAATCAAGACCCCACAGGCAGCTCCTGTCATTGGTGGAATGTGCAGCCAACCCCCACAAACCACCCAACCATAGGCCCCTCCCCACACACACCCAGGCCCCCAGGGTTCCCTCTCCCTCAGGCATCACTATCAGTTCTTCTGTCACCCTGTCTGGCCCCCACAGCCTGGTCTGGCCATGCCCTCCACACTAGGATGGTGCCTGAGCACCTGACCCTGTCAGTGGACGGCTGTCCAGGCCACCAGAAGCCCATCCTCCCAGCCAATCTCCAGGAAGGAAACTGAGGCCTGGAGAGGGCAGGAACTTGTCAGGGCTGGGGCTGGGCTCCAGAATATTCCAGAAGTGGGGGTGAGGAGGACAATGTCTCCCAGGGCAGAAACCTCTGCCTGGGGCCGCCCCCCATGCCCCTGTACCAGTCTCCAGGGCAGCCACTCCACAGGACTTCCGCAGGCCCGTCTCGGGGATCTGGTACTCAGTGGCCCGCCGGCCCAGGGCCGTGGAGGTTGACCGTGGGGCAGGGTCACAGCTGAGGGTGCCCATGGTGAGCGTTGAGGGCCAGGGAGCACAGGGCCTGGAGCTGCTTCTCAGTGGCCGTGGCTCTGGTGGCCACAACCCAGACACTGTCCCCGGCCCTCAAGCCTCCTCCCGGCCTGGCAGAGCCTTGGCCTCACCACACCTCCCTCGGCCACACAGACAGCCCCTTGTCCCCCCAGCATGGAGTCTTGGGGCCCCGGCCTGAGAGGGCTGGCTGCAGGACACTGGCCTGGAAGTGAGCCTGGGATCGAGTGTCTCCGGCAGCTGGACCATCCAGGCAAGAATCTAGTGTCAGCAGAGCGGGTCCCCAGGGAGCTGACCGAGCTGGGTGGCCAGGCTGGAGCCAGCCCCAGGGAGCGGAGCCACTAACACGACACCAGGACCTGGCAGCAGGCAGGACTGGCGAGGTTTCTGGTGGCCTGGCCCCATTCCTTGCTAGATAAACTGAGGCACAGCCCATTGTCACACAGCAAACTCACAACTCTGGGGGCCTGGTCCAACAAGCATCCCTCCTTCCTCCCTCCAACACGCACTTACTGAGTGCCTATGGTGTATCAGGCTCCATTTTGGGGTAGACAGAGATCCCTGCCCTCAGGGATCTGAAGTTCTCAGAGGGCGGACAGAAAATGAACAATAAATGTATTCAGTGAGTGTATTC
Organism: Loxodonta africana; assembly: GCF_030014295.1. Classification (NCBI taxonomy): domain Eukaryota; kingdom Metazoa; phylum Chordata; class Mammalia; order Proboscidea; family Elephantidae; genus Loxodonta; species Loxodonta africana. The sequence goes on from NC_087344.1 coordinate 252,275, forward strand.
TGTAGAATGGTAGAAGATACAAAAGCTGAAGGCAGAGCCTGCTGAGCAGAGCAGAGTCACGGTCCAGGATGGCAGCCCAGGTGCCGGCAGCTCTATTAGGGCAAGGCTGGCCGCTTGGAGAGGGGAGATTTCAGCAAAAACCTGGGGGTGGGCAGGGAAGTGGCCCGTGCAGACCTGGCAGAAGAGTGTTCCAGGAAGGGGACGGCCCGTGCAAAGGCCCTGGGGAAGGAGTAAAGTTGGAGAGAAAGCATTGCTGGTCCTCCAGGACAGCGCACTACCTCCCAGAAGTCCACAGGGACTGATTCCAGCCCAATATAGATTTCTTTTGGTCAGAGAAGCATTTTTTAATTAAAAAGACAAATATCTCTAACAAATTCGCCATTTTAACCAATTTTAAGTGTACAACTTAGTGACATTAATTACATTCATGTTGCACAACCTCACCACTACTTCCAAGACATTTTCATCACCCCGAACAGAGATTCAGTACCCCTCCAGCAATAACTGCTACCCCCCCACCCCTGGTAACAGCTAATAAGCTTCTGTGGCTATGCAGCTGCTTGTCCTTGATACTTCATGTCAGGAGGATCACAGAGTGTTTGCTCTTATGTGTCTGCAAACATGGATTTTATGTCCTTCCCCATCGATGGCTACTGCTATGCCAGGCTCCAAGAACGGACTTAGGGAAACTGCAGAGCAGATTATCAAATTCCCGTCTCTTCCACAGCTTCTCTATTTCTGTATTTTTGGGGACATTGGCTCCCCACTAATGTCATGAGCTTCTTTCTCTCTGCTCAAAGCTCTTCACCAACCGCCAAGCAAATGGAATGTAAATAGAGGCAAATTAATTCAAAGTATATGCAAATGAGCCATGTTTTCCGTCTAATCTGATCCACTCACCAAAAAAAACAAGAACGCCCATTGCCTTCAACTTGATTCCAACTCATGGTGACCCCATGTGTTACAGAGTAGAACTGCCCCGTAGGTGTTTCTTGGCTGTAAGCTTTACGGAAGCAAATTACCAAGACTTTCTCCCACAGCACCACTGGGGGGTTCAAACTGCCAGCCTTTAGGTCAGTGCAGCTGACTTAGTAGTCAAGTACAGACTGTTCGCACCACCAGGGTGATTTGTTGACAGAGGAGAACAGATTAGAAAGAAAAAGGAAGCTTGGGCTGTGCATGATCAAGGGAGCCTCCCGCCCTGGTCCCGGGTCCCAGTTCCTTGTGTGGATGCCGGCTGCGGGATTCCCCCAGGCACGGTGTCACCTCCTAGGCCTCAGGGTCCTAGCTGCAGAACTGAGCATGACCACAGGGACAAGAGACAGCTCTTTCCACGTTTCTTCATTCAACTAGTATCCATCTGCTCAGGTGCTGGGGAAAGAGGAGTGAAGAAAACACGGATGTTCCCCGACCTCTCCTTTTGTTGGGGACACAGGCAATTAAACTTCACATTACTTGAGGAGGCAAACAGTGCCATTTAGAAAAATCAGGGGTGAAGAGGGATTGGAGGTGTGGGGAGTTTGCAATTCGAAATGGGGAGTTCAGGGGAAGCTTCACTAGGAGGAGACGTTTGAGCAAAGAGTCGAAAGGGGGGAAGGAGAAATGCAGGCTTCTGGGGGAAGAGCTTTCCAGGCAGAGGGAAGAGCAGGTGCAAAGGCTCTGAGGCAGGATCGGGCCTGGAGCAAGTGAGCAAGGGCGAGAGAAAAGAGGAGGGAAGGGCAGGGAGGAGACAGGGAAGGCAGAGCAGGGCCCTGTGGGCGGGGAGGTGGGATCCCTGGAGGGCGGCGGGCAGAGCCAGGACTGGCCGAAGCGGTGCTCACGGGCCCCCTCTGGTGGCCGCGGGGAGGACAGCCTGTGGCGGAGAGCAGAGCTGGGACGGGCCGACGCGGTGCTCACGGGCGCCCTCTGGTGGCCTCAGGGCAGACAGCCCGTGGCGGAGAGCAGAGCTGGGACGGGCCGATGCGGTGCTCACGGGCGCCCTCTGGTGGCCGCAGAGCGGAGGCGACTGCGCGGGTGCAGGGGGGCTGACAGGGACGACCGAGTGGTGGCCGCAGAAGGTGTCCTGGTAACAGTGCTATGAAATCATGCCAGTAAATCAGTGTAGACCAGTCGTTCTCACCCTGGGAGAACCCGCCCGTGGCTGTCATGACTGGGTGGTGGGGGGGACGGGCCTACTGGCATCGGGTGGGGGGAGGCCAGAGATGCTGCTCAACGCCCTACAGCGGCACAGGACCGCCCCACCCCAGAGAACGATCCACCCCCAAATGTCAGCGGTGCCGCGGTAGAGAAACCCCGAGTTCGAGGGTTGCAACCAGCATTTCTTTCCACAGCCCAAACACACCTGTGTAAACAGCGCTGCACTCAGGCCACAGAACACTTCCTGTGCCCCGAATCCTCCTGCGCCCTTCCCAGACCCTCCCCGTAACCACCATCCTGACATCTAAAGCAGCCACCCTCGGGTGTGGCTGTAGGTGGTGTGAGGTGGTTGCTTCCATCGTGCGAAGATACCACACGGATGAGCTGGTAGGTGGTCTCCCATTTGGGGCTACTGCCGATAACCCTGCCATGAACACCCTGTCCTTCAGTGGGTATGTGGATCCGTGTCTGTGGGGTATCCACCAGGAGTGGAATTGCTGAGTCACAGAGCTTTAGAGGATACACCAGCTTTTCAAAGAGTTGGTCCAGTCCACCCTTCTGCGGCCAGCATTTAATATGAGAGAACAAAATACTTCAGCAGGGCTAAGTATGACTGTGAAGCTTTTGTTTGTGTGTCTGCGCGTATGAACTGGGTCTCAGTGTAAGTTGAATTTCTTACCGTGGCCACAGACAAAAAAGTTGCAGATCTGTTTCTGCCCCGGGACCTTTGCACGGCTGTGTCCTTGACTTGGAGTGTGTACAAGTCACCACAACCTCAGTGGCTTGAAACAACACAGATTTATTAACTCATAGCTCTGGCGAAATGGGTCTCGAGGGGCTGAAATCAAGGCGTCAGCAGGCCTAGCTTCTTCCGGAGGCTCCAGGGGAGAATTGTCTCTGGCCTTTTCCGGCTTCTACAGGCCCCTCGTTCCTTGGCCCTTGGCCCCTTCCTGTGTCTTCAGAGCCAGCAGCAAGCATCTTCCAGTCTCTCTGTCTGCTTCCATCCTCACATCTCCTCCTCTGACTCTGACCCTCCTGCCTCCCTTTCATGAGGACCCTGTGATCACATGGGCCACCTGGGTGATCCAGGATCATCTCCCGTCTCCAGACCCTTCACTTCATCCATCTGCAGGGTCCCTTTTATGGTGTGAGGCACCGTATTCACAGGTTCCAGGGATTAGGGCAGGGCGTCTTTGGCAGCTATATTCAGCCGACCACAGAGCTTCCCCACGTGGCTGGCTTCTCAGCCTCCCTGCTCAGTTCAGACGCCTCACCCTGGGCCAGCCTCCCCAGCCAGCCCATGTGAGGCAGCCATCACCTGGGTAGGCTCTGCCTCATCACCCTGCCTTGTTCTCCTGGCTGCACTCTCCGAACTCCCCTCTGTTTATCCCCTCACTCAGCATTCATTGAGCACCTACTGTGTACCAGCATGGGGGACAAAGCAGTAAACAGCACTGAGCGACAAGCAGCAAGCAAGCTCAAGAATCGAATCGCATGCAAGAATCGCATGCTGAGACGCGACGCGTCACCTGCTGAGGAGGAAGAACAAAGCTGAGAAAGGCAGTGCTGGCCTCATCACCATCGCGTCTGGGGGTCCAGGATCTCACCTGCCTGGAACAGGCACACAAGAAGCACCTGCTGAAGGAATAAGCCAAGGGGAGCTCTTGTTGGTATTGTGGCTGTGGCCGTCATTAATCAAACCCCCCCCCCCCACACACACACTTTTCTACAAAACATCCTGGGGCTGAAAGTCAGGGGCCAGGGCCGGGGAGGCTCCTCCCAGGAGGCTGAGTTTATGGGGTGACCTGTTGTCTTCCATGTCCCTTGCACACAGGTGACAGCAGGGATGGGAAGGCCGGGGTTGGCAGGGGATGCACCCCGTCCAGTGTCTACTCCCACCCCATCCTCCCGGCTGCCATGACCTGCCGCTTCCACCTCCCTGGGGACCAGCCGCCTCTGTCCTTTGTCTGGCAGCCGGCCCCTGACTCAGACTCACGAGCCGCTGCAGCTGCCTACCCCTTTGTACAGCAGGGACTCAAACAAGAAAGCCTTGTTCTTCCCTGGAGGACACCATGGACCTGCCAGGCCCCCCTCCTCTCTCCATCCCAGAAAGGACCAGCTGTCCTCTTGGGGCAGAGCCAAGGACCTGAGAGAGGACAGGGGGTTAGGACTGCAGCATGTCTTTGGTGGAGGAGGCACGTTTAAATCCATAACCAGGGGGACAAGTCGTTGTTATTTGCCGTTGTGTCAATTCCAACTCATGGCAAACCCGTGTGTGTCAGAATAGAACCCGTGTTTGCAGCCACCAAGCTCCGTGCCTAACAAGCCCCCGTTTCACAAATGGGACACCGATGGTCAGAGGAAGGACTGGGCAACTGGAGAGGGGTCTCAGCAGGCTTTCCTTCCCTCCCTCTCCTTATCTCCTCTCTGGCTTTATGGAGATCACACTGCTCCAGGCCACCTTGCTGCCTCAAGGACCTTTGCACCTGCTGTACCTTCTACCTGGCACACCTTTCCCAGGTGGTTGCTTGCTAGCTCCCTCCACCTCCTTCAAGTCTTTGCTCAAACTCTTCCCCTGACCTGAGACCTGATTTAATCCTACAATTTGGCACATGCTTCTACTGCAATCCCCCCTCCCCGTCTTACTTTTCTCCCCCACAGCATTAGTCTCCCACTAACGTAGTGAATGCTGGGCCCGTTTCACACCAGTGGGCTGGAGCTGACATACAGCAGCTTGTGAGAGCTGACTGTAAATTTTTAGGAACTTTGCAAGCTGGTTGACATCACGTTGGTAGCTTGAAGTTGGCCATGGTGGAAGTATTTACAGCACAGCAGTCAGCCTGCTCCACAAACCCGTGCTTTCGGCCCTGGGGAGCTGGCTGTTCAGCACTTATGAGCTGTTTATTAGTCTCAGTGTCTGTGGCTTCTCACCCCTAGGTGGCACAAACCCGTGAGCGCCCAACTACTGGCCAAAGTGTCGTGACTTGAACCCGTCCAGAGAAGTCTTGGAAGACAAGCCTGTCAATCTGCTTCGGAAAGGTCACAGCCTCGAAAACCCCATAGAGTACAGTTCTATTCTGACACACACAGGTTTGCCATGAGTTGGAATTAACACAACGGCAACTAACAACGACTCGTTCCCCCGGTTATGGATTTAAATGTACTCCTCCACCAAAGGCAGGCTGCAGTCCTAACCCCTGGTACCTGTGAACATGAACTTGTTTGGAAATAGGGTCTCTGAAGATGTGACAGTTAACTTCAGGTCATACTGGAGGAGGGTAGGTCTGAATCCCATATGGCTGGTGTTCTTATAAAAGAGGAGGAGAGACACAGACACAGAGACAGAAACACAGACTCAGAGAGAGAGACACACAGACACAGAGACAGAAACACAGAGAGAGAGACACACAGACACCGAGACAGAAACACACAGAGAGAGACACACAGACACAGAGACAGAAACACAGACACAGAGACAGAAACACAGAGAGAAAGAGACACACAGAGACACAGAGACACACAGGCAGAGACACAGACACATAGAGACACAGAGACAGAGACACACAGGCAGAGACACAGACACATAGAGACACAGACAGAGACATGCAGACACACAGAGACAGAAACACAGAGAGAGAGACACTGAGACAGAGACACACAGAGACAGAGACACACAGGCAGAGACAGACACATAGAGACAGAGACACACAGAGACAGACACAGACACAGAGACAGAGACAGACACATAGAGACGGAGACACAGACACAGAGACACTGAGACAAAGACATGGATCGAAACACACAGAGAGACACACAGACACAGAGACACAGGCACATAGAGTCACAGACACAGACGAACGACCATGTGAAGACATTGCACCTACACTCCAAGGAACACATGGGGCCACCAGAAGCTGAGAGAGACAAGGAAGGACCCTCTCCAAGAGCCTTCAGGGAGAACCTGGCCCTGCCGACACTGGTTTTAGACTTCTGGGCTCCAGCACTGTGAGACGATAAATTTCTGTCATTTAAAGTCACTCCCTCTATGGTACTTTGATCTGGTGGGGCAGGGACAAACCGCTTGCCCCCTTAGAATGTAGGCTCCTGGGGCGGGGGTCTGTCCACCCTGCTCTCTGCCGTTCCCCTGGCACCTAGAATAACGTTTGGCACACATTGCTCAAGCTGGCCCAACTCACGGTGATCCTATGCACTACAGAACGGAATGTTACCTGGTCCTGCGCCATCCCCGTGATGAGTTGCAGATCTTAGTTATCTTAGTCATCTAGTGCTGCTACAACAGAAATACCTCAAGTGGATGGCTTTAACAAACAAAAGTTATTCTCTCACAGTCTAGGAGGCTAGAAGTCCGAATTCAGGGCAACAGCTCCAGGGGAAGACTGTCTCTCTCTGTCGGCTCTGGGGGAAGGTCCTTGTCATCAATCTTACCCTGGTCTAGGAGCTTCTCAGCTAACGGACCCCGGGTCCAACGGACACACTCTACTCCTGATGCTTCTTTGTTGGTGGTAGGTCCCTTGCCCTTCTGCTTGATTCTCTCTTTTATATCTCAAAGAGATTGACTCAAGATACAACTTATTCTTGTAGACTAAATCCTACCTCATTAACATGTCGTTGTTGTTAGGTGCTGTCGAGTCCGTTCCAACTCATAGTGACCCTATGCACAACAGAACGAAACACTGCCTGGCCCTGCACCATCCTTACAATTGTTGTTATGCTTGAGCTCATTGTTGCAGCCACTGTGTCAATCCACCTCATTAACATAACTGCTTCTAATTCTGCCTCATTAACATCATGGAGGTTAGGATTTACAACAGATAAGATGATCACATCATATCACAAAGTGGTGGACAATCACACAGTACTGGGAATCACGGCCTAGACAACTTGACACACATTTTGGGGGGGACACAATTCAATCTATAACAGGATCCACAGAGCTTTCACTGGCTGATTTTTGGAAGTAGATCGCCAGAATTTTCTTCCTAGTCCATCTTAGTCTGGAAGCTCTGCTGAAACCTGTTCAGCATCACGGCAACACGCAAGCCTCCACGGACAGACGGGTGGTGGCTGCACATGGGCCAGGAATCAAACCCAGGTCTCCCACACGGAAAGAGAGAATTCTACCAGGAGACCACCGCTGCCTCATGATTAGCATACACTCGGAGCACAATAGTTGTTGCAGGAGAAATATCCTCGTCCCTAGCAACTGCTCTCAGAGTCTGTGACCTCAAGGCACTCACAAGCCTCACCCCTCACAACGTCATCCTGATCCTAGCACCATGATGCTGTTACCCAGCGCCACCCTCCAAACTCCCCCCAAAATTTGAGTTCCCCAGCATCTCAATCCTGGGCCAGGTAATAAGACCTCAGCCCCTGACAGCCTGACTCCAGTCCTAGCAACAAGAGCTGGTAACAGGAGTTCAGCCCTTAGCAACAGGACCCCTGCCTTAGCAACAAGGTCCCAGCCCCTAGCAACCGCAGGTGCCTAGCAACGTGATGTCAGCTCCTAACACGGTGGTCCAAAGCCCTGACTCTGGTACTCTGGTGTCTAGCGACATCCCTTGGTGCACTCGTTCAGCAAATATTGACGGAGTGCCTTCTCAGAACGAGGCTGCAGCACCAGTCCTCATGCTGCTCACACAGGGGTCTGCCCCAGGGCAGCGCAGTCCGGGTCCCAGTCACTCTGATTCAGAGCGGCCCCACGTGCAGCAGAGCAGACCTGTGCTCCACAGGGTTTCCAGGGGCTGGTTTTTTGGACTAGGTCATGGGGACTTTCTTCGAGGCACCTCCCATTGGACTTGACCTGTTTCTGGATTAACAACAGAGCGTGTTCACCGTTCGCACCACCCAGGACCCCTAAAGATCTGAGCCACCAGTCACGTCTGCTCCCAGCCCCGGGGACCCCTGTGCGCTGGGGGCTGGGGACTGCTGATCTCTGGGGTGCCCCTCCCGCCCGCGTGGCCGCCCTTGTCCCTGGTCCGCTGCACATGAGCAAAGCTCGTGTCCCCGAAAGTGAAACCTGGGGGACAGCGGGCGAGCCTCTTAAAACATGTACATTGTGATTGCGGGGCTCGAAGTCGACCTTTGTGGCTCGCCCTAGAGCCCAGTCGTGGCGCTGCGTCCACCTGGAGGCACCTGCCTCCCCCGCCCACCCCAGGGCGCTGCAACAGGGCGCCATTGCCACAGGCGAGACTGGGGAGCGCGGGCTAGAGGGGCGCTCTGCGGCGCGCACCGCCTTGTGGGAACGTAGTCCCCGGCCGCCGACGCCAGGCCCCCTACGGCCCCGTGGCATGGCGGGAGTTGTAGTCTACCAGAGGCAGAGTGGGCGCAGGGGCTACTGGGAGTTCTAGGCGGACCCGGGGCGCGCGAGGTGTGTGGGCCAGCCTGGGGGCGGGGCGGGGCGGGCGCGGGGCTGCCGGGAGTTGCGGGCGGGGCCGGCGTTGTGGGCGGGGCCTGAGTTGTGGGCGGGGCTGTCGGGAGTTGTGGGCGGGGTTAGAGGTGTGGGCGGGGCCGAGAGTTGTGGGCGGGGCCGGTCGGGAGGCCCTGCAGCCGTAGCGAGCTCAGCGCCCGGGGCTGCAGCACCCCGAGCCCTACGGAGTTGAGCGGAGAAGAAGCGGCTGAACCGCAGCGTCCTGCTGGCCAAGAAGATCGTGACCAAGGGCGGTGGCGCCATGAGTGCCCGCTCGGCCCGCCCCCAACTCGCACGAATGCAGATCCCGAGTCGCAGCCCGGCGGGTCCCCCGCCCCCAGTCCTGGTCGGATGCTGAGTCTGAACCCCACCCTAGACCAGCGGAGACCCCCACCCTTGCCCCTGATCTCGGCACCCAGCCTCAGGCAGGGACCCCTGACCAAATCGCAGCCCACAGCCGGCTGGACAGGCTGGAACTCCCAACCCTGGCCTTGGGTATCGAACTCTGGACCCAGGACCCCCGAACTCAACCAGGTCCACTGTCCCAGAGACTCAGGTCTGCAACCCTAGGTCCCCACCCTCTACAGAACCCCCTGCGTTGGGTCCCATACCCCAGCACCACCCCCGGCTCCACCTGACCAGGCTCTGAACTTGGCCCCCAGACCGCACAGGCTCTGATCCTGCCCCTACCCTCCAGCCCCAGTGCAGACCCTAGGCATGAAGCTAACGGCTGTCACTGAACAACTGCCCCGAAGCGTCTGGCCTGGGCGGGGACCCAGACCCCAGCCCTGCCCCTCCACTTTTTACAGCCAGGTGGACCGTTTCCCTCACCTCCTTCACCACCACCTCCTCCTGACCTAGGGTCTCTCCATCTCGGCCCTGCTGACACGGGGGCTGTCCTGTGCACTGTAAGGTGTTGAGCAGCATCTTTGGTTTCCGCCCAGTCGGTGCCAGTAACAACCCCCCCCCCGCAAGTCATGACACCCACAAATGTCTCCAGACATTGCCCAGTGTCCCTTGGGGGCAGAATCACTCCCAGGTGAGAACCCCAGGGTTAGGGGATTCCACTGACCCCAAGACACTGTGTTCTGTAATCATCTGACCTATAGAAATCCTAGGACACTGTATACATTTAAACCCACACACTGAATGGGGAGAGAGTAAGGAGGGAAATCTCAGAAGCCAGAGGGCTGCCCTGGTTTACACCAAGTAACCCGCCAGGAATTTATTCTGGTGTTCACTGTGAGCAGGGATCTGACTCAATTTTTTTAGAAAATTAGGGCAAGGTCTCTCCTCCTTGGCACTGTTAATGTTTAGAACTGTGCCCCAAGTGGTTTCCAATAACTGACTTTCCAGAAATCCAGGCCTTTCTTCAGAGGTGCCTTTCGGTTAACAGCCAAATGCTTAACCATTTTCGCCAGCCAGGGACTTCTCCTAGGAGAATAGCGCTGTGACCCCAGGTGCCAGTTACCCGACTAGCAGCTCAGCTCAGGAGCTGAGTGGATGTGGTGGCCAGAGTGTGGGGCTGGGTGTGTTGTGGGCCAGGGAGGCCAAGGAGGCAGTGTTCTGGGGACACAGTAGGACCGAGGCAGACAGAGTTGGCGCCCCGTCATGCTCCCTGTCTGGTGGTCACAGGTGCGAGCCATGACACGGGTCCAGGTGCTGTCCCCATGCTGCAGTTGGGGGTGGAATGAGGGGTGACTTCTAAGAGCCACAGCAGGGTCTGGGTTGGAACAAGCCCAAAGGTTTGTGATAAGTGTCATTGGGTTCTCACTGGGGGTTACGGGGGGCTTGGACAGTCCTGCAGCCTCCTGCACCCCAGGGCTTGGCTGAGAAGCTGCTTGGAAACCCCACCCCAGATCTGTGGGTTGTGAGCACCAAGCCCTCCCCAGACCACTCCTGTGTATCCCCTCCATCCCCTCTGTGTGTCCCCCCACCTCCACCCCCCTCACCAGCCCCTAGGTTACCTTTCAGCGCCAAGGCATCAGGGAGCCCAGCATGTAACTGCGGTGCAATGGTTCGCTTTCATGTGGCCTTTCTCGCTATGGTCTTGTAACCCTCACCCAAGTGATTGGGTGGGACTGTGTAAATGGAGTAATCGTAGCCCACCAAGGGAACAGGTCAGCTTTGCCTTCCCCTTGGGCTCAAAATGAGGCACCCTAGAGGCAGGGAAGAAAGGATTCCACCACCAAGAGGGAACAGCCAAGAACAGAGCGCATACTTTGGACCCGAGATCTCTAGAACCAGGAGACCAAAAAAGAGAGCTGTTGAGCACTGAAGACGGTGAGAAGCGGTGGCAGAGACCTGGCAGCAGGAGATGACATGGTGGTCTTTCTGGACCACGGAGAGAGAAAGCTGGGTGCCTTTGGGCAGAGGCTGAGGGCCGAGGAGAGGTGTGCATGCGAGCACTTCTGGGAAGAAGTTGTCCCGATGGAAGAACTGTATCCTGAACCGGAATTGTAACCTGTTACTTCCCTAAGATTTGAAAGGGCAGCTCAAAAAGACAAAGTATTATAATGACATGTGCAAAGAGCTGGAGATAGAAAACCGAAAGGGAAGAACACACTCAGTGTTTCTCAAGCTGGAAGAACTGAAGAAAAAATTCAAGCCTCAAGTTGCCATAGTGAAGTATTCTGTGGGGGAAATTATTAAACGACGCAGGAAGCTTCAAAAGAAGATGGAAGGAATACATAGTCATTACACCAAAAAGAATTAGTCAATTTTCAACCATTTCAAGAGGTGGCATATGATCAGGAACCGATGGTACTGAACGAAGAAGTCCAAGCTGCTCTGAAGGCATTGGCAAAAAACAAGGCTCCAGGAATTGATGGACTATCAATTGAGATGTTTCAACAAACAGATGCAGTGCTGGAGGTGCTCACTCGTCTATGCCAAGAAATATGGAAGACAGTTTCCTGGCCAACTGACTGGAAGAGATCCATATTTATGCCTGTTCCCAAGAAAGGTGATCCAACCGAATGAGGAAATTATAGAACAATATCATTAATATCACACGCAAGCAAAATTTTGCTGAAGATCATTCAAAAATGGCTGCAGCAGTGTATCAACAGGGAACTGCCAGAAATTCAGGCCTGTTTCAGAAGAGGATGTGGAACCAGGGATATTGTTGCTGATGTCAGATGGATCCTGGCTGAAAGCAGAGACTACCTGAAGGAGGTTTACCTGTGTTTTATTGACTACGCAAAGGCATTCAACTGTGTGGATCATAATAAACTATGGATAACACTGGAAGAATGGGAATTCCAGAACACTTTATTGTGCTCATGAGGAACCGGTGTTTCGTTCTGTCGTGCATAGGGTCATTATGAGTATCTCATAACCTAACAACAACTTCCCTAATAAATCCCAAAATCGTGAGTATGGTCTGTGAGTTCTGTGTGACCATTGCAATGAATTATCGAACCCAGCAGAGAAGTAGAGAGTGCCGTGGGAGGGATGGCTGGTGTCAGAATTGGTAAAGATGGTGGAGAGAGAAGGCATGTCTAACCTCCACCTTGTAGGAATCAGCCTTGGGCTGTTGATCTTGATTCTCCTTCCCCTTGTGAAGTTAGAGGAGGTCAGATACCGCACCCACACCATTTTCCCAGTACTACCCTGTGGTGATCATCTTCCTGGGGTTCTTTGCTTAGGGGCTGATCACTATACCCATGCTGATGGTGAGTAGCTCCAATGGAGTGGAGGAATTTGAGGGTCCCGGGATGATGATGCTTTAGCGGTTATGGAGTAAGGGCTGGCTCCTCGGGACATTTGGGTGGCCCCGTGCCTGCCTCACACCAGCCTCACCTTACAGAGGGGAAGCTGAGACCCAGGGAAGGGCAGGGTCTGCCTTCAGGCAGGTGAGAAGGGCCCAGCTGGGGGTGGGAGTGTTGGGAGGATGCCCCCCAATGTCCCACCCCCAGCCCCTCTAGGGTTTTAGCAGGAGGAAACCCAGGCTGCACCTGGTGGGTTGGGGCATCAGTTTCCCCACCCATAATGTGAGGGGATGTCCCACCATCCTCGGGGGCTGATGGACCTCAAGGCCAGGCATGGTCTCCCTATAAGGGGACAGGGCCCTTCTGAGAGGCCAGTAGAAGCTCCCACCTCTCCCACACTGGACTCCTGGGGCTCCATTCTCCGCACCCCAAAGCCCAGCTTCTGGGCCTGGGACATAGAAAGGGGGCTGCAGGTCCCTCACCAGACCTTCCCCAGACACACGGTTCTGATGAACAGGCTCATCCACGGGTCACGGTGAGGCCGGTGCAGGCTGGGGACCATCTACCTGACCCAGTAATGGTGGGACGGCCATGTCCAGGGCTCGACGTCTGGCCCTGGCACCACTTGCCACTACACCCCCATTCACAGACGCCCACATGTGTCCTGGAGCCCATGGTGAGGCCTTGCAGACTCACAGGAGACTGTGAGCACTGTCATCATGGGGGCAAGACCAGACAGTGTCCATGAGGTGACCCCCCAGCCTTCCATCAGTGACGTTGGCCTTGTCATCTGTGTTGAGGTCTCCAGCACCTCCCATGGCGCCTAGGACTTTGGCTGCGCTGGCCCATCCACTTCTCACCGGTTGCCTGGTGCAGGGTCCCCAGCCTCAGGGTGACTGCCCTCTCTGCCACAGGGGGTGCTGTCCTTCCTCAGTGCCACCTTCATCAGGGCCCTCTTGGATGCGTGGGGCACAAGTCCTTCCTGCTCCCCACTGTTCTTCAGCTGTGTACTGGTCCCACTCATGGAGATCAGCCCCCATGAGTGTGTGGAGATGCAGACACATTGAGGGGCCTGGGGCTGGACACCGGGCAGTGGGCACAGTGGGCATGGGAGCATGGGGGGATGCAGACACATTGAGGAGCCTGGGGTTAGACACTGGGCAGTGGGTGCAGTGGGTGGGGGAGCATGGGGGAGCACAGAGACATTGAGGGGCCTGGGGCTGGACACTGGGCAGTGGGCACAGTGGGTGGGGGAGCATGGGGGGATGAACACACATTGAGGGGCCTGGGGCTGGATGCTGGGCAGTGGGTACAGTGGGCATGGGAGCATGGGGGGATACACACACATTGAGGGGCCTGGGGCTGGACACTGGGCAGTGGGTACAGTGGGCATGGGAGCATGGGGGGATGCAGACACATTGAGGGGCCTGGAGCTGGGCACAGTGGGCATGGGAGCATGGGGGGATGCAGACACATCGCAGGGCCTGGGGCTGGACACTGGGCAGTGGGCACAGTGGGTGGGGGAGCAGGGGGACGCAGACACATTGAGGGGCCTGGCCATGGAGCCGGGCACTAGGCAGCACCCACACACACTGTCCAAGCCCCAAGAGTGCTTCCTCCTGTGCCCGGGTGTATCTGTGGCCTGTGCAGCAGCTGGGCCCTGGTCTCCACATGGAGCTCAGTGACAAGGTAGCTGCGGGGCCTCTGGACAAAGCTGTCAGGACCAGCAGAGTAACACATCCAAGAGACTAGCTGCCCATGCAGGGGTGTCTGATGCCCCTCACCCCTCCCTGAAGTGAGCACCTCCCTGCCCGCCCACATGGAGGTGTCTGATCCCCCCACTGCACACCACTGTCCCCACTCATCCTCTTGGGGGTATCCAAGGCCCCCTTCTCACCACAGCAGGCATCTTCCGGCGTGTCCACTGTGGGTGTCTGACACCCCTTCCCCATGCAGCACACCATGAACCCCACCCACTCCCTCCCGACGATCCCCACATCACACCATCGACCAAGAGGGGTGTCTGATCCCTGCTCCCCACAGCATGCAATCAACCCCCCTGCCCCTCACCAATCCCCACGGGGGTGTCTGACGTCCCTTCCCCCTGCAGTGCACCATCGTCCCCGGCCCACCCTTCCTCCTCAGGGCTGCCTGGTGCTGCTGCTCACTCTTAACACAGCCTGCTGGCCCCGCACCCTGGTGGCCCCCCAGCCCCCCAGCCAGGGCTCCTGACTGCAAGGAGCCACTGCTGGAAGATACCAGCCTATGAGGGATCACTGGGGATGGGAAATATCAAGACCCAAAGGGGGCCTGAGGTCAGGGGTAGGCTGGGCTTCCAGTGGCCCTGCCAACTCCTGCTCAGGTTCCCCCAGCCTTAGGGTGCTGACCACCTATGACCCCACACACCCTGATTCTGGGAGCTGGCACCCCAAAATAAGTTCTCACCAAGATGTGCCTGCTGGGGGTCTGGGGACCATGGTTTCAGGGGACATCTAAGTCAATTGGCATAGTAAAATCTATTAAGAAAACATTCTGCATCCCACTTTGAAGAACGGTGTCTGGGGTCTTAAATGCCAGCAAGCAGCCATCTGAGATGCATCAATTAGTCTCAACCCACCTGGATCAAAGGAGAATGAAGAACACCAAGGACACAAGGCAATTACAAGCCCAAGAGACAGAAAGGACCACATGAACCAGCGGCTACATCATCCTGAGACCAGAAGAACTAGATGGTGGCCAGCTACAACTGATGACTGCCCTGATAGGGAGCACAACAGAGAACCCCTGAGGGAGCAGGAGAGCAGTGGGATGCAGACCCCAAATTCTCATAAAAAGTCCAGACTTAATGGTCTGACTGAGACTAGAAGGACCCCGGTGGTCATGGCCCCCAGACCTTCTGTTAGCCCAGGACAGGAACCATTCCCAAAGCCAACTCTTCAGACATGGATTGGACTGGACAACGGGTTGGAGAGGGATGCTGGTGAGGAGTGAGCTTCTTGGATCAGGTGGACACTTGGGACTATGTTGGCATCTCCTGCCTGGAGGGGAGATGAGAGGGTGGAGGGGGTTAGAAGCTGGCAAAATGGACACAAAAAGAGAGAGCGGAGGGAGAGAGCGGGCTGTCTGATTAGGGGGAGAGTAATTGGAAGTGTGTAGCTCGACTCGATGGCACTGGGTTTAGCAAAGTGTATATGGGTTTTTGTGTGAGAGACTGACTTGATTTGTAAACTTGCACTTAAAGCACAATAAAAATTATTAAAAAGATGTGCCTGCTGGCTCCAAAGGTCATTCAAGGGGCTGCCTCCTGCTCTGGGACCAGGACATTCCCAGGCCCTCTGAGACACCCTCCCCACAGCCACCAGGGTGTGGACTCAGGGTCCTACCACAAAGTCCAAATGGGGAGTGGTGACAGGGGTGGGGAATGGGTCAAGACCCCAGGACTCCAGTCTCTAAAGGAAACCTCACAGCTGTGCTGGGGGACCAGCCACACAACCCTCCGACCCCAGAGCCAGGCCCCAGGGTCTTCAACCCTCCTTTTTGCAGTTTAACCTTTTTTTTAGTGGTGGGAAGGAAACCCTGGTGGCATACCGGTTAAGTGCTACAGCTGCTAACCAAGAGGTCAGCACTTTGAATCCACCAGGCGCTCCTCGGAAATTCTATGGAGCAGTTCTACTCTGTCCTATAGGGTCGCTATGAGTCGGAATCAACTCGACGGCACTGGGTTTGGTTTTTTTGTGTTTTTTTGGTTTTAGTGGTGGGAAGTGTAGGCCGGTTTCTCCTCAGCCTGGAAGAGTCTTCAAACGCCAACAAGCAAACCTCACTCAGCTCCAGACTCGCTTCCAACACCTTTAATGTCGGTCCATCTGGGCATCGAGGGAACAGACGACAGATGGAGGGCCGTCTCACCTTCTTCCCCTGTGCCCACCTGGCCCTGCGCATGACAGCCGGGGCCCATGATGGCCAGCTCCAACCAACCTGAGATGGCCACAGCTGGCGACTATACGCAGGACCAAGGCGTGCCTCAGGGACTCCATCCTCTCGGGGTCTTGGGTGTCCCCCCCCACTCAGCCACGCTAGTTTCAGGGACCAGCGGGGGGTGCCAAGGGGCCTTAAGGCGAAGACGGTGGTGTGGGGGGCTGGTAGCTACCCCCTCATACTTCAGGGAAGCTTCCTTGATGCCCCCCCCCATGATTATTTATTAAACTACCCCTTCCTCTTGCATTAAGGACCTCCTTCCTCCAAACCAGGCCGAAGCTAAGGCCAGGGGGTAGCCAGGCGGGTGAGGGGTGGGGCTGACGAGGGAAGGGCCTGGGTTCGTGTGCACCTACGTTGTGTGAGAATGGGGATCTCCCGGTGGCCCCACAAGACTGGCCCTCTCAGCTCCACGGGGGGCAGCCCACCCCAAAGGGGGTGATTTCGGGGAAAGTGCTGTGAGAACCCCAAGCTGGCCGGGGAATGGATGCAGGCTCGCCAACTGGGGTGGGGAGGGTGTTCCCACCAGGCTGGGGGTGTGGTCAGTGAGCCCTGGGGTGCCTCCCCACCAGCCCCTTTGGCCCTTAAGGCAGCACTACCCCGAGCAATGCGCCTCTCTCGAGCTCTTTGTGGGTAGAAGGCCAGGAGGTCAGGGCTGGGGGGGGCGGAGGATGGAAGGCGAGGGGTGGTACCCTCCAGTGAAGAGGAGGCTTCCTGCCGGCAGGCGCCCCTGAGTACTTCCTCCCAGGCGGGGACAGTGCCGGGAAGCGAGGGGGGAACCCAAGTCCTCAGGAGAGGGGGTGGGCGCTGCAAGAAGGGGGGTGAGGACCTCCTCGGCTTCCCTCTCCCGGTGGGCTCTTCCGGGTCCGGCTGGGGGAAGGCAGCTTGGTCCCGCTCCTGAGCGGCCTCCCGGGGGTCTCGAGGCTCCTCATACCCCTCGGGGTCCACCCCAGAACCCTCCAGTCCCCCAGGCTCCCGCTCCTCCCACCTCCGGCCTTCTCTGTTCCCTCTGCCCAGGACCCTCCGCTCACCTGTCCGTTCCTCGAGTGGCCATCCTTGACCCACCAGTCCCCATCATCAGGTTCCCCAGCTTCATGGTCTCCTAGAGCTGCGTGTCTGAGATGTGGGGGTCGTTACTCCTTCAGGTAGAGGAGCCCGGCGACCAGGTATGGGGAGGGCAGTGGGCGGGGCCACAGGGCCAGGCACGCCCCTCGGAGGGTCCCGGTCCAGCAGTCTCCCCCCTTCCTGCTACGTACTGAGCCAGGTGGGCGGTGAGGGCTGCAGGAAGCCGGGTCAGGGTCTGGGAAGAGGCCCATTCTTCAGACCCGCTGCCCCCCGCCCGGGTTAAAGGCCCAGCTTCCCGGGAAGGGCCTGCCCCTCCGGCCCGAGGAGGGGCCGCCTCGGAGCCGCTTCCTGCGCGGCCTTTCCCGGCAGCCGACGGGGGTGGGCTGGACAGAGGAGGGCACAGGGTCTCGAGTTCGCACACCTGGGCCTCGCCCGGGGCCTCAGACGTGCGGGTTCCGCTCTCTGAGCCTCAGCTCCCCTTCTGTGGCCCCAGTTCCTCCTCTCGGGCCTCAGTTTCCCCCCTCGCCCCAGCCCCTCCTCTGGGCCTCGGTTTCGCCTCTGACAAAGGCCTGAGAACAGCCTGCCAGCGCTGAGGGTGCTTAGAGAGACATGACTCCTGCTTCTCTTATTTCTCAGCCAGGGAAACGGGTACAGACAGGCCGCACCCCGGGACCCCTCGGGTCTGCCTTCCTGTGTGCTGCCTGGGGCCCCTGTTCCAGGGCTCCGCATGTACCGAGGAGACAGGGGTCGCCAATCCCTGCAGGCACCTATGGGCGAGAGAGCGAAAAGTGGAGGAGGAAGGGGCGTGGGAGGAGGTGGGGGAGGCCCCCTGAGGGGCAACGTTTGGGCATTCCGAGCAGGCGGCCAGAACGACCAGTGCAAACGCCCTGAGGCTGACCACGGGGCGGATTGTGCAGGACTCGGCCTTGGCAAGGGGTTGGATTTTTGTCTTTTGAGCCACAGGAAGCCATGGGGAGCCATAGGGGTGTTAGGGAGACCAGATGGGCGTATCTAAAATCTTCAGGGGCAGGAAGGGAAAAGGGGGACAGGACTGAGGAGAGACAGTGGGTGTATTTGCACATGTTTGGAGGATGAGGGAGGCCCTAAGGATTTGCTGACAACCAGCTGAAGGAGGGTTCAGGTCCCCCAAGAGACCCTCACCCTCCCAGGAGACCCCCACCTCAGGACGTCCTCACCCCAGGAGACCACCACCACAGGACTCCTCACTTCATGACATTGTCGCCCCAGGAGGACCCCACCCCAAGACGTCCCCACCCCCGGGAGCCCTCCATCCCCAGGACATCCTCACCCCAAAGAGACCCTCATCCACCCCCCCGGAGATCCCACCTCAGGACGTCCACACCTTCAGGAGCCTCCCATCCCCAGGAGACCCCCACCCCAGGACGCCCTCACGCCCAGGAGACGCCCACCTCAGGACATCCTCACTCCCAGGAGACGCCCACCTCAGGACGTCCTCACCCCAGGAGACCCCCACCCCAGGACGTCCTCACCCCCAGGAGACCACCACCACAGGACTCCTCACTTCATGACATTGTCGCCCCAGGAGGACCCCACCCCAAGACGTCCCCACCCCCGGGAGCCCTGCATCCCCAGCACATCCTCACCCCAAAGAGACCCTCATCCCCCCCCCCCGGAGATCCCACCTCAGGACGTCCACACCCTCAGGAGCCTCCCATCCCCAGAAGACCCCCACCCCAGGACGCCCTCACCCCCAGGAGACGCCCACCTCAGGACAACCTCACTCCCAGGAGACCCCCGCCTCAGAACGTCCTCACCCCCCCCCCGAGGAGACCCCCACCCCAGGACGTCCTCACCCCCAGGAGACGCCCACCTCAGGACGTCCCCACCCCAGGAGACCCCCACCCCAGGACGTCCTCACCCCCAGGAGACCACCACCACAGGACTCCTCACTTCATGACATTGTCGCCCCAGGAGGACCCCACCCCAAGACGTCCCCACCCCCGGGAGCCCTCCATCCCCAGGACATCCTCACCCCAAGGAGACCCTCATCCACCCCGGAGATCCCACCTCAGGACGTCCACACCCTCAGGAGCCTCCCATCCCCAGGAGACCCCCACCCCAGGACGCCCTCACCCCCAGGAGACCCCCACCCCAGGAAACCCCACCCCAGGAGGTCCTCACTCCCAGGAGACCCCCACCCCAGGACCTCCTCACTCCCCGCCCAGGAGACCGCCACCCCAAGACGTCCTCACCCCCAGGAGAAGCCCAGCCCGCCGCGCGAGTGCCGGGGGCCAACCAAGGAGGCTCTCTGCCGCCCCCTCATGGTCGTTTAAGGAAATGCAGGCTGGGCTCCAGCTGACCCTGCGGGCTTGGGGCGGCGCCAGCCGAGCCCAGATATCTTTCCATTCAATTGACCTCGACGGTAACCCCTCTCCGGTCCCCGTAAGTGAGCCCTGGAGTCGGCCCAGCCTCTCACGCTCCGCCTGTTCTCTTGACCTCGGCCCCGGGGTCCCCATCCCACCTCTGCCCCTCAGTCCCTGCCTCTGTCGCCGCCGGGTCGGGGGTGAGGCCGGGAAAGCCCCTCGGGAAATCCCCGTGGAGCCACGGGAGAAGGGGGTGGCGGGAAGAAGCCCCGGGCGCCAGTATTTAAGCCCCGTCCCCCGCAGGCGGCGGGACAGAGGGCACCGAGCATGGAGCGGGGCCTCGCCCTCCTGCTTCTCTGCCTGGGGCTCCTGCTTCAGGGCCGCAGTGAGCAAGGTAAGGGCCCGGAAAGGAGGGGGCTTAGGAAAGAGGAGGGAGCTCGGGATATGATAGGGGAGGGACTCAAATTGGGGAGAAGGCCAGGAGGCAAGGGGTTCGGAGGCAGAGGGGCTTGAAGAGGGGAGGGGCCTTGGGAAAGAGAAGGCGCTCAGAGGGAGGAGGGGGCTCAGAAGGGGGAGAGGCTGGGAGAGGAGGGGTCTCAGGGTGAGGGCATCAGTGCTAGGTGGTAGCCGCTGCTGCCAGACGAGGAAGTTGAGAGGGGCAGAGACAGACAGGAGCCTGGGGGCTTGGGCCACCTTCTAACCCCAGGGAGGCGGGCGGGGGGCAGAGGTCGGGGGGGAGCTGAAGGCCGCCTTCGGACCCGCAGGGCAGGTCCTGGAGGTGGAGCCCCCGGGGCCCGAGGTGGCAGTGGCGGTGGGCGAGTCGCTGCAGCTCACCTGCCGCCTGGCCTGCCCCAACCGTTCGGCCGCCTCGGTGCAATGGCGGGGCCTGGACACCAGCCTGGGCGCGGTGCAGTCGGCCCCGGGCAGCAGTGTTCTCAGCGTGCGCAACGCCTCGCTCTCGGCGGCGGGAATCCGCGTGTGCGTGGGCTCCTGCGGCAAACTCTCCTTCCAGCGCACCGTGCAGCTCTTGGTGTACGGTGAGGCCCGTCCCTGCTCGGTACCTCTGCGCAAGTGGTCCCCCGACCCCCATCTGCTGCCCAGGTCGAGGCCCAACCCTACATCACCTCCTCCAGGGCACCTTCCCCGGATTGCCCACCTGCCCAGTTCAAACCCTCGCGGCTCTGGAACACATTCTCTCATCTCTGCACTCCCCCACTTGTTCCCCAGTCTTCACTCACTGCCTCGAATCCACTCCAAACCACCCGGAGCTGACCCTGCCTTCCCTGCTCTGGGTCTTTCCCCCACCTCATCTTCTAGCCACACGGGTGCAGCCCCTGGGTCTTTGCACAATCCTTTCCTTGTCCTGTTCACCAGCAGTGCCCACGCTACCTCCTCTGGGCTCAGGCAACCCCTATCCACCTTCCCCCACCCCACAGCCTTCCCGGACAAGCTGAGTGTGTCCCCAACGGCCCTGGTGCGCGGGCAGGACCAGGAGGTGGCCTGCACGGCCCACAATGTCACGCTGGTGGACTCCGACTCCCTGTCCTTTGCCCTGCTCCTGGGGGACCGGGAGCTGGAGGGGGCCCAGGCCCTGGACTGGGATGTGGTGGCCCAGGAGGATGAGGAACCCCTGTTCCATGTGACAAGGCGCTGGCTGCTGCCCCCCCTGGGGGACCCTGCTCCACCCCACCTACACTGCCAGGCCACCATGAGGCTGCCCGGATTGGAGCTAAGCCACCACCGGGCCATCCCAGGTGAGTCTAGGGGTGCCCGGGAAGGGGGAGCAGACTTGCTCTGGCTCTTCTAGATCGTGGCTCATCCCCCACCCGCTGGGTGACCTTGGGCCACCTTGAGGATCTCTGTCCCCACCTGGACTGGTCATAGGATCTGTGGAGGTAGGGGAAACAACTGGGGAGACTGAGCTCGATCTTTAATCTATTCTCCCGGGACAGCCAGAGCGATACTTCTTCCGTCATTCATTCCTTCATTCAAGCACTTTTTACTGAGTACCTACCGTGTCTCAGGCTCGGTGAGGGCACGACCCTGCTCTCCCGGGGCCCACGAGCTGTCCTCCCCGTGGCCACGAGAGGGCGCCCGTGAGCACCGAGTCGGCCAGTCCCGGCCGTGTCCACCGCCCTCCAGGGCTCCCACCTCCCCGCCCAGAGGGCCCTGCACTACCTGCCCCTCCCCTCCGTGCCCTCCCCTCCTCCTCTCTCCCCTTCACTCACTTGCTCCAGTCACGCGGCGCCTCCTCGCTCTTCCGCCAACCCACCAGACCCAGTCCTGCCCCAGGGCCTTTTCACCTGCTGTTCCCGCTGCCCGGCCCCCTCTCCCCCAGATCCCCCCAAGGCTCCTTCCTCACCTCCCTCAGGTCTTTGCTCAAATGGTGCCTCTCAGTGAGCTTCCCCTGAAATCCCCGTCAAAGGGACGCGCACACACACACACCCTTCTCTTGACTTCTGGTTCTTGACGCCTCTTATCGACGTCGGGCATCCTGCATGTTCTCATTTGTACCTGTCGTGGTCTCACCTGTGTCCTCAATAGCTGCAACAGGGCGCAGCACGCAGTAGGTGCCCCATAAACACTTGTCGAGTTAACGGATAAATGGAAACATTTATCACAGGCCCCCACACAGTAGATGCCAAGCCCACGAACAGGGCATGAAGCCCCCAGCAGCTTCTCTAGCTAAAGAAAACAGCTTATTCTCCCACAGCCCCTCATATTGATGTGCTTGGGCTCCCAGGAGCCACAGGAGGGTCTTGAGCAAGGGGGCTCCCAGGAGAATCAGACAGAAGCCAGGATACTGGGATGGGTTTATCCCAGGGTGTTGTGAGGGGGCACAGAGGGGCAACTGGGTCTGAGAGGTGTTTTAGCAGAACAGGTACAGTCCCTCATGGCCCCGGTCTCCCCTTCTGTAACAACGAGGGATGAAGCAAAAGACCTCTGAGCCCCTCCTCGCTCTGGCTTCCACATCCCCCAGTAACAAAAGCGAGCCTCACCCCACGTTCTGGGCAAGCAGCATAGCCGTCACCCCCATTTCACCATTGAGGAAACTGAGGCCCGGGGAAATTCAGGAGTTGATCTTGGTGCTGCTGCAAGTGAGTGGGGCCCTGAGGAGAGGGCCCCACCCCTGACCAGTCGGGTACTTGCCCTGGTGACTCACCCAGGTGGTCCAGGGTAAGGGCTTGAAGGGGCTCTGGTCCAACCCTTCTGTCCAAATAAAGAGACTGAGGGAGGAGAGGGGGCTGGGGCAGCCAGGAGAAAGACACAGCTACGGTGTTTTCCAGTCCTGCATAGCCTGGCTTCCTCGGAGCTCCCCGCATCAACCACCCTGGAGTCCCCAACCACAACTGCCCCGGAGCCCCCCACCTCGACCACCCAAGAGCAGGCCTCCACCCCTGGCTCCTGCCACCCTGAGATCCTCCAGCCCCCCATGTCAGCCAATCAGGAGGCCACCTGGGACCTGTTATGTGAGGTGGCCTGTGGCCCCCCCGGTGTGGCCGTGCACTGGACCGAGGCCCCTGGTGGTCTGGCAGCCTACAAGCAACGAGAGGCAGGAGCGCGGGCTTGGCTGAGTGTGCAGCAAGCTAGGTGTGCCCCCAGGGGCTGGTTCCAGTGCCGTGCGGACCCGGGGGGCAAGATGACCAGCCTGTACGTGGACCTGAGAAGCTGTGAGTTCTGGGGCCTGCGGAGGGGTATGGGCAAGGGCTGGGGGGATCCTTGGATCAAGACCTTAGATAAGAAAATGCCCTGCTCAGCCTCAGTTTCCCCAGCCGTCCAGTGGGCTCCTCGGGTGTCGTAAGGTGACGTAGCCTGAGAGTGACCAACAAATAGTTGTTGAGTCCTCTGTAAATTCCTGGCACCACGTAGATTTCAAAGCACTTGGTATACTCCAAACCTTAGCGTTTAGAACAGACTGTGGAACAAAGATAAGAATAGAACGCGGCCACACGGGCAATTCTAAATTTTCTAGTAGCCATGTTCAAAAAACAAATAAAGAAAAACAGGTGTAGGTAATTCTGATACTGTATTTTATTGGACTCAATCTATCCAAAATACTATAATTTCAACATTAATGGAGCCCTGGTGGTTACAGCAACCAGCCGGCTGCTAAGCAAGAGGTCAGCAGTTCGAAACCACCAGCAGCTCCTAGGGAGAAAGATGTGGCAGTCTGCTTCTGTAGACATTTACAGCCTTGGAGACCCTATGGGGTCGCTATGAGTCGGAATCAACTGGATGGCAGTGGGTGGGTGGTACAGTGGTTAAGAGCTCAGCTGCTAACCAAAAGGTCAGTGGTTCGAATCCACCAGCTGCTCCTTGGAAACTCTATGGGGCAGTTCTGCTCTGTCCTGTAGGGTCACTATGAGTCGGAATCGACTCACGAAAACACGTAATAGTACTATTAGTAGACGTTAATACAGAAAAAGTATTAACGAGATATTTATATTCTCTTTTTCTTTGCAAAATAAGTCTTCAAAGCGCTGTATGTATCTTACATAGACAGCAGTTTTCACTCACACCAGCCACTTTCCGGGTGCTTAAAAGCCACAAGTGGACAGTGACTGCCTTGTTGGACGGCCTAGTTCTAAACTAGAGAAACCTATGCAAGTTTCAAAAAAATAAATAAATCACAAAATCCTTTGAGTAGCCCAGAGGTTTTGTCAATTTCAGGGACCTGTAAACTAGGGAGCACTTTCTAGCTGCTATTCTCAGCCTGACCTGTTTCTGCATTTCCTTCCCCAGCACCCGACCCTGTGGTCAACCAGCCATCGGCAGCCCTGTGGACCGGGACCTTGGTGCTGGGGCTGCTCCTCCTGACTTTCCTTGCCTACCGCCTGCAGAAGCACTGCCGCTCCCTGGGCTGAGGGCCATGCACCCGCAGTTTCTCTAGGCTGATAAGACAGGCAGTCACCCCTCCAGACATGGCCTGCCTCTTCCTCAGCTTAGTTGTGGCCACAGGACATTTGCATGGTTCTGGACAGCACCAGGCCAACAGCTGGACCTGAACCCTGATGGCCAAGGCATTGGGGCCCCCAGCTGCCTGGGTTTCCCCCCTCCGGCGGGGCCCCTGGAAGCCCACCCCCAACGGTTCAGAGCTAGGGAATAAAGGGCATTTGGTCTGAGCATCAGTGGTCCCTGCCGTGGTCTGAGGATGCTGCTTCCTTCACACAGTTCTAACTGTCCCCTCCATAGGCGATTCCCCAGAGACACAGGGGTGCACAGAGACACCCCAGCCCCCTTTGCTAGGGCTAGGGGAGAGGGAGATGGGAGAACACACATGCTCTGTGCATTGAATAACGAGGAGTTCCCCCAAAAGAAATGCAGAAGGGCATTTGGGAGGCAGCATGGGCAAAGACATGGAGGTGGCTAAAGTGGTGAGGGAGGCAGGAGAGTGGCTGGAAATGAGGTCAGCAGAGGGAGGGCACTGGGGAGCCATGGGAGCTCTAGAGCTGTTAGAAAGGTCCCTCTGGACGTTACCTGATTAGGGTTCGTGCCCTGGAGCAGACGAACCAATGAAATGTACTCCAAGTCAGAAAGTTTATTAGGAGCGGGCACCAACGGAAAGTCCAGCAGGCTGCTTTATGGAGTCCCGAAAAGCAATTTTTATATCAGAGCTTATATATCATTTTTGCAAAGGTTACATAGTGTCTTCACATCACAAGACAATTACAAGAAACTCTTTATTAGACTAAAGACATGCATGCCAGACATCTGGACTCTAATCTTTACATTTGTAACAGGCAAAAAACTTACATAAAAATCTCTCAGCTAGTGGATGGCCTGCCAAGTGTACTCTGAGACAAGGAACAAGAGGAAAGTTACAGACCAAAAGCACCAGGCAGCTTTCCCAGCTGCTGCCTTGCAGGCTGAAGGCTCTCCCCCAAGAGAACAAAGAAGTGAGACCAAGGCTGCGAGAGCCAAGAAGTCCCTGCATTCCTTTGGAAAGAGACCAGTACAGCTGGTACAGTAAAAAAGGACATTGAAAGTGAGAGTGTACAAAAT
Source organism: Loxodonta africana (assembly GCF_030014295.1). Lineage (NCBI taxonomy): Eukaryota > Metazoa > Chordata > Mammalia > Proboscidea > Elephantidae > Loxodonta > Loxodonta africana. Next base: position 277,936 of record NC_087344.1, read on the forward strand.
GCCAAGCAAAAAAAAAAAAACCTTACAGGTTACTTAGAGTATTATTATGGTGTTAGTTGTGTCAAGCTCTCAGTCGCCCATTTTGGAAAGGAGAAAACATGTTGCGAGGTATTAGGGTCACATGGAGGCCAGGAAGGAGCCCTGGCCCTGCAGTGGTTAGTTACAGTGCTTGCTAACCAAAAGGTTGTCAGTTTAAACCCACCAGCAGCTCCGCATAAAAAAGATGTGGCAATCTGCTTCCATAAAGATTTACAGCCTCGGAAACCCTGTAGGCAGCCCTACGCTGCCTATATGGTCGCTAGGAGTGGGGGCAGCGGGTTGGGTTGGTTTGGAGGCCAGGAAGGGAAACAGCCTGGGATGGGACCTGGGGGCTGAGGAGGTTCATGCATTCTTCCTGCAAACACCTCAGCTACTAGGCTGGGTGGGAAGGCCCTGCCCCTGAGAGCTCCCAGCCAAGAGGGGAAAGCGCACTTCAAAACTACCGTTAATGCAGGAACCCAGAGCAGTCGTCCAACCCAAACTGGAAGGTGGGGGGTGCGACTTCCCCCAGGAGAAAACCCCCGAAACCAAACCCACTGCAGCCTAGTTGATTCGCACTCATAACGACTCTATAGGACAGAGTATAACCGCCCCATGGGGTTTCCAAGGAGCAGCTGGTGGATACAAACTGCCCCTTTTGGTTAGCAGCCCTAGCTCTTAACCACTGCGCCACCAGGACTCCTCCCCCAGGGGAAGCCAGTGCGGAGCTTCACTTAACACACAAGCTCAGAAATGAGCTTCAGATAAGGGTCTGAGGGCGTGGGCGGCGCTCAGTTCTGCAGCCTGGGGTGGATGCGTCCCCGCCCACGCTCCGACTGGGGACCTCTGGTAACCAGGGAGGCTGGTTGCTAGGAGACCGTGCTACGGAAGAACTCTCTGCACACGACCAAAATGGCACGCTATCCGGCTTCATGCCCGAAACCAAGCCCTTCTAGATAGCCATTTTGGGGTCTGGCAATATTCAGATTCTGGGCCCAATCCAGGAGAACCAATTAGTGCACGTAAAGACGGAACCCGCTGAAGAGTGCCAACTAGGACCTAGGGAAAAGGGTGGCCTCTCCTTGAGACTTTTGAACTCTCCCAGCGGGATCCCGGCGCCTCTGCCCTCAACCAAGATGGCGTCTCCGGCGCACTGTGGAATGTGGCGGCGGTTCCGGTCCCGCTGCCCTCACCGAAGATGGCGGCAGTGGAGAAGCGGCGGCCGACTGTGGTCCCGGTGGCCGGTTTCACGGACGGCGGGCGGCCGACGGTGTCCCGCACAGCGGCAGTGGCCGAGAGTGAGGAGGACTTCCTGCAGCAGGTCGGCGTGACGGAGATGCTGCGCGCAGCCCTGCTGAAGGTGCTGGAGGCGCGGCCCGAGGACCCGATCGCCTTCCTGGCGCACTACTTCGAGAACATGGGCCTGCGCTCGCCCGCAAACGGCGGCGCCGGGGAGCCCCCGGGCCAGCTCCTGCTGCAGCAGCAGCGCCTGGGTCGCGCCTTGTGGCACCTTCGCCTGGCTCACCACTCCCAGAGGTGCGGGGTTGGGCCGGGGCTGGGCGGGTGGGGACCGCGGCCGGACTCCAACTCCCAGCGTGCACCGTGCTGCTCCCCGGCAGAGGCGTGGGCGCCGGAGCGCGGGACATGCTGGGGATCGTAGTCCGCAGTGTCTTGAGGCTGCGGGTTACACCTCCGGCGGAGAGGAGGTTTGAGGTCTCCAGCCGGGATCGGGCGCTCGGTGGTTCTGGCCGGCTTCCCCTTTTCTGATGCCTTTTTTGTAGCTGCTGAGTGTCTCTTTGCAGTGCACCCCACTTTTGAAAGCCATTGACCCCAGAGAGAACCTTTTCAAGGTCACAGAGCAAGTTCTCCAAGCCAGGTCCTTCTTCACTGCCTCCTTACCAGCCTTGTAGCATCCTGGGCCATTCAGCCAGAAAATGAATATGGACGGGTCTGGGCTGTGAAGACAGAGCGTTCCAGTCACCCAAGGCCCCTACCCAAATAGTTCCAACAGAGCCATTGGGGCCGTGCCGGGGAGAGGCTCCCACGGGCAGGAGGCATGACCCCAGAGGGCCTTCCTGATGTACAGGAGCAGGGCGCGGCCACTGAAAGGTCCTGCAGGTAAAATGACCTGAAGACCTTAGAGCTGGAGTGTGGGACCCACGGTGGGGGAGGAGAGGCTGGAGGGTCTGGCTAAAGGTGGGGGGCAGCACCTGCTCTCCCCTATGCCTCTGAGTCCAGGAGGGTTCTGAGTCATGGAAGGTGGTGTGGGATTTCGTGTGGAATGAATGAACAGTCCACATCAGGGTGGGCTGGGAGAAGCTTTTTCACACAAAGCACATACCAGACTTGGTGATTGACTGGGTGTGTGCATGGGCTGGTGTTTTGGGGAGGGGGCTCTCCAGAAGCTGATCCAGAGACAAAGATTCGTAGGAAGTGATTGCAATATGAGGTACCCCCAGTAGAAGAGAAGGAGGATGGAGGGGCAGGGCAGGGGACAGAACCAAGCACGGACGCCCTTTCAGTGCAATCCCGTATGGAACTAAGGTCACCGAGGGACACCGTGAACTCCTGGATCCCCAGCGCCGGAAGCAGCCCTCCCCCAGAGAGTGGCAGGTGCCAGCCACAAGGAGGGAAGCGCAGAGAAGCTGCGGGAGGAGCCAGGCTGGGAGTCTGAGCAGGATGCCACCATCCCCACCAAAGGGGTGAGGGAACAGCGTATGCCCGAAAAACACACCAACAGCACAACCAAGTCCAGCCCAGGGCTCGTCGGCCTCAGACCATTCTCTGGGGCACCCTGTGCACTGTAGGGTGTCGAGCAGCATCTCTGGCCTCCACCGACCCCATGATAGTAGCACCCCCCCGGTCATGACAACCACAGATGTCTCCAGACATTGCCAGTGTCCCCAGCTGAGACCCCCTGAGTTAGGGGATTCCACTAACCCTCAAGAGACGCTGTGTCCCATTATCATCTGACCTACTGAAGTCCCAGGACGCTGCCCACATTTAAATCCACACACAGCGTAGGGAGAGAGACGAGGGAAATCACAGAGGGTGGAGGGTCACCCTGGTTGACACGGCCTGACCCATCAGGGATTTGTCCTGGTGTGCAGGATGACTCAACATTTCTCCAAATGGCTAACACAGGGTCTTTCCCCTCAGCACTTCTGACATGCAGCCGGGTCATTCTCTGGGGTGGGGCCATCCTGTGCATTGTAGGGTGTTGAGCAACTTCCCTGGCCTCTACCTACGCCATGCCGGTAGCACCCCTCCCCCAGTCAAGACACCCCAAATGTCTCCAGACATCACTGAGTGACCCCCAGGGGGCAGCACTGCCCTGGGTTGAGAACTCCTGGGTCAGGATGAAAAGTAAGCCTCCCATGTGTCTTCCTGGAGACAGTCAGTAAATCCCTCCTTTTCCTTTCTTTAATAAGCACCAGCATGCTTTACAAACTGCTCTGCGAGGACCTTAACATGCATAGGGCTCTCACTAAGTACCCAGTCCCCACCTCACAGACCCTGAAACCCAGGGTCACACCGTGGAGGCAAGAGGGCAGTCCTGCCAAGACCAGAGCTCATAGCCTGGAACTAGTCTCACCCACTGACTCAGCAGATGGCATGGGTGCCTCCTCAGGGCAGGGACTCGCTGATGACGCAGGCATGGCCCCCACACTCGAGGCAGCCCCCAGGAGAGGTGGGTGTGGCTAGCAGCTCAGAAACGGGGTGTTGCTGTCCCCCACGCTTTTTGTCCCACCCTCCACCATGGCTTTGACCTCGCTGGGCTAATCACCCCTTTGTGTGTCTTCTTGTCCCAGATGCCAGGAATGTGTAATAAACAGCGTTTAGACAAGCCCGAGGCCAGATGACAGCTCTGGTCAGAGGCCTATGTTAGCACCTGGCACGCGTTCCATTCTTCCACCCTCATAAGAATGCTGATGTACCAGCATTAGGAGCCTCATTCTCCAGCTGAGAACATGGAGGGGCAGTGATCACAGCCAGGTCATAGCCGTGGTCATAGCCAGGAAGTCGCAGAGGAAATTCAGGGTGGGTCCAGGGAGGGCCTGGTGCATGGAAGGTGCTCAGTGAAACATAGCGGAGCCCAGCAAGTACCAGGCTTTTCCCCGGGGCTGCGGCCTCAGAGAAGAGAGAATTGATGGAAGAGGACTGACTGGGCTGACGGTGCTGCTGGGAGAGAGAGGCTACAGGGCACAGAGTTGGATCAGTCAGGATGAGCTGCATTACATGGTAGTAACAGATAGCCCTGAAACCTCAGTGGCTTTAACACAACAATGGCTCGTTTCCCGCTCTTGCGACTTGTTTGACATAGGCTGGCAGGCAGCTTTGCTCGTGCAGTCCTGATGTAAGTCCACACAATCAGGGATGTGGACTTGGGGAAATGCAGGGTGACTCTTAAAAATCTCCATCAGAAGTGGACCACACATCACCTACACTCACCTTCTGGTGCTAAAACAAATCACGTGGCTTCACCTAACTTCAAGAAAGTGGAGAAGTGCCTGAGAAGAAGAGAGCTGGAAGCGCATGTGAGCAGCAGCCCTTAAGAAGCCCTCATGGTCCTCATGTCCTGGTGTGGAAGCCCCTGTGTGTTCCCCTCCCACACCAAATACAGCCAACCTGGGTATTCAGTAGGATGTTGTAGAATCGACAGAATGAGGTAAAAAAAAAAAAAGACATTGACTTCTGCCTTGCTTTTGATTGGATTGCTTGCTGTGGGGGAAGCCAGCAGCCATGTTGTGAGGGCACATAAGCATCCCCACAGAGATGTCCACAAGGTGAGGAACTGAGGCCTCTGGCCACCAGCCAGCACCAACCTGCCAGCGTGTGAGGGGGACGCCTTGGAAGTCTGCCTGCAGACAACACAGACATAGCCGACAGACATCTCGACTGCAGCTTCCGGAGACCCTAAGCTAGATCCACGCAGCTCAGCTGCTCCTAGCTCCCGACACACAGACCATGCTACATGATATATTTGTGTTGCCATTTTTGGTGGCTTGGTTTTGGGGTAATGTGTTATGTAGCAATAGATGAGAAATACAAGCACTAGCAACCACCACACTTATTGCCACCGAAAATAAAACACAAACCCATAGCCTTTAAGTCAGTTCCAAATCAAAGCAATCCTATAGGGCAGAGTAGAACTGCCCCATAGGGTTTCCAAGGAGCACCTGGTGGATTTGAACTGCTGACCTTTTGGTTAACAGCTGAGCTCTTAACCACTGTGCCACCAGGGCTCCTTTATTCCCACGGGTCTGCCCATTTCCTCATGAAGTTGGTTCAAAACACGACCTACAGCAAAGGGTTACGAGGAGGCGTCGGTGAGCTACCGTGGTAATAAAGACAGCAACAATGAGCCAATGTTCACTGAAGGCTCACGCTGCATCTGGCACTGTCACTGCTTCGCTGGGTGATCTCATTGTCCGTAAAGCTCTGAGCCCAGCACCCAGCAGATAATAAGGGTGCAGAAGATGGGTCCTTTAATGCTCAGCAAAAACAAGGAATTTACAGTCGGATGTGTCGAGAATTGAATTCCAGCTGGGAGAGTCTCCCAGATAGTAGGTCTTTGATCTGAAGGGCTCACCAGGACAGCGTGTCCTCCTGTAAGCTCTGCAGTGGTGATTCGAGCCGCCAGCATTAACTGGTGGGTCTCGGGAGCCAGCAGACCTGCTGCAGACAGATGCCCATTGGCTTGTTGAGCAGACTGCTACTGAGCACCTACTGTGTGTTGATCAGTTGAGCAAACATGCAATCAGGATGCATTGATAATTACAGGTGATTGGAATGTGAAAGTTGGAAACAAAGAAGAAGGATCGGTAGTTGGAAAATAACGGCCTTGGTGACAGAAACAATCCCAGAGAACGAATGACAAAATTTTGCAAGACCAACAACTTCTTCATTGCAAATACCTTCTTTCACCAACATAAACGGTGACTGTACACATGGACCTCACCAGATGGAACACACAGGAATCAAATTGACTACATTTGTGGAAAGAGACGATGGAAAAGCTCGATGTCATCAGTCAGAACAAGGCCAGGGGCCGACTGTGGAACAGACCATCAATTGCTCATATGCAAGTTCAAGCTGAAACTGAACAAAATCAGAGCAAGCCATGAGAGCCAAAATATGACCTTGAGTATATCCCAGCTGAATTTAGAGACCATCTGAGGAATAGATTTGACTCGTTGAACACTAGTGACCAAAGACCAGACGAGTTATGGAATGACATCAAGGACATCATCCATGAAGAAAGCAAGAGGTCATTGAAAAGACAGGAAAGAAAGAAAAGACCGAGGTGAATGTCAGAGGAGACTCTGAAACTTGCTCATGAACGTCCAGCAGCTAAAGCAAAAGGAAGAAACAATGAAGTAAAAGAACTGAAGAGAAGATTTCAAAGGGCCTCTCGAGAAGACAAAGTAAAGTGTTATAATGACATGGGCAAAGAGCTGGAGATAGAAAAACAAAAAGGGAAGAACATGCTTGGCGTTTCTCAAGCTGACAGAACAGAAGAAAAAATTCAAGCCTCGAACTGCAATGGTGAAGTATTCTATGGGCAAAATACTAAACAACGCAGAAAGCATCAAAAGAAGATGGAAAGAATACACAGAGTCATTATACCAAAAAGAATTAGTTCACGTTCAACCATTTCAAGACGTAGGATATGATCAGGAGCCAGTGGTACTAAAGGAAGAAGTCCAAGCTGCTCTGAAGGCATTGGTAAAAAACAAGGCTCCAGGAATTGATGGAATATCAATTGAGATGTTTCAACAAACAGATGCAGTGCTGGAGGTGCTCACTCGTCTATGCCAAGAAATATGGAAGACAGCTTCCTGGCCAACTGATTGGAAGAGATCCATATTTATGCCTATTCCCAAGAAAGGTGATCCAACCGAATGAGGAAATTATAGAACAATATCATTAATATCACACGCAAGCAAAATTTTGCTGAAGATCATTCAAAACCGGCTGTAGCAGTACATCAACAGGGAACTGCCAGAAATTCAGGCCAGATTCATAAGAGGACGTGGAACCAGGGATATCATTGCTGATGTCAGATGGATCCTGGCTGAAAGCAGAGAATACCAGAAGGATGTTTACCTGTGTTTTGTTGACTATCCAAAGGCATTCGACTGTGTGGATCATAAGAAATTACGGGTAACGTTGTGAAGAATGGGAATTCCAGAACACTTAATTGTGCTCTTGAGGAACCTGTACATAAATCAAGAGGCAGTTGTTCAGACAGAACAAGGGGATACTGATTGGCTTAAAGTCAGGAAAGGTGTGCGTCAGGGTTGTATCCTTTCACCATACCTATTCAATCTGTATGCTGAATAATCCGAGAAGCTGGACTATATGAAGAAGAATGGGGCATCAGGTTTGGAGAAAGACTCATTAACAACCTGCGATATGCAGATGACACAACCTTGCTTGCTGAAAGTGAAGAGGACTTGAAGCACTTACTAATGAAGATCAAAGACCACAGCCTTCAGAATGGATTACACCTCAACATAAAGAAAACAAAAATCCTCACAACTGGACCAATGAGGAACATCATGATAAATGGAGAAAAGATTGAAGTTGTCAAGGATTTCATTTTACTTGGATCCACAGTAAACAGCCATGGAAGCAGCAGTCAAGAAATCAAAGGACCCATTGCATTGGGCAAATCTGCTGCAAAGGACCTCTTCAAAGTGTCGGAGAGCAAAGATGTCTGTCACCCTGAAGACTAAGGTGCACCTGACCCAAGCCATGGTATTTTCAGTTGTATCACGTGCATGTGAAAGCTGGACGATGAATAAGGAAGACAGACGGAAGAATTGATGCCTTTGAATTGTGGTGTTGGCGAAGAATATTGAATATACCATGGACTGCCAAAGAATGAACAAATCTATCTTGGAAGAAGTACAACCAGCATGCTCCTTGGAAGTGAGGATGGCGAGACTGCGTCTCACATACTTTGGACATGTTGTCAGGAGGGATCAGTCCCTGGAGAAGGACATCATGCTTGGCAGAGTACAGGGTCAGCGGAAAAGAGGAAGACCCTCAAAGAGGTGGATTGACACAGTGGCTGCAGCAGTGAGCTCAAGCATAACAACGATTGTGAGGATGGCGCAGGACCAGGCACTGTTTCGTTCTGTTGTGCATGGGGTCACTATGAGTCGAAACCACCCGACGGCATCTGACAACAACAGCAACTGTGTGATGGGCAGTGCTCTAGGCCATAGGGCTGTTGTAATGGTGATGGAGACATAGAAAGTCCCTGCTCCGTGGGCCAACATCCTGGTGGGGGAGGCACTTATAGGAAGCCTGATAACCGCTGTGAAGACTAATTGAGGAGGGAGGGGGCTGAGGGGGGATGAAGGCCCCACCAGGGAGGTGGTATTTGAACTGAGACCTGCCTGAGGGAGGGGCTTTAGGGAAATGTTGAGAAGGGCATCAAGTGGCGGGAACAGCATGTGCAAAGGCCCTGAGGCAGGGCCCGGCGAGTTGGGGGCAGGAGTGGGGGTACGCTAGCCTGGCCGACATCTCCTCTGCCCCCTCCCCCCAGGACCGCCTTCAACAACAATGTCAGTGTGGCCTACGAGTGCCTGAGTGCCGGGGGGCGCAAGAAGAAGCCAGGGCTGGACGGCCGCACCTACAGCGAGCTGCTCAAGCGCATCTGCCGCGATGGCGAGGCCCCCGAGGAGGTGGTGGCGCCACTGCTGCGCAAGATTCAGTGCCGGGACCACGAGGCCGTGCCGCTGAGCGTCTTCCGCGCCGGCATGCGCACCTGCTTCGTGCTGCTCGAGTTCGTGGCGCGGGCCGGTGCCCTCTACCGGCTGCTCGAGGACCCGGGTTTGGCCGCGGCTGACCGCCGCGTGGGCCAGGCCGTGCTGGACACGCTGGAGGGCGCGCTGCAGGCCGGCGACAGCGACGCGGGCGCTCCCACGCGCTACCTGGAGGCCGGCTCGCGCCTCGGCCCCGACAGCCTGGCGCTGGCCATGGACCGCGCTGTGGTGGCCCGGCGTCCTGGCGTCCCCATGACCCGCGAGGAGTTCCTGGAGAAGGCTGCTGCCCTCTTCATCGCCAAGGTCAAGCCTGTGGGCTGAGCCCTGTCTAATCCCCATCACCCCACCTGCCTCCTCCACCTACCACCTGGAAGTCCTGAGGTCAGAACAGCTCACCTGCTCAGGGAGGAGGGTGGGCATGGGACTGGGAGGGGGTGCCCTGCATGGAGGGGACCTTCCCGTGCCCAGATTGATGTCCCCCAACCCCAGCGAGGAGGCTGAGCCCCAGGAATGGCCTTCTCCCCGTGCTCTGGCTGCACCCTCCCAGACCCTACTCCGTTCACGGGTTCTCTCCACGGCAGTAATAAAGCATTTGCAGGTCTGCCCTAGTGTGTGCGTGTTCCGGGGGCACCCCATCCCCCGCCCCTGGAGACATCAGGGATAGGCCAGGACTGTGGCGGGGGGCTCTATCAGCCGTTGTCCCCACTCCACCAGCCTGGAGGGTGCCTGGCCCCAGCCCACCCTGCAGTGCTCTGGATCTCTGCTCAAGCAGCTGGTCCTTCACTCAGCCTATTACCCGAGCTGAGCAAATGATCGTGGTGACGAATGTGAGGGCTGGCACGGTGCATGCCTGCAGTGTCTTACAGAGCTGTCACTAGGGCCCTAGAAGGAGGTTGATTACCACGTGCCTGTGGCAGGTGGGGAAACCAAGGTCTAGGGGCCTGTCTTAGACTGGGTTCTCTAGAGAAGCAAAACCAGTAAGGCATATAAATATCTACATAAAGAGATGTATATCAAGGAAATGGCTCACATGGTTGTAGAGAATGAAATGTCCCAAGTCCCTGGGTCAGGCTGGAGGCTTCCTCTGATTCACATAGCCACAGGGCTGGCCAGCCCAAAATTGGCAGGTCTGACAGCAGGGCTCTTGCTCACAGGCTGCGAAAACCAAGGAATTCATAGATTGGCAGGTAAGCTGCTAGCTCAAGTCTCATGAACTGGAGGTCAGAAGAGCAGGAGCCGGCTGCATGATCCAGAGGGAGCAAAACCCCAGGAGCCTTGCCAAGAAGTCCACCTGTATTGGATGCAGGTCACACCCCCAAAGAAGCTCCCCTTCAACTGATTGGCTCCTCACAGCAGATCCTGTCATGGAGGTGATCCCATCATACCACCATGAAACCGTATCATAACTGCCGGCCACTGAGAATCATGGCCCAGTGAAGCTGACACACAACCTTAACAGTCACAGGCCCCATGCTGCCTCCCTCACATCGGGGTCTGCTCAGAAGCCCCATCCATGAGATTCATCTAGTGTTTACTGAGCTTCATGGCTCACGGTGGCAACTGCCCAGTACACCTCACACCCGAGTCCCTCTGGGGTCAGGCTGACTTTGCTCCTCAGACATCACCGCCCACCCTGTCCCTGCTCACCCTTTCCGTGGGTACCTATCACACCTAGTCTTGGGCCCAGATGCCCTGTTCTGACCCTTGCCAATGAAGCTCCCAGAAGCTGCCTGCCTGCCCTGCAAACCTCTCCCTCTCGCAGAACTGTCCTTTCCTGCCTCCACGTGCTCCTGCCTCCCAGGATGGCCCCCCGGGACTCCCAGAAGGCTCCTCGTCCCAGCCACTCTGGGGGAAGGCCTTCCAGCCATCCTCTCAACTGTCCTGTGCCATCCAGGAGCCTCCTCCTTTCTCACATCCTCCTCCAAGGCCCACAGTTTCATTAACACCTGCTGGCCAAGGAGTCTCAAGTTCACCTCTCAGGCCTGGACAGGGCCTTCCTTCAGCCCAGGGTGCCACCCACTTCTGGTGTATCCATGGGGAAGCCTCAAGGACACTTCAGATTCCCACCCAAGATGGAGCTTCACCATCCCCCCACCCCCCAATCCGGGGCTGCTCTGGAGTTTCTGGTTTCTGTGGAAGGGCCTGAGCAGATACCAGGAGGGTGGCCTAGGTGTTTCCCTGGTGTCCATCCCACCAGCCATCACCACAGCCATATCATAACTTCTCACCCCGTTTCCCCATCTCCAAGGTCACCACCACACAGCCAGTCAGAGCATACCAGTCCCCATGGGCTGCAGTGATTGGTTCAGTTACAAGCATGTGACTCCCAGCCAACCAATGAAACAAAACCCAGGACTTTGTCTGGGAAAGTGGTACAGAGTGGCTGAGCTGGGGGGACCTGGGTCTGCAATTCTGGGACCATATAGTCACCAGGGCCTGTGAAGGAGTCTGTTCTCAGGAGAGCCGAGCTGAGAGGCCCCCCAGCTTCTTTTCTTGCCTCTGTCCCCTTACTCACTCTGGCCGAGGCACCCCGGCCTCTAGCTTGTCCTTGAACATTTCCAGGGCACTCCTATCTCAAGGTCTTTGCACCTGCTATTCCTTCACTCTGTATCAGTGTCCCACCAGACCCATATAGCCGGGCCCCTCACTCCACTCTAGTGTCTGCCCAAATGTCACCTCTTCAGAGACAACTACTGTCTAAAATGGCCCTCCTGCACCCTGTCATGCTGACCCCCTGCCTGTGTTCTTTCTACATAGCCCTCATCAGAACCTGACGCTGCTGCCCGTAGGCTTCCTCACTTGTTGACGCCCTCTCTCTCTGTCCAGACGGCAAGGAGTTTTGTTCCCTTGTTTTACATTTCCTGCACTGCCCCCATCACCCACCCCATACTTCCAAGGCTGTAGGGCATAGGTAGGAAGGCCAATCCGTGGGAAATCTCACAGGAAGTATCGTGACTCATTCTGTGATTGTTTACCAACGGCTCCGTGTGCTTCTATTTAACCCTCACTTGGCCCTCTGATGTCACTGGCACTACCAGCAGCCCTGTGTTCCCAAAGGGTGTCAGCCAGAGAGCCCTGGTAACCGGTCACCGAGCTCAACGTCTTACAGGTGAGGAGGCCACCTCTGGGCCCCAGAGGCTAGCTGAGGGCCGAGGGGTGAAGCTCAGTGCTCCTCACAGATGAGAAGACGAGAGGGCTGCTCTGCCCAGGGCTCTCTAGGCATCTTGGCACCCCCCACCCCACCCTGCCACCTTTGACACTCTGATTTCCTTTCACCAGACAGGTTTGCCTGCCTGTCCCCAGCTGTGATGCCTGACTCATAGTCCAGAGGCTGGCCACCTGGGGGGAGAGGTCACCACAGTTGAGGTGTTAATACAGCAGTGGGCAGCCCAGTACAGCTGCCAGCAGGGCGGGGACACAGATGGGGTGGCCCCACAACTACAGGCCACAGAAAACCACATCCCCCTCACTGGAGTGGGTGTGGACAGTCGGAAGACGAGGTCACCACGCCCGACTCTCATGACCAACTGGCCAGGCAAGGAATGTGGGGGTGTGTGGGTCCAGGTTGGGAGTCAGCCAGGTCAGAGCTCAGCCTGGGGTTGGAAAGGAGTCAGGGCCTAGCCAGGATCAGGGCCCAGCTGGGGGCTTCAGGGCTCAGCAGGGGTCAGAACTCAGTTCAAGGTAGGGGCTCAGCTGGGGTCAGAGCTCAGCAGGAGTCAGAGCTCAGCCAGGGGCTGGCTGAGGGTTGGGGTTCAGGGTAGGGTCAGCCAAGGTCAGGACTCAGTCATCTAGAACTCAGCCCAGGGTCAGAGTTCAGATGGGGCCAGGGCTCAGTCTAGGGTGGGGGCTGAGCAAGGGTTGGAGGGCGGCCTGGAGTCAGATTCAGCTGAGGGTTTGGGGCTGTCCGGGCTGGGGCTCGGTCCCAGGTCGGGGTTGGGGCTAGGCCAGGATGAGGGCTCCGTCCAGGGTCGCTGCTCAGTCAGTACTCGTTGAATGAAAGCTCAACGTGCAGAGCCACTCGCTTCTTTGCGAACTTCACTGCGAGAGGCGCCTTTGCCAGTCTTTCCAGCGGCTCACGAAACCGGGTGGGCACTGTAACAGGACGCCCGGGCCGGCCCGGTGCTCGGGGACCCTGGCCTCCCGCGGGGCTTCTCCTCCACCCCTCGCAGCCCCGGGCTCCAGCCTCACAGCCTGCCTTCCTACCTGCCCTGAGGGCGGCACTATTCTAGGCCCCTTCCCGGAAAACTGAGGCAGCGCCTGACTGCACCCGGGGCCCGGGCTCCCATGTCCTGCCCTCCTCTCCCTGCTCTCGCCCCCCGCCGTCTGCGGGGCCAGGGCGAACCCACAGGCTCCACGGCCCATCTCCTCGCTACAGATGGGGAAACTGAGGCTAGGGGACGGCGCAGTCGGGCCATCGAACACACCGCACCATCGAGCCTGGCTCCAGCCAGCGCCCCCGCCAGGAGACCCCCCGCAAGTGAGAGACCTCCCCCAAGTCAGCGCCCCGCCTCGCCCGGCCCCGCCCCCTTGGGACGTCACAAAAAAGGCCCCCAAAGCTGCACGGGCCGGGCGGCCAGGCGCAGCCCAGCCCTGACCGCCTCCCCGCGCACAGGCGTCCGGGGGTGCTCGTCCGAGCGGGGGGCGCAGCGGCTCCAGGCGTGGGAAGCGCTCAGGGCCCCGCGCGCTCGGCCCCCTCCCTCCCTCCCGTCGGCCGCGCTCCGCGCGCGCGAGGCGGGGCCGGGGAGGGGGACTCGGCTTCCCGGCGTGCCCCGCGGGCGGGCGCGCAGGCGTAGACCGGGCCCGGCGGCGGCGCGCAGGCGCAGAGTGGGCCAGGCGGCGGCGCGCAGGCGCAGAGTGGGGCGGGGCGCGCGGGCCGGGCCTAGGCGAGCGCCGGGCGGGCGGCGGCGCCAGAGCGAGTGGAGCGCGCGGGGGCCTCGGGCGGCGGCGGCGGCGGCGGCGGAGGAGGAGGAGGAGGCGGCGTAGAAGAGGAAGGCGGCGGCGGCGGCCCCGGAGCCTCCCCTCCGGCCGGCGCGCGGCCCGGCCCGTCTCGCGAGTCCGCAGCGGCCCCGCGGCCCAGCGCGCCCCCGGCCCCGGCCCCGGGCCCCTCCGCCGCCGCCGCCCCCGCCGCCATGGCCCGGCCGCTGGTGCCCAGCTCGCAGAAGGCGCTGCTGCTGGAGCTCAAGGGGCTGCAGGAGGAGCCGGTCGAGGGCTTCCGGGTGACCCTGGTGGACGAGGGCGACCTGTACAACTGGGAGGTGGCCATCTTCGGGCCCCCCAACACCTACTACGAGGGCGGCTACTTCAAGGTGAGCGCGGCCCCCGCGATGCCCGCGCCCGCCCCCTTGAGGGGGGCCCGGAGCCCCGGTGACGCTCACGCTGCGCCTGGGGCTGTGTCCCCGCTCCTCTGCGCGGGTTCTCTCCGCCGGGCTGGGGGGCCCTCAGTCTCTGGGCGTCCGTGCGGCCCCGGGGGTCTCCAGGGCAGCCTCGAGGGTGCCCCCTCGCCCCCTTGACCTGCGGGCCCCCAGAGAGGCTGCCCGGGGATCCTGCGTGTCTTGTCGCCGGTCCTTGCTCACCTCGCACCCTGGGAGGGCTCTTCCTCTGGCTGCTCCTCCCTCCGCCGGCCCCGGGAAGAGAGATGGAGGGGGCCCTGGCAGACCCCAGCCGCAGCTGCCTTCCCTGCCTCCTCCCGCAGGAGGCAAAGAGGCTCCCCAGCACAGCCAGCCCCTATTGTTGGGGAGCACAGGCCTGTGGGGAGGGAGGAGGCCGGCCCAGGGCGACTGGCTGGGCCACTGCTCCGGTTCCAACAAAGGCCGACAGGGACTTGGCAGCAGGGATCTGCTTGGACAGCAGCCACCCTTGCCGATAGCAGCAGCCAGGCCCTCTCAGCTCTGTCCTGAGCTTTACGTAACCTGCTTTCTGGGGTGGTTGAACTGGGGTCACCACTCCCACCAGCCTCCAGGACTTGATCTGGCTCCAGGCGCCCACCCCAAGCCCCTTGCCTGGCCTCAGAGGCTCCTCTCATCCTGACTGGCTGGTCTTTTCTCAGGTCCTACCAGGCAGGGTCATCTTGAGGCCCATGTCTCTCATCCTGAGCCATCTCCACCCTCTGGGGTGGTTTGATTTCTGGTGGTTTTGTGCCCTTCCTGTTTTGGTTGTTGTGGGGAGCGGGGTGGGGGTGTTCCCTGGGACTAGCTGAGCTTCCCTCTGGTGTGACAGGGCATCAGGCCAAAACCAGGACAGATCCCAGCTCCATAATCGGAGCCAGCCTTGGACTCTGGGAGCCACCAGGCTGTTCTCAGTGCCAACGGGAAAGACAGGGGCTCTGCCTCCTGGTGTAAGGGGGAGTGAGCCCCCATCACTGTTTGCCAGGACGGGCTGCAGGGGACCGAGCGGGTGTTGGATGCTGCCTGGGCAGGTGCCGTCTGCGCTGCACTGTTTCAGCGCTGTCTTCTCGGTGGCCACTAGGGTAGCAGTCCCCTTTGCTGGGAATGATTCCTGATAGAGGTGATTCCTAGGAGGCTCCTTTATTGCTGGGTGGTGGGGGGGCGGGGGGAAACAGCCCAGGGTTCCTGTTATCAGGTTCTGTATCTGTGATTAGGTTTTCCATGTGGTGGGCAGACCTGCAGTTGAAAAGGTCCTGGAATGTTTTAATTGGTTCCCTTTTTCTGAGTCTTCTGTCTTCCCAAGGGAGCAGCTGACTGTTAGGGTGAGGGTACCCTGAGAGCCCCCCAGGCCAACTCAGAGGAAGGGTGGCCTAGAGGGCCAGGCCACTGTCACTTGGTTCCTTTGGGAGATGAGTAGAGCTTTCTGGCAAAGGACACCCTAATCCTATATGAGCCCTGATCTCTAGCATTGGGTGATTTTATTTTCCTAGAGGAGAATGGGCTCGGGAGGGGGTGCTACCAGACCTCATCATATCTGCCACAATGGGACGCCAGCTTGGTTCTGCCCCCCGCCCCAGTGTGTTGTGTGGGGAGTGCGGGGAAGACTTCACCATGAGGGGTGCTGACACATGGGTCGTGAATTGCCAGGTGGCCAATACTCCGAGCCACTTGCTGCAGTATCTCCTTTTTGAGCCAGTCAGCCCTTCCCATTTCTCCTTCGTGAGCACGGGGTGGGGGGGCGGGTGGGGGCATG
Source organism: Loxodonta africana (assembly GCF_030014295.1). Lineage (NCBI taxonomy): Eukaryota > Metazoa > Chordata > Mammalia > Proboscidea > Elephantidae > Loxodonta > Loxodonta africana. Next base: position 293,871 of record NC_087344.1, read on the forward strand.
AGGACAGGGCCTGGTGGTGCGGCATGTGAGGGGGTGTGCTTTGGAGACCTGAGCTGTGTGGCCGCAGCATTTCACTGCCTCCTGAGGCATCCACCTGTTCACTGCAGACCGAGGAGCTCCCAGGTGACCCCCCACGCTAGCCTCTGGTGGTCACCCCCGGCAGAGCAGATTGCCAGCCCTGTGCCCCACCCCCAATGATGCCTGCCGTCATGAAGGCCGCCTGCCCTGCCACACCTGGACCAAACACCTGAGGGCGGAGAGGCAGGACCAGCGTTGACTCACCCTCCCGGGCCTGGCGCAGGAGGCGGTCAGGGGCTGCTGAGCACAGACTGGTCTGTTTAATCCTCTGTTAGCATGGGAGATGGGCCCAGAGGGGTTCAGCAACAAGTTTGGGGTGCATAGCCTCAAGGGCCAGAGCTGAGCTGACTCACAGTCTGAGCCTATTGACTCTGGAGCCCCATGTGCCGTCCAGCCTGCCCACCTACCTCTTGGTGCCCACGGGACCACACTGCTGCTCAGAGTCCATGACTGCGCGTGCAGCCTGGGCCCTGGACAGCTGACTCCGCCTGTGGGCCTGAGGGGCTGGGTGGTGGCCCATGGGCCTGTCTCCGCACCCCCAACATACCTGGCGCAAGTTAATTGTCCCAGGCGGTGTTGGCACTGATCCAGCCTCCTCATTCGTGTGGTTGTGGTCCCCTCGTGGGCTGGCCTGCCTACCATGCCTGGCCCTCCACCCCTCACAGGCCCGCCTCAAGTTCCCCATCGACTACCCGTACTCGCCTCCGGCATTCCGATTCCTAACCAAGATGTGGCACCCGAACATCTATGAGGTGAGCCTAGGGGGTTCCCCCTTGGGGCCCCAGGGCCCATCTGCAAGTCAGGGAGGGCACACAGCGTGTGGCTGTGGGATGTGAGCAAGTGAACGTGTGTGCGTGTGGAGTGTGAGTGCACACATGGGCATGTGGAGTGTGTGAGTGCGCGCATGTGAAGCGTGTGCGCATGTGCATGTGGAGCGTGAATGCATGTATCTGGCATGTGAGTGCACACGTGCGTGTGGAATGTGAGTACACGCATATGGAGTGTGAGGGCACGGGTGGAGTGAGTGCATGTGTGTGCCTGTGAAGCGTGTAAGTGTGTGTGCTGGTGTGTGCATGTGGGGTATGTATGGGTGAGCAGGTGGAGTGTGGGTGGGCGTATGGGTTGCACGTGGGTATCCGTATGAGGGTGTGTGTGAGCATGCAGGTCAGTACAGACGTGAGCATGTGGGGTCTGAGAGTGTGATGCATGAGCACGTGTGAGCGTGTTGGGAGTGGGTAGGTGGATGTGTGTGGGACAGCGGGTTGGTATACATGCGTAAATATGAGGTAGGTTGGTATGTGTTGGCGTACACACGTGTAGGGTATGTGAGTGTATGGGGTACGTGTGAGCGTGCATGGGTGAAAGCTTGTGTGGTCATGTGTCAGTGTGCCCGTATGGGTGTGAGCAGCCACCAAAGTGGAGGGACCCACTGCTGACACTGCTCTCTCCCCTCCCCCTCCCACAGACAGGGGATGTGTGCATCTCCATCCTGCACCCCCCAGTCGATGACCCTCAGAGCGGGGAGCTGCCCTCGGAGCGATGGAACCCCACCCAGAATGTCAGGTGAGGTGGCTCTGCCCTGGGGGCCCAAGAGGACATGGGGTTGAGGGGTGTGCAGGGCACTGGTCCCGCAGTGTCCAGGACGCCCCCCTCATTCTCCCGAGGTGGAGAGAACATAAGTAGGGTGTTGTGGCCCCCAGCTCGGCTCCGCGCTGACTCGTGTCCCCCCAGGACCATCCTCCTGAGCGTCATCTCCCTCCTCAACGAGCCCAACACCTTCTCGCCAGCCAACGTGGACGCCTCCGTGATGTACAGAAAGTGGAAGGAGAGCAAGGGGAAGGACCGCGAGTATACAGACATCATCCGGTGAGCGGGGGGTGCTGTGGACAGTGTTGGGGGAGTCTGGCAGGGGGCTCTGGACAGTGCGGGGGGGAGTCGGGCAGGGGGGCTCTGGACGGTGTGGGGGGAGTCGGGCGGGGGGGGGCTCTGGACAGTGTAGGGGGAGTCGGGCAGCTGGGGGCTGTGGACAGTGGGGGGAGTTGGGTGGGGGCATTGTGGACAGTGGGGGGGAGTCGGGCGGGGGGGCTCTGGACAGTGCTGGGGGAGTCGGGCAGCTGGGGGCTGTGGACAGTGTGGGGGAGCCGGACGGGGGTGTTGTGGACAGTGGGGGGGCCTGGCGGGGTGTCTGCAGACAGTGGAGGGGGAAGTCAGGCGGGGGGGTATGGACAATGTAGGGGGCCATGGAGCGTGGGGAAATGAGCAGGGGGCCACAGAGCGTGGGTGTCTGCAGACAGATCAACTATAACCAAAAACTGAAAGAAAATCTCATGGTTTTCGTACTTAACGGTTGGTACTTAAATGTGTATGTTTTTTCAAACTTTTTTGAATTTACAGATATGTCTTGTATAAAATAGTCAGATTATAGCAGATATGGTACCTTAAGGGTGTGTTGGGTGTCATTTATGTGAAGTAGACTCATCAGGCTCAGCTGGGCAAGTTTTCTCAGGTGTGGACAGCTGCATGGCCACCTCTACACCAGGTCCCAAGAGACCCCCAGCCCCTGCCTCAGCAGCCCCTCGTCCAAGCATATCTCAGCGGGTCTCAGCATCACGGCCTCTGTGTCTGCAGTGGTCGTGAGGTCACGGCCTTTGTATCTCCAGTGGGTCATGGGGTTGCGGCCTCTATCTGCAGTGGGTCGAGGGGTCACGGCCTCTGTACCTGCAGTGGGTCATGGGGTCGCGGCCTCTATCTGCAGTGGGTCATGGGGTCACGGCCTCTGTATCTGCAGTGGATCGTGGGGTGGCAACCTGAGATCTGGGTGCTCTCCTCCACGAGCCCCTGCAGCTGGGCTCCACATGCTGTGCTCTCGGCTGCTTTTCCTCTCGGTGCAGTGGTGCCTTGCATCATCCTCTCTGTTCCACCTGCCTTGCTGTTGTTTCTTACTACATGTGCAAGTAGGAGGTTGCACGTACGCATGTACAATCACACGTATGCAGATTGAGATGCGGGACTTTGAGGAGAGTCGGCAGGCTCTGCAGTCTGATCCTGGTGTTTATTTCTCTGAATAGAGTTGTATTGGTGTTCTCGTGCTGGTTGGCCCGTCTTGCCCATTTCTTTCGGGTGCCCTATGGTATTTTACATCCAAAGGATTTTCTACGACTTCGACAGCATTGCACTGTCACACGTGTTTGTTGCACACACCTGTAATCACGTATGGAGGCAGCCCCACCTGTTCATAGCCTGTGAGAATTGTCAACACTGGAGGGGGGGTACTGTGGGCCACGCCCATCCCCAGTCTCCAGAGCGCCCCCTCCTTGAGGTCACTTTATGTGGGAGCCTGCTTTGTTAGTGCACCTGGGTCGGGGCGCAGTTCTCAGGTGGCGCCGGGGTTCCTGCTCCGTCTGGAGACGTCCTGCGTCCCGTTCACGCGGAGCATGTCTTGCCCTGGCTAGGGGAACCAAGGACCTGGCTCCAGGCTACCATGGGAGGAGGTAGTGGGCCCGCCTGTGGGGGCAGTTCTGAGCTACAGGCCTGGGCTGAGGCAGGAGCCCCCTCGACATGGATCCACAGCAGGAGGGCTGGCCTCTGTACCTTGGCAGAAGTAAAAACTGGACTGTTTTCAGGCTTGGAACACTTTTTTCAGCTTAGATCCCCTTACTAATAATTTGCATTTCTGACAAGTTCTCAGGTCCGCTACCGGCATAAGAGTCAACTGGGAATCTTGTTACAATGTAGATTCTGATTTAGTAGGTAGAAATGCAGATTCTTGGCAGGGGGTCAAACAGAAGGAACTGTTCGGAAGCCCGCTTTTACCCGACTGGCTTCAGGCAGGCCCACACGGGCCCTGTGAGCTCTGTGAGCCCTGTGTCCCCAGGAGCCAGAATCCCTGTCCTGACTGCCTCCTCACCGGCTGGCTCTCACCAGTGGCTTCTGTGGGTGGTCACTTGTACCTTGGCATCTGTCATGGCCACTGGGTCTTTGGTCTAGGGCTCTGGCTGGGGGGTTCACATGCTTTGTTTCAGGCTCCTCCCTTCACTCTTGGGTCCAGAAGCTTCAAGCCTGAGGCGGGCTGCATCCCCTCCTGCACCCCCTTCTTTAGTTGGCCGAAGTGAATGTTTTGGTGTTTGGGGAGAGGGAGGGGCTGATGAGTGCCTCCCGCCCTGGGCAGTCCTGTGCTCCTCCTGCCGAGTCCTTACTTGTTGCAGTTCTCAGATTTGGGGTGGTCTCCCCCTCTGCGGAAGTGATGACTGCAGCCTGTTGTGTAAAAAAGATCAAACATCAGGATGTGTGTGGAGAGGCCAGGCCTGGGTCCCTTGGGGACACTGGGTGGTGCAGGAGAAATGGAGGATCATGTGGGTTGCGCAGGGCAGTGGGTCTGGGGGTGGAGGTGGCAGCTGCAGGGGGTGGTGGGCACAAAACCCAGATCTGGCCCTCATCTGCCCCTCTGCCACAGGAAGCAGGTCCTGGGGACCAAGGTGGACGCGGAGCGAGATGGCGTGAAGGTGCCAACCACGCTGGCTGAGTACTGCGTGAAGACCAAGGCCCCGGCACCAGACGAGGGCTCAGACCTCTTTTACGACGACTACTACGAGGACGGTGAGGTGGAGGAGGGTGCTGACAGCTGCTTCGGGGATGACGAGGACGACTCGGGGACCGAGGAGTCCTGACCCTGCCACCCATCTGCCCGCCCGCCGGAATAAACTTACAAATTTTACCTCATGGACGGGATTGTGTGGCCGCAGCCGCCCACCCGAGACTCTACCTCACAGAGGTCTTTGTGTTCCAGGTGGTTCTGCTCCAGGTCTCCCTTTCCTGTGTGTGTTCTGGGGTTCCCGTTAGGGAGGAGCGGCAGGGTCACCTGGGGTCGGGGAGGGCAGTTAGGGCCGGGTGTGGGGTCGGGAAGCCCGGATCCTGCTCAGAGGACGTTCAGCTGGGGACCTGCCCAGAGCAGGAGGGGCCTTGGGGGCCTGGGGCTGGGGGGTAGTGGGCAGCCAGGGACTTCGGAGTGTGGCCCTGCCGCCTGGCCCGGACCTGAGGCCTTCCTGGCACGTGAGTGGACGGCTTACCTTGGGCGCCACTTCTCTCTGCTTTGGTTTGTTTGGAATTTAAATAAAAAGACTTTGTGAGAAGCCAGCAGACTTTCCTTGGCCTCCCCCAGGACGGGGACGCCGGGGTCACCTGCCCGACGCTCCTGCCGCCCTTACCAGCGGGAACAGATGGTGGTGTCCAGGAAGCTTAGGGATTCCTCCTGTGGCCAGTTGCATTTGGGGGGACGTGGGGCACGTCCCAGAGCTCTGGGGAGGGCAGGAGGAAGTCCCAGGCCTGGAAATGACCCAGCCACAGTGGGCAGGTGGGGGGACAGGCGAAGGGGGCCGCATGGGCCAAGCCCACCCCAACTTGGTTGGTGTGCCCTCCCCCCAGTGTGGCCGCCTCGGGCCAGGAGCTGGGCTGGAAGAAGGTGTTGTCAGCTCTGGCCACCAAGGGCACAGCCCCCTGCCTGGCCCAAGTCACGCCGTCGCCCAAGAAGTCCAAAGGCCTGAAGCCTCAGCCAGTCTATAGGTCAGGCTCAGGATGGATCAGGTTTGGGAGAGCCTGTTCTGCTCCTTGTGGTGAGGGTGCAGTGTAGGGGCCAGACGAAACCCTGCCAGGGGCTCCCACTGGTTCTACCTTACTTATCCCTGGGGCTCCCACTGGTTCTACCTTACTTATCCCTGGGGCTCCCACTGGTTCTACCTTACTCCTGGGGCTCGCTGTGTACCCCTCTGCTCTCATTATTGTCTATGTGAGGGGGTTCATCCAGTCCACTAGTGCTAGGTTTTCTTTGAAACTCTGAAGCTGCCAGCCTAGCGCCAGGCCCCAGCTGGGACCCTCCTCAGCCCCTAGCCCCTACCAGGGCCTCTTTATCTCTGTACAGCCACGTGTGGGCCCCGTCACCTCTGTATGGCTACGTGTGGGCCCCATCACCTCTGCACAGCCACGTGTGGGTCCCTTCACCTCTGCACGACCATGTGTGAACCCCCTCAACTCTGCACAACGATGTGTGGGCTCCCTCGTGTCTGCACAGCCACGTGTGGGCTCCCTCGTGTCTGCACAGCCACGTGCAGGCCCCTCACCTCTGTACAGCCATGAGGGCCCCCCTCACATTTGCATGGCTGTGAGGGCTCCCTTACCTCCATGACCGCATGGAGGACCCCCTCACCTTCATAGCCATGTGTGGACCCTCTCACCTCTGCACAGCTACGTGTGGATCCCTCACCTCTGCACAGCCACGTGTGGACCCCCTCACCTCCACCCCCATGTGCGGGCAGAGCCTCAGTGTTGTGTCCCCCCACCCTCCTTCCACTCAACATAGCCTTGTTCACCTGCCTCTGTTCTTGGGCTTTGGGACTTAAGCTGAGCAACAAAGCAACCCTTGGGGCCCAGACCGAAGCTGAGGAACTGACTGGGGGAGACCTGGAAAGTGAGTTCTTCACAGCTTCCCTGCCTGGTGACATCCCTACACTTGCTCTCCCTGGGGGCAGCCCCTACCTGGTCCCTCTGGGGGTGAGAGTGAAACTGCTTTTCCTGTGAACCTTGCAAATGGTGTCAGGTAGGAGGGAACGGCCTCCTGGTCCCAGAGCAGCCAGCTGAGGTGGGCAAGCCCTGGCTTCTCAGAGCAGCATCAGCGCATGTGGCTGTTTGTAAAGTTTTATTGGGACGTGGTTTACCCATGTGTTGACCTGCCTGGAGTCATCCAGTACCTACAGCTTCAGTCCAGTGATGCCCACCCGGGACTTTGACTTCCAGGCCTGTCAGAAAAAGTCTCCGTTGCTTTAAGTGACTCGCTGTGTGCTCATCTGTCAGCAGCCCTGAGAGACTCAGCTCAGTGGGCCGCCTTCACTGCCAAGCCCAGCGAGGGTGAGGACTCTGCCTGGAAGGCTCCAGTGGGGAATCCGGGCTCTGCCAGCTTAGGTCAGTCCTCTCCTCGAGCCAAAAGCTGAAGCCAGGGTGGGGGGCCCTTGAGTCTGCCAGCTGGGGCAATGTAAGGGAAGGGAGGAGGGTGCTGGGAGGGGACACACCACGGGAATCATCCCAAGCAGGGAAGACCACCAAGCAGGCAGCCCTTGCAGGCTAGGCCAGGACAGACATTACAAGTTGAGCCCTCTGTGATGCCCCCACCGTGGGCTCATGCACACGGGTGTTGAAAATGCCCGGGTGTTCGTAGAAACTGGGTGCTCGCAGCAGCTTTATTCTTAATAACCCAAACCTGGAAACAACCCAGGTACCCATCAGCTGGCCAGTGGGCAAAGTGTGGCCTGTTCCTAAGCCCATCAGTAAGAGAAAGGGACCCCAGACACAACAGCATGGCTCACTGTCAGCATTCTCGTGTCACCGAGTGCAGTGGGGAGCCGGGAGCTGTGAGCAGCACTTCACCCACGTGGGTGGGCGGTTGAAAGGGAGCTGGGCCAGCCCCACCTCACAACTCCGTGGAGCACAGCCCGTCCCTTCTGCTGGTTCTGGCCCTGGAGGACCAGGGGGCCGGTGAGTGGGGCCGGGGAGCAGGTGGGGAAACAGAGGCCATAAGATGGTGCCCAGGGTGTGGGGGTGGGAGTACTGAGTGCAGAGGCTTGGGAACAACTCCAGTGCCCCCAGGGGGGGCTGATGATGAATGTGGGCTCATCCTAGAAGGCAGGAGGGGACAGGAAAGCTGGTAATGGCGAACTCAAGGTTGAGAAGCAGAGAGTGTTGACGTGGGGTTAGCAGCCAGTGTCGCAAAACAACCTGTGTATTAACAGTTGAATGACAAGCTAGTTTGCTCTATAAACCATCTACAGTACAATAATAAAAAAAAAAAAGCTCGTCCACAGAGAAGGACTCTCCTCACCCTGGTTTGAAATGCTCTCCCAGCTAAGTGGTTACCGGGAGAAGGCAAAGAGGAAAACGGGCAGAGTCAGCCCACACCCTGTGGAAATCTTTCTTTTGGAAAACATGTCAGGAACAATGTTTCAAGGCAAAGTGGGAGAACGTTACTTCCTGACTTAGGTTTGTACCTTTCCAGGGTACCATGCGCACAGATCATCCCACTTCAGCAATTGTTAAATTAAAAAAGAACAAGTGTGGAGAGTGAGGGCTAAGGCGTGTGGGGCCTGCTCTTGGGGTTCCAGAAACACTGGTGGCTGGTCCCCACTGAACGGCACGCCGAAAACGGCTGAGTTGTGAGGTGCATGACTCGCGCCTCAATGAAGCTCCTATTAAAAAAATTATGTGACGATTAGGGGCCTGAGGTCAATGCCAGACAGATACTTAAACTTTTTTCATTTTGACGTAATTTTGGACTTACAGAAAAGTTTCAAGAATCTTACGAATAGCGTCCATATTCTCTTCCCAGTTAGCATCAGAACAGACACCAAGTAAAGTGGGGAGGTTGGGGAAGGCACCGGGACAACAACAAGGTGGGAGTGGGCTGGCTGACACCAAGGAACAGCAGAGGGGCCCCCAAGGCTGGGTGGGTGAGGAAGCTGAAGGGCCAGCGAGGAGTTTTAAAGCCTGGGGGAGGTCTTGGGAAGATTTCCAGTTGGTTCACATTTAATATACTTTTATAAATCCTTTTAAATTCGTGATTGGTTTAAAACTTAAAAACAGCTTTACTGGGATATAATTCGCACACCATACAATTCATCCATTTAAAGGGCACGACGCAGTGGCATTCAGCACTTTGACAGAGTTGCAGAACCAACACCATGAGCTAATTCCAGGTTTTCATCCATCGCCAGGCAGGAAATCCCATAGTCATTAGCATCAGCCTCTGTTCCCTCAGCCCCTGGCAACCAGTGATCTAATTTCTATTCTAGCTATGTCTGTTGTGGACATTTCGTGTAGTTGGGATCATACATGCCCCTTTGTACCTTGTGTGTCACTGACCGTAATGTTTTTGAGGTTCATCCACGCAGCGGCAGGTATCAGTACTTCATTTCTCTTTACCGCGAATAGTCCATGGTGTGGGTGGACCAAGTTGTGTTTATCCAGCCGCCCGTGGTTGGACACTTGGGTGGTTTTCACCTTCTGACTATTGTGAGTTCTGTAGCTGTGAACTTTAGTACACAAGTTTTTGTGTGGACGTGTTTTTATTTCTTGGGCACCCACCTAGGAGCAGAATTGCTGAGTCACGGTAACTCTGTGTTTAACCTCAGGGTGAATCACCACACTGTGTCCACAGTGGTCGCACCATATTACAATCCTGCCAGCCATTGGAGGGAGTCCAGTCTCTCCACCAATTTACCTGTTAAAGAGCCTGTGTGGCTGCCTGTGGGGGCTGGGCTGTGGTGCCCAGGGAGTCCTGGGGGCCTGGGTGTGGGCGGTGGGGGTGTAGAGATGGGGATGCCCCCCCCCGGGACATGGAAGTGAAGGGCAGGGAGGGATGATGGAGAACGCCCGCCTTCCCACCTGAAGCTCAGGGATCCACAGGGATTTGATTAGAATGATCAATCTATTCGGGGTCCAGAGCCTCCGAGCTGCCCAGCTTCCACTGTGGGGAAGAAGGTCCTGGGCCACTGTGGGGAGGAGGGTCCTGGGCCACTGTGGTGAGGAGGGTCCTGGGCCACTGTGGGGAGGAGGGTCCTGGGCCACTGTGGGGAGCAGGGTCCTGGGCCACTGTGGGGAGGAGGGTCCTGGGCCACTGTGGGGAGGAGGGTCCTGGGCCGGGGTGCCACTGTGGGGAGGAGGGTCCTGGGCCGGGGTGCCACTGTGGGGAGGAGGGTCCTGGGCCACTGTGGGGGGGAGGATCCTGGGCGAGTGTGAGATTCAAGGAAAAGCCCACTGAGCCCTAACTGCTCCCTGACCCCCTCCCCACAGACCACATGCTCAAAGCCCAGACTGTCAGGTTAAGAGACTGCCCCCCACTGCCGGCCGTACATGGCCTCACTGCAGAAGGCTGTCACCCACCTATGTGGGGGGGGTCCTCGTGTACCCACAGTGGGTGCTGACGGCCGCCCACTCCCTGGCCCAGCTGTGAGTGGTCCCCCCTGCCCCTCCATCACCCAGGTGCCCTGGAATGCATACCCTGGCCTCCCACTCACCAGTGACCCCCTTCCCTCTCCCAGTGATGGACTTGGCTGCCTAGGGACCCAGGGAGGGGGGGTGTTTGCTTGCTTCAAAGAAACACAGGAAAGGTTGGCCCCTTCCAACTGGATGAACCTGGGTCATCTGGTGACATCAGGAATGTGTTTGCCACCTGGTGGCCTGAAGGGCAAAGCTGGCCTATGTGGATAAGGACAGCAGAGCTGATACAGGAAGTAACCTGGGCCCCTAAACCTGGGTTCAAAGCTCTTCCATCAACCCTCCCCAGGGCGCCCCCCCACCCCACCCCGGGCTTGCCAGTCATAAAGACCTCAGATCAAACTGATTTAAGTAACAAAAGGAGATCTGCTGACTCCTGTAACTGCAAAGTCTGGGAGGAGGATGAGCTTCAGATATGGCTGGATCCAGGCGCTCCTGTGAGGCACTCAGGAGCCTGTCTGCCTCTCAACACTGCTGGCCTTTGTGCTGGCCGCATTCTCAGGAAGGCTTTCACACGTGGTGGCAAGGACACGCTGCCCCCCTAAAGTCCTGTGGAAAGAGAGCCTGCTTCTCTCTCATCAGGGCAAAGCTACCAGGATTGGCACTGAGGGGCCAGCCTAGATTACATACCTACCTCTGCACCAATTACTGAGATTGAGGCATAAAATACACAGGGGTGAGGCTGGGCCCCTGGGACAAGGAGGCATTAGGCAGGCCTCCTGGGAGCCCCAGGTGGTGGTCAGCACTTTTGGACACAGACTCACCAGGGTGAGGTGTGGGGTGAGAGCAAGGAGGGCTTCCCAGAAGAGAGGAACTGAAAAGGGTTCCTTTGTACCCTGACCCACCCCTCATCCCCCCAGCTGCCCCCATGCCCCTTCCTCTCCTCTCTCCATGTCCTTCCCCCCCGTCCCCCCTGCACTGTCCTCTCCATCCCGCACCAGTGGCCCCCCAGTGGCCCTCAGTCACTCACACTCACCCGTGCCCCCTTTCTGTCCCCCACAGCTGGATGGCAAGGTGAAGCCCACCAAGACCATCCCTCCTCCAACCCCTGCCACAAGGGCACCAGCCAGTGGTGCAGGGGGGCTGGCTGGGGGCTAACCCACCGGGGCTGGACATGGGTGTGCTGGCCACCCAGGGGTGCAACAAGAGCTGCTTCTGGCATGGTACCACCTCTGCTCACATGGTCTGCCTCTCCGCAGAGACCCACCATAGGCCCCCTCCAAGGTGAGGGATCATGGGGAAGGGGCAGCAGGCAGCCTGACCTCTAGCTTTCTCTGTTCTCGGCGGCCACCGAGGTCAGGTCCTACCATTACCACCATTTCTCAGAGAGGTTAAGTAAGTTGCCTGAGGTCACGCAGCCAGGAAGTGGCAGAGCTGGGATTCGAATTCCAGCCCCAAAGATCTCTGGGCATCCGGCATAGCAGGCCCTGGGATGGGGAAGGGGAGGAGGGTGTGTTAAAGGAACAGGAAGGAAGGAGGGAAGGAAGATGGGAGAGAGGAGGAAGTGGGGGGGAGAAGGAGAGACGGAGGGGGGAGGAAGGAAAGGAGGAAACAAGGAGTGAGGAGTCAAGCCAGCAGGGAGGCCCAGGCCCGGGCCTGGTCCTGCTCCCCCAGCAGACACAGTAGTGACCGGTACTCTGTTGTCTGGAAAGGGCGACCCTGGTGGGCCCCTGGTGTGCGGCAAAGGCTCGTGGCTGGGACCCTGTCCTTCAGCTCTAAGGCCTGTACCGGCTTTTTCGAGTCACCCATGGCCACCGCTGTGGCCCCCTACGTGTCCTGGACCAAGAGGATCATCTGCCTAAGAACTACTTTAGGTGAAGGGAAAGACAACACACTCTACAGGAGAGGTCAGCACAACTGGACTAAACCAAAAGCAAAGAAGTTTCCTGAAGAAACTGAACACTTCGAAGGCCAGCGTAGCAGGGATGGGGATCTGGGGACCATGGTTTCAGGGGACATCTAAGTGAATTGGCATAATAAAATCTATTAAGAAAACATTCTGCATCCCACTTTGGATAGCGGCGTCTGGGGTCTTCAACGCTAGCAAGCAGCCATCTAAGATGCATCAATTGGTCTCAACCCACCTGGAGCAAAGGAGAATAAAGAACACCAAAGACACAAGGTAATTATGAGCCTAAAAATCAGAAAGGGCCACATAAACCAGAGACTACATCATCCTGAGACCAGAAGAACCAGATGGTGCCCAGCTACAACCAATGACCGCCCTGACAGGGAACACAACGGAGAACCCCTGAGGGAGCAGGAGAGCAGTGGGATGCAGACCCCAAATTCAGGTAAAAGGACCAGGCTTAATGGTCTGACTGAGACTAGAAGGACCCCGGTGGTCATGGTCCCCAGACCTTCTGTTAGCCCAGGACAGGAACCATTCCCAAAGCCAGCTCTTCAGACAGGGACTGGACTAGACTACGGGGTAGAAAATGATACTGGTGAACAGTGAGCTTCTTGGCTCAAGTAGACACGTGAGACTATGTTGGCATCTCCTGTCTGAAGCAGAGATGAGAGGGCAGAGGGGGTCAGAAGCTGGCCGGATGGACATGAAAAGAGAGAGTAGAGGGAAAGAGTGTGCTGTCTCATTAGGGGGAGAGCAACTAGGAGTATATAGCAAGGTGTATATAAATTTTTGTATGAGAGACTGACTTGATTTGTAAACTGTCACTTAAAGCGGAATTAAAAAAAAAGATCATCACCTGAGGGTGGTCCCCACTGCAGGCCTGACGCTGGGGGAGAGGGTCGACCTGGACTCCCCTCACTAGATGGGACTCTTCCCCTCAGGGCTGTGGGCAGGGAGGGTGACGGGTAGCGGGGGACTGGCCACCTCTTAGAGGACCAATAAATGGTAAGGAGGGATCCAGCAGAGCCTTCCTAGATTCTGCCCCATGCAGGCCGTGTGTCGGCCCAGCCTCAGTTTCCCCATTCACGAAGCGAGGAAGCCCAGCGGGGCCGGCTTCTCCCAGGAGCGACGCGTGGCCGCCAGGGGGCGCGCTGGGACGGACACTGGGAGTCAGGAGACAACAAAAACCCAGAACCTGTTCTTTTTATTGTAGCAGCTTTATTGAGATATAATACCAGTGTTCAGTTCGGAGGTTTTCGTGTCTTCACAGGGTCGCGCCCTCCCTCAGGGACCGACCTGAGAGAAGCGAAGGTGCCCCCACCCGCGCCGCAGCGCCGCCCCTGGTCGCCTTCGGGAGGGAGACCAGCTGCCCTCAGGCCGCCGTGACCCCACGGTGACCCCGAGCCTGTCAGAGCAGCGCGGCCTGTAGGGTTTTCTTCTCTCTCTTTTTTTTTATGCTTTATTTATTTTGTTGCTATTGAGACTATTCACAGCAGAACATACACCCATTCAAGTTTCTACATGCACGATTCAGTGACGCCGACCCCGTTCTCTGAGCTGTGCAGCCATCCTCACCCTCCTTTTCTGAGTGGTTCCTCCCCCATGAACATAAACTCTCTACCCACTAAGGTTCCTATCCAATTTTTGAGTTTCTGTTGTTAGCATAATGCTCAAAGCAGATATTTTTTACTAGTTAAGCTAAACTATTGTTTGGTTGTAAGATTTCAGGTTTTTTTTTTTTTTTGCCTTGGACTTTTTTTTTTGTACTTCAGACAAAGGTTTACAGAACTAGTTTCTAACTAAACAATTAGTATACATTTTGTTTTGTGACATTGGTTACCAACCCCATGACATGTCAAAACCCTCCCTTCTCGACCTTGGGTTCCCTGTTACCAGCTTTCCTGTCCCCTCCTGCCTTCTCATCCTTGCCCTAGGGTTAGTGTTCCCCTTTAGCCTCATTTTGTTTTATAGGTCTGTCTAATCTTTGGCTGGAGGGTGAACATAGGGAGTGACTTCATTACTGAACTAAGGGAGGTGTCCCGGGGCCTTGGTCTCGGGACTTCTCCAGTCTTTGCCAAGCCACTAAGTCTGATCATTTTTTGTGAGTTAGAATTTTGTTCTGCGTTTTTCTCCAGCTCTGTCCAGGACCCTCTATTGTGATCCCCGTCAGAGCAGTCAGTGGTGGTAGTGGGCACCATCTAGTTGTGCTGGACTCGGTCTTGGTCTGGTAGAGGCTGTGGTCTGTTAGTCCTTTGGGCTAATCTTTCCCTTGTGTCTTTGGTTTTCCTCATCCTGCCTTGCTCCCAACAGGGTGAGACCAGTGGAGAATCTTAGATGGCTGCTCACAAGCTCTTAAGACCCCAGACGCTACTCACCAAAGTAGAATGTAGAACATTTTCTTTATAAATTATGTTATGCCAGTTGAGCTAGACGTTCCCTGAGACCACGGTCCCCACAGCCCTCAGCCCAGTAATTCGGTCCCTCAGGGAGTTTGGGTGTGTCTGTGGAGCTTCCACAACCTTGCCTTGGACAAGTTGTGCTGGCTTCCCCAGTATTGTCTTACCTCAGGGGATATTTTTGATTTAAGGTTTAAAGATTATCTCAGGGCAATACAACCAGAATGCTCCTTAGAAGCAAGGATAGTGAGACTTTGTCTCACAACTTTAGACATATTATCAGGAGGGACCAGTCCCTGAAGAAGGACAGCATGCTTGGTGAAGTAGAGGGTCAGCAGAAAAGAGGAAGACCCTCAACAAGGTGGATTGACACAGTGGCTGCAACAACGGGCTCAAGTATAACAACAATTGTGGGAATGGCACAGGACCAGGCAGTGTTTCGTTCTGTTGTACACAGGGTCGCTATGAGTCAGAACCGACTGGACGACACCTAACAACAACAACAGAGCAATGGTTTTGGGGGTTCATCCAGCCTCCATGGCCAGAAAGCCTGGATTCCATGAGGGTTTGAAATTCTGTTCTGAATTCTCCCCTTTCTGACCAGGGCTCTTCCATAGAATCTTTGATCAAAATGTTCAGAAATGCTCCATAGGGTTTTCAGTGGCTGATTTTCAGACGTACATCACCAGGCCTTTCTGAGACGACTTTGGGTGGACTCGAACCTCTAACCTTTCAGTTAGCAGCTGAGCTGCCCACAGGGCATAAGTACAGAAAGTTCCCCACCTCTCCCCCATTTTTCCTAGGAGGCCAGTATCTTGTATCCTCTTCCAAGGATATTTTATGTGGGTATGAGCCCAAAGGAGTGTCAAGGAGGTTTTGTACCAATGGAAACATTCCATTCTCACTTGCCTGTGTGTATAATACTCTTTAAGGTGGTTCCCTTCAGTTCATCAGGCCCAGCCTTGGTTCAGTAAGGACCATTCAAAGTGTTCCCAAACCCTCCTCCCACCTCACAGTCCCACCCATGGGTGGACCTGTGGGCTAGGTTCCCAGAGATTAACCTTGCTGGTCAAAAGTTAAGTGCCTTTATTTTTTTGACACGCAACAACATTTCTTATTTATTTGCACTTACTAGGTTCCAGGGACTCTGTGAAGTGGCAGGAACAGGTAGATGAGTTGGACAGCTCTTTCTTTGCATATTACAAAGAGAGAAAGTGGGGGCAGAGAAGTAAGAAAGAAGGAACCAGGGAGAAAAGAGGGAGGAGAGAGGGAGAAAGGAAAGATAAAGATTCCCTTTTTTGTCAAATTACTGAAGAGTTCTTATCTTTTATTTAAATAGATCTTACATATTTAGCATAGTTTTAGATTTACAGAAAATTTCCAAAGAGGGTTCAGGGAGTTCCCATCCACCGCACACCCAGTTCCCTGTGGTGGACACTTGACATGGTTACATTGGTTATGTTGGTTCTGTACATTACAATCAAGGAAGGATAAGGATACATCGTATTAGCTAAGGTTTACATATTATTCAGATTTCCCTACTTTTTCCCTATTGCCCTGTTTCTGTCAGAGGATTCCTATCCAGGACCCATGTGACGTTTAGTCTTCGCCTCTCCCCAGGCTCCTGTGGGTAGTGATGGTTTCTCAGACTTTCCCTGTTTTTGAGACCTTGACAGTTTTGAGGAGAACTGGTCGGGAGTTTTGTGGGAGGCCCCTGGATGGGGGTTTGCCTGGCATTTCTCTCATGGTTAGACTGGGTGGTGGTTTGGGACGGGCTTTTGTAATCTAACTTTTTATAGAGGTGTCGCCTACATACAGAACGTGCCCAGGTCAGAGGTGAGTGGATGACTGTTCACAAACCCAGTCCTCCGTGAAACCAGGGACAGAACTGGAGCCCCCAAGGCCCCCACCTCCCGCCCCCAGTCACTCCCCACTGAGACCCCCACCTCCCAAGAGGGGGCACTTACCCCATTTGAACTTGGTGTAAATGGGATCCCACAGGGTCGTCTCCTGAGACTGGCTTCTTTCCCTGAGCGCTGAGCTTGAGATTGCTGTGTGCCCTTGGGGACAGAGATCCTCCACGCCCGTGGTTGTAAAGTGTTCCTCTGTGGGCCATGTTCATATATCTGCCCTCCTGCAGGCCAATGGCTCTCACCCAGGGTGATTCTGTCCCCAGGGAATACTAGGGGGTGTCTGGGGACATTTGTGGTTGTCACGACTGAGGGAAGGGGTGCTACTGGCATTGAGTGGGCGGAGGCCAGGGATGCTGCTGTTTTCGAGGTCTTTCCATTGGACACTGTAGCACGTATCCGAGCTTTGTTCCTTTTTACAGCTAATATCTCATCATCTGGAGGGACCACGTTGTGTTTCTCTACCGTCTGTTATGGACACTTGGGCGTGTCCAGCTTTTGTTCCTGTGAACAGTGCTGCTGTGAACATGTGTGTGCAGATCTCTGTGTGGAGGTGGGTTTTCAATTCTCCTGGGTGGACACCCACGGTGGCACCACTGGGTCCTGCAGTGATTCCTGTTTGACCACTTGAAGCCGTGTGGCCTGTGCTTTGACCCCTCCAGAAGAAGCGGGGCTTTGTTTCTGAACATCCTAGATGGAGGTGGGGGGCCGCGTGGAGGAAGAGGTGGGTTTCCTCTGCTGCCTCTGTCCCAGGCCCCCACCCAGTAGTCAGAGATCACCCACACCCCTCCACAGGTCCTGGCCCCCCAGTGGTCAGAGGTCACCCACGCCCCTCCACAGGTCCTGGCCCCCCAGTGGTTAGAGGTCACCCACGCCCCTCCACAGGTCCTGGCCCCCGAGTGGTCAGAGGTCACCCACGCCCCTCCACAGGTCCTGGCCCCCGAGTGGTCAGAGGTCACCCACGCCCCTCCACAGGTCCTGGCCCCCCAGTGGTCAGGGGTCACCCACGCCCCTCCACAGGTCCTGGCCCCCCAGTGGTCAGAGGTCACCCACGCCCCTCCACAGGTCCTGGCCCCCCAGTGGTCAGAGGTCACCCACGCCCCTCCACAGGTCCTGGCCCCCCAGTGGTCAGGGGTCACCCACGCCCCTCCACAGGTCCTGGCCCCCCAGTGGTCAGAGGTCACCCACGCCCCTCCACAGGTCCTGGCCCCCCAGTGGTCAGAGGTCACCCACGCCCCTCCACAGGTCCTGGCCCTCTGGCTGGAGATCAGTCGAGGCCAGGCCATGTTTACAGGGTGAAACCACTGCCCTGGAAGAAGCCTTATTCCACTGCCTCCGTCCTCACAGGTTCTTCCTTTTGCGAGAAGGCATTTTTAGGGCAGCTACTGCAGGACACTGTGATGTGGGTACGTGGTATTGAACACGGAGGACTTCAGGCAATAATAATGTTATCAGTATCAGTTTATCAATTGTAGTAAAGGCACCACACCAATAGAAACCGTGCAGGGGGGAGGGATATACGGAGACTCTACTTCCTTCACAATTTCTCTGTAAACCTAAAACTGCTCTAAATAAAAGTCTGTAAAAGTAAAAGGCAAAAAAAAAAAAAAAAAAGCAGAACAACTCCACCGTGGTTGTGTGATCGTGGGAAGGACAAGGTGAGTCTGAGGACCCGCTCCTTCTCCACTGTGTTTGTGAGACGTTTTGTATCAACAAGTAGAAAGCTTGACTGTGGGGCGCCTTGAGTTGGGCGAGGCCTCGGCAGGGAAGTGAAGGGGCCCTGGGGGAGAGCCAGCCAGTGCCAAGCGCTGCCAGGGCCGGGGCGGGGTAGGGTGGGCGGGGTAGGGTGGGGTGGGTGGGCGGGGTGGGGAGCTGGATGGGTGCTGGCGGCTGAAGCCAGCAGGGCCCTGGAAGGCACTGGGGCTGAGGGCTCGGGGAGGAGCTTGGCTTCACCCAAGAGCTGCTGGGACAGAGAAGGAGGGCTTGGGGCCCCTCCTCTCTGTGTCCTTAAATGCCAGCAGTTTGGCAGACAGGCCGGGGCAGCAGGAGCTGCTGTCCTCACTTTTCTGTTCCAGAAAGACACCCAAATCCAAAATCCACATAGGCCTGGGTGTTCACACCCTTGGTGACTTAGTGGACACCTGCCCTGTGCAGAAGGGGACAGGGTATGGAGCCCAGACACCTTCTGTCCCCACCCTCCCACCGGGTGGGGCACAGAGAGCAGGAACACTCCCCAGACAAGGGCCCAGAGAAGACAGATACAATAGGGGAACTGCAGGGCATGCTGGGTGACCTGGCCCCAGGGCAGGGCTGCATTCCAGGGTTAAGGTGGCCAGATGGAATGCAGACATCCAGTTTAATTTGAATTTCAGAAGACAACTGCTAATTTATTTTCTTTCTTCTTATTTTATGTTTTGTTGTGCTTTAGGTGAAACTTTGCAGAGCAAATTAGTTACTGGTTCAAGAATTTATACACAAATTGTTTTGTGACATTGATTGCGATCCCCATGATACGTGAACATTCTCGCCTTTCACGCCCCAATTCCCCATTTCCCTCGGTCTGTATTTCCTGTCCCTTCCTGCCTTCTCATCATTGCTTTTGAGCAGGTGTTGCCCTTTTGGTCTTGTATACATGACTGAACTAAGAAGCTCATTCCTCATGTATGTTATTGTTTGTTTTATGCTGTCATTAGGTACCCTCGTGTTGGTTCCAACTCATAGCGACCTTGTGTACAACAGAAACACTGCCCGGTCCTGCACCATCCTCAAAATTGTTTTTAATGCTTGAGCCCATTGTTACAGCCACTATGTCAATCCACCTTGTTGAGGGTCTTCCTCTTTTTCACTGACCCTCTACTTTACCAAGCATGATGTCCTTCTCCAGGGACTGATCCCTCCTGGTAACATGTCCATGGTATGTAAAGCCAAGTCTCGCCATCCTTGCTTCTAAGGAGCCTTCTGGCTGTACTTCTTCCACGACAGATTTGTTCATTCTTCTGACAGCCCATGGTATATGCAATATTCTTCGCCAACACCACAGTTAAAAGGCATCAAGTCTTCTTCCATCTTCCTTATTCATTGTCCAGCTTTCACATGCATATGAGGCAATTGAAAATACCATGGCTTGGGTCAGGTGCACCTTAGTCCTTAAAGTAACTTTACAGTGTTTTATAGACCTATCTAATCCATGGCTGAAGGGTGAACTTCAGGAATAACTTCAGTTCTGAGTTAAAAGGATGGCCTGGGGCCATAGTCTCAGGGGTTCCTTTAGCCTCTTTCAGACCAGCAGGTCTGGTCTTTTTTAAGTGTGTGTGAACTAGAATTTTATTCTATATTTTTCTCCTGCTTTCTCCAGGACCCTCTGCTGTGATCCCTGTCGGAGCAGTTGAATGGCCTTTATTTTTTAGAGCAGTTTTAGGTTTACAAAAAAATTGCAAAGAAAGAACGGGCAGTTTCATTACGTTGTGCGTGGGGTCACCGTGAGTCGGGCTTGACTCAACTGCAGCTAGCAACAACATGGGTTTTGACAAATGCAGCTGTGATCTGTCCCCCATCACCACACCCTGCATCGTTTCTCTGCTGCCCTAAAGATGCCATGTGCTCCCCCTATTATTTAAAAAAAAAAAAAAAGAGAGTCCAGGGGTGTCATGCGATTAAGTGCTTGACTATTTGATGATTTTAACCCATACAGAGGAACCTCAGAAGACAGGCCTGGCTATCTGCTTCTGAAAGGTCACAGTCTTGAAAACCCTACGGGGCAGGTCTCCTCGGCACAAATGGGGTCGCCGTGAGATGGAATCGACTGAACGAGGAACAGCAACCTGTCCCGAAGACTGCATGGGGTGTGCTTACGGAAAAAATTCACCCAGGCATCTTGTATTTTCATTTTATTTGCCGTATCTGGGTGGTCAAGGAAATGTCTCTTCTTGGAACCAGAGAGGCATGAACCCTCCTGTCCGAGGGGGCAGTGGTGAGCAGAGCATGGGTCAGGGGGCCGGGGGGTGCCAGGACACCGTGTCTTCAAAGAGGTGCAGCTTGACCTTGTACATGAAGACTAAGGCTTCCAGAAGCTGCAGGTGGCCCTCATGTTTCCCAGGAGGCCTGTTTTCCGACATGTGGGATGCCGAGGGGGAATCCAGCAGAAGCTCGCCAGGAGGCTCAGGATATCAGCCAGGCAGGAGGGGTTGTTTACAACCCTGGAAGGGCTTTGAAGCCAGTGGCCCCTGCCTGGGCCTCATGGTCCTCCCCGATTCTGCACGTAGCTCCCAATCCCCCAGTGGGGCTGGCAGCCTTTCTAAGCCTGGATGGCTGCCAGGGCTGGGGCTCGGCTGCTCTGAGGCCCAGGCCCCTGACCCGCAGCCATCCCTGGCCTGAAGCCCTTTCCAGCTCAGCCCCTTCCTTCATCAGCATGCCCCTCTGTCGCCCAGCACTGCCCGTCCTTCCAGCCTCCCCTCCCTGTCCACCATACTTGGGCTCCATCAGCTCTGAGAAGACCCCTCCCTGGATAACGCTTCCCTCCTGCTCAGGCAGGGGACACTGTGTTCTCAAATGTCACCTCCTTGAAGAAGCTGCTGGACCCTCACCTGAAGCAGGCGCTCTCCCCTGGGAACTCACCCTATTTTTGTATTGAGATGTAATTTGCTCACCAGGCTCTTCACCCATTTAAAGTGCACAGCTCAGCGGTTTTTAGGGCATTCACAATGCTGTGCAACCAAAACCTTTGCCTGGTTCCTGAACCTTCTCACCACCCCAAAAGGGTACCCTTAACCCATTAAAAGTCACTCCCCATCCCTCCTCCCCTGGTCCCTGGAAACTGCTAATCCACTTTCATCTCTATGGATTTGCCTATTCTGGACATTTCATATCAAAATGGAATCAGACAATATGTGGTCTTTTGTGTCTAACTTCTTTCACTGAGTATCATGTTTGTGAGGTCCATCCACGTTATGGCAGGTATCAGTACTTCTTTCCTCTTTATGGCTGATAATCCGTTGTGTGGACGGACCACATTGTATATATCTATTCAGCTGCAGATGGACACTTGGGCTGTCCCCTTTCTCCACATTATACGTCTGTATGTATATATATATATTTTTTATATATAGCTCGGAGTGGAATTGCTGGTCACATCAGTTTTACGTTTGAGTTTTTGTGGAGCCGCCAAACTGTTTTCCACAGCAGCTACACCATTTTACATTCCCATGAGCAATGGATGAGGATGCCTGTCTTCCCACGTCCTTGCCAACACTTGTTATCATCTGTCTGTTTATAATAGCCATCCCAGTGTGGGTGAAGGGGCCCTTGGCGATGACTAATGATGTTAAGCACCTTTTCCTATGCTTATCAGCCTTTTGTACATCTTCTTAGGAAAACTGGCTATTCGGGTCTTTGGTGATTTTGTATTGTTTGTCTTTTTATTATAAGCTTGTAAGAGTCCTTTATAGATCCCAGGTATAAGTCCTTTATCAGACATATGATTTGCAAATACTTTCTCCTATTTGATGGGTTGTCTTTGCACTTTCTTGGTGGTTTCCTTTGAAGCACAGAAGTTTGGATGGGGTCCAACTTATCTACTTTTTCTTTGGTTTCTTGTGCTTCTGGTGTCATGTCTAAGAAACCATTGCCTAATCTAAGGTCACAAAGATTTATCCCCATGTTTTCTTAGAAAAAAATTAAAATTTTCTGTTTTTTTTTTCTTCTTCTAAGAGTTTTCTAGTTCAGTACTTATATTTAGGTCTTTGATCCCCTGGTGGTATAAACAGTAAATGTGCTTGGCAGCTAACTGAAAGGCTGGAGGTTTGAGTCCATCCAGAGGTGCCTGGAAAGAAAGGCCTGGCAATCTACTTCCAAAAAAAAATCAGTCACTGAAAACCCTATGTGTCCTTATAGTCCCATTTGGGAAGTGCTTTTCTTTGTCACGTTAATGAGGAAGTGTTAGTGTTGGGTGTGTCTTACATCAATCTCTCTTGAGACATAAAAGAGCAGATTAAGGAAGCAAGCTGAGGAGAGAGATGGGGGAAGACAGGTACCAAGTCACAGGAAGATCACGGAGGAACAGAAACTGAAAAGAGGTAAGGACCTTCCTCCAGGGCCAACAGAGAGGGAAAGCCTTCCCCGAGAGCCAAAACCCTGAATTCAGACTTCCAGCCTAAGTGTTAGAAAATAAATTCCTGCTTGTTTAAGCAAAAAAAGAAAGAAAACCCTACAGAGCACATACAGTTTCTACTCTGCCGCACTGGGCTACTGCCATGAGTTGGAATCGACTCAACAGCGATGTTTTTTACATTTGCATTTATCAGCATTTGAAATTACTTTATTGTTCTGTATGTTTCTGTAATGCTTTCCAATCATATTTAGTCTAAGTCACTCCTATCCTTGCATATATACATATATATATGTACTCATAATATGAATTTAGAAATAGAAATACGTCTGCCTTTGTAGGCTTCTCTAACCATTAACTGTAAATCATTAGAAAGTGATTTAGAAATTCCTAACTGACAAATAGAAGCAAGTGAAGTGGGTGAAGAGCGTGAATAACCATAAAGTTGACTTAAACCTGGCATGCTGCGACGAAAGCAAACGGCATAGCAAGCTTCAGAAACTAGTCTTGAGATATAAATCTAAACAACTTCCTCATCTCTAACCCTGAAGAAAAGACGAGACATTCGGCTAACCTCTAACTCTGCAGAGAAGACGTTACCAACTAGTCTTTGATGTCACCGTGGGCCCATCCTGTGAGGCCAAGGCGAGCCATTTGTATGTAAACCCTGAACTTCCGCCGACCCGCTGAGAAGGCAGAGATGGGAGCTCCTCGCTGCTGCCAACCTCGCGCCCAGCTGTGAGGGACCCCACCCGTGGTCGAGCCTTCCTCCCGAGACCACTCCTCAGAGAAAACGCCTGGAGTCTCTCACCACGGAGCTCTCACCACGGGCTCTCACCACGGAGCTCCCACCACGGGGCTCCCACCACGGGGCTCCCACCACGGGCCTCCCACCACGGGCCTCCCACCACGGGGCTCCCACCACGGGCTCCCACCACGGGGCTCCCACCACGGGGCTCCCACCACGGGGCTCCCACCACGGGGCTCCCACCACGGGGCTCCCACCACGGGGCTCCCACCACGGGCTCCCACCACGGGCTCCCACCACGGGGCTCCCACCACGGGGCTCCCACCACGGGGCTCCCACCACGGAGCTCTCACCACGGGCTCTCACCACGGAGATAACGGTGGCTGTTGCCTGATTCTCTGGCTCTACGGGCGGGGGCCTTGTTGCGTGCTTTGTTTGGCAGGACCCCCCTGCGGTAAACGAAACGAGTTTATGCGAGTCAAATCCGAGTGTTGAGTAATTTCTGAGGCGAACACCCCACACGGCATTCATCGTTCGCGTCAGTGTGTGTAGTAAAAACACAGGCCCCAGGGCAGAGTTGCCAGACAAAATGGAGGTCGACCAGTGAAGCTGCAATTTCAGAGAAACACAAATAGGTTTTTTTTTTTTTTTTAAATAACTATGTCCAAATATTGCACGGGACACTTAAACACTACAAAATTATTTGTTCTCTATCTGAAATTTAACTGCTGTCCGGTATTTTTATTTGCTAAGCTGGTAGCATCAAGCCAGGGGTTCGCATCCCACCTGGTCACAGCTGGCACCCTGTAGCCTCACTAAGAGCTTTTCCAAAGACTCGCTGCCGGAAGGACGAACGGACGCGGCCCACAGACTCTCCGAGAAGCCAGGGCGGGAAACGGCCTCCCAGCCGGGTCCTCGCCGGCCCCGCCCGCGTTTCCTAGCAACGCCGGGGCCGGGGCCAGGAGGCCAGGAGGCGTGGCTCGCCGCGGACACTTGCCTGGTGCCGCCGCCCGGATGCCCTTAGCGCTAACCGGTCTGAGTCAGCGCGTGCGTACGTGCGCCCCCGCGCGTGCGCAAACGGACCGGCCGGCGTGCCCTGCGTGCGCGCGCCCCGGACGCCGCCCTGCGCGCGCGTGCCCGCGGCCTCTGCCGGTTCTTATTGCGGCCGCGGGCGGCGGCGGCGGCGACGGGTGGCGGCAGTTGGCGGCGGCAGTTGGCGGCGGCGGCGGAGGACGGACGAGGCGACATGGCGGCCGTGCTGCTCGTGGTGCTGGTGGCCGCGCTCCTGGGCGTCGAGGGCGCCTCCGGGGCTGGTGAGGACCGGGCCGGGGTCGCGGCGCCCGAAGGGGGCCCGGCATGGAGGCCGCGGGTGCGGGGCGCCGGTGCGGGTGCGGGGCGCCGGTGCGGGTGCGGGGCGCCGGTGCGGGGTCCGGGCGCCGGTGCGGGTGCGGGGCGCCGGTGCGGGGTCCGGGGCGCCGGTGCGGGGTCCGGGCGCCGGTGCGGGTGCGGGGCGCCGGTGCGGGTGCGGGGCGCCGGTGCGGGTGCGGGGCGCCGGTGCGGGTGCGGGGCGCCGGTGCGGGGTCCGGGGCGCCGGTGCGGGTGCGGGGCGCCGGTGCGGGGTGCGGGGCGCCGGTGCGGGTGCGGGGCGCCGGGGGCGGCAGGGCGGAGTGGCGGTGAGGCCGCGCGCTGGGGGCTCCCGGGGCGCTCCGGACAGGCCTGGCTGAAGCCCGCGGCCGGGGCTCGCGGCGGGTGGGCTTCTCATCGGGGCCTGGGAGCGAAGCCCCCGAGCTTGGGGGGAGCACCTGGGGCGCCTGGCCCGGGGCGGTGCTGGAGGTGCAGTCCCCAAGCTGCTGTTCGGGCCCCCGGGCTGGAGCCTCCGGGAGGGGACTGGCCCTGGATGAGGGCATATGGGGTGGGCTCCAGAGGTGGGCCGCCTGCCGCCGCTTCCAGCAGGAGCGGCTGGACCAGAGAGAGGGAGACCGGGGCCTGGGTCCTTGAGCGTCCTCCCCTTTGGGCCAGAACTGCGGGGTCGGAGTCTGGGCCTGGCCTCGGTCTCGTCTCATTCGTCCCGGGAGCCCCTTGGAGCCTGCAGGGCCTGGAGTGCGACCTGAGACTGGGTCTCGGTGTCACCCCCTGCCTGGGGCCTGTTTTAGGGTAGGGGTGCAGCAGAAAGACCCACCTCCCCTGAACTCGGATCCATGGCTGTGGTCCCAGTATGTCCTGGGCAGCTTGGGCTTTTTCTTCTGGAAAATGGGCTCCTGTCATTCTCACACTGATGTGAATACAGGTGCACGTGAAATGGCTCAAAAATGGGTCAGCTTCCTGGGTGGGGGGATTATCATTCCCGATGGGATTTGGGCCTCAGCCTTGCTGTGGTGTGCACTGTCCCCTGTGCCACCTGGGGCCTGCTGCTGGGCTCTAGTCCGCACCTGCTCCTACAGCTGGGGAAACTGAGGCCCAGGAGGGAGGGAAGATACTCCAAGGTCATGACGAGGTTGCCTTGGCCCCAAAGTTCAGGGTAGGAAATGTCCAGAGTAGTTTTTTAAAAGATTCAATGGTGGTGGATTTCCAGTACAGTTTGCTGAAGTGGGAAGAATGGTCTGAGGGGAAACACAAGAAGGGTTCTCTTGCTTCATAGGGTTGTTCCTTTCCTGTATCTGGACTCCACGTTTGGTTTTGGGTTAAAGATTTACGGTGCCCACACGCACATAGGGGACAGAGTGCAGACGTGAGGGCTGGAATCCACGCTTGGGAGAGGTGGGGGCATCATTCTGGCAGTGGGCACAGTGGGTGGGAGCTCCTGACCAACTTCAAGACTGTTTGGTCTTCGCTTTTCTAATCACGCAGCTGTTAACTGAGATGCTGAGACACAGATATGCCAGGGGGCGGCAGATAGGCTGTTGCTGGCAGGGGACCTTTAGAAGCCACCTGGTGTTGGGGCCGCATCCTTATCTGGGTTCAAGCTCAACACACGTCTCACCTCGAACTAATGCTGAGCGCCACACTCTCTCCCGGGCAGGCGGTGGTCTGAGCTGAGCAGGAGTAGAGTGGAGTTGCCGGGCAGACTTGGTTCATTTTCCTTTCTCATGCTGACAGCCCTGCTCTTCTCTCCCACTGGGGAAATCTGGGGCCGGGGGACCCACAGATGGCAGACAGTGCCCCGCAGCCCTGCTGTCTGCTCCACCTGGGCGGGGCGCCTCCCCTGCAGGCCTGGGCAGCTTGTTTACCTCCAGGCCCGAGGCTGGCCCCCAGCCCAGAGGGAAGCAGGAGGGAGTGGCTGTTTTTAGATGAAGGTGACTTTACTTGAGATCACAGGCTGCAGATCACGTGGCCAGCATCAGCTTTGACTTTTCTAGGAGCAGGGGGTCAGGGCTTCCTGAGGTCTTGAGTGCTCTTGGGGGCCTCCTGTGAACCCTGGGGGCCAGGCGGGATCCAATCCTAAACCTCCTGCAGAAGTGGGGGAGGCTTTTCTGCTTTTTTCAGTTCTTGCCCAGTAAGGGGCCTTTTGAGACATTTTTTACTAATTGTCCCACACTGAAAATTAACATCATGTGTGATCCTCACTGCCTCGTGAGAGTGGCCTTGACACTAGGGGTTTTTATCCCCCAGAGCCTACTTCTGCCCCTTGGGGGCAACATCCACCTTGTTCGGAGCAGCCCCAGGTCTCTGGGATGTGGCCCATGGATGCTGCCCCCCTGGTGCTGATAGATGGGGGTGGGGGTAGTCCACACTCACCCCTTCACAAACCCAGAGGGAACAGACTCTCCCCCCCCCGCCCCCCGCCAGGCCTCTTTTCTAGCAGCCCTGGGTGGTGAGAACAGCTGTAAAGGTAGAGAAGCCCGCGGGGAGTGGGGGGACCTCAGACTCCACTTCCTGCGCTGTTCCAGCCCTGCCCTGACCTGTACTCAGCTGCTGGTTTCGCAACTGGGGAGGCCTGATTCTCTCTGAGAAGCTCAGGAGACCAGAGGTGGCTCTCTGCCGAGGACAGTCGCCTTGCCTGCCTTGGGCTGCCTCGTGGGGGACCACTTGGCTCTTCTCACCACTGCCTTGGAACTGGGGCTGTGTGTGTGCATACGTGTGTGTGTCCCTCAGCAGTATTCAGGGACTGCACGACACATTCGTGGTGGGGGCCTGTGGGGGAGGAAAACACACCTGTGTGAGGACCTGTCCCTCTGCCCAACGCAGACAGCACCGCCGGGAGCTGTCAGGATGCTTCTGCTGGGCTTCACGCTTCACCTGCATCAGCTGGGGATTTTGAGACGTTCTATTCTCTGTTTTTGTTTAAAGGAGGCACCTGCAGGTGACCAGAGGTGGGGCGGAGGGTCTGGCCTGGCTGCCCCATCAATGGCCAGGTGACTCCCTGGGTAGGGCCAGTCCGCCGTGACCTGTCGGGGTGGGAGCCAACATCACAGCCATGGAGTACTCTAGAAAGCAGCCCAGCTGTGATGTCTTCCGGCAGAAAGACTTCTGTCTTTCTGGGTTGTGGGGTGTGAGCTTCAGCCCACTTCTCCGTGGGTAACCCTGCCCTGCAGGGGGTCTTTTCTGTTTTGTCAGGATGTGTTTCTCCTGGAGGGATGGGGTGTGAGCCAGAGCGCTGCCTTGGGGGGGTAGTAGCTTCAGTGCTTCCTCGTGGCCAATCATCTGGGGCTGCAGCTCAGGCCCCCTCGTGGCTCCGCGCAACCCCCAAGTGTGTGTGTGTGGCTCTCCCGTTGGAGGTCACTGTGCCCTCTGGGGGCCTCCGGTCCTTCAGGGTCATACCGTCCTGGTGGGTGCTCCTCTAGACCTGGTGTCTGGTGCCCAGCCTCTGAACGGCTCCTCTTGCCACCTGGTGCGCTCAGTAGGGTGATGCGGAATCTACTAACTTGCTTTTTTTCTCCATCGGCTCCCCTTGCACTAACGCTGGTGCCTACCCCGCCTGCTGCACAGCTGGCTTCCTGTGGTCACCGCTGTCCCAGGAGCGTGGGCCAGGGGACCACGTGGAGCTGCACTGTGAGGCTGTGGGCAACCCTGTCCCTGAGATCCAGTGGTGGTTCCAGGGGCCTGCACCCGACACGCCCTGCGCCCAGCTCTGGGATGGCGCCCGGCAGGACCGTGTCCACATCCACACCACCTACCGCCAGCATGCGGCCAGCACCCTGTCCATTGCCGGCCTTACTGTGGACGATGTAGGCACTTATGAGTGCCGGGCCAGCAACGACCCTGACCGTAACCACCTGACCCGGGCACCCCGCATCCGCTGGGTCCACGCCCAGGCCAGCGTGCTGTTCCGTGAACGTGAGTGGCGGCACACAGACCCTGGCCCGTCCCAGCCGCCTGGCCCTTCTCTCCAAGTCCCTCTGAGTCCCTTAGCCTGTACCCCACCCCCACCCCCCGGCTTGGCAGATCACACCCAGGCTCCCAGCCCCACCCTGCACATAGAGCATTGTTCTCGTCCCGCCTCTCCTGGCTCCACGTCCTACTTGGCTCCGGCTCCATCCCGTCCTCGGCTCCATCCCTTCAGCCCTCCTCCAGCCTTACATCTACTGCCTCCCTCACTGCACCCTGTGGAGTGGCGGGTCTTGGTGTCCATGATTCTGGAGGGGAGCTGGGTGTCCACGCTCTGAGCTTAGGGACACCCCACCACCACTTGGCTCAGGCTCAACTTTGAGGCCTTCTGGAACCCTCAGTGTGCTTCTCAACTTGTAATTCCAAATTGCTCTCAAAACTCGGCCCCTGAAGAGAATCTCCTAGGCTAGCTGGAGATTCACTGTGGCTGGAAGTTACCAGCTGCTTCTGCACTACAGCTCACAGCTTGTCTGGGCCTTGGGGTGGGTCACGACAGGACAGGCGTCACCATACATGCCCCAGCAAGTGGGGAACAGTGTGAAGCTGCTGGGGGCCTTGGGGGTGGTTGGACTTCAGGCTGGGGCTCTGTTCATACGAGACACACAGCCCCTGTTTCCATGGGTGGAGAGTGAGTCAGACCCCGCCTGAGAGGTGCAGTGACTGGGAAGGGCATTTGGGGTGGGTCCTCTGTCCCCAAGCTGGCCTGGGCCTCCAGCCTAGGGACTGTGGATTGTTGGCTGGGCAGTTAGGGTCTCAGCATGTTTAGGGGGGACAGTTAGGGTCTTAGCCTGTTGAGGGGACGTTAGGGTCTCAGCCTGTGGGGGGGCGGTTAGGGTCTCAGCCTGTGGCGGGGGGGCCGGTTAGGGTCTCAGCGTGTGGGGGGGCGGTTAGGGTCTCAGCATGTGGGGGGCGGTTAGGGTCTCAGCGTGTGGGGAGTGGTTAGGGTCTCAGCGTGTGGGGAGTGGTTAGGGTCTCAGCGTGTAGGGGGTGGTTAGGGTCTCAGCCTGTTGGGGGGACGTTAGGGTCTCAGCCTGTGGGGGGCGGTTAGGGTCTCAGTGTGTGTGTGGGAGGTGGTTAGAGTCTCAGCATGTGGGGGGAGCGCTCCTGCAGCCCTTGCAGTACCCTCCCCAAACTCTATGCTAACCTATCTCTCGTGTGCGGCTTTGCAGAGGGCAATGTCTCAACTTCTGTGAAAGACGTCGACTCCAAGACGCTCCTGACCTGCTTCCTGAACCACAGCGTCACGGCCATCGAGGGCCACCGCTGGATGCGGGGGGACAAGGTGCTCAAGGAGGACGCACTACCCAGCCTGAAGACTGAGTTTGAGTGGGTCCCTCTCCTGCATCAGCCTCTCCCGTGGTCGGTTGGCAGTTCAACTCGGGCAGAAGTTAGAAGCAGGCTGTGGTTCACACCCGGGGCGTGTCTGTCGGGTGGGGGCGGGTGGGGACCTCCTGTGATGGGGCAGGCAGGACACTCCGCAGTGTGGTGTGTGGTGCTCGTGGCTCCTCGCCCACTCATGGCGCCTGGTTGCAGGTTGGACTCAGACGACAGGACCGGTGAATATGCCTGCATCTTCCTACCTGAGGTCGTGGGCAGGGCCAGCATCACTGTGAGCGGTGAGTTCTCCTGGGGCCCAATGAGGGTGTGGGGCTTGGGACACTGGGAGTCAGTTTCCTGCAGGACTGAAGCTCAGGCCCTGTCCCCGCCACTCAGGCCCCCCGAGGGTCACAGCTGTGAGGAAGTCGGAGCACGCCAACGAGGGGGAGACCATCGTGCTCAAGTGCAGGTCAGACTCCTTCCCGCCCATCACCGATTGGGTCTGGTTCAAGAAGACTGAAACCCAGGAGCAGGTGGGTACCCCGGGCCCCTTCCCTGTGCCCCCCATGGTCCTCCCCACACGGTCACCTCCCACTCCTGGGTTGTATCGGTCCCCCCCGACCCCGTGTCTCTCCCTCTCACTCCTGGCCCTTCCCCCGCACAGACTCACCATCACTCCCAGCTGCCCTCCTCACCCTGGGCCCCCCTCACTTCTGGGTCACGCCCCCCACAGTCGCCCTCACCCTCGGCCCCCTGCCCCAGGTTATCGTGAACGGCTCCCAGAGCAGGTTTGTGGTGAGCTCCTCAGAGAAGCGGTCAGAACTGCATATCATGAATCTGGACATGAGCACCGACCCCGGCACATACGTGTGCAACGGCACCAACACCGAGGGCACCGGCTATGCCACCATGACTCTGCGGGTGCGTAGTCGCCTGGCTGCCCTCTGGCCGTTCCTGGGCATTGTGGCCGAGGTCCTTGTGCTGGTCACCATCATCTTCATTTACGAGAAACGACGGAAGCCCGAGGAGGTCCTGGACGGTGAGGCCCAGGGTCGGACAGGGCTGGGGGTGCTCGGTGAGAAGGGTGTGGGTGGGCGGTCTAGGAGTCCCCCTGTAGTGGAAGCAGGTGTGCCCGTGCTCACTGCCCTTTTCTCCTTCCGTGCTGGCTGCAAGCTGGCGTCCTCCACGGTAAGTGGCCCCCTCTGCACTTAGTCCAGCTGCTTGGGTCCCAGGGCTGTGGCCACCGCCAGCCTGTGACCTGCATGACGCGGAGCTCGGGAGGCCATCTCCTGTCTGTCTGTGCGTCTGCATGCCCCTTGTCGGCAGGGGGCGCCATGTGTGGGTCCTGGGACATCTTCTGCAGGCCGGCCTCGTGGGTTATCTGCCGTGAGGTGGGGTTGAGTCCCCAGGGAGGAGCTGGGCTGCGGCCAGGCTCCTGGCCAAAGCAGAGTGCATCTGTGGTGGAAGCGAGGGGCCAGCGCAGATGTGTGGACATGGTCTCTGCACTTGAGCTGGGGCATTACTGACGTATTCTTCTCTCTTCCATGTCCACCGCCCCACCGCTGTGTCTACACAGATGAAGACATGGGCTCCGCACCACTGTGAGTTCTGGCCTTGCCTGGAGGGAGGGCAGCAGGGTTACCTGGGCCGAGGGGTGAGCTGCCACGCCTCAGGGTCCTGCCCCCAGTGCAGACCCAACACTTGGCGAACCTCGTCTCCAGTGTGTGCTGGGCACCACCCAGAGGCCACAGGTGCACATGCCTGTCCTCCTTTCTTGGGGGGCCCTGGCTGAGGAGCACGTGGAGACAAACTCAGATCCTCTTGGGGAGTGTGGTGATTTAGGGGCTTCAGGGGCCGGCCCGCACACTGATGGTCCCCGTTACCCCCCAGGAAGAGCAGCAGTCACCACGTGAATGACAAGGACAAGCACGTCCGTCAGAGGAATGCCAACTGAGTGCAGGTGGGCCACGGGGCGCCCAGGCGGGGAGGGCCTTACAGGGCTCCTGCTGCACTGCCCAGGCCCATGACTGTAGCCTGAGGCCTGAGTCCAGGTGCCCTGGGGGGACGCGCCGGGTGGGTCTGAGCCTCCTTCTCTCTCTAGGCAGCCTCCAGGACACCTGCCCTGCCTATGGGTCTCCCTCTCTGAGTCAGTCCCCATGTCTGCCAGATTCCCTCACCTGCGAAGAAAACCTGCCTGGGAGAACAGTGGTTGTAGAGCCAAGTCGTATCCTGATTTTCCTCCTTTTTTTCAAGCTAAACTAGGGTTTGCTACATACAGAATTCCATTCAATCCTACTCCGTTGGGGTCGTTTCTCCTTTTCTTTCCATTCTCGCGAACCCAAGGGGATCAGTGAGGTCTGGGGTACCCCGTCAGGTGGCCCTGGCGGCTCCCCTGCGCAGTCCCTCCGGGTGCCCTGGCCGTGGTCCGCATGTCCTGCCTGTCTGAAGCCTGTGCTGTCTGGTCACATCTGCTCTTGGTGTGTTCTATTAAAGGCCTTAGTCTGTGGTCTGACCTGGAGTCTCTGTGGGCAGGGGGCAGTCTGGTGGGGCCCTAGGGCCTCTTACCCTCTCAGGGGAGCCCTAGGCCCCCGACATGCCAACCTCTCCCCTCAGCTGGTATTGTCTGGGCAAGCAGTGGGAGGCTGCTGGGCTAGGGTCTCTCCACCTCAACCACAGTGCAGTTCCGACCCGCCCCAACCCTGACCCTTGTTCACCAATAAAGACTGACTCCGCCTCACTTTCTGGTTCCTGTCTGCCTCTGGGTGGCGGTGGGGCTTGCCAGAGACCTTGTGTTTGGTTGGCCCTGTGCCCCCAGGATGGACAGCAGCCCCCGACCTGTGACACCCACCCCCTGCAGGCCGACACTAGGGTTGCACCCACCATGGTTGAGGAGGGTGCTGCAGTGGCCTGGGTGGCCTATGAGGGTGGGGGCACATTCCAGGAGCCAGAGCACAGTGAGCGGGGCTCCCAGCAGTCTCTTGACCACCTGGGACATTGTGTTCAGAGCCAAATGAGCCAGAATCGACCAGGCAGGTTGAGTCCCCCTGAGGTAGGGAGGAAGGTGTGGGCAGAGGGAGGCTGAACCTGGAGAGCTTGGGTGGGAGGACACGGGCTGGGCAGTGGAACAGGTCAGGAGGGCCTTCTCCCAGGGGAAAAGCAGGGACTAGGAACCAGGGCCAGCCTTCTCGTATAGGTAAGGAAATTGAGCCCCAGGTGGGGAAAGGCACCCCAGTCCCAGAGCAAAGTGCCAGGCCTTTGGCTGGTCTGAGAGAGCTGACCAGGATGGACTGGGGGGCATGTGGACCACTCCCTTAGAGAATCCAGAAATCAGGGTTCCTAGTGGCTGCCCCTCGCCAGTGGTGGCAAACTCCAGGATTTTCAGTGGTACCATGAAGGAAGCCAAGCCAACGACCGGGGCCCACGCTTGGCCTGGGGGTCGCCAGTGTGAGACTCTGCAGGCGAGCTCTGAGATGGGGTGCAGGCTGGTCCTTCTGCCCGTTTCCTGTCACCCCTGCAGGGGGTGGGGTCTGCAGTTCCTATGAGAAGGGGATGAGGACCCAGCGGGGCCTGAGCACCCCAGAGCTGCCCCTTGCCATTTTCCCTTCAGAAGTTGGGCCCGCAGCCTGTCTGCCTTGCTCAATAGTGGGGTTTCACCCACCCCACCAGCCTCATGCCCTTCCCAGAGCCTTGGGGAGAGCCAGGCTTACAGGTTCGGCAGCTCCAGGCCTTCGCAGCCTCCACCAGAGGGCGCCATGCCCATGCCCACTAGTGGGCTGAGGCCAGGTCCTGCAGCTGCGCATACCTGGGCAAGGTTGGCCCCCTCCCTGAGCCCTGGGGTCCCGGATGGACACACACCCCACTGAGGCTGGCCCCCTCTCTGTGTCTGAGAGGACCCATGGACACCCACCCCAGTGAGGTATTTACCCAGCGACCCAGGTGATGCATGGCTTTGTTCACTCGTTTGGTGACATGAATTGGGCACCTCTGGTTTACCTGGTGCTGGGGGTTCAGGGTGAGTGGGCAGAAGGGTCCCTGGTGCTGAGGGTTCAGCGTGAGTGGGCAGAAAGGTCCCCAGTGCTGGGGGTTAAGGGTGAGTGGGCAGAAGGGTCCCTGGTGCTGGGAATTGAGGGTGAGTGGACAGAAAGGTCCCCGGTGCTGGGGGTTCAGGGTGAGTGGGCAGAAAGGTCCCTGGTGCTGGGGGTTCAGGGTGAGTGGGCAGAAGGGTTCCTCGTGCTGAGGGCTAAGGGTAAGTGTGCAGAAGGGTCCCTGGGGCAGATACAGTTGACCCAGTGAAGGCAGAAAGTAGAGAGCCTGGGGGTGGGGGGGCGAGTAAAAGGGCCTGTGGGGAGGTGACAGGTGATACCCCTCCTGGTCACATGACCCAGCCCTCTCCCTCACAGGCGACACGTGCTGTATCCATCCACCCTGCTCTGTCTCCCCAGCATTTAGCATTTATCAGGGACACCTGGGCTCCATGGGTGTTGCCAAGCACACAGAATTCTCCAGACAGAAAGCTGGGGCATGAGAGTTTCAGGGGGGTCCTGGAGAGGCAAGCAGAGCCTAAGCCCCCCTCAGCGGATTCATCCAGGAGGGCCCCCCAGGGGGAGGGGTGATGGTGTGTAAACTTCCAGGTAAACCGGATCAGCACACCACATGCCTCCTTTCCTACAGGAGCACTCTGTGTCCACTCATTCACTCAGCAAGGGTGTAAGGAACGCCCGCCCGTAGTGAACACTGCTCCCCACAAAGTAAGCTGGAGTACGTACGGCTCTCTGAAGCCTGCCTCTGTTTCCCCAGAGTGAGACGGGGAGTCACGGGATTGAAGATCATCTTGCCAGTGCTGAGGACACTGCCCCCAGGGCTGCCCTGGGAATCGCGGGGTCTTGGGAGTCCCAGCTCCGGTGGGCAGAGCCAGGCAGGTGGATGGAACAAGGGCTCATTCATGGGGCTCCACTGGAAGCACCCCACTGCCTCTCCTCCTGGCCTGTCCTGTCTGCACAGACTTCCCTCCCTCTCCTTGTCCCTTGCCAGGACTGGGGCCCTGAAGGGGCGGTTGCCTGTGGCAACAATGGGCCCCTTACTCTGGTCCTGAGATTCCAAACAGCACTTCCCACTTAATGGGGGTCTAAAGGCAGGGGCAGTGACCTCAAGGTCCCACAGTTGGGGGGGGCAGCAAGAGAGCGGTTGGGGAGGTCACATGGCAGCAGGGGACAGGGCTGGGGGAGCCCCGGAAAGAAAACAGCCAGAAGTGGGGGCCATCAGACTTTGGCCCACCCTCTCCCTTATCCCTACCCCTCAAGTTCCCAGGGGAGAGTGAACCTAGCAAGGGGCCCAAAAAGAAAGTCCAGGAATCCTAATGGATTTGTCACTCACAAGGCTCTCACCTAGTGTAAGCCCCGGGGCCCTCATC
Source organism: Loxodonta africana (assembly GCF_030014295.1). Taxonomy (NCBI): domain Eukaryota; kingdom Metazoa; phylum Chordata; class Mammalia; order Proboscidea; family Elephantidae; genus Loxodonta; species Loxodonta africana. Next base: position 329,045 of record NC_087344.1, read on the forward strand.
CTGGACCTGCCTGACTGAGCAGGCAGTGCAGGACTGGCTGGCGAAGCCAAGAAGGATGCCAAGGGAGAGGTTGGGGGCCGGGGGCCAGGTGAAAGGGGCTCGAGAGCGGGAACCCCAAGGGCAGTGGCCCTGAGGCTGGAGTGAGCTTGGCATGTGGGGGTCAGAGGAGAGTGTGTGCCTGGAGCCATGAGCAAGGAGGTAGAGACACACCATGGCCATGGGGAGGGATTAGGAGCCATGAGAGGTTTTAGGCAAGTTAGAGAAGTGAGCTGACTGGCAGTTTTATATTTGTCTACACAACCTAGCTCCACCCCACCATCTCTGGGACCCCCCCTACTCCACCCCTGCTTAACTCTCTGGCCTCCAACTTCTGACCTTATCTCCTGCCACCCACCCCCAGGGGCCTCCCTCGCCAATGGTCTGGCTGCTTGGGTCTCCTTGCTGCTCCTCGAACAAGCCAGGCACCACCTGCCCCAGGGCCTTTGCATGGCCTTGCCGCCTGCCCAGATCAGTCTTCTTGCAGACATCCACATGGCACCATCCCTCCCCGCCTTCAGCTCTTTGCTCAGACATCGGTTCTCTTCATAAGACCTCCAAACATCGCCTTCCCTGCTCCAAGTTTATTTATAGCACTTAGCTCCTTGAGACAGACAATCTCACATTCACTAAGTAGCACCAGACTTGTTCACTGTTACAGTCTCCTCTGCCTGCTCACTGTTGGCCTGCCAGGCCAAAGGGGGAACTGTTGGATTTGCTTCTGCACCCCCAGACCGAAACCAACTGCCCCTGAGCCCAGTCGGCTCCGCTCATGGCAACCCCGTGTGTCGGAGTAAAACTGCTCCACAGGGTTTTCGGTGGCTGATTGTTGGGAAGTAGATAGCCAAGTCTTTCTTCTGAGGCGCCTGAGTGGACTCGAACCTTCAACCTTTTAGTTAGCGGATGGGCATGTCCACTGCTCGCACCACCTGAGACTTTCAGTGCCTGAAAATTGGGGATCAATAAATGTTTGCTGAATGAATGACTAAGTGCAAGGAATACTCTGACCAGAACAAGCACTTAGAGTGGGCGTGAAGGGGGGAGCTGGGCCCGGTCCCAAAATGCTGATGGGAGCTTGGCCTAGGGGGACTGCGGTTGGAGAGGAACATCTAGGAACTGGTGACAAAGCACCCTGAGGCTTAGAAAGGGGCTGGGACCCCCTGGTGCCAGCACCCTTTGTGGTCTTGGGACAGGGAGATGGGCAGCAGGGGCTGGGGGGCAGGGGAGGAGCTGCCCTGTCTACCCCGCTTCAGGCATGGCAGGTCCCCAGGCTAGGCTTCCGTCTGCCTTTCCTCTTGGCTCAGCATCCAGCCCTGGGGCTCTGGCGACCTGCCCAGCCTGACGTCTTCCCGGGGTGAACATAAAAGACCCCCCTTCAGCCAGAACACACATCTGCCCTGGGGCGGGCTGCAGCCTGGTGGTGCCACTCTGCCACCCGTCCAGCTGCTCATCACCGCCCCTGGAAAGACAGTTGCCTGCCCACCCACCCGTCTGGCCAAGGGTAGGTGGGGTGGCCACCTAGGGGGTCCATGGGCCTGGGGGCGTGGAGGCCTGGAGTCCTGGATGTGGGGCAGCCTCTCCTGGCTCAGTCTATCCAGCATGTAGAGAAGTACAGGCATGGGGGAGAGCGGTTCATCCGACCATCTGTCAGTCACTGTCGAGCACCTACTGTGTGCAGGGACAGGTCAAATCTCTGTCCTCATGGCACAGACATCCTGACAGGGGCACAATATCGTGTCAGGCCAAACAGTGGTATGAGAGCCAGAGGGTCCAGGAGGATCCCAGGAGGCAGGGCTTGGGCCTCCCCTGGCTCCCGGGGACCCCTTCTCCTTTTCCTCTCCCTCTGGGTCGCCGTCACTCTTTTCCTTGTCTGAATGAGCTGGGTGAGGATGGAGAGCTAGGGACAGGGGCCTGGGCCTTTGTCCCACCCCCGCACATTCCTAACACTAAGCATCCCCCAGCCCCAGAATCAGACCCTCATGTGTTTTCCCAGAGCCGGGGAGGAGGGGCCAGGACACAGCTGAGGCCTGAGCCCAGGGAGCTGGGCTTCCACGCAGGACAGCAGGTGGGAGGGGACGAGGGCTCTGGGTCTCCCCATGACCTCGGGCACCTACACGATCTAAAACCCACCAGCCTTACAGGGGCGCATGCGAGAAGCAGGGACCCCTTAGCTTCGGATTGTCACAGTCTGGGCCTCAGTTTCCCCTTACACAGCCCATGGAGGCATCTGTGGGACCCTGGGAAGCCTGCCGTGCCCGGCCCGAAATAACATTCCTAAGGACCATTGTCCGGGGCCCGCGGGTGACAAAGCAACGGCTCTGTGGCCTTTTCAAAACTCTTTTATTATAGAAATTTTCAAACCTATACAAAAGAGAGGCAGGCGCGGCGGTGATCGCTCCAGCGCTAACGGTCCCCGCCCTGCCGTGCCCTCAGGACCCAGGCAAAAACCAAGGCTGGGAGAAGGCCCCAGCCAAGGTCGCGCGCACGGATGCCCCGGCCCGGAGGCTTGGCTCAGTGACCTTGGGTGCGTCCTTGCGCTCCCTGGGCCTCAGTTTCCCCTCTGGGACCAGGCCTGCGTGCGGCTCCAAGGCCTCGGGCCTCGTGACCTTGGGCCGCCCCCACGGGCGGCCTCAGTTTCCCCCGCGCGGGGCTGGGGCGGGGCACGCGGGGAGGGGGCTCGGGCGGAGGCGGGGCTCCCGCGTGCGCCCTCCCCGCGCCAGGCTCCGCCCCCGAGGCTCCGCCCCACCCCACCCCCGTCTCCCCCCTCCCTCGGGCTCGGGCCGGCGGCGGCGGCTCCGCTCCGCACTGCCCGGCGCCGCCTCGCCATGGACGCGCGCGGGGGCGGCGGGCGGCCCGGGGAGAGCCCGGGCGCGACCCCCGCCGCGCCGGGGCCGCCGCCGCCGCCGCCGCCCGCGCCCCCCCAGCCGCAGCCGCCGCCGCCGCCTCCTGCACCGCCCCCGGGTCCCGGGCCCGCGGCAGCCCCGCAGCCTCCCCGGGCCGAGGCGGCGCCCCCCGAGGCGGCCGAGGAGGGCGGCCCGCGGGCCCGGCTCCGCAGCCGCGACAGCTCGTGCGGCCGCCCGGCCACCCCCGGCTCGGCGAGCATGGCCAAGGGCAGCCCGAACGGCGAGTGCGGCCGCGGCGAGCCGCAGTGCAGCCCCGCGGGGCCCGAGGGCCCGGCGCGGGGCCCCAAGGTGTCGTTCTCCTGCCGCGGGGCGGCCGCGGGCCCGAGCCCCAGCCCCAGCCCGGCGCCGGCGGACGAGGCGGGCAGCGAGGAGGCGGGCCCGGCGGGGGAGCCGCGCGGCAGCCAGGCCAGCTTCATGCAGCGGCAGTTCGGCGCGCTCCTGCAGCCCGGCGTCAACAAGTTCTCGCTGCGGATGTTCGGCAGCCAGAAGGCGGTGGAGCGCGAGCAGGAGCGCGTCAAGTCGGCGGGGGCCTGGATCATCCACCCCTACAGCGACTTCAGGTAGAGCCGCCACGCCCGAGGGGCCGGCCACGGAGAGCCGGGGGGCGCGGCGGCGCGCCCGCGAGCGGCCTCGGGCCCCTCGGCCACCTCGGGCACCTCGGGCGCGTCCGGACCCGCCCTGGAGTGACCCGGGAGCGCAGGACTCCGCCCTGGAGGGGGCCCGGCGGTGACCCCGGCGCGCTCCTGCCCACGCGCCCTGACAGCCCCCGTGCGTCGCGGCGGGCGGGGTGGACGCGCGTCGCGGGCCGCAGGGGTCTTAGTGCAAAGAGCGGAGAGGACAAATAGAGGGGAACGTGGGCGCGGGGAGGTGGCGGAGCGGAAGGAAGGAGGAAGGAAGGAAGGAAGGAAGGGCGCCCAGGAAGGACGCGCCCGGGAGGGGCCAGCGGCAACGGGGTTAAGCGGCCTCGACGCGCTCCCACAGTCTCCACCTGCGCCCCGCGCCGCGGGGAGGCGCGTCCCCCTCCGGGTCCCCGCAGCGCGCGAGGAGGGGGCGCCGGGCACGGGGGTCCTTAGGCCTTGTGTTTCTGCCCTGCGGCTGTGTCGCTGACCGCGGGCGGTGGGCGTGCGGCTGCTGCTGTGGATTAAATCTGGTGGGTGTGGAGGGGCTTTGGCCTTGTAGGGTCACGGCCGCGGATGTCTGTGGTTCTCGCTCCTGAGTGGAAGTTGTGTGGCTGGCCAATGTGAAGGACGCGTGTTACTGCAGACCCTGTGTGTGGCTGTAGGGTAGGAGTGGGTATGGGGGCTTGGGCTCAGCTACAGGGGGTGTGTCCCTAGGGGCGTGACTGCACAGTGGGTCACTGTGGCATGTGTTGGAGTGGTGTGTGAACTGTATGTACTTGGGAGGGGTGTGTGTGAGCACGCATGTGTCACTGAGGTGGGTGTGCACCGGTGGGCAGTGTTTGGGTATGCAGGTGCCAGACGTGTGGCTGTGAAAGTGTGCGTGACAGGCGCGCCAGCGGGTGCGTGTGTGCGGTTGTGTGTCCGTGAGTGGGGCTGTGAGTTCGGTGTACTGGGGTGTAGGTGGGATGCCCCAACCGCCCCCGGCAGGCCTCAGAGTGCGGCGCGGTTTCAGCACCAGGGACAGCGCCCAGAGGCCGCTCCGGCTGTTTTCTTCTCCCACAGGGCCTGAGCCCCCAGGACAGGGCCCTGCCTTGCTCCTAGATCCCCAGAGCTGGAGTAGTGGGGCTGTGGGACTCTCCCTTCCCCTGGCCCCTACTGTACCCCCAGCGCTTGACAACTGGGGGAACTGAGGCCAAGGGCACACAAGTCAGGGACTGAGCCTGGAAAAAAGCCTGGGGGGGGTTCAACTCCCACCCCTCAGACCATCCTTGGGGGCTGAACACAGCCCCAACCAGTGTGTGGGTTTTGGAATGGGAGGGTCAGGGGAGCCCGGTGGGGTGAAGTGCTTCTGGTCAACCCCATGGGGGCTCAGCAAATGGTGCAGGTGGAGAGGGCTGGGCTAAGCATCCCATCTGTGAAGTGGAAGTTCCAAGAAAGGTTGGACTTGCTTTCCAGGGCCCCCCGGTCCACCCAGCCCATCCCGAATGCCTGGAGAGGGATATTGGAGCCACTGTGGGTAGGGGGATGCAGAGAGTTCCTGCTAACCTCAGTGTCTTGTGCCCCCCATGATACCAGCCAAGGAGTGGTGGGCACATGGCTGGCTTTGGGGGCTGGTGGGCAAGGCCACTGGCAGCTGACCCCTACCCCAACCAGTGGGTGTCTTCGGGATTCTTCTTAGCTCTGGAAGGAGCAGTGTGCAGCTGGGGGGACAAGAAGACTGTGACCCGTTTGGGCAGACCGCTGCCCCCCTCTGTACTCCGAAATACGGAGGAGCTTACAGGTCACTGTGGGGGGAAGCAAGGAGGGGCTGTGTGGCTGAGGGTGAGGAAGTGGCAGTGTCCAAAGCTAAAAGGATTTAAGGTGCCACCCAGTAGGGTACAGCTGGGGCTTCTACAAATCTGTGCGGGGAGCTGTGGCCTTCAAGGCTCTTCTGATTGACAGCACTTTTGAGCAGCTCCTGGACCAGGGACTGTCCTGGGTGTCTTCTGAATATTCATTTTGCCCCCACAGGATCCGTGAGGTGGGCGCTGTTGCTAGTCTCATTTACACCTGAGGAAACAGAGGTACAGAGAGGTCAAGGCACTTGCTCAAAGCATCCAGGTGACCGTCAGGGGCTGAGCTGTGACTCACATCGGGCAGGCCAGCCTGGGACCCGAGCCCCTGCCTGGCTCGCAGCCTGGCCTCTGCTCACACCCTGGCCTCTGCTCACACCCTGGCCTCTGCTCACACCCTGGCCAGGGCAATGACAGTGGAAGGCAAAGGCATGCCGGGGGCTGCCCAAGATGTGGTTGGGGCAGATGATCTCTCTGTGTGATAAAGTCTACGTGACACAAAATTTGCCATTTTAACTGCTTTTAGGTATACAAATGAGCAGCATTACATTCACCATGTTCCGCAACTACCACCGTGCATTTCCAAAACCCTTTCATCACCCCACACAGAAGCCAGGCTCCCGTTAGCTGTCACTCTCCACCGCCCGCCCCAGCTCCTGACAACCACTAACCCGCTTGCTGTCTCTATGGATTTGCACACCGTAGACTTTTCGTAGAAATGGAGTCATACGCTACGTGGCCTTTTGTGTCTGGTTCCTGGCTGAGCGTCTTGTTTTCAAGGCCCATCCGCGCTTCATTCCTCTTTATGGCTGAGTGGTATTCCGTTGTCTGGATGGCCCACCTTGTGTTTCTCCATGTTCTGTTGGTGGACATGTGGGTCGTGTCCCCTTTCCAGCTGTTGTGAGCAGCAATGCAGTGGACATTCATGCCCGTGTACGTGTTTGAGTCCCTGTTTTCAATTCTTTTGGGTGTACCTAGAAGTGGAATCTTTGTGTATATACATACGTCTGTGTGTAGAGCAGTTGCTATTGAATTGGCCCCAACTCGTGTGTCAGAGTAGAACTGTGCTCCACACAGTTTTCAGTGGCTGATTTTTTGGAAGGAGACTGCCTGGCCTCTTTTCCAAGGAGCCTCTGGGTGTGTTCAAATTGCCAACCTTTTGGTTAGCAGCTGAGTGTTTATCTGTTCATGCCATGCAAGGACTCCATATATGTGTGTGTGTAAACTGTTCATGGAGTGGGCGGAGGGGCCTTGTATGTAGGGTTTTTTTTTTTTTTATTGTGCTTTAAGTGAAAGTTTACAAATCAAGTCAGTCTCTCATATGGAAATTTATACACACCTTGCTATATAGTCCTAATTGCTCTCGCCCTAATGAGACAGCACACTCTTTCCCTCGACTCTTTATTTTCGTGTCCATTGAGCCAGCTTCTGACCTGGAGGGTTTTTTTATTTGCCTCCCAAAGGTGTAGACCCCACACACCATTTAAGAGGACTGAGAAGGGAGGCCTGGCCAGCCCACAGGTTCCTGCCCAGGGCCTCCACCTCCTCCAGCCAAGACTTTGATTCCAGCCAGTGATGCCTGCCCCGTGTGGCACCCAGATGGGACAATTACTGTTTAGTTACCTGGAGCGGCCAGGGCGAGCCCAACGGTGGGGCGGCGGAGGTGGCCAGGTGGCGAACAGGCCTGGGCTCAGGCCAGGAGGCGGAAACCGGGTATTGGGGCTGGGTGTGCGTTCTTGCCCCCAGTGCCACGCGTGACTGACTGGGCCTCTCTGTCTTGGCTTCCCCAAATGTGAGCTGGTGGTGTAGAGGGGAGAGGGGGGACCTGACCCTCAGGGCTATCTCCAGCGTCTCACTGAGTTTCAAAGATCACACCCACCCCCCTCTGCTAGCCCCTCCGATGGCCCAGTCTGGGCGGAGCCTTCCCATCCTTCAAACCTAAGTCTGGTGTGGCCTTCTGGTGGCCGCCCTCACCTCCTAGCCCGCGCACATGCACCCTTTACTCTCTACCCTCCTCTCAGAGACAGGAACGGGACTTTTTCCCCTTGCTGTTCACTGGCTCTTTAGCCTCCGCCGGGCAGAAGCGCGGGGCGCCCAGGGTTCGTTGATGGAACTCGTTGAGTGGGCAGACCCCTCGGCTGCAACACCCCAGGCTGAGTTTCTTCATTTAGGTGCCAGGGGCGGCACAAACAGTGAAAGTGCACGGCTGTTAACCAAAAGGTTGAAGGTTCAGGTCCACCCGCAGGCAGCTCTGAAGAAAGGCCTAGCAATCTACTTCCAAAAAATTTGCCGTTGAAAACCCTACAGAGCACAGTTCTGCTGTGACACACATGGGGTCCCCATGGGCTGGAGCATCCGGACAGGAATTGTTTTTTTCTTCATTTATAACCTGGGACCTCTAGGGCCTGTGATTAAAACTCCAGACTTGGTGCTGGGCACACAGAAGCTGGGAGAAATATTCAGGAGCTTCTGGGGGTGTGGTACTTGACAGGCAAGTCTGGGGGACAGAAGAGAGGATTTGGGGTGCAGAAAGTTCACCCCAGGTGGCCCCATGGCTGGGGAGGGTTTGATTTTCCTTTTTTACACACTGAGGTTTGGGCCTGAAACCAAAGCACAAAGGAAGGAAAGAAGGTGCCTTTGGAGCCCCCTGGGGGCCACAGTCATGGCTGAGGCTTCTCAGAATTTCTGGGGTCTCGGTGAGGTCTTCTGTGCCCCCAGAAAAAAATATTTAAAAAATCAGTTCATTGATGTTCCCCTCACAAGCTACCCCCGGTTCTAAATGCCAAAAAGGCTCAGACATGGAAATACATGACACGTGTGAAGGAGGAGGTCCCTGGAGAGGAGGGTGGTGCTGGGCAGGTGTGGGGACACTGAGGGGTTGGTTGGTGACTTTTCTACCACTTCCCACCACCCCTTGGTTGGTGGCGATTTGGGAGGCTGAAGCAGTCTTGGCATTGGGACCTGGAGTGGGTCAGGTGTGTGCTCCCTGGGAGCTGTGGCCTGGGTCGGGAGCAGAGAGATGACGAGTCACGTTTCTACTGTAATTGCTTCCGGGGTATGACTTCAGTCTCTCCTGCTACAGTGGATTTCCAGGTCCATAGAGCTGAACTGGAAACCCCGGTGGCACAGTGGCTAAAAGTTACGGCTGCTAACCAAAAGGTCAGCGCTCCTTGGGAAACCCTATGGGTCAGTTCTCTTGAACTGAAGCCCTCATGGAGGAGTGGTTAAGAGCTCAGGCTGCTAACCAAAAGGTCCGCAATTTGACTCCACCAGCTACTCGTTGGAAACCCTATAAAAAAAAGTAGTTCTACTCTGTCCTGTAGGGTTGCTCTGTGTCAGAATTCGAGCCTTGGTAGTGCAAAGGATGAGCACTCAGCTGCTTACTGAACCCACCCAGCAGCTCTGTGGGAGAAAGCCCTAGCTATTGGGTTCTGTAAATAAGGATTACAACCAGACAACCAGCCTAGAAAACCCTATGGGACAGTTCTACCCTGTCACATGGGGTCACCATGAGTCAAAGTTGACAGCACCGAACAACAGTCTCTGAATTGTCCCTGTTGGCCAGGTCTGGGGGGGAAAGGAGAGGACCGGTCTCTTTCCCGGCTGATACTGTTTGGGGGCGGTGCGGGGGAGGGGGTGCCTCAGTGGACCGGGCAGGACTGGAGGCCCCTCTCCCTCACTTTCCCTGAGGTCCCTGCCACAGACAGCTCAATGAATCAGTAGGCAACCAGGGCGGGGCCCTCTCTCCAAAGCCCTGGGTGATGAACCCTGCATTACACATAGGAGTAAGCCACATTACCTGGGGTGGTGGGGGTGAGGGGACCCCTGGGGCCTGACCCGGCACGAAGGCCGACCATCACCAGACAAACCCATTTCCCAGAGGGGAGAAGTGAGGCCCAGGGCCCTCAGCTGGGGAGGAAGCAGCCTCCTGGTCATTCATGAAGGTGGGCGGGGACAGGGTGACCAAGACTCCCTCCCCTCCTTAGGGGCTTCCTGCCACAGGCTTGGAATCTCTGGTTGCTGAATTCTCTGCTTTAAACACCTCAGATCTCCCAGGCTCCCTGCCTCAGCAACTGATGCCCAACCAGACCTGGAAACTTGACCCAGATCCCCGCAGCACAGGCCACCCCCACCTCCTACCTGGACACTGCCTCCACCCCCTTCCTGCCCTGGCCGCCAGCAGCATGTCTGGAAATACATGTTTGTCCATCTTTCTCTCTCACCTAAAACCTGCCAGCACCCCATCCCCCAAGGCCCTTCAGAGCCCAGTCGCCCCATCTCCTCCCACCTCCCCTCATTCCCTGTTTCAGCCTAAGCCTCTGTCCCAACACTGTCCTTTGAAAGTGAAAACCCTGTTTCAGCCTCAGGACGTTTGGACTGGCTGATCCTGCAGCTGAGCTCCTCGGACTTGGCCAAGTGGCTCATTCTCCATTCTCAGGCCCCAGCCTAAACGCCACCTCCCCCAAGAAGCCCTCCTAGCCCACCCTGTCTAAAAGGCTCCCACCCGCCATCGGTCTGGGTCACAGCACCCTCCAAAGCCACCTCATTCATCTCTTTGTGCCTGGGCCCCACCTGGGCAGGGAGCCCTAAGGAGGGCGGGTCTGTGTGGTTATGGAGTGTGTCTCCTCAAAAGAACAAAAAACCAAACCCAAGGCCGTCAAGATGATTCCAATTCAGAGCCACCCTGTAGGACAGAGTAGAACTGCCCCATAGGGTTTCCAAGGCTGTAAATCTTTAAGGAAGCAGACTTCCACCTTTCTCCCTGTGGAGCGGCTTGTGGGTTCACACTACCTTTCAATTATGAGCTGAGTGCTTTAACCACCGCACCACCAGGCATCCTAGTGTGTCCCCCAGAAACCCAAGGTCCCGTAAATGTCTGTCCTGTCTCAGGATCGCCCGGGCCAGCATCTGTCTTCCCCTGAGGAGCCCCCCTTTCCTAATCCTTGATCCTGCCTCTGAGGGCTCAGCTGCTAATCCTCCATCCCTGGGTCCAATTGCCCACCCAGCCCCTAATACCTCCTGAATTTGCTTCCTCTTTTTTTATGATCCTGGCCTGCCTCCCAGCTGGATTCTCCAATCCTGCTGGCCCAGCAGTCCTCACTGTGTCCCCGACCTTGGGCTTTGGGGCCTGAGGGACTCCTAAGACATTCTCTGCAGGACCCCTGAGCAGACCCCTCCCCAGCACACACTGGGCTGAGGGTCCGAGGAGGGAAGGGGGACACCAACAGCCTCTAGTCTCTGCTGCATGACCTTCAGCAAGTCGCTTTGGCTCACCAGGCCTCAGTTTCCCCATCTGTTACCAGACCAATGATAAGCCATTGCCATGGAGATTTGGTGACCTCATGGGGGTAAAAGGGGCATGAGGAGAGGAAGTGGAGGCCTCAAACCTCTGTGCCCTCTGCTCCCAGCCCAAGTGGTGGCCCTCAGTTAGCAAAATGGGGGCCACTTGCCTAGTGGGGGGCTTAGAAGGGAAGGACCCTGAGAAATGGAGACAGGACGGTGGTGACACCGAGGCCCAAATCTCTGGCCCCAGGTTCAAATCCCTCTCTGCCACCTACTGGTTCATCTCACCAAACCTCAGTTTCCCCATCTGTAGCCTCCCTGGAAAGACTAACCAGAAAGAGAATGGTAACTGTGGTCCTGTTAGTCAGCCGCCTTGGGGGGCAGCGGGCAGGTGGGCCCCTCAGTCCTGTTTGGTGCCTGGGGCCCCAGGGGCCTCAGTGATGAGCAGATGGCCCAGACTGGGGTCTGCACCCACACACACACCCTGATTCAGGAGGAGGGGGAGTGTATTGAATTTCAAGCAGTCATTTGATTGTGCCCTTAATGCAGGGAGGAGACCCCCTCCACAGATCATGGTGGCTCTTCTTAGCTCTCTTGGCATCTCCAGCACCCCAGATGGGTTTGTAGGGGCTGTCCCACCAGCCCACCCCCCTCCGCAATGTGGCCAGGGTCCCCATGTCCATTTGTGAAGGCTTCATAGGTGCAGACGTGACAGCATCCAAGGGGACCCTCAAAGGCTGTGACCTCCTGGGCTTCTCCTCAACTGACAGGAGAAGAGGCTGAGATTCCAAGGGACTCGAGGCACTTGCGCAAGGTCACGCGTGCCAGCAAGCAGGAGAAGCAGGTGTCGCCCAAGTCTGGCAGACGCCACCGTGATGTTAGACGCTGGGTTCTTTCCAGACTTTGGCTCTTACAGACCAAGCTGCTGTGAACATCTTGGTACAAATCACTTTTTAACATTTTTTTCCTTTTGGATGGTTTCCTTGGGCTCAATTCCCCGAAGCGAAACGCCTGGGTCACCTGGCAGGCATGGTGTTAATAGCTCTGCCCTTGTGGTGCCGTCCAGAAAGACAGAGCCAACTTACAGTGACTCCTGAAACCAGGAGCTTGTTGTGGTCTGGCCGGTGCCAGGGCTTCCAATCTTCTATTTTTTTTGTGCCAGTGCTTCAGAACCTCAGTCTCTTCTCCTATTCACCGAGGAGGAAGAGCCCAGGAAGTCATAGCCTTTGAGGGTCCCGCGATGCTGTCATGAGTGCTAGAACCTTCGCTAAATGGATGTGGGGACCCCAGCCATGACGGGATGGGGGCTGGGCCTGTGGGACAGCTCCCCATAAGTCTACCTGGGGTGGGGGAACGAAGACTTCAGGAGCACTAGGAAGGGCTGACAAGACCTATGGTCTGGGCAGAGGGTCTCCTCCCTGCACCGTCAAGGGCAAAATCAAATGACTTTGAAATTCAAGACTCCCCATTTTGACTGAATCTACACAGGGCGTGTCAGCTCAGAAGCCCTGGCTGGGGCATCTGGTCATCACCGAGACCCTCAGGACCCTGCAGTGGGTCTAACTGGCACTGTCTCAGCTGCTGAGGGTCAGCTCTACCTGTGAGTCCTCCAGGGTAGATGCTCCATTCAGAACACATGGCTGGCTTGGTGGCAGATACTCCTGAAACAGGCAGGCCCTTTCTGAGAGACTCTCCCAGGTGGAATCTGGAGTTGGCCTCGGAGATGTGTTCCCTTCTGGACATGTTTGGGGGTGGAAGTGGCCTGTCATCACTTTTTCATGTGGATTTATTATATTAAACATCTCAGTGGTTGCCAAGTCCTGCTGACCATGTACCCACCTCGTGGCCCCTCTGCTCTGGCCCTGGCCCCAGCCCTGGCCTCTCTCCTCCCTCCTGGACCAGCGCCCCAGCCACCTCCCTGTGTCTGACCCCCAAAGGCACTTCCAGAAATATAAATGCGGCCAGTGTCTCCACTTCTCTCAGGTTTCCTGTGCCCCACATGGGCACCTCGTTCCTCAGGCTGGCTTGCGGCGGGGGGGGGTGTTGTACCACTGTGACCCCGTTATCTGCTGAGCCTGGCCAGTCCCCACCCTACAGGTTCCTATTCCCCCACCTCTGCCCCACTGTGCCCGTGGCCACTGTGCCCCTTCCGCATCCCTGCCGGGCCTCCTCTCTCTAAATTTTTGTCCCCCAGCTCTCCTTTGCCCCTCTCTCTCCCTCCTCTCCCTAGTACTGTTTGAAGGCCAGTTTGTGCCAGGCACATTGTTGAGGTTTTTTTTCTTTTTTGATCAGGCAAAACATTTAATCTATTTTTGAGTGACCTCTTGGGCTCATGAGGACTCTTGATTCTTCAAGGAGTGGAGGTGGGAGCTAGGCTAGGGGACGACCTGGGCTAGAGAGCCAAGTGGGTGCCCAGCTGTCTGGGGGTTGGGTGGGCTTCCTAGAGGGGGGTCCGCCCCAGAGATGATGACCAGGGGTCACATTTTGTGTTTTCGTGAGGAGCCAGATTAGGCGGGTTTGAGGGCTGGTGGGGGAGGTAGGTAAGGCATGCCAGGCGGGAGTCTTGTCCTGGAGCTGTGACCTGCCCTTCGCCTACCCCTCAGGTTCTACTGGGACTTCACGATGCTGCTGTTCATGGTGGGAAACCTGATCATTATTCCCGTGGGCATCACCTTCTTCAAGGATGAGACCACGGCCCCGTGGATCGTGTTCAACGTGGTCTCCGACACCTTCTTCCTCATGGACCTGGTGCTGAACTTCCGCACCGGCATTGTCATAGAGGACAACACAGAAATCATCCTGGACCCCGAGAAGATCAAGAGGAAGTACCTGCGCACGTGGTTCGTGGTGGACTTCGTGTCCTCCATCCCCGTGGACTACATCTTCCTCATCGTGGAGAAGGGCATCGACTCGGAGGTCTACAAGACGGCGCGCGCCCTGCGCATCGTGCGCTTCACCAAGATCCTCAGCCTTCTGCGGCTCCTGCGCCTGTCACGCCTCATCCGTTACATCCACCAGTGGGAGGAGGTGAGGGCACTGTGGTTTGGGTGCGGGTGGCCGCTGTGGTGGGGGTACGAGGCAGGGGTCGCAGGTGCGCTGTGGTGAGGGTACGGGGCGGGGGCCGCAGGTGCGGGGCTCTGAGGGGCACCAGGTGGTGGGGTCTGTGGGTGTGGGCAAGGGGTGGGGCTGAAGGGTGCTAGGGGCCGGGGCAAGGTGTTAGGGCTGGGCCTGCTCTAGGTCACCGCACCGGGTGGGGTCACCGGGACTGCAGGCCTCCGGCGGGCCACGGAGGTCACAGCGCAAGGACACACCCATCCCCCCCTCCTCGTTCCCCGCGTGAGAGGCGGGTTCAGCAGCCACATTGGCACTGCGAACGTGGAGACTCAGAGAAGCGAAGTCACGTTTCCGAGACCCACCCCCGCCTCCGTGCAGGCCACCGCGCCAAGTCCGCCTCTGGACTGAGTCTGACCCGACTCCTGCTGCACAGCAGACACCGCGAGAGCCTAGAGGGAGCATCGTCGCCCCCGCTGTCGCTCTCAGTTTCCGGGGCGGGGGACAAGGCTCTGATGGGGGAGCGGGGGGGAAGAGCTGGGGACCGGGCCCAGTGGGTGCTGCGGAGCTGCGGGGTGGGGTGAGGGGTGGCAGAAGGGGCAGGACGCCGAGGGCCGCGGGCTCCAACAATCCAGACAGAAAGGGGCTGGCTGGGGGGCGGCTCAGGGGTGGGAAGCCTCACAGGCCGCCCCCGCAGATCTTCCACATGACCTACGACCTGGCCAGCGCCGTCATGCGTATCTGCAACCTCATAAGCATGATGCTGCTTCTGTGTCACTGGGACGGCTGCCTCCAGTTCCTGGTGCCCATGCTGCAGGACTTCCCACACAACTGCTGGGTCTCCATCAACAACATGGTGGTGAGCCCCCGGGCGCAGGCGGGAAACAGGCCCCGGAGAGGCTGCCCACCCGGGACTCAAACCCAAACGCAAGGCCTTGGTGTCCATGCTCCAAGCCCCCCATTAGTGCTCCTGGGGGTTGTCCATGCCTGAAGTCCCCCCATTAGTGCTCCTGGGAGTTTTCCATGCATGAAGCCCCCCCCATTAGTGCTCCTGGGGGTTCTCCATGCCTGAAGCCCCCCCATTAGTGCTCCTGGGGGCTGTCCATGTTAGCCCATCAGCACTTGTTAGGTGCCGTCAAGTGGGTTCTGACTCATAGTGACCCCATGCACAACAGAACGAAACACTACCCAGTCCTGCGTCATCCTCACAATCGTTGTTATGCTCGAGCTCATTGCTGCAGCCACTGTGTCGATCCACCTCATTGAGGGTCTTCCTCTTTTCTGCTGACCCCGTACTCTGCCAAGCATGATGTCCTTCTCCAGAGACTGATCCCTCCTGACAACATGTCCAAAGTATGTGAGACGCAGCCTCGCCATCCTTGCTTCTAAGGAGCATTCTGGTTGTACTTCTTCCAAGACAGATTTGTTCGTTCTTTTGGCAGTCCACGGTATATTCAATATTCTTCGCCAACACCACAATTCAAAGGCGTCAACTCTTCTTTGGTCTTCCTTATTCATCGTCCAGCTTTCACGTGCATATGATGTGATTGAAAATACCATGGCTTGTGTCAGGCGCACCTTGGTCTTCAGGGTGACATCTTTGCTTTTCAACACTCTAAAGAGGTCCTTTGCAGCAGATTTGCCCAATGCAGTGCGTCTTTTGATTTCTCGACTGCTGCTTCCATGGCTGTTGATTGTGGATCCAAGTAAAATGAAATCCTTGACAACTTCAATCTTTTCTCCATTTATCATGATGTTCCTCATTGGTCCAGTTGTGAGGATTTTTGTTTTCTTTATGTTGAGGTGTAATCCATTCTGAAGGCTGTGGTCTTTGATCTTCATTAGTAAGTGCTTCAAGTCCTCTTCACTTTCACCAAGCAAGGTTTTATCATCTGCATAACGCAGGTTATTAATGAGTCTTCCTCCAATCCTGATGCCCCGTTCTTCTTCATATAGTCCAGCTTCTCGGATTATTTGTTCAGCATACAGATTGAATAGGTATGGTGAAAGAATACAACGCTGACACACACCTTTTCTGACTTTAAACCAATCAGTATCCCCTTGTTCTGTCCAAACAACTGCCTCTTGATCTATGTAAAGGTTCCTCCTGAGCACAGTTAAGTGTCCTGGAATTCCCATTCTTCGCCGTGTTATCCATAATTTGTTATGATCCACACAGTCGAATGCCTTTGCATAGTCAATAAAACACAGGTAAACATCCTTCTGGTATTCTCTGCTTTCAGCCAGGATCCATCTGACATCAGCAATGATATCCCTGGTTCCATGTCCTCTTCTGAAACCAGCCTGAATTTCTGGCAGTTCCCTGTTGATACACTGCTGCAGCTGTTTTTGAATGATCTTCAGCAAAATTTTGCTTGTGTGTGATATTAATGATATTGTTCTATAATTTCCACATTTGGTTGGATCACCTTTCTTGGGAATAGGCATAAATATGGATCTCTTCCAGTCAGTTGGCCAGGAAGCTGTCTTCCATATTTCTTGGCATAGACGAGTGAGCACCTCCAGTGCTGCATCTGTTTGTTGAAACATCTCAGTTGATATTCCATCAGTTCCTGGAGCCTTGTTTTTCACCAATGCCTTCAGAGCAGCTTGGATTTCTTCCTCCAGTATCATCGGTTCCTGATCATATGCCACCTCTTGAAATGGTTGAACATCGACTAATTCTTTTTGGTGTAATGACTCCTCTGTGTATTCCTTCCATCTTCTTTTGATGCTTCCTGCGTCGTTTAATATTTTCCCCATAGAATCTTTCACTATTGCAACTCGAGGCTAGAATTTTTTCTTCAGTTCTTTCAGCTTGAGAAATGCAGAGCGTGTTCTTCCCTTTTGGTTTTCCATCTCCAGCTCTTTGCACATGGCATTATAATACTTTACTTTGTCTTCTCGAGACGCCCTTTGAAATCTTCTGTTCAGTTCTTTTATTTCATCATTTCTTTCTTTTGCTTTAGTTGCTCGACGCTCAAGAGCAAGTTTCAGAGTCTCCTCTGACATCCACCTTGGTCTTTTCTTTCTTTCCCGTCTTTTCAGTGACCTCTTGCTTTCTTCATGGATGATGTCCTTGATGTCTTTCCACAACTCGTCTGGTCTGCGGTCACTAGTGTTCAATGCGTCAAATCTATTCTTGAGATGATCTCTAAATTCAGGTGGGATATACTCAAGATCATATTTTGGCTCTCGTGGACTTGCTCAGATTTTCTTCAGTGTCGGCTTGACCTTGCATATGAGCAATTGATGGTCTGTTCCACAGTCGGCCACTGGCCTTGTTCTGACTGATGACATTGAGCTTTTCCATCGTCTTTTTCCACAGATGTAGTCAATTTGATTTCTGTGTGTTCCATCTGGCGAGGTCCATGTGTATAGTCGCCGTTTATGTTGGTGAAAGAAGGTATTTGCAATGAAGAAGTCGTTGGTCTTGCAAAATTCTATCATTCGATCTCCGGCATTGTTTCTATCACCAAGGCCATATTTTCCGACTACTGATCCTTCTTCTTTGTTTCCAACTTTCGCATTCCAATCGTCAGTAATTATTAATGCATCTTGATTGCATGTTTGATCAATTTTAGACTGCAGCGGCTGAAAAAATCCTCTATTTCTTCATCTTTGGCCTTAGCAGTTGGTGCATAAATGTGAATAATAGTCGTGTTAACTGGTCTTCCTTGTAGGCGTATGTACAGCATTGTACTTCAGGATAGATCTGGGAGGTGACGATGTCTTTGAGTCAGATCCCAGATCACTCTGGACCTCCTCCTTGGGAGTCACCACTGAGTTGTGATCACTTTTAGTCACCCATAGGAAAAAAAAAAATCTATTTAATACTTTTCTTTAAATTGAGTCCTCTCTTTAATTTACATAAATTTATTTAAAAGAAGCTTTTATGCTGAGACCCTCAATGGGGAAAGTGGCATTTTGTACCTGTCTTAGTCATCTCGTGCTGCTCTAACAGAAATACCACAAGTGGGTGGCTTTAACAAACAGAAATTCATTTTCTCACAGTTTAGGAGGTTAGAAGTCTGAATTCTGGGGACCAGCTCTAGGGGAAGACTTCTCTTCTGAGGGCTCTGGGGGAAGGTCCTTGTCTCTCTGAGCTTTTGCTCCCAGGTGATCTTCGCGTGGCACCTATCTTCCCCCATCTCTGCTCTCTTGTTGGCTTGTTCAATCTTTCATGTCTCAAAAGAGATTGACTCAAGACACACCCTACACTAATCCTGCCTCATTAACATAACAAAGACATCCCATTCCTAAATGGGATTATAACCACAAGCATAGAAATAGGATTTACAGCACATATTTTGGGGGACACAATTCAACCCATAGCAGTACCCTAAGAAACAAACATAAATACAGGGAGGCCCAGTGTTGGTGCCCCTGGCTGAGTCACCGGCAGGAAGGTGCGAATCTGTGTTGAGGCAGAGGTGAAGGCCGGGTTAGCGCTGCAGTGAGCCTTCTTGCTGCAGGGAGCAGGGCCCCGGGGGGCATGTGTGTGGGTTGCGATGATTCGTGGGCTGGGCACAGAGCAGGTGGGCACCGATGGGGGAAGGAGCTGCAGAGGGAAAACCCGTGGGCGCCCGCCCTGGCGCCTGGCACAGCTACCCGGCTGAGGCGGCCCATTGTCTGGCAGACACCCGCGCATGTGGCCCCATTTCCTGAACGGGGCCCGCTCCCCCTTTCCCCAGCCGGGTCAGCTGAGGACTTGAGGGGCAGGGCCTCCTGGGTGCTGCCTGGTGCCTCTGCCCTCCCTGTCCTGGCCCTCTGTTCTGACCCCGTGCCCCTAATGGGCCTGTCCCCGAGGTTCCTGGAAATTTCACCTCCTCTGTCCTGACAGACGCTCTGGGCAGAGGCCACAAAGGAGAGGGGGAAGGTGCCCTTCTGGGCCTCAGTTTTCCCACAAGTGAGTGGGAAGGAAGCTTTAGGCCTGCCCCTACTTTCTCACATGGCACATGTGCACGTCACATCATCTCCCTGAGCCTCAGTTTCCCTATTGGCAAAATCATTCTGATTGTAACTCTCCCACACAGCTGGGGTGCAGGCCCTGGTTACTCCCGGTTGCCAATTCCTCTTGGTTACCTTAGGTCGTGGGGAGCTCACCCCCTTGGGCACCTTTGTGTGGGTCGAGGGTCCCCCGGCCATGAGTGCCTGCTCACCTGCACTCTCTGCCTGCAGAACCACTCCTGGAGTGAGCTCTACTCCTTCGCTCTCTTCAAGGCCATGAGCCACATGCTCTGCATCGGCTACGGCCGCCAGGCACCCGAGAGCATGACCGACATCTGGCTGACCATGCTGAGCATGATTGTGGGTGCCACCTGCTACGCCATGTTCATTGGCCACGCCACTGCCCTCATCCAGTCGCTGGATTCCTCGCGGCGCCAGTATCAAGAGAAGGTCTGTGGGGCAGGCTTGTCTGGGAGCCTGAGGGGGGAGGCACGCCCTGGGAGCCTGAGAGGGGAGGCACACCCTGGGAGCCTGAGGGGGGAGGCATGGCCCTGGGAGCCTGAGTGGGGAGGCATGGCCCTGGGAGCCTGAGTGGGGAGGCATGGCCCTGGGAGCCTGAGAGGGGAGGCATGGCCCTGAACTGGGGGCCTGGGGGTGAGGCACTTCCCCACATTCCCTGTAGTCAGGGCAGAGGCAGTGGGGACCCAGGTGTAGGAACTGGAGGGGAGGGCCCTTGGGTGTTACAGGTGGAGGAACGGTGGCTTCTCAGGCAGAAAGACCCCAGACCCAGGAGCCTTTCCCTGGGGGATGGAGCTGGGGGGATCAGTGGGAGGCAGGGGAGAGGGAGGAGGGAGGGAGTCAGGCCCATGTTGGGTCTCTGGGCCATTTCAGGATGAGGCTCTCAGTGGAAAGGTGCTTCACGGAGTCTGAGAGGCCCGGGGTCACTCAAGGACGCACAGCGGCTGGGGACATGGGGGAGGTTCTGGGAAGAGTGGCCAGTCACCCAGACCTGGCCTTGGGGTCTGCGAGAATTTCCATAGGGCTAGTCCCAGGGTGGGCATGTGGGGCCTGAGGGGCTGGGAGGGGCCAAGGGGGGGCGGGATGTTGGCCCCGCAGGGCTACACACCATGAGACCTGACCTCGCACTCCACCGTCTGCCTCAGTTTCACCTCTCTCCCCCTCTGGATGTCACCCCATCATCCTACACCCCTACTTGGTGGCTGGCCCTGGGTGGGAGGCTTTGAGCCACCCCCCCTCAGCAGGGCAGTGGGTCGGCTGGGTCAATGGGGCCCGGTGCCAAGTGCCCCGGCTGTTCGGAAGCTGCAGGGCCTCTCACCCAAACATGAGCTGGTGCCGCCATCCGCCTGCCGTCACGGGTTCTGCTGAGCTCAGGGCAGCTGCAGCCAGCTGGGGGCTGGGCGGAAGCAGGGCTGGGGCTTCCCAGGTGCCTTTCTGGGACAGCAGGGCCTGGCACCCATGCCTGCACCCCTTCCCAGCTCAGGAGGGGCTGACCCAGCCAGCAGTTTCTGGAAAGATCAGCAGGGAGGGGAACCTGGAAGGGGGTCGAGGATCAACCCAGACTCGTGTGAGGGGCCTGGGATTGAGCTTGTCACCCATTTCTCAGGGGTAGGGCTGCCAGACAAAATTCAGGAGGCCTAGTTATTATTCGAATTTCAGAAAAACAATGAGTGATATTTTCTAGCATAAGTATATACCAAATACTGCGTAGGCTATATTTACACTTAAGTGTTTTTGTTGTTTATCTGAAATGCTTATGTACCAGGTGTTCTGTGTCTCGTTGCTGTGAAGTTGGGGGGCCTGGGCTGACCCCTCCCCACCTTCTGCCTACAGTACAAGCAGGTGGAGCAGTACATGTCCTTCCACAAGCTGCCGGCCGACTTTCGTCAGAAGATCCACGACTACTATGAGCACCGCTACCAGGGCAAGATGTTTGACGAGGACAGCATCCTGGGGGAGCTCAACGGGCCGCTGCGGGAGGTGCGGGGGGTGGGACGAAGACAGCATCCTGGGGGAGCTCAACGGGCCGCTGCGGGAGGTGCGGGGGGGTGGGACGAAGACAGCCTCCTGGGGGAGCTCAAGGGGCTGCTATGGGAGGTGCGGGGGGTGGGACGAAGACAGCCTCCTGGGGGAGCTCAACGGGCTGCTGCGGGAGGTGCGAGGGGTGGGACGAAGACAGCATCCTGGGGGGCTCAAGGGGCTGCTGTGGGAGGTGTGGGGCATGCATTGGGGGAGGGGGGGAGCAGGGCCAACCACACTCTGCGGTTTTCCAGCCTCTCCCCAGCTGCCAGACTCGGCCCAGTCCTGGAGGCGAGGAGGGGCTGGCCCCAGCTGCAGCATGAAGGAGTTAAGCTAGACTTTTACACACACCCTCACCTGCTGTTGGCCCTGCTGTCGGCCACCATCTCCCATACCCCAGGTCACCCCCTTCCCCAGTAGTCCCAGGTCCCAACACCCCTACCTGATTCCGTTTGCCCCATTGGAGGACTGGCTGGGGTCTGTGCTAGACAAAGGGGAAGACCACAGACAGGCAGACTGTACAGCTCTGCCCCTTAGGGCCCTGTGACCTTGAGGGGGGAATTTGACCTTTGTGTCAGAGGGAGGAATAACTGTCTCTGAGGTGCAGTAGAGCCAAGTACAGGGCACCTGTACACAGTGTCCAATAGGTGCAGCTGCTACCAATACTCAGCACCACGGACATGTCACTGCCCCATCCGTCCTTTCATCCTCTGTCTATACTCCGAGTGCACCAGGGCCACTGTCACAAAGCCCCACACACTAGGCAGCTGCAAACAACAGGCACTTAGTCTCTCAGAGTTCTGGAGGCTGGGAGTCTGAATTCAGGGTATCGGCAGGGCCGCGCCCCCTCTAAAGGCTCCAGGGCAGGAGCCTTCCTTGTCCCTTCCAGCTTCTGTGGCTCCAGACTGGGCTTGTGGCCACGTCACCCCCTCTCTGCCTCCGTCGTCATATGGTATCTTCCCTCTGTGTCTCTGTGTCCAGATTTCTCTCTTATAAAAACACCAGGCAGTGGGTCAGGGCCCACCCTCCTCCAGGGGGACCTCATGGCGGCTAATTCCATCTGCAGAGACCCTATTCCCAAACAAGGTCACGTTCTCACGTGCCAGGGTTAAGACTTCAACGCCTCTGTTTGGGTGACACAATTCAAGCCACAACACTCACCAAGCACTTATTGAGCACTACCTGTGTGCCCTGCCCCATGCTGGGCTGTAGCAGTGACCACATCTGTGGGTCCTGGCCTCAGGGAGGTGGGGCTGAGTGACAGCCAGTGAATTCATGGTGTCAGAGAAAGAGGGATTGTGCAGCAGGAGGAGGGAGCCAGCTTCGCTGGGAAAAGGGGGAGGCTCGGTTGCTGAGGTTGGAAAAGCTATGTCTGAAGCAGGCTAGGTGTGAGCTGTGCAGGGATGCGTGCAGGACACCCCAGGTGGAGGGCACAGCAAGGGCAAAGGCCTCAGGAGGGGACGGTGGGGTTTAAGGAGTGGGGGAGGGGAAGGTCACAATTCTTGGGGCTGAGGGGGGTGCTGGATTTCTTCTGGAGGTGGAGGGACCATTTATACATGCATCGTTTCCCGAAACACAGGCTGTGGTTCTCTCCACTGAAAATATTTGGTTGTATTTGATAATCATTTAAACATTGACATAGTTCCAAAGTCTAATCTACAAAACAAGAAACATTCAAGGAAGCCTAGCTCCTGTCATTGACCCTACCTCGTTTCCTCCTGGTTTACCTTCTTTCCTCCCTCCTTCTCTCTTTCCTTCTCATTCTTTCCTTTCTCCTTCCCTCCCTCCTTCCGTCTTTCATTTTGATATCTGAATGCATTTATTTATTGATGAAGCTCATTTTAAAAAAAGAAAAGAACCTAAAATTGCTTTCCAACCCTTCTCTATCTGTTCCATGTGTGACCAGTCATGTACAGTAGTGCGTATTTTTTAATACTGTTTTTTCTAATTATACAAATAATACAGGCTCATACAGAGAGCTTGGAAAACCCAGAGATCCACAAAAGAAAAAAGAACTTCAATCTTGCTGTGCAAAGACAGCCATCGCAGACACATGAGTGAGGCCAGCCCTTCTGGTATTCCTATACCTTTTTCTTCTTAAAATAGTATCACACTGTAACGTGTTATTTCTACACATTGTATCTTTCTGAGGGGTTTCCTGCTCTCTTCTTGCTCATTTCTTCTAAAGGAACTTGTCTAGCTCCAGTTTTTAAAAATCAGACCTGACAGTGTTTTCATCGGGATCCCGTGAAATGAGTACATGAGCAGGGAGAAAGGACATCTTCACGATGGGAAAGTGTTCCAGCTCTGAGTTTGTTAAGCCCCCCTCTTCAGGAGAGTTTTGGCATTTTCTTCATATAGGGCTGGACACTGCTTGTTACGTTCACTTCAAGGCATCTCACTTAGTTCTCTCTGCCGTTGTAAAAAACTTCATCTCATCCACTGTGGCTTCTCCTAAAAGGGGTTTTTTTGTAGAGACAAAGGCCGTTGCAGTTCTTTTTAAAGTAAGATTTTCTTTTTTTTGAAATGCATCTTACAGAAAGCACCCACGTTTCGGATGTTCCATAAAGTGAACATTTTGTGTACCACCACCCGGACCAAACATGGGACATCTCCATCCCCAGAAGCCCCCTTCTAGGGGCAACCATCACCTTACTTCTACCTCAGTGATTCGTTTTAAGGTCTTTGATTTTTTTTTTTTTTTTTTAATGGCCTGTTATTTTACTAAGCTTCCTCATTGTGGTAGTTCTTCTGTCGATTCCTCTGGGTTTTCCAGACAGTCATTTTATCTGCAAAGAGAAATGATTTTATTATTTCCTTTCCAATTCTTGTGTCTCCAATTGCTTTTTCCTGTCTAATTGCGTGAGCTGGTATCACCAATATGGTGTTAAATAGTGAGGGAATCGATGAGCATCCTGTCCTTGGTGGAAAACTCCCAGAGTTTGGTCATTCAGTTTGGGTGAGATTATAAACCCATTTCACAGATCAGGAAACCGAGGAGCTGAGAGACAA
This sequence comes from Loxodonta africana, assembly GCF_030014295.1. Lineage (NCBI taxonomy): Eukaryota > Metazoa > Chordata > Mammalia > Proboscidea > Elephantidae > Loxodonta > Loxodonta africana. The sequence continues at coordinate 352,769 of NC_087344.1, forward strand.
AATGGTGAGATGCAAGCAGGAGCCAGACCCATGTCCTGACACCACGCCTGCCTCCTGCCCCCCCCCACAGGAGATTGTCAACTTCAATTGCCGGAAGCTGGTGGCCTCCATGCCACTGTTCGCCAATGCCGACCCCAACTTCGTGACAGCCATGCTGACCAAGCTCAAGTTCGAGGTCTTCCAGCCGGGCGACTACATCATCCGCGAGGGCACCATCGGCAGGAAGATGTACTTCATCCAACATGGCGTGGTCAGCGTGCTCACCAAGGGCAACAAGGAGATGAAGCTGTCTGATGGCTCCTATTTCGGGGGTGAGTGTTTGCAGGCTGTGGGGGACACAGCTGGGGAGGAAGGGGAAGGGGGAACAGCAGCCAGGCAGTGGGCCAGCCATGGGAAGGAAGGGTCCCTGGGAGGAAGAGGAGGTCCGACACCAGCAAAGGCGGGAGGCCGGGCTGTGCTCACGGGCTGCACAGCGGCTGAAGGTGCCTCCCTCGGCCACCTGCAGAGATCTGCCTGCTGACGCGGGGCCGGCGCACGGCCAGCGTGCGGGCCGACACTTACTGCCGCCTCTACTCGCTGAGTGTGGACAACTTCAACGAGGTGCTGGAGGAGTACCCCATGATGCGGCGTGCCTTCGAGACCGTCGCCATCGACCGTCTGGACCGCATTGGTGAGTGGCTCCTCCCTGCTGGGGTGTCCCGAGGGGGCAGTTCTCTGACCCAGCCTCCTACCCTGGTCCAGAAGGCACAGGGTGTTGCCAGTTGTGTGAACTCTGACCCACTGGACACATATTTGTTGAGTGTCTACTGTGTGGCAGGGGTTGTAGATGGCGGACCAGGAGATACAAGAGTTGTCCTGTGTCACAGGGGAGAGGACCGGAGTGTGGGGTGGGGCTTCCCTGAGGAGGTGATGCTAAGGGGAAACCAGGATGAGTGAGCATTGCCAGGTAGAAGAGGGGAAAAGGGCGTGTTCCAGGATTGGATGAAGCACTTGCAAAGGCCTAACTCCAGGGAGACAGGGAAGCCTGGCAAGGAGGTCAGAGAGGCAGGCTGGGGCCAGATACATAGGGAGTTTGGACTGTAAGTCAGGAGCATTAGGGGGCCATGGGAGATTCTAGGCAGGTGGAGGACCGGGTCAGATTTGCATTTTTCAAGGGAGGGCAGGAGTGGGTGCAGGAAGATGGGGTCTGGCTTGGTGAGGGGGTGGCCTGATATGGTTGAGGTGAGCCCTCAGGACTTCCTGATGACCGGACGCTGGAGTCAGGGCTGTAGTGGCCCTTGTGCCATTTGTGGACATGAAGACAATGGCTCCACACTGTGCCTGGGCAGGGAGGTGTAAGAGGGAAGAACCCACAGTACGAGAAAGCGCTGGATGTGTTTGCTCTCCACAGTAGGTGTTCAACACACTTGTGTACGTCAGGCGCTTAGATACAGTAGGTGCTTAACACATGCTTGCTATATGCTGTACACCACAGGTGTCTGGTGTTTGCCTTACACCTTCAGCGCTCAATATCTGCTTGCTGTACACAGTAGGCACTCATGCGCTTGCTGTATGCAGGAGGTGGTCCATGTGTATCTGCTGTACACAGCAGGGGCTCCATGGGCTTGCTGTACATAGGAGACAATGGATACCTCCTTGCTGTATGCAGGTGGTCAATACTTGTTTGCTGTATATAGCAGGTGCTTAGTGTGTGCTTTTGGGGTAGACAGTAGGCATTCAATATATGCTTGTTGTACGTGGATACACTCCATGCCAGCTTTCTGTACACAGCAGGCACTGAATACCTTTGTGCTGTATACAGCAGGTGCTCAACCTGTGCTTTGCGGGTACACAGTAAGTATTCAACATATGCTTGGTGTGTGCAGAGATGTGCCATATCTGCTTGCTATAAACAGCAGGCACTACGTAGTTTCTTGCTATACACTCCTGTGCCTGCTGTAGACAGAGGGCGCTCCCCATGTGCCTGCTGTAGACAGAGGGCGCTCCCGCGCTCAGCGCTCGTCTTGGCCCGCAGGCAAGAAGAACTCGATTCTGCTCCACAAGGTGCAGCACGATCTCCACTCGGGCGTGTTCAATAACCAGGAGAACGCCATCATCCAGGAGATCGTCAAGTACGACCGCGAGATGGTGCAGCAGGCGGAGCGCGGCCGCGCGCTCTTCCCGCCGCCGCCGCCGCCGCAGGTCACCTCGGCCATCGCCACGCTGCAGCAGGCGGTGGCTATGAGCTTCTGCCCGCAAGCGGCGCGCCCACTCGTGGGGCCGCTGGCCCTCGGCTCGCCGCGCCTCGTGCGCCGCGCGCCCCCTGCGCACGCACCCCAGGCGCCCGGGCCCGCGCCGGCGGCCGCCAGCCCCCAGGGCGCGCCCGCCAGCCCCCGGGCGCCGCGGACCTCGCCCTCGCCCTACGCCGGCGCCCCCGGCTCCCCTGCCGGGCCCCGCGCCGGGCCCGCACTGCCTGCGCGCCGCCTGAGCCGCGCGTCGCGCCCGCTGTCAGCCTCGCAGCCCTCGCTGCCCCATGGCGCGAACGCCGCCGCCGCCACCGCCGCCGGCCCGGGCCCCGCGGCCCCAGCGCGTCCGGCCAGCAGCTCCACACCGCGCCTGGGCCCCGTGCCCGCCGCCGCTCGGACCGCTGCACCCAGCCCGGACCGCAGGGACTCGGCCTCGCCCAGCGCCACCGCCGGCGCCCTTGACCCGCTGGACTCCGCGCGCTCGCGCCTCTCGTCCAACTTGTGACCCTCGCTGTGCCGCCCTGGGGGACCGGGCGGGCCGGGGCCGCGGGCCCGTCCATCAGACCAAAGCCATGCCATCCCGCGCTGCCCCGGCCCGCCCGCCCCACAAGCCATAGAGACGTAGGTAGCCTAGTTGGCCAGGTGGCCCGGGTAGGGCCGGACAGTCCCCGCAGCCCCCCGTCCGGCCCCTCATCGCCCCGCGCCCACCCCCATCGCCCTTGTCCCGGCGGCCGCGTGTGCGTGGGAGGGGCCTCCCTTCACCTCGGTGCCTCAGCTCCCCCACCGTAGACGGGGACGGGGCCCGTGGCCGAGAGGAGATGGCCGTGGGTGTCCCGCCTGCTCCCGCCCTCGTAGGTGGCCCGTCGTCCGAGGAGGGTTTTTTTAAGTGCAATATTTGCCCGCCGGCTTCCTGCTGCCCCATCACCCTCACGCAATAACCGCCCGGCCGTGTCCACGTGCCCCGCCGTGACTCCCCGAGTGGGCTGCCCGGCACCCTACAGGCACCAGGGCTGGGCCGTTCGGCTGCTCCCCCGTGTGGGGGCCAGGCTGGGGTCCCCCGCCGCCGCCCCGTTGAATGTACTGACTGGAGCCGAGGCACAGCAACCCCACCACAGCCCCCACACCCAACTAACCCCACACCCCCATTCCGCGCAATAAACGAGAGCATTGGCGCCGCGTGGTGTGAGTGCTCGCGTCGCCAGAGCTGCTCCTCCAGGCGAGGTTCCCGTGGGTGGTGACGAGGTTTATTTACACTATGGTACGGCAGGCTGTGGCCCGCGAGGACAGGCGCCCATAGGGCCGGAGTCAGCTGAAGAAGTACGTGGACTGCTTCACCTGCTCCAGGTCGAAGTCTCCTGCGGAAGGTGCGGAGAGGAGCCCTGTGAGGCGGGGCCTCAGGGTGTCTGGCCCCACCCCCAGCAAGGTGCCCTGAGATCCTGTGCACTCTGCCCCCAGCGTGGCCCACCTGTCTCCGGCAAAGCCAGCAGTGTCTCGAACAGCTTGCGAGTCTGGGCGTTCTTGGACAAATTCTGAGACCTAACAGGGAGCGCAGGGTGGGGTGAGGCTGGGTGGCGATGCAGGGGTCCCGGGCTGCGCTGACACCCGGGCTCAGGGCAGGTGCCTCACCTTGGGGCAGAGCAGAACCGCTTCACCAGGAACCGGGACAGGTCGCGTAGGATGGGCTGGCTGTGCAGCCTGACGAACTGCTCGCGGCACACCTGGGAGGTCAAGGGGGGAGTCGGTGGCCTGCGTTTGGAGGCGGGGCAAGGTCGCTCCCCTAGCCACTCCTCAGCAGGAACTGGCGCTGGGGGAGGGACGAGGCCCCAAATTGGGGCAGCAGCAATCTTAGGACAGGGCTGTTCTCTCATCTCAGTGAGGACACTGGTCTGACCCTGGGGAGGTGGAGGAGGGGACAGGCACCTGGTTCATGACAGGGACATCAGCTGCATGGGTCCAGAAGCAGTCGTGGACAGAGACGAAGGTCAGGCCCTTCCTGCAGTGGAGGGCGCAGGGTAAAGAGGGGCTGACTTGGGGTTCATGCCCATCCCACCATCACATGGACCCTTGTAGACCACTTCCCCCGACAACCCCGGGTTTGCCAGAGTGCCATCCCCCTCCAGCCCTCCAGGAAGGTCCCACCCCCCAGTTCCTCCCTCCTGCCACCCCCACCCCAAAGGATGACCCGGTTCCCAGATCCCTGTTGGGGGCACCTGACACTGCCCGCCAGCACCTGCCTCTTCTCCCACATCCCGGTCTCAGTCAGAGGGAGGGGTCCTGTTCCACCCAGGTGGGGCCAAGAGCAGTGCAGAGGGCCTCCTGAACCCCAGCTCTGGCTCCAGCTGCCATCACCCCCATTAACAAAGAATTCACACTGGCCACACCCTGCTCTTCCCGTAGCCACCTGTGAGGGGATGGGCTCACCCCTGTGTCGGGAACAGTGCCCAAGCACCCAGAACCCCCCTTCCTGCTGCACCACACTGTACACCCTCTACATGTGCTGGGATGGGTGGGCCCTCTCAACAGGCCAAGGCTGCTTTCCCCACAGAGCCAGAGGGACCCTCTCAAAGCACAATTCTGTCCTGCTGGAACCCACCAAGGGTGCATGTCAGAGCAAAAGCCCCCATCCTTCTCTACCCTGGACCCACCTGCAGCCTGTACCCCACCCATCAGGCCTTGAAACCCCAGGGCCTTTGCACGTGCTCGTCTCTCTCTCCGAGCCCTTACCCACTCCTCATCTCACACAGTGCCCACTAGCCGGTATTTGCCTTGAGGTCTGTCTCCCTCCCCCCTGTGCAGGTGGGTCCCAGGGTGGGAGGGTTTCCAGGGGGGTCCTGGCCCACCTGTAGCAGTGCAGGGCTGTTAACATCATGTGGGAGGAATCCAGGGAGTGGATGAAGTTGGGTGGGAAGCCATTCTTCTGCTTCAGTGTGTTGGGCCGCCTGGGGACCCGGGGGGCGGGGGTGAATAAGGCTGAGGCAAGGAGGGGGAACACCCCCTAAGCCCGGCCATCGCTCCTAGCCATGGTACACGCTTCAGTCCAAGTGCCCCCCAGCCCCAGTGCCATCCATGTCCCCCCTCACTACAGCCCTAGCCCCAGTCTGACTCAGCCCAAATGCCCCCCAGCTCCTTCCACGTCTCCCCCACGACCCCAGTCCAGGCACCCCCATCCATAGCCTTGTCCACACCCCCAGAGCCCCAGGCCAGGTGCCCCCCCAGCCCAGGCCCCCCTCAGCCCAGGTGTCCCCCCCAGCCCAGGTGCCCCTCAGCCCAGGTGCCCCCCCCCGCAGCCCAGGCCCCACTCACTGGCTGCTGTCGGAGCTGTGGTTGAAGGTCATACTCTGGATCCCACCCTTGATCTGTGGGTGGGGGTGGGGTGGGGTGGGATCCGGTGAGTCCTGGCCTCCGCCTGGCCTGGGGATGGGGTACGGGGTTGGGGTCTCCACATACCAGGAACTTGGAGATGCGGTGGTAGGGCTGGATGATGGGAATGCCCAGGGGTGTGACCCACTCCACGGCCGAGCCCGTGTGGGAGATGAGGCGGGCACTTTCTGTCAGCCAGTGCTGTGGGGACATGGGGGGACAGCTCAGGCCAGCCACCCTTTCGCAGGCCTGGGGGCATCCCCCAAGTGAATTCTCTTCCGAGCTGCATGGTGGGGAGGTTGGGGGCACAGGTGAGGGGAATGGGCTGGGAGGAGCAGGGAAGCCTGGGGGCATGGCCCACCTGGATGGCTCGGGTCGCGGAGAACATCTCCTGGAGGCTGTTGAAGACTTGCCGCACCAGGTAGTGGGAAGCCTCCCACACGAACTCCTGGGGAGGGGGTGCCAGTGGGTACGGGTGGGGGGCCATCCCTCTATGCCCACCCACCGTGAGAGAGCCAGGCGTCCTACCCATTCCTTCAGATGGGAAAACCACGGCCCTGGACGCTGCTAGGGCCACACATCTCTGGTTCTGCGTCGGGAAGGCCGTGGTCCCCATCGTGACCCAGGGCATGCCCACCTGGGGGAAGTCAGGCAGCTCGCGGAGGCGCTTCTCAATCTGCAGGCGTCCACCGTAGCGGGTGACCCCGTACACCACAGTCATGACTGTCTGCTTCACCACCTTGCGGCTCACGAAGCCCTCGAGCACCTGGGCCACACGGACGCCCTGCTCCGCATCCTGCCTGCGGAACACCTCCACCTGGGAACGGGGAGGGGCAGGTGGGGGGGCTGAGCACCCGTTCTACCCCTCCCTTCCCACAGCCCCTGGCTGTGCCCCCACGTTGTCCATGGTACGTCCCCCATCACACTGGGACCCCATGCCCTCTGGGGGTCTGCAGCATCTGGACCCCAGTGCCCACCTGTGCAGCTACCCCACTGTATACATCCTGAGGCAGGTCTGAAGGTGTCAGGTTGACAGAGGCGGCGCCCACGCTGTCTCGGCCCAGGGCGGCATAGTGCTGCAGGCCGTTACAGGAGCCATCCTGTGTGGGGCGGGGCTGGGTGAATGCTGAACCCCCCACCCCATGCTGGGCCTGGGGTGGGTGGAGCGTCAGCCTACCCACCCACCCAGGGCGCTGTTCCCCATCCCCACTGTCTGTGGCCATGTGGACTCCTGAGACCTCACACCATCAGAACCAAAATGCCCTAAAGCTGACCCAACCCTGCAGCCACCGCTCACCTGGTGGACCGGGAAGTGGGAGACAAAGCTGGTGGGGTCAGGGGAACGCAGGGCCCTCGCGAGCTCCATGCAGCAGGCCAGGGTCTGCCAAGGCTCGTCCGCCTCCATCCACCACTTTCGGCCCTGCAAGTGGAAGCAGCAAAGTGAAGCCCTAGGAGACCCTGGCCTGCCCTGTGGGGGGGTCCCCCAAACTTGGAGACGGTGGGGGGCGGAAGGGACCCCAGCCAGCTGCCCCGTCGGGGGGATACATCTGGGAGGGTGAAGCATGAACAGCTGTGTGTGTGACCAGGAAGAAGAGAAGGGTCTGGAAGGGGGGCTGCTCTGGAGAGTGTGCAAAGGAGGGGCTGAAGGGTGGGGGCGATGGCACAGGAGAGTGGAGAGGAGCTGGCAGTTGGTAGAGTCTGAGAGGCTGGAGGGGTCCAAAGGGGAACGCTGGGAAGGCTGCTGGAAGCAGAGCGGGCGACAGGTCGGGAGACATGGAGACAGAAAAACAGAAAGACAGGCTGAGACAGAGACGGAGACAGAACCAGGACAGATAGAGAGAGACAGTGACAGTAAGAAGGGAGAAGAAAGGCGAGTCCCCCTCCCCCACCCTCCCCGCCCCGATTCCCCACACCCACCGTCATGGGCCGGTCAGCTGAGTCCAAGACCTCGTCCAGCACCTGGTCTGCAAAAGCCAGACGTGCCTGCAGCGACTCGCGCTTCTTGAGGCCGGTGAGGTTAACCAGGTGGAGCTTGAGCCAGTCCAGGCCATGGGGGCCAAGGGGGCAGCCCTGGGCGAACTCAAGCAGGGCTCGGGCCAGGTCACTGCCCAGGTGGCTGAGGTGCGGTGGGCAGGGGTAAGTGCGGCCTCGGAAGTCCATGTTGTGGGGCAGCCAGAAGGCACCGTGGTGCCGCAGGTGCTGGGCCAGCGAGAGACGGTAGAGAGCGTCGGCACGCAGGCTGCGCAGCTCCCGGGCTGCCTTTAGGCAGCGCGCCACCTCCCGCCGCAGCTCAGCCAGGCGAGCGGGCGGGGTGCCGGGTGGAGGACGGCGGGCAGGTGGGCACGGTGCATCGGAGGCCGGGGGCGGCACGCCTAGGCGGGTGCAGCCGTGTGCGTGGAATAGCTCTAACACCAGGTCGAGCACGCGCCCGTTGACACGCCAGGCGCAGTTGCCCAGCTGGGTGAGGGCGTCGAAGGCACCGTGCAGCGCGGCGGGCGGGCAGTGCTCAAGCCGCTGCTGGTGCAGCATGGTGCCCTCCACAGCCCGCATCAGCTTGGCGGGGCTCAGCAGGAAGGCCCCCGAGTGTGGTGAGGTCCAGGGCAGTGGGGGGCACAGCATGGGCACCTCGGCTGCCTCGAAGGTCAGTGTGGGCTCTGCCGCCGCCGCCAGGAGCTGCGAGAAGGCCGGATGTGGCTTCAAGATGCCAATCTGGGGAGAGGGGTGCCATCAGGGGTGGCACTGCAGGATATCAGGGACAGGCGTCGCGGGCATGGTGGTGGGTGCAAGGGGCACTGGGGAGGGTGGGGAGGCATCACTGACATGGGGAGGGAGAGCCCTGCCAGGTCGACTAGTGACTTCTTAAACTTGGCTGAAAGGGGCCCTGACTCTGGGGCCACTGGAAAATGGAAACCAGCATTGCTGCCCTTGAATAGGCCTTTAGAGACAACTCCGCCAACCACGGCTGACATTTCAGGGGCGACTGTCCTAGCACAGCTGGGGGGACGTGTCTGCTCTGTCCCCAGCCCGCCTGCCGGAGAGGGAATGGTCTCTCGCCCCACCTGGCGGACGCTGCGGAAGGAGTACACATGGTAGAGCACCGGGATGAGCGGCTCGGTCCCGGCCCCCTTCCCGGCGGGTGCGCCCAGGTTACGCGGCATGTGCACAGCCCGCACCAGCACCTCCGCCAACTGCTTCCCCAGCTGCAGCAGCACCGGCAGAGGCCACGGCTGCTCGGGTGGGGGCTCGCCGCCCGGACCCCCCAGCATCTCCCAGTGCTGGCGTGGCAGACGGGGCGGGTCCACCTGTGCAGGCAGAAGAGCCAATCAGCTAGGCCAGGGCCTAGGGGTGGCGATGCTGGAGCCCCCACCCCGCCTTCTGCCGGCTCGCTCCCTTTTCTAAAGCTGAGGCTGGGAGGGCCAGAGAGCCCGCCTGGGTCATGGAGCTGGGGGCAAACCCAACACCAGGACCCACCCTAATTCATGCACCCATGGCTGGGAGGGGAGGTGGGGAGACGACCTCCACTCAAGGCCTTGGTGTTGGCTTCCTAGGGCTAGGGCAGTTTCCCCCCACGTCCCCAGCTCCTGGCCCCCACCTGGGTGTCGCAGGCCAGCAGGCGCAGGTACTCTGAGTAGCGCCTCTGCAGCGCCTGCACCTGGTGCTCCCGCTGCTTCCGCTGCACCACATACCGGTTGAAGGTCCGCATGCCCAGCTCATGCGCCAGGTGGATCAGAGACTCGCCCTGGGGGGGCAGTACCTGCAGCACCTGGGGAGAGGGCGTGAAGTGACGGGCCCTGCCTGTGGATCCACAGGAGGTAGATGGGCACTTGGGAACGACACCCGAGGGAAGGTTGGACGCCCCATTCGGGCAATCCCTGGGCCACTGGCATAGGGCAGGAGCAGAGGCAGGGTGGGGTGGTGGTCCTCAGCTCTCCCACACTGTTTAGGGGAAGAGGGTCAAAGTCGGGTAAGTGGCAGGAAAGGAAGGAGGACTGGGCTGTGCAATCTACGTAAGGGAATCTGGAAAAAAAATTTTTTTTTTTTAAATTAGACATCTCCTGGCTTTCCTATTAAGCTACTGAGTGCCAGAGGGCCAGATTTGAGGGAACCAAAAAAAGCAAACCAGTTGCCGTCCAGTTGATTCAGACTCATAGCGACCCTACAGGACAGAATAGAACTGCCCCATATGGTTTCCAAGGAGCAGTTGGTGGATTCAAACTGCCCACCTTCTGGTTAGCATCCAAGCTCTTAACCACTGTGCCGCCAGGGCTCTGGATTCCACCGAGGGCAGGCAGCTTGTGACCTGGGAGCTAGCGCGCAGGTCCCGCCCCCACCCCCACTGAGGCCCTGACCCCTGCCCAGCGCCCACCTGCAGCAGCCCACCTGCAGCAGCCCACCTGCAGCAGCATCTGCGCCATCTGCCGCTCACTCAGCAGGCACAGGTGCGGGTAGAGCGTGGGGCGTCCTCCGTGGGCTGTGCGCGCCAGGTTGGCTTTGATCTCCTGCAGCTCCTGGCACAGCGCCGCCTCCCACTGGGCCTGCAGGCTCCTCAGAGTCTCCCGCTGTGGGATGGAGCACACCCTTCACCACCTTACCCGCATGTCCCCGGGGAGGGGACCGCAGCTCAAAGGGGGAATTCAGGCATACCCTCTCCCCACCAGCCCCCGGGGGCATCTAGCCTTCTTTGGGTTTCCCTGTGGATACACCCAGCACCACCCCCAAGGGGGTGGTTTCAAGGGCACCCTTGGCAACGGTCTGGGAGCTTTCCCAACCAGGTCCCAGGTAATCCCCTCCCCTGACATCAGCAGGCAAATGGGCGTGTCCGGGCCTGGGGTGGGTGTGGGGAGAGGGGAGGGCAGAGGGCGGGCGGCAGGCAGCACAGGCACAGCAGCAGGCCTACCTGCCCCAGGACCCCATGAGCCTGCCCCGTGGACCACCCACCCCAGCCGCCCAGACCAGAGAAGGGACCACCCATCCCAGCAGGCCAAGGGTCCAGACTCCTCACCGCATGCAGAACCTCGCTGGTCAGTGGCGGGGCCTTGTCCACTGACTGGACCTGAACGGTGGTGGCCAGCTCCACGCGCAGCTGCTGCTGGAAGAGGTCCTCCAGTGTCTTCAGGGGCAGGTGCAGCTTCGGGTAGGACACAGGCCTGCCCTGGAGGGGTGGGGGTGGCGTAAGCACCTGACCAGCCCCTCTGCCCTGGGTCATGGTCAGTCTGAGGCTTCGGGAGAGCAGCCCTCCCGACACCAGAACCCCCCGACCAGCAGAACAACACCCCTTTCCACCAGTCCTCTGGGCACCATCACCATGACTGCTGAAATCAGGAGAAGAGAAGGCAGGTGTGGGGCAGAGCAAAGAAGCACCTCTGGTGTGAGAAGGAGAAAGGCATTCATTTCCCTTGGCCTCAAGCCCTTGGGGAAAGGCACACACCCACCAGGGCTGCACAGCACACGGGGCCATCCACAGCCAGGCCAGCCCTTTGCTTCCTTTTTAAACTTGGAATTGGGTGAGCTTGTGACCTCCAAAAATAAACAAGTTAAAAATAGAAGCTAAAGCCGGGCACTGACTGAAGACTTAAAGTCCCCAGGAAACAGCACACATGTTCACGGCAGCCCTGTGCACAGGCAGCGGCAGGGTATCGAACAGGCAAGGTAAGCACGGTGCTTACCTTGCTTACCAGATCATCTGTAGTGAACAATTTCACATTTTCACCACATCAGAGATTCTGCTTCTCGGTGTGGCTGGCATCTGTCTCTCTCCCAACCTACAACACCTTCCTACAGAATCAAAGCCTCTTTTCAAATTTACAATCTCTGACAGGGACAGATGACCCAGCAAGCAAGGTAAACATGGGTTTACCAGCATTTACCTCCTAATCTGCAGTTAACAACAGATTAGGAAGTAAGCACAAGTAAACCATGCTCACCTTGCTCACTAGGTCATCCATCCCTGACCACAGGGGCATAAGGCAGAAACGACCCAGTGCCTGTCTGCGGATGATGGATGGACACAACAGAGCGTTACTCAGCCACAAGAAGGAATGAAGCCCTGATACATGAAGCCATGTTACAGCAAGGATGGACGGTGCTCCGTGACAGAAGCCAGACCCAAAAGGACAAATGTTGTAAAATCCCGTGTATGTGAAGTACCCAGAATGGGCAGGAGAACAGAGACAGAAAGTAGATCGGCGGTTGTCAGGGGCTCGAGAGGAGAGCGCGGAGTGACTGCTAATGAAGGTGGTGCCCTGTGGGGTGATGGAATGTTCTAGAACTAGGCAGAGATGATGGCTGCACAGCTCTGTGAATACACTGAAAACTGCCGAGTTGTTCACTCTAAATGAGCAATGGGTATGGTGTGTGAATTACATCTCAATAAAACCCAACAAAAATGTATCACACCCCTGCTGCTCCACCTTCTTGGCTTGGGGCTCTCAGCCTCTAACCCATAGGATTCTGACTGCCTTTTCTAACCTTCCAGCACCTTCCACTTGACCACAAGGTTGGTCCCCAAACCTTGGTATATTTAACCCTTCACAGAGCAGAAAGGGAGGGACTCAGAGCCTGTTTAACAGCTGGGCAAGTTGAAGACAGGGCCTGGGCTCCCGGGAGAACCCACAGATGTGGGGAGGGGCAGAGACCCTGGGCCAGGATGGCACTCGCAATATGAGCTTAGACAGATCTGGGTCTGTGCACAGTGCCAGGTGGGGCCCAGGCTCACCTGGGCGTAGACATCCCTGAGCAGCGGCGAAATGTTGACCTGGGGCGCAGGCCGTGGCGGTGGGCTGAAGGCAGGCTTGACCTTCCGCACAGCTGTCAGGAGTGCAGCCTGCTCATCCCTGGACATGGGCACGGCCGAGAAGAGCTTCTGCAGCTGCAGCCGGTCCCGGGCCATCTGCTCCAGACACCTGGCAGGCAGCATACGTGAGCAGAGGTTCACCCATGGCAGCACACCCACCCAAGGGACCAGAGCAGCCTGACCCCAGCCTGTACCTGAGCTCAGCCTGAGGGCACCCGCGGACCACCATCGCGCCTGCACCTGCCCCGTCACAACTCATGACACCCTCCCACGACCGCCCCTTCCTCCCAGTACCTGCCAGGCACAGGCTCCACGCAGGCTGGCCTGGCTCGGCCTGCACCGCAGAGAACCTTGGGGAGCCCCCCAGACCTCTCTGTCAGCCTGACCCACACCATCTCCTCCTCTGTTCAGAGTTGCAGTTATGGGGCAGAACTGTCACCCATCGTCTGAGCTCAGTCCCTTGTCAGCCCCATTTCACAGAAGTGAAAGTTGAGGCTCAGCAGCAAAAGATCCCAGGCTGGGAGCTGCATACAGCAATGCTAGCCCAGTCGTCTCCTTCTGGGACGCCCAGCCCCCATGTCAGCCAGAGAGGTCCCCTCATGTGGCTGCAAGACCTGGAGGCAGGCCTGCACCTGCGTTGTCCCTGTGGCGTCCCCAGTGCCTGCACAGGCCCTGGGGTGGGGGAGGAGGGGCTGCCCCAACACCCACCTACCTTTTGATGGTTTCGGCATCCTGGTCCAGCCGCCCCATGCACTGGAGAGCAGCTGCGTAGGACAGCAGATCGGGGGTGAGGCCAGCATCCTTCACCATGAAGAACACATAGACCAATTCCTTGAAGGAGCCCTGAGAAGACAAGTCAGGGTGAGGGTCTCTCCCTCCAGACCCTCCATGGTCTGTAGCCAACGAATCAGTAGCAAAGATCGCTAGCAGGACTGGTGACCTGAATGGATGTAGGTATAAGGACCAGCACCGTGGCCAGAGCTGCAGGTGGGATCCCGGGGGCAGTTTATATCTATACATATAAAAAATAACTCAATATATATAAATATTTTTTTTATGGTTTCAGATGTGAACAATTTCAAGGCTACTAAAAATTGACTACTTTTATTGTTAGCTGAGCTCACGGCTTTTTTTTTTTTTAAATCTCTTTAAAGAACCAATTTTTCATTTTCTGTATTGTTTTTCTAGTCTCTTTTTCATCTTATTTCTTTTCTTCTGTTTGCTTTGGGTTTTGTTTGATCTTTTTTTCCTAGTTTCCTAAGGTTGGAGGTTACGTTAGGGATCTGAGACCTTCTTTTTTAATTGGTTATTTACAGCTATAAATTTATCTCGGAGAAAGGCTTTAGCTGCATCCTGTGAGTTTTGGTATATTGTGTGTTTGTTTTCATTCATTTCAGAGTAGTTTCTTAATTTCCTTTGCAGTTTCTTCTTTAAGTTATTGGTTGTTTAGGAGTGTTGATTACAGACCTCCTTTCAAAGTGAAAAACAAAATTCCCCAACATCCTCCCACCCCATGGTCCAGCACCCCTACAGAAGTCTACAAGACATTTTAAAAGGATTTTCCTATTGACAACGAAATTACTTTTAAAAAGGTACGACAGACGTACCACTATGGACCAGTGCTGTCAGGGAATGAACTGTGTCCCCCAAAATGAGTAGCAACTTAGCTAGGCCATGATTCCCAGTATTGTATGATTGTCTACCATTTTGCCACCTGATGTGGCTTTCCTACATGTTGTAAGCCCTGCCTAAATGAAAAAACCAAACCCACTGTCTCTAGTGTATTAATGAGGTGGGATTAATGGCAGTTATGTTAATGAGAGACTCAATCTACAAGATAAAGTTGTATCTTAAACTAATCTCTTTTGAGATATAAAAGACAGAAGAGAGCAGAGAGACATGGGGACCTCATACCACCAAGAAACAAGAGCCAGGAGAACAGTGCATCCTTTGGACCTGGGGTCCCTGCACGAGAAACTCCTCAGCCGGGGAAGACTGATGGCGAGGACCTTCCCCCAGGGCCGACAGAAAGAGAAAGCCTTCCCCTGGAGCTGGCAGCCTGAATTCGGACTTCCAGATCCCTACACTGTGAGGATAAATTTATCTTTGTTAAAACCATCCACCTGTGGTTTTCCTGTTACTGCTGCACTAGATGGCTAAAACGAGTGCAATCCAATAGGACGTTCTGCTACAATGGAGATATTCTATATCTGTGTGTCTAGTACACCGCCACCAGCCACGTGTGCTTGAAACACAGCTGGTATGACCGAGGGATGGAATATTCAATTTTAATTTAAACCCAATGACCTTATGTGGCTCGTAACTGTCACAATGGGCAAACCAGCTAAGATCATCCAGGTGACCACTCAGAACCAGCCTCGCCAGCACTGTGGTCACTTAAATGACAGCATTTCTCAAATGAGACCTGCAGAACAATGGGGTGGGAGGACTTTGGGGATTTTTTTCCTCTCTGAAAGGAATGTGAAACACAAGGGGAGACAGAAAATGCTTTGCAATGAATGAAAACAAAAATACAATGTAGAAAAACTTACAGAATGCCGCTAAAGTAGTGCTCAGAAAAAATTTAAAAACACCTACATTAAAAAAGAATCCCAAACTAGTAACTTAAACTTCTGCTTCAGGAAACTAGAAAAAGAAGAGGAAACGGAGTCCAAAACATTACAACCATTATCCTGAGGGGAGGTCTGCAGGCTGCCCCAGATGCTAACATTGCCCCTTGCACTAGACAGGTTAAGAAACCCTGAACAGAAGGAAACACACTAAAATGGGAGGCAGCATTTCTTCTTTCATTTTCAACTTGCCTTTGACAGCCACGTGCAACTTATATCTGAAAAACCTAAAAGTATCATTAAAGCAATCATATACAAAGCTCTTGAACTTTAGAGCTAAAAAGACAAGGGTCAGATCTGAGTGTTCCCCCGATGACTGGAAGACAGCGGGCAACTCTTCCCTCAGCCCTGCAGGGCAATCTTCCTCCCTGTGCCCAGTCCCCCAGCCACTGCTCACCTTGCGGGCCCAGCCAAGCATGACAGTATTGTACATGGCGAGCGTGAGCTGCCGCCGCCGCCGGAAATTGCCATGCTGGGTGACTAGCACGTGGTGGGCAAGGGGCACATGGTCTGTGAGCAGGCAGCACTTCAAGAAGGCCAGGAGCTTCTGCTGCTGGCCCGAGAGCTGTGCCTTGGCCTCCCTATTGGCCAGGGCCTGTGCCTCTTCACGGCTCAGCTTCCTTGGGGTCTCCTGTAGGGCCTGAGCCAGCTGCTTCTCCCAAGGGCTGTCAGGACTCCCTCGCGCCCACCGCTGCAGGCAGCCGGCCAGCTGCCCGTTCTGTAGCCGCGGCTCCACACGCAGCGGCCTCAGCTGCCTCTCCCGGGGCAACTTCTGCATGTGGGCCTTCAGCTTCACCTCCAGCTGCTGCTTGCGCTTCTGCATAATCCACTTCTCTTTGTCCAGTTTCTCTGCCCAGCGGCCACGGAGCTCCGGGGCAGCCCCTGCCTTGGCCTTCCTGGATGACTGGAAGCTGCCACCACTGCCCTCTGGGATCCGAGTCACATCCACCCTCTTCACCGTCACCTCTGACACAGACTCAGCCTGCAGCTGCCGCACCCGTGCCTCCAGCACTGTGGGGACAAAGCATGAGGATGTCACAGGGACCCGCATTCAAGCTCAAACCACCCTGGAGCCTCCACCAGGCAGCCAATCTCACCTGGTCTCGAAGGTTTAATTCCACGTATCTGCTGACAATTCCCTAACGTCTGTCTCCTCTGACTGCTGCCCTGACCCCAGACACACACGCCCCCGACCACTCAGCACTCCTTCACATCCAAAATGTGCTCCTAGTGCCCCAGCCTGCTACTCCAGCGTCTTCCCTATCATTGGCACCATTCCCACAGGTGCTCAAGCCAAGAACCCAAGGGGTATCATCAATTCCTCTCCCAACCTTCATGAAACCCATCAGCATATCCTCAGAGTTCTGCCTTCAAAACCTATCTAGAAACCACCCGTTCACCCCTTCCATGGCCCCAACTGGCCCAGCCCACCAGGCCCCTGGACCAGCATAGTGACCTTGGCCCTAGTGGCCATCGCTGCCATGGTATATTCTCTCTGTGACCCCCAGAGGGCACCCATGAGCCCTGTGTCCGCCGTGCCTGCTCTCCCTGCTGCCCTCTAAGGACTCCCAGGACCTTAAAGCTGGAGTCCTGTTTGCCCACAGGGCCCTGTACAACCTGCCCGTCTCCTCCCTGCTCTCCCTTCTTCACTTGCACTAGCCATAAGGGCCTTTGTACCTGCTGTTGCCTCTGCCTGAACACTCTAACCCATTGAGACCTGGCTGAGAGCACCTACTCATAACCTCAACAGCCCCCTACACTTCACAGCTCACTCTCCCAGCACAGCCACCACCTCACTCATGTTTTCCTCTTGACCCACCTCCATCACTAGAAGGACTTTGTTCACGGCTGGGTCCTGGCACACAGCACAGGCCTGGCACCCAAATACCAGGGCTCTGGGGACCATGTGGAAGTGGGCTGTACTTCCCAAGTCACAAAGACAGGAATGAGTGAAGGCTGGATTCCACTGGCACCCAACCCCAGAGAACTAAGATGGGGTGTCAGTCAGGTCAGGGTTCAAATTCTGACTTAGACACGGGTGGCCCTGTGTGGCCACAACTTTGGGCTCAACCCTGTTCTCTGAAAAGTGGGTGCACCCAGCAGTTTTGGGGAGGAGGGGATTCAAAGGGCTCAAGTGGGTGCACACAGAGAGGATCAGAAAGGGGCAAAGGCGTCTGTCACAGCCTGAGGATGGTGTTTACTGACTGTGCCAAGTGAAACCACCTGTTCTCTACTGTGTTCTCTGTAGTCCCGGGGAACACCCCTACCAAGGGGTAGGTACCACCGCTACCCTATCTTAGTGTGAGCCTCAGTTTCCTCTCCGCGCAGCAGAAGACCATCCCCTTCTTGTGGGCGTGACCTGGGGGAGTGGCTGACAGCGCTGAGGTTGAGGACGGGGCTCACAGCCCCAAGCCGAGTCCTGGGCTCACCTTCCAGCAGCTCCGCGTGGCCCCAGTCCTTCCGGCGGTCTCGCTCACAAGGGCTGGCAGACGAGCTCCTTCTGCGGCCCCAGATGCCACCAAGGGCCCCTGCCCCTGCGGGAGAGACAAGAGGGCTGGGTCCTCATGTGGACGGAGATCTCGGGGTTGGACACTGTCAGCGGGGCCTCAGATAGGACAGAAACCAGAGGCCAGAGGCGAAGGGGGCCCCAAACGCTCAGATCAAGGCTAAAGGTTTTCCAGAGGGTTCAAAGGTCAGACCCGTAGCTGCCCAGCCCATTCCGACTCAGGGCGACCCTACAGAACGAAGACCTGCCTCGCAGTGTCTCCGAGGCGCCACCTCCAGGGAGGCGGACCCCCACATCCTTCCCCCGCGGAGCGCCGGGGGGTCCCAACCGCCGGCCTTCGGGTGCGAGCGGAGCGTCCCTGATGCCAACGGCGGGGTCAGACTCTAAGGGCCCGCCGACCCCTAAACGGGGCCGGGCACAGGCCAGCGAAGCGCGGGGTGGCGTGTCAGCGGGCCCCCCAGAACCCCGCTAGACAAAGGGGGAAGGGGGGGTAGCTGGATCCCGGGGTCCCAAGAGGCCAAAGGTCACGGCCGCGGGGCTAGCGTGGCGAAGGCGCGCCGGCGCCCCCGGGCCACGGGGCGTCCCCCGTGTTACCTGCGTCGGCCACGAGCCCGGGGCGGCCGGCGGGCACCAGGACCCGCCCGAGCCCCGCCGCCCCGCGGCCCCAGCTGAGCGCCGACATGCCACACGCGGCCCCGGCCCGCCGCCCTGCGCCTGCGCCTGCGCCTGCGCCGCCGCGGTGCCTGCCGGGATTGTAGTCCCACGCCCCGCGCCGGAAACTTGCCACCTGAACGACAACTCCCAGAAGGCAGCGGAGCCCCGGGGCGCGAGGGCAAAGTCGGCGGAAAGCTCTGATTGGCTCTCCCTTCCGGTCTCAGCGAGGGGCGGGCGGAGCTGTTGCCTTGGCAACACGGGTTGATACATGCCCTGGGAAGACCCAAGAACCTGGAATTTTTTTTAAAGGGCCAGTCAGCTAACAATTAGGACAGCGTTCTAAAAAAAAATTTTTTTTTTTTTTCTGAGATTTAGACATTCCCGTCTGCCAACTTCATTGGTCCAACAACAACTTTGGAGTAATGGAACCATTACTATCTCCAGTCTATTGTGGAGAAGCTGAGGCTCAGAAGGGTCAACCAACTTGTCCAAAGACACACAGCGTGGACGTTAGGGGTACGGATCTGCCCAGCTCTCAGCCCAAAAGCCAGAGTTTCCTGGACGTTTCCCACGTCCACTCCGTCTGGCCTCAGTTTACCTACTAGCACCTCCACCTCCAAGGACAGGGGGTGGGCAGTGGAACAGAAAGAGTGGATTAACCTTCTGGGTGTTTCTTCTGGTTAGTGGGAATAACAATTAAAGCAATGAGATAATACAGGAGCCTGGAGCATCCCAGCCCTGACCTCCAGGTTGATCCCAGATCTCAGACCAGCAGAGGCTTCAGCTCAGGAGTAGAAGGGCTGGCATTTAAAAACAGACCTGAAAGGCGTGCCCACCGATCGATCCTTTAGTTAGGGAAACGAAGCCCAGAGAGGGGAGCACCTGGTTCAAAATCAGCTGGCATTTGGAGGATGAGAAGGAGCTGTGGGAGTATCTGGGGAAACTGTGTTCCAGCTAGAGGAGACAGCAGGTGCAAAGGCCCTGAGGCAGGAAAGGACAGTGTGGAAAACTGGAGGAACTCCAGCAGAGTCAGGATGAGGGGAAAGAGCAGAGACTGGAAGGTTGGGCAGAGACCAGACCAACAAACCTTAGGGTCTCGGCTCTGGTTGCCACCTCCCCGCAGATGCCCAGACCTGGGTTTCCCCATTAGTCCACAGTGGAGGGTGGACCTGAGCTCAGGGAAGTTCTGGGCTCCTACTGACATTCCAGACGCAGCTGCCCCCGCAGGCCTGGGCACTGTGATGTCACCACCTGGGAATGCTTTCAACAGACAGCAGCATCCTCCTCAGCCATCCCAGCCCACACCAAGGTGCCCTGGGGGGCCATAACCTCAGACCCGACTGGGACATGGGGCTGCCCTACTGGCCCTGGGGGGCTGATTCAGCCTCACCCAGTCTCCCAAGACCTAAAGACACCCTGTTGCCCCCCTGCAGCCTGGCAGAGCCAAGAACCGGGGCTGGAGGTCGTGACTTCTGAATTCTCTCACCTTTCCTTAAGCCACAGTTTCCTCATCTACACTATGCGACGGGACACCCCCCACCCCTCGACCATTATTTCCCTAGAGCCAGGTCCCTGAATCCCAGCGGTGAGGAAGTAACTCTCAGTTCAAACGTCCTGATGAGCTGACGCTGGGGCCTCAGGCACTCAGCTGTCTTTAACGCCTGCTTCAGCTCCTTGACTGCCATACTGAGCTGCAATGCAATCACGTTGTTCTCTCTCTTTTGGTAAAAAAAAAATATATATATATATATATATGTTCAGCAAATAATTTGAGAAGCTGGACTATATGAAGAATGTAGCATCAGGATTGGAGGAAGACTCATTAACAACCTGCGTTATGCAGAGGACACAACCTTGCTTGCTGAAAGTGAAGAGGACTTGAAGCACTTACTGATGAAGATCAACGACTACAGCCTTCAGTATGGATTACACCTCAAGATAAAGAAAACAAAAGTCCTCACAACTGGACCAATAAACCACATCATGATAAATGGGGGAAAAATTGAAATTGTCAAGGATTTCATTTTACTTGGATCCATAGTGAACATGGGAAATCCTGGTGGTTTGGTGGTTAAGTGTTATGGCTGCTGATGAACACCCATGGAAGCTGCAGTCAAGAAATCAAACAACACACCTCACTGGGCAAATCTGCTGCAAAAGACCTCTTTCAAGTATTGAAAAGCAAAGACGTCATTTGGAGGACTCAGGTGCACCTGACCCAAGCCGTGGTATTTTCAATCACCTCATGTGCGTGTTAAAGCTGGACGATAAGGAAGACGGAAGAATAGTTGATGCCTTTGAATTTTTTTTATTTGAATTGTGGTGAAAAAATTGAATATACCAAGGACTTCCAGAAGAACAAAATCTGTCCAAGAAAATCTGTCTTGGAAGAAGCACAGCCAGAATGCTCCTTAGAGACAAGGACGGTGAGACTTTGCCTCACATATTTTGGACATGGTGTCAGGAGGGACCAGTCCCTGGAGAAGGGCATCATGACTGATAGAGGAAGACCTTCAACGAGATGGGTTGACGCTGTGGCTGCAACAATGGGCTGAAACATAACAACCATTGTGAGAATGGCGCGGGACCGGGCAGCGTTTCATTCTGTTGTGCATAGGATTGCTGTGGGCTGGAACCGACTCAACGGAACTTAACGACAGCAAAATATATATAACAAAAGTTTTGCCATTTTAACCTTTTTTTTTAATTGTTTATTGTGCTTTAAGTGAAAGTTTACAAATCAAGCCAGTCTCTCACAGCAGTACACCTTGCTATGTACTCCCAGCTGCTCTCCCACTGAGATAGCACACGCCTCTCCACCCTATATTTCCCGTCCATTCAACCAGCGCCTGCCACCCTCTTCCTTTTCATCTCGTCTCCAGACAGGAGCTGCCCACATAGTCTCATGCATCTACTTGATCCAAGAAGCTCATTTTGAACAAGGCGCCCTAGATGATCCTTCTGGCAGAGGGTTCAGGAAGCGAGGAATGTAGAGGGATGGAGATTTCCTCAGCAGCTGTTGCACGTGGCACTCCGCATGTGACATGGATTATTTTATCCTCCGGCCACCCCATTTCCAGCCCATTCCACTGGGGAGGCAGTGAGGCTTGGGCAGGTGACCTGACTGTGCAGGGGCCCCCAGGTACTGGTGTCACAGCTCCAAGAGCAGGGAAGAGGGCTGGGCCTGGGGCACACAGATGCCCCACATCTGCAGGGGTGTCCCCATCTCAGCCTTGGGGTCCTGATCATTGGGCATCTACCACACCCCTATGTGACCTGCTGTGTGGGAGGAGGGCATCGGGGAAACCCCTGAGCCACCAGGAAGGCATCTTGGCATCAGGGCAGACCGGTTACACTCCCGGGAGGTCTGTGTCTTCACCCTGATGCTATTTAAAACGTTGCCTAGGGCCCAGGATGGGGCAGCTGGGAGCAGAGGGACAGGGATCAGAGCAATGATGTGTGAGGTCTTGGGGTCGCTACCCTTCTTGGGCCTCAGTTTCCCCATCCGTCAATGACACCTCTCAGCCAAGGCTCTGAAGCCCTTGCTGGGCTCACCCTTGGGGAGCAGAGCCCCCAGAGTAGGAGAGGGGCAGGTTGGGGTGAGCGCTGGGCCGAAGCCTTGTCTGGTGGTTCCTACAGGACTTGGGGTGCAGCTGCAAACGATGAAGAGCTGTGGGTGCAAAGGGCTGCCCCCTCCTGGGCTGTAGAGCAGCTGCAGATGCAGGGCTGGTGCCGGTCATCACCGCGTTGCTGTCAGCCGGCATTGGCCCATCGACACCCCATCCAGCTGCCCCAACATCTGTCCACATGCCCACCCCCAACCCCAGCACAGTAGCAGCTTGGGCTCAGTCTCGGGCCTCTGAGCATGTCCTTCTCTGTGTCTCTGTCTTGTTCTCTCTCTCTGTTGGTAACTCTGCATCCCTGTGTCTCTCTCTGTCTCTGTCTGTCTCCCTGTCTCTCTTGTCTGTATCTTGGTATCTCTGTGTGTCTGTCTCTCTTTCTGTCTCCCTGTCTTTGTATCTCTCTCAGTATGTGTCTCCCTGTCTCTGTATCTCTCTCAGTATGTGTCTCCCTGTCTTTCAGTATGTGTCTCCCCATCTCTGTCTCTCTGTCTCCCTCTCAGTATGTCTCCCTGTCTATGTCTCCCTGTCTCTGTCTCCCTGTCTCTGTATCTCTGTCTCTCAGTATGTCTCCCTGACTCTGTATCTCTGTCTCTCAGTATGTGTCTCCCTGTCTCTGTATCTCTGTCTCCGTATCTCTGTCTCTCAGTATGTGTCTCCCTGTCTCCGTATCTCTGTCTCTCAGTATGTCTCCCTGTCTCTGTCTCCCTGTCTCTGTATCTCTGTCTCTCAGTATGTCTCCCTGTCTATGTCTCCCTGTCTCCGTATCTCTGTCTCTCAGTATGTGTCTCCCTGTCTCTGTATCTCTGTCTCTCAGTATGTCTCCCTGACTCTGTATCTCTGTCTCTCAGTATGTGTCTCCCTGTCTCTGTATCTCTGTCTCCGTATCTCTGTCTCTCAGTATGTGTCTCCCTGTCTCTGTATCTCTGTCTCTCAGTATGTCTCCCTGTCTATGTCTCCCTGTCTCCGTATCTCTGTCTCTCAGTATGTGTCTCCCTGTCTCTGTATCTCTGTCTCTCAGTATGTATCTCCGTCTCTGTGCCTCTCTCTGTTTCTCCCTCTCTGTGTCTGTGTCTCTCTCCGTGTCTCTGGCCCCGCCTCTGTCACGCTCACGCCCCCGCAGCCCCCGCAGCCCCAGCTCCGAGCCAATCGCGTGACTCACGGACACTCACTGCCCTCTCCGCCCCGCAGGACAAACACACGCTCGGGGGCCAGAGCGCGTTTTTCCGAACGGGCCCCGCCCCGAATGTGGGCCCCGCCCCCGACGCGCCATTGGCCAGCTCCGGGGCCACAGCCCCGCCACCCCTGGCCCCGCCCCGAAGGTTGGCCCCGCCCCCGATGCGCCATTGGCCGCCACCCTGGCCCCGCCCCGAATGTGGGCCCCGCCCCCGACGAGCCATTGGTCGCCACCCTGGCCCCGCCTCCTCGGGCCCTTGGTCCCGCCTCCGGGGCGCGCTCATTAGCTCGCGTCGGGCCGCGGGGTCCGGCGCTCCGCCCCCGGCCGCGCAATGGCAGGGCCGCGGACTCCCGCCGGGAGCCAAGGGTGGGCGGCTAGCGGGGCGAGGCAGAGGAGCGCGGCGGGCAAGGGGCCATGCGCAGCCGCCTGTGGCTGGGCCTGGCGTGGCTGCTGCTGGCGCGGGCGCCCGGCGGCGCGGGGACCCCCAGCGGGCCGCGGAGGCCGCGCAGCTATCCGCACCTGGAGGGCGACGTGCGCTGGCGGCGCCTCTTCTCCTCCACCCACTTCTTCCTGCGAGTGGATCCCGGTGGCCGAGTGCAGGGCACCCCCTGGCGCCACAGCCCCGACAGTGAGTGCGCCCCGGAGGGCTTCCCGGAGGCGGCGGCCCAGGATGGCGGGCTTGGATGGGGGTGGGGAAGCCCCAGAGAGGCTGCGGAAGACAACAGCAACAGCGGCATCGGTAATAACAAGGATGAGCCGGGCTTCGCGGAGGGAGAGTCCCTAAGGCTCTTCTGTCTGTATGGCCTTGGCCGATTAATTTTCCGTCTGGAGCCTCAGTTTCCTCCACTGTAATATGGGAGCAGCCCTCGTGGTGGGACAATTGGACCCTAAGGAGAAGGATGCAGGCAGAGCAAGTGTCCAGCTCCAGGTCAGACTCAGCTGCAAAGAAGAGTCTTTGCGGAATGGTTCTGAGATTGGGGACACTGCACCCATTTACAGGGGGAAACTGAGGCTCCAGGAGAGACTGTTGCAGGCCTGTCACATAATGAGGTGGAGCAGAGCTGAGATTTGAACTCTGGACTCCTGGATGCAGCAAAATCGAAGTCAGGACCTGCCTGACTGGGGACCCCTGTGTTTCTTCCCAGACACCCCATTTGGCAGATGGGAAAAATCGAGGTGCGGGGGGGGTGAGCGGTCTGCTCAGGGTCACACTGGAAGCGTGGTAGTGGAAGCACGTCCAGTTGGAGCCGCCATCACTGCCAACAGGCGTGTACCCAGCAGCTTGCCTGCCAAAGAGTAGGCACTCAATGAATATTTGTGGAATGTACATTGAAAGAGGAGGTTGATGCAAGGAGGAGGAAGTTGGGGATAACTGGAGCCCAGGACACTCAGTGACCTCATGGGCCAGCCTCAGTTTCCCCTCAGCTTTGAGGGCCAGGGCCGGGGTAGCTGCGGAGAGGGCCAAGCTAATCGCCCCCTGAATCACCACCATTAGGGCAGATAATGACCCCTGCCCTTCCCAGCTGCTTTCATCTGGGGCTCCCAAGGCCCTCATTAGGCTGCAGGCGACAAGGGCAGATGACAGGGACTGGCTGGGCCGGTTGGTCAGTGGTGGGCATGGCCAGGTGGCCTCGGGCTTGGGGCGAGGCCTGGCCCCGCTGGGTGACCTGGGACAGTGGCCACCTCCCTTGGGCCTGGCTTCCCTATTGTGGGCAGCAATGGGAGTGACAGGTGATTGACAGCTCCGTGTGGGCGGACCCTGGGGCTCTTCTGTCCCTCATTCATTCTGTGGTTATTAATTGGGTGCCTCCTATGTCCTGTACTGAGCACAGGGGACAAAAAGGTTACTGAGATAACCTGCCCTCATGGGGCTCCCAGGGTGAGGTGAAATGTAGCTAAACAAGTAAACAAGTAATATGATAATTTCAGAGCGGGCCACAAGGTCCAAAGAAAATGAAAACAAGGCTATGTAGGTGGGGCTGGAAGGCCCCAAAGGCGCCTTCAGTTTTGTGTTGTGAGAAGCAGCCAGCCGTGCATAGAGGAGCTGGGTACCTGGCAGAAGAAAGGGCAGGTTCAAAGGCCCTGGGGTGGGGAAGAGCCAGGCATGTCTGAGAAACAGGAGGACGGAGGATGGGCATGGTGGCTGATGAGCAGCCAGACCACAGGGGCCGAGAGGCGTCCTGTCCACTTTATCCCAGGGCACTGGGGAGCCACAGCAGGGTTTTGATCAGGGGAGGAGCAGGATCTAATTCACATCTTGGAAAATCCCTCCAGCTGCCAAGTAGGGAGGTTCAGGGATGCGACCCCAGGTCTGTCAGATGCCCTTCATGGGCTGGGGGTGCACAGGCCAATACTTGGATCTGAGGGGAGTGTCTGAGGGGACAGACTTTGGCTAGACCTCAAGAGGAACTTCCAGAGTCAGGAGAGGGGTCGCTGAGCAGTGGGAGCCCCTAGACCGAGCCCCAGAATGTGCCTTCGCTTCTCCCCACAGCTCCATCAGGTCCAGCCTGCCCTCAGCCTTCTGGGGGGATGGGGAGGGTAAGTGGGAAGGAAACAGCTAGAGCATAATTATGGAGGTGGGTCCCAGCTCCCTGGTTCAGATGCTGCACCCACGTGGGGCAAATTGCACAGACTTCACTGACCTGCCAGGGGCCTCTCTTGCAGTCCACAGAACATGCCCAGGATGGTCCCCCTGATGTCTCCCCCCACAGCAACCTAGTCAGGCCTTGGGGAAGCTCCCTGATGGGTCTGTCATTGTCCCTCGTGGGTCCTCCACCCAGCAGGTGTTTGATAGGTGTTACCTGAATGAATGGAGAGAGTGAATGAGTGAAGAATGAATGAAGGAGTGGGCGAGTGAATGAGTGAGCAAGCTAGTGAACAGGTGAATGGCAAGAGGGGGCGCCCTGTCCTCCAGAGCCCCCACCCCTCTAGAAGGGCACCCGGCCTCAGGAGCTCCCCCTCCCCGCCCCACCCCAGGCGTCTTGGAGATTCGCTCCGTCCGCGTGGGCGTCGTGGTCATCAAGGCCGTCTACGCAGGCTTCTACGTGGCCATGAACCGCCGAGGCCAGCTCTACGGGTCGGTGAGTGCTGGGCGGGGGGAAGGGGGCAGCGGGGGGGACCCGGGGACAGCGGGTGTCGCCGGCCTCACGCGCCCGCCCCGCCCCCGCAGCGGGTCTACACCGGCGACTGCGGGTTCCAGGAACGCATCGAGGAGAATGGCTACAACACGTACGCGGCCCTGCGCTGGCACCACCGCGGCCGGCCCATGTTCCTGGCGCTGGACCGGCGCGGGGCCCCCCGGCGAGGCTCCCGGACACGACGCCACCACCTGTCCACCCACTTTTTGCCGGTGCTGGTGTCTTGAGGCCGGTGTCCAGGAGGCCGCCAGAGGCCCGTTGACCGACTGGGGAATAGAGGGCTGGCCGGAGACTCCGGGTGTCGCCTGAGCTGGGCAGAGAGCACTCCATAAGCGCAAAATGAGTGCTTGCTGTATACTGGGCACTGGGGCTGAGCCCCCAGGAGCCCCAGTCTGAGAGGAGTGGGGGTGAGGAAGGGCCCTGCAAGGCCGCTGGGCAGCGGGGCAGCTGCTGGGGGGAGGTGACCTGGGTGAGGAGGGGCACTTGGGCTGGGCACAGCCAGGCACAGCTCTGGTGTGGGGACACACAGCATTTGAAAAGGGCAGTGAGGAGGGGGGAGGCTGGGTAGAGTGTGTGGGTGTGGCGGGCTGCAGATGAGACTGGAAAAGCGGCCACAGGCAAAACAGGCAGGGCCAGGGCCAACAGAGGGACAAACTATGTGGGTGGCAGGATAACGCCCCCCAAAGATGTCCCTGTCCTGATCCCCAGGACCTGTGACTATAGTACCTGACATGGCTAAGGGAATTTAGCAGGTAGATTAAGTGAAGGGTCCTGGATCACACGGGTGGCCCATGTGCTCACAGGGTCCTCATCTGAGGGGGGCAGGAGGGTCAGAGTCAGAGGAGGAGATGTGAGGATGGAAATAGAGAGACTGGAAGATGTTCTCTGCTGGCTCTGAAGGCACAGGAAGGGGCCACAGGCCAAGGAACGCAGGGGATCTATAAGCTGGAAAAGGCGGGAGATAATTCTCCCCTAGGGCCTTCGGAAGGAACTAGCTGACACCCAGATTTCAGCTCCCTGAGACCCATTCTGGACTTCTGACCGCAGGACTGTTAGGTCATAAGATCGGTTGTAATTTGTTATAGCAATGCTAGATTTTATGTATATGTGTATGTGTGTGTTTGTATGCTTTAGGTCTGAAATCCTTTCACTAATAAAAACAATCCCCGGTCCATTTGCTGTCCTGGGCCATGGGGGAGAGGCTGACCAGGAGTGGCTGCTTGTGGGTGCCTGGCAAGTAGGGCTGTATGTCGACACCTCTGGGGATGAAGGGGTGATGTCTCCTAACCTGTGGGTGGGGTGCCCTGCACCTGCCCACACCCATCTCCAAGGGTCCCCTCAGTCCAGTGTCTGACTCGCCCCGGGCGGAGCCCTGAGGCTGTGGGACAGGCATGCCACTGCTCTGGGCCTGTTTCCCCTCCTGTAAAACGGGGACAGTGGTGCCCTTCACCCCATAGGGTCCTGCAGAGGCTGTGATGAGGACCTCCAGCTAAGGCCAGACATTTGGCTTGGTGAGGGTTGGGGTGGGAGGTGATGGCTTCTCCCCTCCCAGGGCCGCCTTCCACTTGAAACACAGATAACAGCAGGGGGCAGGAGAGGTGGGCTGGCAGCGTCCACCACTGGACGCTAAGGGCCCCTGCAGAGACTGGACACTCGCCACCATGAAGGCCTGTGGCTCTCACCCAGGCAATTTCCCCCACAGGGGACACTGGGCAATGTCTGGGAACATTGTGGTTGTCACAACTTGTGGGGGGGTCGCTACTGGCATTTATTGGGTCCATCCCAGAGAATGGCCTGGTCTGCATGTCAGCAGTGCTGATGAGGGAGACCCTGCGTTCATTATCTGGGAAAAAACCTGAGTTTGATCCCTGCTCAGTGTACACCAGAGTAAACTCCGGACGGGTCAGACGGTGTAAACCAGAGGAAGTGTGTGGATTTAAATGTGGGCAGTGTCCTAGGACGTCAGTCAGTCAGATGGTTATGGGATGCAGAGTCTCTTGGGGGTCAGTGGAATCTCCTAACGCAGGGGTTCTGACCTGGGGTGATTCTGCCCCCAGCAGAGACTTGGTGATGTCTGGGGACATTTGTGGTTGTCATGACTGAGGGGGAGTGTTACTGGCATCAAGTGGGTGGAGGCCAGGGATGCTGCTCAACACCTTACAGTGCACAGGACGCCCCACCCAGAGAAGGATCCGGGCCCCATGTCAGCAGTGCTGAGGTGGAGTGAGCCTGCCCTGGGGAGACCCACCGATTGCACCCACCTTGCTCCTTCCCTGGCTGCAGCACCGCTAGGGGCTGTTAGAGGCTAAGATAAAGAAACAGTGAGAACATCAGGTGCTGGAGAGGACACGGGGACCAGACCACTCACGCTTGGCCAGGGGAGGGGGTGCAAAAGGGTGCGGCACTTTGGAAACGTAGGGCAGCTTCTTGTGCACTCGCCAGCAGCCTGGCAGTTGCCCAGGCATTGTCCCAGAGAAGGGAAGCTCACGGTGGTCCTGGACCCAGGACAGGCAGTCACACCACGGGACACAGGCCGGCAGCCAGAGGCCCCAGCGTCAACACCGCAGCCACCTGGATCCGTCATCAGCTGTTCAGAGTGAAAACACCGACTCCAAAGGGTCACACGCTGTGAGGTTCCATTTACAGAACTTTCCGGAAATGACAAAAACCATAGGGACAAGGACAGTGGGGACAGAAGAGGGGTGTGGCCATCAAGAGGCCCCAGGAGAGACCTGTTGTCATAAACGTACAGCTGTCAACACTGGCGAGATATGGGGCAGGGGGGGACTGGACCCCTGGTTTTCTTACAGCCCTGTGTGAATAAAAGGTTTGAACAATTGGAAAGTGGCGCCTGGCCCTGGGGAGGGCTGCAGGGGTGGGAACAGCATCTGAGTTCTGGACCCAGGAGTCCGACACGGGTCTCACAGGCTGGAATCAAGGTGTTAGCGGGGTGGTTCCTTCCAGAGGCTCCGGGGGAGAACTGTCTCCTGCCTTCTGCAGCTTCTGGAGGCCCCACGTTCCTTGGCCTGTGGCCCCTTCCTGTGTCTTCAGAGCCAGCAGCGAGCATCTTCCAGTCTCTCTCCCTCCTTCCGTCCTCACATCTCCCTCTCTGACTCTGACCCTCCTGCCTTCCTCTGATCAGGACCCTGTGAGCACATGGGCCCCCTGGGTGATCCAGGATCACTCCCGTCTCCAGACCTTTCACTTCAGCCGTGTGGGGAGTTAGGATGAGGATGTCTTTGAGACTGTCGTTCTGTGACATAGCCCCGATGGGGACAACTGCCATGGTCGTGAAAGCCACAAAGGAGTCTCCTTTTGGTGCCATGACCCCAGTATGTGACAGGTGCACGGAGGGTGGCACGCTGCAGCAAACGCCCGAGACCACCCGGCTGGCAGGACCAGCTCAGCCGTGCCCAGGAGTCGCCCAGCTCCGTCCAATGCGGGCCTAGGACTATCAGGAGCCAGATCACCCACAAACAGAGGAAAAGGGCTGTTCGTAAACTCAACTCTGAATGAAATCGGTCTGTCTGCTGGCCAGGGGTGCGGGCCACCCCGGGAGGCCCCTCCTGACCAGCCAGCTGTATACTTGACTCTTGGACCACAGGATTGTTAAAATCTTCACATTACGGTAAAAACTCACTCAGACACTGGGTCCACTGCAGCAATGTGGGGGTGGGGAGTGGAGAAAGGGCTGCAGTCAGGAAGGGCTCGATCCCGGCACTGCAGCCTGGCTTCTGGCCAGTACCTCGGCCTGGTTCTCCCGGCACCACAGCCTGCCTTCTGGCCCACCTCTGATACCACACTGGCCACCAGGCTCCTGACCTCCCTGTAGTGCTGGGTTTCAAGTGCCAGCTGCCTGCACTAGCAGTGGTGAACCACGCGTCTGTGACGAGGCTGAGACCTGAGCGCCACGGAAGCCGACGCCACTGGGGGAAGCCATGCCGACAGCTTCCACAACGGGGGGCTTGCCGTCTGGGATGCTCTGGTGCCTTCTCACTCGACATTGCTGGGAAGGAGCCCCTGCTCACTCAGCGACCTTGGGGTTCTCGAAAGGCCTGGGAAGGCAGCTGGGCATCAGGAGGTGCAGACCCCCTTGGCCGCCCACTTCTCACGACGCTGCACAGAAGGAAGACACCAGACCGCCTGCTTCTTTCTTAAGTAGGTATATTTTAAATCTCTCTCGAGATACACATTTTTCCCTTTAGAAAACGTCCGTTGGAACAGCTTATCCTCCAGGCCCCGAGTCCCCAATGGGCTGTGCGGACAGAGCACCGAGCAGCCCTACCCCGTCTCTCCACACATCATGCATGGCCGCTGAGGAGCCGAAACGTCCGTTTATTTCAAAGCAGTAATAATTTAAAATTATAAAAACCTTTCCGCTGTTGAACACTTAGAGGGCGAGGTCAGAGACAGACAGGAGGAGGGAAGCTGGGCAGCGCCCACGAAGTGGCACGTGTCGGTGCACCGGGGCGCAGGCGGCCCCCCGGAAGGCCAGCCGGGCAGGGATGGCTAAGCTCCTCACCCCACCCGGAGGCCGGGTGGGTCCTTCACCTTCGCTCAGACAGCTGGGCCGTGGAACAGCGACCGAGGACACGGGGGCCAGCGGCCGGGGCACCTCCAAGTCCGTGGGTGGCCGTGTGGTGTCAGGGCTGGGAGGGATGGGGCGCTCCTGGGCCCCCGGGGGTCTCAGCACCCTGACCCCTCCCTCTGGTGCTGGGGGAGGGTCCCGTGCTCGCTCTGGGGGGTGGGGACAGGCGGGGCGAGACTCAGGAGTTACTGGCTGCGTTCTCGTTGCTGGGCGAGCTGGAGGAGGAGGAGGAGGAGGAGGAGGAGAAGCTCACCCCAGTCAGCCCCGGGGGGTTGGTAGCTGTGTTCTGTCCTGTGAGGCTCTTCCGGCAGACAGGGCAACTGTCGTGCTTGGCAGGGACAGAGGGAGATTAGAGATGGGTGGGCAGGCACTAGGTGGGCAGGGGCTCACCTGCTCCAGCCGGGGCTTGGTGTGGACGGGGGAGGGACAGAGACGGTGGCTCACCTGCTCCAGCCAGGGCACGATGCAGTCATTGTGGAAGAGATGGTTGCAGGGCAGCTGGCGCACGCTCTCGCCCAGGGCGTAATCATCCTTGCACACAGGGCATTCAAGCCCGGAACCTGTGGGAGGGTAGCGTGAGGGCTGTGGCTGAGAGCAAGCTCTACTGTCTACTCCAGAGCAGAGCTGGTTCTCAAGGACCCGCGACACCACAGGCCTTGAGAAAGGGTCTTCTCTGCAGCCTGAACCCAAGGTGCCAAGGAGGGACCCTGCCGAGCCCGGGGTGGCCTTGAGGTGAGGAGAGGGAGAAGGAGGAACAGATGTGGTGCCCTAAGCCACCCACTCGCCCGCCTGCTCGCCACCACTGTGCCGCCAGAGCGCACCTACGTGCTCCTCGGTGACGGGGACGGTGGGGAGGGCCTGGATTTTCTCTTTGTCTGCAGGTGGGGGGCCCGTGTTTTCAAACTGATTGAGGAGCTGAAAGACAAGAGGCAAGAGCGCTGGGAGCTCCAGCCGTGGGGCCTCCGCTGCCCCCACCACAGAGATGCCATCGTCCAGTGCCCTCGGCCCTCTGGGCTCTGAGATGCAAGGCGGGGTCACCTGCAAAAGCCCAGGCCACTGTCTGTCTTGGGCCCCCTGCCCAAGGGCAGAGCCCTCCCCCTGCAGCCTGTGCCAGGTCAGAGGTCACCCTCCCCCACACAAGGTCCTATGACACATAACAAATTCTAAAATGCCCGAGAAGGAGGAGACTGTGTGGACACAGCGCGGTTTCAGAAACGTTAAGGAAACCACAAGTTGCAGGTTGAGGACATGGTGTCGTCTGTGCCCCTGGGTGCTGGGACCACTCTGGGGGCCCTGAGCTCTCTACCCTGAGCAGCACAGGTCCCTGTTGCACCCACCGAAAGCAAGCCACGCCCACCCCGACATGACCCACACCCAGATACAGCTGGAGGGAGGCCGGGAAGCACCACCAGTCCCCCACCCCACCCCATACCTGTGTAATGATGGCATCCAGGCCATTGGCCCCCCAAGCGTAGTCCATGGGGTTTGAGTGCAGGACGCCCCTGGGGGCAGAGAGGCCCAGGGTCAGTGTGGCTAGGGGCATGGGAAGTGATGCAGGGGTGGCACACGGGGCAGGGGTGCCCACCTACTCACCAGGGGCCCAGGCCCAGGTTGGGGATGGTGGCAGGAGTGATGATACCATTGACCAGCTGCTGGATGATCCTGGAACAGAGCGAGGGGCCTGGTCACGACCGGAAGGGGGAAGACACAGGACGGGACGTGGGGAGCTCAGACTGCTAGCAAGCCAAGCGGCGCTGGGATCCGCCAGCTCAACGCAGGTTCTAGTGGTTAGCTGTTCAGCAGTAGAAGCAAAGGCCCACTGAGCCCAGAGAGCGCGGATAGAGCCCGCCGCCCGGCCTTGCTCACCCTTCCAGCGTCGGGACGCCCTCGTGCCGGCTGGTGGTGCGCCGGGCGGTAAGGCGGGCGCGGGGCTGCCGGGCACCATAGCGGTGCCGGGACGGATGCTCCCGCTCCCGCCGGCTCTCGGGGTCCCGGCTGTCATCAGGCTGCGCCCCAGGGGTGAACGTGGGGATCTCGAAGCTGTCGTCAAAGATGCCGAAAGCAAACTGCCCATAGCTCTGTGGCAGCGTGAACAGGTGCTGGTCCACGTTCTGCAGACAGGGAGGCAGTGATGAGAACGTGTTAGCCTGCGTGTGGGGCGGCCATGCCTCAGTGTCCCCAGCTGTGAGGTACCACACCCCCACTCACCTCGAGCGGCTGCCTGCTCTGGTCTGTGGGGGCTGTGGAGGGGGCAGGACCGCTTTCCGTACTCCTGTGGGGGTAGTGGGTGTCAGTGTGGGGAGTCACCAGCCCTAATCATCAGACATTTAGACTACGGCTGCCTCACCACCTGACCCTGTGGTCACCAGACTAGGAACCTGGACCCTGCATGCAGAGGCCCTGATAATGGGACGTGTAGACCATGGCTGCCTTATCACCTGTGTGGTCACCAGGAGATTAGGAACCTGGGCCTCGCACGTGCAGGCTGCCAAGCCACACTCAGACGTCTCTGACCTGTTGTCCCAGGCTGCACTAACTGCACAGCGAGCATCTTTACATGCCAAGTCTACGCAGACCTCAGCTGTCCATCCCTGGGCGCTGCCGTGAGGCGCCTCATCCTGTCTATGTCCTCTTGCCCCAGCACCCCCAGGAGGTGTGTGTCATCACCCTATTTACCAGATCAGGACACTGGGGCCTGGGGCTGCCCAAGGTCCACCAGCAGGACCTGTGCACCGGCCTCTTGGCCCCGGGGTCAGGGGCCCACTGTGTGCTCAGAGCCACGCCCCCATACCCAGCCAGACGCCTACAGCCCCCCTCGGCGCCCCACCTCCCAAGGGCTGTGTCACCTGGTCTCTTCCAGGAGTTCTTCAATGAAACCCGACTCACACCGTGGGCAGATGTAGTCCTGCAGGGGGAGGAGTGTGTGAGCACCCGGAGTGCCCCCAGAGGACGCGCAGCCCGAGCAGGGACCCAGGCAGGCAGCTGCCACGAGCCGCGACCTCAGTGGCGTCAGCAGTCCATCACCTCAGTGGTCTTCATGCCCCTACTCCCAGCCCAGGGCCTTGACCCCCAGCCCTTTACGTGTAGCCCTGGGCCAGAGAGCATCGGTATTCTGGGGGCGAAGCTCATTCCTTCCCTCCTAGGCTGATAAAGGCTCTGACAAGGCCTGCAGGAAGCGCCCAACACCAGGTGATGTGGCAAAAGTGCCAGGAGCCACACCCCTGCAGAGAGTGGGCGCTGCAGAGCCAGCGTGGCACCCAGGCAGGGGGTCTGGCGCCGACACCCCACAGCAGCATCTCTGGGACGTTTTGGCAGCTTCAAAACATGCTGCTTCTTCCAGGCTGGAGTGCTGACCCCCCCAGCTGCAGCCACTTTCTCTCTGTCTCAGACACACACAGACACACACTCACAAGCTCAGACACACAAACGTACGCTCAGATACTATTACACAGACACACGTTCTCACAAAGATATGCACACTCACAGACACACAGACACATAGTCTCACACGCATGCGCGCGCACACACACGGATGGGTCCCCAGGGGCCCGAATGGAGCCACGGGTGGCTCAGCCACAGCCGGGGTTAACAGGACGACACCTGAAAAGAGGGGGATGGCATGGTGTTGATGCCCCAACCCTGTCCCCACGCCTGGAACCAGCTGAGAGGGCTGACCACCCCCAGAGAACCGTGTTATTGCATACACGGGTGTCCAGGGAAACGCAGACACAGACAGGGAGTGTAACTAGACAGCGCACTCTCGACGGTTTACCCACGTAACGCGGGAGGTAAAGAGGGTGACGCCTCAGGAAGCATGGGATGTGCGCAGGGAGAGGAGATGCCAGGGAGGAGACAGGGAGAAACATCGACGGCGGAGGGGGTGGTACAGTCTCTAGCGATGACGCGGCTGGCTGTGGGTCCACTAGGAACGGAGGCCTACCCTCTCTGGGACGTTCTGCTATGCGGTGGGCCAGGCCTCAGGGGATGGAGCAAAAGGCAGCTCTGTGGACGGGGGATGCCAGACTGCCTGCCGTGACCGAACCCTTTCAGAAGCTCACCCCCAGAACGTGCCCCTCGCAGCTGCGCCTGCCCCTCCTATTCCTCCGGCTGAAGCTGTTCACCTTTCTGGAAAACGGTCAGCCACCACTGACTTTCGAGTAAGACAGCTGTGCCCTCACGCACCACACACCGACCCTGGGCCACTTCGGCACCGCTATCCCCCCACCCCCTGGCTCTGACCCGCCACTCTACACGTATCACCCTGGAGCTCAAGGCCACCTCAAGGCACCACACCCCCGTCCCTCTGCCAGGACCTTCCTCCCCCAGATAGCTACCTGGCTCGCCCCCTCGCGAAGTCGGGCCTCTCTCAAACATCACCTCCAGCTCGCGCCTCGGTCTCCCCACCTGTAAATGGAGGACAACCTCAACACCCAGGGCTCTGACCTCTGGACGCGCCCCAGGGCGCCAGGCTGGGCCTCCTTTCCACCCCTGTGCTGAGCCTCCCCCAGCCCCTCGCTGAAGTCCCGGGGACTCCTGGCGGGCCGGGCCTCTGCATGGAGGGTGCGGATTCTCCTTGTCCACAGGCATGCTCCAGAGCAGAGGAAGTGTGGTCAGAGCGGCCAGAGGCAGAAACCTGTGTCCGACCAAGGGGACCGTGGTTCCGTGGAAAGAGATGGCCTCACCGAGGGGACAGAAGTCCAGAATGGTGCCTCCCTCAGTGCGTGTCCCCCTTGGGAAAGAAGCACCTGGACCCTGAGGCTGCCACCACAGGCATGTCCTTGCGTCCTGCGGGGCCACACATAGGCAGGCCGATGCTCACACCTGGGACCAGAGTCCTTATACAAGGCCTGGGGCCTCCTCGTGGCTCACCAACACAGATCATTCTGGTCCTGAACGCAGGCAGGGGCACCCCCAAGCTGCTGTGCTTACTGCCCCCAAACCTGGTCCTCACACCACCGTGGCCTTACTGTCCCCACGCCTGGTCCTCACACCACTGTGGCCTTACTGTCCTCACCCTGGTCCTCACACTACCGCAGCCTTACTGTCCCCATGCCTGGTCCTCACACCACTGGGGTCTGGCTACTCATCTCCCGGTTTTCAGCAGCACCAAGTCTGAAGTCCTGCTGTGATGTCCATCCCACCCTCCACCGCCGCGCCGCAC
The DNA here is from genome assembly GCF_030014295.1 of Loxodonta africana. Lineage (NCBI taxonomy): Eukaryota > Metazoa > Chordata > Mammalia > Proboscidea > Elephantidae > Loxodonta > Loxodonta africana. Next base: position 388,620 of record NC_087344.1, read on the forward strand.
GCTGTCTATCTGTCCATCCCACTCTCCACTGCCGCGCCGCACGCTGTCTATCTGTCCATCCCACTCTCCACTGCCGCGCCGCACGCTATCTGTCCATCCCACCCTCCACCGCCGCGCCGCACACTGCCCGTCTATCTGTCCATCCCACCCTCCACTGCCGCGCCGCACGCTGTCTATCTGTCCATCCCACCCTCCACCGCCGCGCCGCACGCTGTCTATCTGTCCATCCCCTCTCCACCGCCGCGCCGCACGCTGTCTATCTGTCCATCCCACCCTCCACCGCCGCGCCTCACGCTGTCTATCTGTCCATCCCACCCTCCACCGCCGCGCCTCACGCTGTCTATCTGTCCATCCCACCCTCCACCGCCGCGCCGCACGCTGTCTATCTGTCCATCCCACCCTCCACCGCCGCGCCGCACGCTGTCTATCTGTCCATCCCACCCTCCACCGCCGCGCCGCACGCTGTCTATCTGTCCATCCCACCCTCCACCGCCGCGCCGCACGCTGTCTATCTGTCCATCCCCTCTCCACCGCCGCGCCGCACGCTATCTGTCCATCCCACCCTCCACCGCCGCGCCGCACGCTATCTGTCCATCCCCTCTCCACCGCCGCGCCGCACGCTGTCTATCTGTCCATCCCACCCTCCACTGCCGCGCCGCACGCTGTCTATCTGTCCATCCCACCCTCCACCGCCTCGCCGCACGCTGTCTATCTGTCCATCCCACCCTCCACTGCCGCGCCGCACACTGCCCGTCTATCTGTCCATCCCACCCTCCACCGCCGCGCCGCACGCTGTCTATCTGTCCATCCCCTCTCCACCGCCGCGCCGCACGCTGTCTATCTGTCCATCCCACCCTCCACCGCCGCGCCGCACGCTGTCTATCTGTCCATCCCACCCTCCACCGCCGCGCCGCACGCTGTCTATCTGTCCATCCCACCCTCCACCGCCGCGCCGCACGCTGTCTATCTGTCCATCCCACCCTCCACCGCCGCGCCGCACGCTGTCTATCTGTCCATCCCACCCTCCACCGCCGCGCCTCACGCTGTCTATCTGTCCATCCCACCCTCCACCGCCGCGCCTCACGCTGTCTATCTGTCCATCCCACCCTCCACCGCCGCGCCGCACGCTGTCTATCTGTCCATCCCACCCTCCACCGCCGCGCCGCACGCTGTCTATCTGTCCATCCCACCCTCCACCGCCGCGCCGCACGCTGTCTATCTGTACATCCCACCCTCCACCGCCGCGCCGCACGCTGTCTATCTGTCCATCCCCTCTCCACCGCCGCGCCGCACGCTATCTGTCCATCCCACCCTCCACCGCCGCGCCGCACGCTATCTGTCCATCCCCTCTCCACCGCCGCGCCGCACGCTGTCTATCTGTCCATCCCACCCTCCACCGCCGCGCCGCACGCTGTCTATCTGTCCATCCCACCCTCCACCGCCTCGCCGCACGCTGTCTATCTGTCCATCCCACCCTCCACTGCCGCGCCGCACACTGCCCGTCTATCTGTCCATCCCACCCTCCACTGCCGCGCCGCACACTGCCCGTCTATCTGTCCATCCCACCCTCCACCGCCGCGCCGCACGCTGTCTATCTGTCCATCCCACCCTCCACCGCCGCGCCGCACGCTGTCTATCTGTCCATCCCACCCTCCACCGCCGCGCCGCACGCTATCTGTCCATCCCACCCTCCACCGCCGCGCCGCACGCTGTCTATCTGTCCATCCCCTCTCCACCGCCGCGCCGCACGCTATCTGTCCATCCCACCCTCCACCGCCGCGCCGCACGCTATCTGTCCATCCCCTCTCCACCGCCGCGCCGCACGCTGTCTATCTGTCCATCCCACCCTCCACTGCCGCGCCGCACGCTGTCTATCTGTCCATCCCACCCTCCACCGCCTCGCCGCACGCTGTCTATCTGTCCATCCCACCCTCCACTGCCGCGCCGCACACTGCCCGTCTATCTGTCCATCCCACCCTCCACTGCCGCGCCGCACGCTGTCTATCTGTCCATCCCCTCTCCACCGCCGCGCCGCACGCTGTCTATCTGTCCATCCCACCCTCCACCGCCGCGCCGCACGCTGTCTATCTGTCCATCCCACCCTCCACCGCCGCGCCGCACGCTGTCTATCTGTCCATCCCACCCTCCACCGCCGCGCCGCACGCTGTCTATCTGTCCATCCCACCCTCCACCGCCGCGCCGCACGCTGTCTATCTGTCCATCCCACCCTCCACCGCCGCGCCGCACACTGCCCGTCTATCTGTCCATCCCACCCTCCACTGCCGCGCCGCACGCTGTCTGTCTGTCCATCCCACCCTCCACCGCCGCACCGCACGCTGTCTATCTGTCCATCCCCTCTCCACCGCCGCGCCGCACGCTGTCTATCTGTCCATCCCCTCTCCACCGCCGCGCCGCACGCTGTCTATCTGTCCATCCCCTCTCCACCGCCGCGCCGCACGCTGTCTGTCTGTCCATCCCACCCTCCACCGCCGCGCCGCACGCTGTCTATCTGTCCATCCCCTCTCCACCGCCATGCTGCACGCTGCCTGTCTGTCCCCACCCTCCGCCACCGTGCTGCACATCCCTGTCCATCCGTCTGTCTGTCCCCGCTCTCCACTGTGCCCTTGGCACCTGAGGCCTCTGCACGCCCGAGGCTGCCCCACGGGACTGCCATTGACACAGAGAACCAGGGCATGCGGACAGGGAGGGCAGGTGGCTCAGGGGCTCCCTGGGTCCAGTGTGTAGCCCCACACGATGGCAGCAGCTCACACGTGCTGGCTGGTGGCGCTGTCAGCACTGCACCGTCCACTCAGGGACCCTCCTGAGACGGGTGGGCGCTGTCAACGGTCACAGGGACAACAGGCCCGACGAGCTGTCCCAGCCCCAGAAGAGGCATGTGGGTGCCACCCCTGCCACTTGGGTGTAACCTCGACAAGCTGGGGGGTGCATTCCCTGATGGCAGCCCCCCCACTGGCAGTGTGCTAGCATGCAGGGGTCCTGGTGCTCGACGCCTGCACCCCACTGATGCTGGGCCCACTAGAGCCCCCGGGGATGCTCACCAGGTTCCCTCCCTCCCAACACACCTAGACTAGCACCTGCGGCCTGGATGTCCCACTGAGCAGGACCTACGCCCCCCCCCCCCCGGGGCAGGACCTACAACACCTCGCACAGGCACGCCCTGTAACACCCTCGCTCCTGGCAAGGATCAAGTCTGGGCCTGCGTTTGGCCCTGGGGTCTGGCTCCCACATGCTCTTCCCGCCGCCTTTGTGGGCACCGCCCTGTCCCAGCGCTGGCTACACTCTTCGTGCACCTAGGGGCTCCTACGGGCTCCCGAGTGTGGATCAAAGAGCGCCACCCCGCTGCACAGGTGGGGATAGAGACCAGGAGGCTGAGAACCTCACCCAAAGCCACACAGCTGAGAAGCAGTGCGGTGGCCTGAGTCTGGCTCTCACCAAGAGCCACAAGGGCTGAGACAGGAGCCAGTTCCTTTTTCAGTTAAGAAGTAGGTACTTCATAAGAACCAGCATCACCTTGTCACCCCAGACTTGGTAAGACACAGCACGTACCCCCTTTTCAGGGATGTGAGCTCTGGTCTTAGGCTTCCCCAGACTGGGCCAGTCCTAGGTGAAGCCAGGCTTCCTCACCTGGCTTGAGAAAATTCCGACAGTCACCCTGGCTAATCCTGCCTGAATGGATAAGATGCACCTTGATGAACACACACAGGTGAAACCTGAGGCCCTGCCCCCCCATCACTGAGGTCACAGCTATGGGGTCACCTCCTCCAGGAAGCCTTCCCTGACACACACAAACCCTTTATTTGCTCTTGCAGAATGTATCGATATTTGTGATCAAATATTTGTCGGAGGCTGTCCAACACTGGCTCCCTGAGCAGCCTATGAACTCTGAGGGCAAAGACCACACTTGTCTTGTCACCAGTGATGACAAGAAAGGTGCTGGAACAGGCCCAGTGAACGTCAGGAAAGCCAGGATCCCCCCACCCAAGGCCATAGGGCCAGGAAGTGGCCACACAAAGCCAGGACCCTGTCCTGAGGCTTACAGCAGCTGTGACGGGCTGCCCCCTACCGGGAAGGAGCCAGTTCAGGCCGGTGGGCGGCAAGTGGCAAGAAAGACCCAGTGCCAGGCACACAGGAAGCTGGCAAGACTTCCGGAGGCCGGGCGGGAGTGGGGCAAGTCTCAGCGCCCCAAGTCTGTGCGCACGCACCAAGACTTCACCTCGTTTTCCTGCCTCCTGGGGAGGGGGGAGCCCCTTGCTTCTGCAAGCCACACCCCCCCCTTTCTCGCTTCTGGGTCCTTGCCCACCCGTTTTCCCCTCCAAGCCCTGACTCTAACACCGCTTCGTTCCCTGTGACTACCCAGATCCCAACAGCTCCCTGATCCGAGGCTGCCCCCCCCAGGATCATGAGCTCCGGCTCTGAAATCAAGGCAGCCCCCACCTCCACTGCGGGGGTGCGTGGGGGGAAGGCAGGCAGGCCGTGGTTCCACAATGCCCCGGAGCTAGCTGCAAACCCCTCGACTGGGGTGGGCCACCCCGCCAAGACCTGCAGCAGCCTTCCCTCGCAGCATCTCCCCAGCCTGCGGGGGCCCCAAGGGAAGCGGGCGGTGCGGGGTCTGATCCCGAAGACCGGCCATCGGGACCTCAGCCTGACCTCAACCTGCTCCCCGGTGCGGGGGAGGCAGCACCCGGGCCTCCCGGGGAGCAGGGCATGGGCCCAACGAGACGGCGGGGCACGGGCAGCGCCAACGCGCGATCGGTGACCGGCCCGGCCGCTATTCGCCGGGGCTGCTGCCTCACCATCTCTCCCTGCACGGCCAGCCCCGGACGGAGCCAGCTGCTCGGCCTCTCTGGGCCTCAGTTTCTCCGTCTGGAAAGCTGGGCCCGCCGGACTCGGGGAGCGAGCGGCGTCCCCCGCGGATGTGGGGCCCCGGCCCACGCGCCGCCCGGCAGGCCCGCCTCCGGCCCGGGCCTCGGCGTTCCGCATCCGGAGGGCCGGGTCCACGGCCGCACCGCTCGGGCTCTTGGCGGGGGGACCCCGGGCCGACGCTGCCCGCGGGACTCAGTTTCCCCGTCTGGGCCAGCTCGTGCGACCCCCGCCCGGGCCGCGGCCTCGCCTCGGGCCCAAGAGGCCAGGTCCCGCCGCCCGCCCGCCGCCGCCCCCGGTCGGGCCTCACCGGCAGGCGCGGGACGATCTCGACCAAGCAGCAGTGGCAGAAGTACCGTCCGGGCTGCGGCGACGCCTCGGCCATGGCCCCCGCCGCCTTCGCCGCGCCGCCCGCCCCCCGCGCGGCGCCCGCCGCCGGCCGTTTGCTGCACCCTCGCCGGCCGACGAGCCCGCGCACGCTCACGCAGCACGCACACGCAGGGACGCACGGCACGCACGGCACGCACGGCGTGGGAAGGGGCGGGGCGCTGGGGAGCGGCGCGGGCAGCACGCGCGGCGGGTGGCGGTCCGGGGCGACGGCGGCCTCCGAGGGGCAAACTAGGGGCGACTGTCGAGCTGGAAGCGGGACTGCGGAGGGGGCCAGGTCTTGAGACTACGGAGCAGTCGGAGGGGTGGGGCCTACTCGAGGCGGGGCCGAGTCTCCTTGGCAACCAGGATCTGGGGGCAGGGCCAAACTCCCCGACCGCGGAGGCGTGGAGGGGCGGGGCCTGAGTGCGGCGGGACTGAGTCTCCTAGGCAACCTGCGTCTGGAGGCGGGGCCAGATCCGAAGGCCGCGGGAGCCCGGGGGCGGGGTCAGCGGGGGCGGGGCCAGCGGGGCGGGGTCGAGCCCCGCCTCCGAAACCTGCACCGGCCACCTGGCCGTGGTCACTTCGCCGACCTCGTCTCCGGTGGCCCTAACCCAGCCCCACTGAACTCGCTCCTCCTGGGACGTGTCAGGCGGCTCCCACCTCCGGGCCTTTGCGCCGGCTGCGCCCCCGCCCGGTGCACCGTCCCCAGACGCCTTGTGGCTTTTTCGCTCACCTCTGCTCAGATGTCACCTTCTCAGGACACGCTCCTTCTCGGCAGCAATCATTTCCCCCGAGGGACTGTAAAGCCGGCTCCACGCCAAAGGGGTTCTTGTATCGGGTCGGACAGCACAGTGGTGCTCCATCAGCGTTCGCCGAAAGAACGCAGACAGGCGACCCTTTCCTCGGGCTTAACCACCCTCCGTGCCTCAGTTTGACCCATGGTATAGGAGAGATTCTGAGGTCGGCCGGGTTGTGGGTCTAACAGGCCAGGGGCCTCTGGAGGAGGAGGGGGCAGGGGCCTGCACCCTCTGTCCCCCCAAAATCAACAGAAGCGGATCGTCACCCAACACAGGCCGGGATCGTTTCTAAGATTAAACTAACAAAAACCAAACCCGTTGCCCTCAAGTCGATTCCAACCCATAGCAACCCTATAGGACAGAGTAGAACTCCCCCATAGGGTTTCCAAGGAGCGGCTGGTGGATTCCAACTGCCAACCTTTTGGTTAGCAGCTGAGTTCTTAGCCACCATTCCAGGGTTCCAACATCTGAGATTAGCTCAGCTCCATCATGCATTTCTTTGTTCACTCAACAAACATTCATTGAGAACCTACTGCATGCGAGACCCTGTGCTGGGTGCAAAGACATTCCAGAGCCGTGGGGAGACAGAGCCAAGTGCAGACGCCCCCAACCCCATGAGGTTTTACCAGAAGATGGGACCCTAGTGGGGGCCTAGCTCTGCTTGGGAAGATGGGTGGGCTTCATGGGGGAGGAGGATTTGGAGCCAGGGTTTTGAGGCAAGAATAGGAGTTGGTTGGAGCCTGTATATGAATGATGCCAAGAGGCTGAGGAAACGACCTGATTGCTGCCACCTTCCTGTCCCCTTCAAGGCTCTGAGGTGATCCCAAACCATTCTTACTCCGACCACCAGAGAGCAGTCAAGCCTGGTCACTAGGAATCTGGGAAACCCCAGGTCCAGGGAGGAGCTGCCGTTTGCCTCAGGCCACACAGCAGGACTGAGGATGGAGAACCCAGGCTCTGATTTCCCATCACTGCTCATTCCAGGGCACCAACATTCAGTCATTCATTCTTCAGACATTGATGAGGCCCCTCCTACGGTGACGGCAAAGAGGCTGGACCCTGGAGCCAGTGGGCCTGGGTTCAAATCCCACCAAGCAGCACGCCAGCTGTGTGACCCCGGGCCAGTCACTTAACCTCTCTGAGCAGGTGGCAGACTATCTCTGAGGGTTTCAGGCCTGGGTGAGGCCTGGGGCTCTGCAAGGTCCTGCTGCCCACTCTCACTTCCTCTGACCCTCTCTTAACACTCCCCAGCCCCCTTGGGTGGGCCAAGCTCAGTCCCACCTCTGGGGCCTCCGCCTTGGCCATGCCCTCTGCCAGGCTGGGCCTTCCCACAGTTCTTCTCTTTCCCCTGTTCCTCGGAGGCTGCGCTTGGCCTCCTCGTGGCAGAACCCTCATCCCACTACACCCCACTGCCCAGTGGCCCCTCCCCAAGCCGTCCCCACACCGAGGAGTTGCAGATGTGCCTCCCTAGCTGGGCCATGAGGCCAGTACCTGACACCTAGTAGGTGCTCAGTAAATCCTCAGATCAGTGAACAATTAGTAAGTGCATACTGGGTGCTAGCCCCAGACATGGTGCTGGGGACACAGGAGACAAGAATATGGAAATTTGGGTACCATACAGCTAAGTTCTCAGCAATACCAGCCCTGCAGTTTAATCCTCAGCACAGCCCCATGACCCCCATTTTACCGATGAGGAGACTGAGGCTGAGACAGGGTCACACAGCAGGACTGGGACTCGAACCCCAGGCTGTTGGGCCCCTGGCCAGGGCTCCTTGTCCACTGGCCTTGGGTTATGGCATCAGACCGAAGCGTGACCCAGCAGCCCTGAGGTTCTGAGGGCACCCTTCTGTGACCAGGTGGTCACCTTGCTGATGCTGCTGCTGGATCAGACTTGGGAAGGGAGAGCTGCGCCCTCCTCCCCCCTGCAGCCTGTCAGATTGTGGGTGCCTCTTGACAGTTTCTCGGCCCTTCCTTGGAGGGGCTTTGATACTTGATTCTGAAAATAGAGTGAGGCCTCCCCCCTCAGCTGCCAGTTCAGGGCCATGCCTCCCCTCTTAGGTCCCCAGTTCAGGGCTGTGCCTCCCCCCTTAGGTCCCCAGTTCAGGGCTGTGCCTCACCCCTCAGACCCCCAGGACACTGCAGAGTGAGGCTATGTCTCCCCCTTCAGATTCCCTCTCCAAGCCTCAGCCTTCCCATCTGTAAAATGGGTCTCCTATCTCCCCAAGAGGTCACTGTGACTCTCACTCCCCAGCCCTGGGACCTTTGTACCTGTTCCTCCTGCTCCCACCAGGTGATGGTGCCTCATGGACAGAGGGGAAGCTGCGCTGACACCCCACTTCCATCTGAGTTTCTGCCTTGGGCAGATGGCTTCTGCTCATGTCTCAGTTTCCTCATCTGTCACAAGGGGGTCACAACAACACATTGCTCTGAGTGTGTGGAGCCCCTCCTTCCCTAATCCTATGTCAAGGCCATGCTGTTTTGTTTATCATACCTTTGCAGCATGTTTTGATCTGCTTTCATACGAGTTGCTCCTCTCAGGCCTTCTTTGTTCAAATGCCCTCTTTGCTCACTTACCCTTCCACAGGAGTTTTAGGGTCTTCCAGATGTTTACCTCTATCAGGGGGAATGAAATTCCACAGAAATTTCTGTTGGAATCTAGTTGCACTAAAGAATTTACACCTTTATGCAACCTGCCTGACAGCCAGGTGTGGGGCTCTGTGTATTCCCAGACTGGGCTTCAAGGGAGCCCAGGAAGGGGATATGGGGGGCCTTAAGGCTGGAGAAAGTGACTCTGTCTACTCCACTTTGTAGGTGAGGGCCTGAGGCGCAGGGATGGGAGGTCGCTGTCCCAGCGGCAAAATTCCCGTAGAAGTGCATATGCCCCAGTCTGTGTAGCCACGTTTGGTGAGCTCTTTACTCTTCTATTTACATATTTTGGCATATTTCATGTGTGTGTGTGTTTGTGTGTGTGCTTCCTTTTTTATTTTTATACGTGGGCTTGTGTTTTTTATTTTTACTTAGGTTTTTGTTTTTTACATTGTCTTATCTTTCGCTTTTTTACTTTTTTGACTTGTGCTCTTGTTTGCTTTCCACTTTTCCATTTATACTTATTGGTTTGTGTTCTTTTTTGTTTTCTCACTTCTCTGCTGTACCTCTCGGTTTGTGTTTTTACTTCCTTGTTGATATTCCTCAGTTTGGTTTTTTCGTTTGACTCTTTTCTGAGTTGGAAGTAGAAAACGCTTACGCTAAGGGGCATCGCGTCCACAAATCTTCAGACGGCAGTCAAGTGATCTTTTACATACCAGCACATGACCCAGACAAAGCCCAGGACACCCAGCCCCTGAAGCCCTGGTGTCAACCCCCGCCCAGAGGCCATGGCTATGTGGTTAGATCAAAATCGCCGATATTCATAGAGACAGAAGGTAGAATAGAGGTGACGGGGCTGCGGAGGGGGCCCTGGGAGTTACTGCTTAAGGGATACTGAGTTTCTGTTTGGGGTAATAAAAAAGAACTGGAAATAGATAGGGGCCACAGTTGCACAACCTTGTGGTACTAAATGCCACTGAACTGTACTCTCAAAAGTGGCTAAAATGGTAAAATTTTATGTTGTATATATATATATATATTTTTTATATATTTTACCACCGCAAAAAAGGAACTGGACCACTGATGCATGTCACGTGGCTGAACCCTGAAAACATGCTCAGTGAGAGAAGCCAGATTCCAAAGCACAAATGTGATACCATTCCACACACATGAAATGTCTAGAACAGGTAAATGCATAGACAGAAAGCAGATGAGAGGTCAGCAGGGGCCGGGGAGGGAATGCGGAGTTACTGCTTAATGGGTACAGAGTTTCTGTTTGGGATGATAAAAGAAAGATCTGGAAAATAGATAGTGGTTGTAAAAATGGCGTGGCAGGGGCGTCTTAGCTCCTCTAACCTCACAAGGGGAGAGGAGAGTCCTATCAGCACCAACAGCCCAAGACTGGTTCCTGTGAGGCAGAGGTCAGACATGCCTCCTCTCGCCAACCTTTTCACCAGCCCTAACACCAGCCGTCCCTCCTGCGTCACTCTACTTCTCTGCTGGGTTCCATAATTCCTTGCAACGGCCACGCAGAACTCACAGACCACACTCACAGTTACGGGGTTTGTTAGGGAAGTAACAGGTTACAATTCAGCATTAGAAACGACTCAGGATACAGTTCTTCCATCAGGACAGCCCCTTCTCAGCTGTGCCCACGGGCAAGTGTCTCTCTGGCTCTTGCCCCTTGGCCCTTGGCCCTTGGCCAGGCAGCTGCTTCTTGGCCCAGGTGGGCCTCTGTTCTGCTCAGGCAGGTGTTACAAAGCTCTTTAGCTCTGCCAGTAAGTGCCCAGGGCACCCCATTCTGCCAGTAAGCCTCAGCCCGAAGGCGCTCAGCTCTCTCACTCTGTAGGTTGGCAAGCCGTCTCCTGACGATCTCCTGGTTCTGCTGCCACCATTTCTCTGCTGCTGCTTCTCACCGTCTCCTGCCGTCTCTGGCGTTACAGCACTCGCTCTCTCCATGTCTCCTGTGTCTAGGAGGCTCTCAGCACACGGGTCCTGAGTCCAAAGGATGGACTCCTCTCCTAAGTCTTCCTTCTTGGTGGTAGTGAAGTTCCCCCTCTCTGCCTCTGAGATGGCTTGTTTTAAGCCTAGTGGGATGGCAAAACTGACCAGTCACCTCATTGGGGTTCCATATACCTCATTGCATAGTCCCACTCAGTCATTCTGTGAGAGTTACAAGACCGTGGCGAGAAAGGCCATACAAAAGTGATCAGTCACACCGCAGTGGTGATGGTTATACAAGGAGCTGTGGTGGCGCAGCGGTTAAGGACTAGGCTGCTAACTGAAAGATCAGTAGTTTGAACCCACCAGTGGCTCCATGGGAGAAAGATGTGGCAGTCTGCTTCCGTAAAGATTACAGCCTTGGAACCCTGTGGGGCGGTTCTGCCGTGTCCTATAGGGTGCTGTGAGTCGGAATCAACTCAACTGCCATTTTTTTTTTTAAGGGATCGTTGCATAACCCTGTGATAATAAATGCCACTGGATTGTACAGTCAAGAGTGGTTAAAGTAGTAGATTTTATGCTACGTATATTCTCCACAATGAAAAAATTACAATAGACGAGGAAAAAAGAAAAAAACAACCACCTCATCTACATTGCAGGACTGCGGGGGAAACGTAACAACAACAAAAGATCGTAGATAAAAGGGTCTTTTATTTTTTGTCTGCTGTGGAATCCCTCAGGGGGAACATTCAAGAACAGGAACCAGAGACCGAGCAGGACCAGGTCCTCGCTCCCCCCACCTCCTGACTGCTGACTTCCAAGCTGTCACTCGCTTTCTTACTTCTTTGAAATGGGGCAAGCAGAAATAAGGACCTGAATTTTTTTTTTTTTTTCTTTTAAAGCAGGAGCTCCCCCCTCTCCTTTCCCTACAGCCTCTGCAGCCACTAATCCACTTTCTGTCTCTCTGGCTTTGCCTCTTGCGGACGTTTCACGTAAGTGGATCCCACGACACTTGTCCTTTCGCGCCCAGCTTCCGTGGCCACGCATCACATTTTCAAGGTTCATCCATGCTTCAACCTGACTCTGTGCCTCCCCCCTTTTTATGTCCGAGTAATATTCCATTGTGTGGATGGACCCTGTGGTGTTTATCCAGTCGCCTGTAGATGGACACTTGGGTGGTTCCTGCCTCTTGGCTCCTGTGAATAGTGCTGCGGTAAACATTGGTGAACAAGTACGTTTGAGTCCCCGCTTTCAAATCTCCTGGGTCTACACCTCGGAGCGGAATTGCTGGGTCATATGGTAGTTCTACTTTTAACTTTTTGAGGAGCCTCTAGACTGCTCTCCGTGGCCGCTGCGCCACATTACGTTCCGACTGGCAACGCATGAGGGTTCTGATTTCTCCACGTCCTCACCATCGGTTGTTATTTTACGCTTTTCTGATAACAGGCATTCTGGTGGGTGTGCAGTGGTATCTCACAATGGTTTTGGCTTTTTATTTTAAATAATTTCCAACCGACAGAAAATTTGCAAGAATAGTACCAAGGCCCCGGGCACCTTGACCCGGGTTGTGAACAACTCCCCACTCTCACTGTTTCTGCATCTGTCCGGTGCGTGTGCCCTGCTGGAGTTATTTGGGACGAGGTTGCTGGCCCCATGCCCAAGTGTATCTCCCGACGGCTCCCTTGCCGAGTGTAGCTATGCACCGATCAGGCCAGACCCCTCGCTAGTCTGCAGCCTGTCCTGATGTGCCTGCTGGGTCCCACCCACGTGCCACCCATGTTTCCTTCCTTTCACAAGTGTGAGCTGGGGTCAGGCCCATGGAGTCCTCACCTCTCTTTTCCTGGTGACAGCCCCCTCCTCATTTATATTTGGCCTGAGCAGACATAACAGGCCAAGAAGATGAACGAAAAAATGAACAAACAAAGTACGTGCGGAAAGCCCAGTCCTCCTTGGCAGGGCCCTGGTGTGACCCAGGAGGCCAGAGGAGCCCTGATGGAGCAGTGGTTAAGAGCTCTGCTGCTAAGCAGAAGGTCAGCAGCTGGAATCCACCAGCTGCTCCTTGGAAACCCTATGGCACAGTTCTACTCTGTCCTGTAGGGTCGCTATGAGTCAAAATCAGCTCCATGGCAATGGTTTTTTTGGGGGGGGGGGGGAAGTGGTATCTCACGATGGTTTTGACTAACTTTCACTCCTCCCAACCTCCCAACCACCTCAGGCAGAAAGAAATGCAATTCTCCCCATTTCACAGATGAGGAAACTGAGGCCGTGGGAGGAGGCTGCATGCCTGAGTCCTGGGGCCTGGCCAGGTGACAGAGCCTGGACCGTGCTTCTGCCAGTCGCCTCTTTCCACCTCCAGGCCTGAGTCACCAGCTCAGAGGGCCTTGCAGCCCCCGCAGCTGACCACCCATTTTGCCATCACCTCCATCCTTCCACCACCTTCACAGATCTGTTTGTTTCTGGCCAGGCTGGGACTGTATCAGCTGTGGCAGCAACCCCCACCTCAGTGCCCCTCACAGGGCCTGGGCCACAGTAGGTTCTCGTATGAGCCTCCTGTGGCTGCCATACCAAGTGACCACAAACGGGGTGGCTTCAAACAACACACATTTATTCTCTGGCGGTTCTGGAGGCCGCACATCCAAGACGGGTTTCATGGGCTAAAACCAAGATATCTGCAAGGCCAGTTCCTTCCAGAGGCTCCAGGCGAGAATCTGTTTTTTGTCTTTTCCAGCTTCTAGAGGCCTCCGCATTCCTTGGCCCCTTTCTGCTTCTTCAAAGCCAGCAACAGCTGGGCAAGTCCTCAGGCCACATCTCTCTGACCACAGAGAGGAGGCTTCTCCCCAGCTAGGGACCCTTGATGATCACACTGAGGATGGAGGTCACTGGGTTAGGCAAACAGCTTGTGCTTGTATACCAACCCAAAGGTTGGCAGTTTGAACCCACCTAGCAGCACTGTGGAAGAAAGACCTGGCAATCTGCTACCGTAAAGATTACAGCCAAGAAAGCCCTATGGAGAAGTTCCACTCTAACACGTGGTGCACTGTGAGTCAGTCGCAGTGGGCTTAGTATTGGTTTGGTGATCACATTGGGCCCACCTGGATAATCCAGGATAATCTCCGCATCTCAAGGTATCATTTATCCCGTCTGCAGAGTCCCTTTTGCCAAGTAAGGAACCATATTCACAGGTTCTGGGGATCAGAACGTGGACTTCTTTGGGGGCTGAGTCGGAATCCGTGGGTAATCTGCCAGCCACATCTGAGTTTCACTTTCTCTTCCTCACAGCTCAAAACATCCCAACTGCTTCTACTCCCAGCCCCCCTTTTGTCCGGCTTTCCAGTCTCAAATGTCTGCTTCCTTTGAGAAGTCCTCCTAGATCTCCCCCAGGCTGGTCAGGGTCAGCATCAGGGGCCTCCACAGCTGCCTGGGGGCGCTCCATTGCTCTCTGGCCCCTCTGGATTATCCCCTGTTTATTTGCTGGGGTTGAGGGGGAGAGCAGCCAGGGGAGATGAGCAGGGGTGAAGGGGAGCCTCACGGCTGACAGGGTGGGCCACAGGGGGCAAGGCCGGAGGCGGGGAGACCTAGGACAAGGTGGAGGCCAAGGCAGGGGAACACAGGGAACACACAGGAGATGGAAAGGGAGAGGGGCAGGGTGGGAGAGGGGAGAAGGCAGCAGGCTGGCACTCCTGTCTCGGGGACAGGGGGCTCCCCAGAGACAGTCAGTGACTGGTTGAGGTCACCCAGCACTTGGGCTGGAGTCCTTAGCGGCCTCTGGGTTGGGAGGCATGCCAGGGCTGGGGAGCAGGGGTTGCTGGCAGCTGGCCTCGGCTTCCCCAGAGAGGCCCCGAACCCACGCCAACCCAGACAATGACCCTTTGATTTGCACAGCCCAGGCCAGGGTGCCCAGGCCATGGCGGGGGTCAGTTCTTGGACAAGGTCACACTGTCCAGCCCCCGCACCCCCTTGGTAAGAACACAGGGTCCCGTCCCTGCCCTGTTCCCTGACCCGGGGAGAATCCCCAGAGACTCCCAGAGGCCAAGGTCAGGTCGAGACAGCTAGGGGTACTCCTTTGGTGCCTAGCCTAGCCCTCAGCCACTGTAAGGGGACACGGGTCAGGCTGGGCAGGTAAGGCTGAGGAAAGGGTCTGGGTGTTGCTCTGGCTGGTGACAGGTCTCATGCATGCAGACACAGGTCTTCAGTTTCCACACGTGATGAGGGAGCAGATGTAGTAATGGGGGGGGGGTGCTGAGGCCTAGGCAGCACCAGGAGACACCCAGTTGCTTTTATTTTTCTTACAGCATGTGTTCACCGCTCTTTGCAGTTATATATTGATTTGTTTGTCTATGCTTTTTTTCATCCTATGGCATCTATGAGCCATGAGCTCTGTGAGGATGGTGCTGCCTGCCTTTGTCCCTGTGAGCCCAAGAGATGATCATTAATTATTTCTTAGAAGCATGGAAAGCGAGTCTCCAGAGCCAGCGTGGACTTCAAGGTGCCCTGACAACCCTGGAGGTCCCCAGGATAGGTTGATCAGCATCACAATAGGAATGGTTCTGACTGCACTGAGGCCCCAGCGGACCCAGAGCCTCCCAGGCCCACACCAATGTCATCACAGTTGTAATCCGGAACGGGTGCTTCCTGGAAAACCCTGACTTCCAGAGCGGTGGGGTGCCAGGGCCTTCAGTAACCCTCATAAACCAATAAATTCTTGATGCTGTGACCTGGAGACACATCTGCAAAAGTGTGGGGGCTGCGGGTGTGGCTCCTAGGTTGTGAGGCAAGGGCCAGGCACACAGTGGGTGCTTTGGGTGTGTTGGCTCATATTATTGCTCTTCTCAGTGTTGTTGTTGGGACTATTGTTTTTCTGGGTCTCCCTGCCACATGCCTCTGCCTCAGTCTCCCTCCCAGCCCCCCAGCCATGCACCCACTTGCTCACACTGGGCTGAGCCCAGTGGCTCCAGTGGCCGGGTGGCCTGGTGGGTGGTCTGCAGGTGTGAGCAGGGAGCTGGCTTGGGCTGAGGTTTGGGGGCTGGCAAGGCCTGGAGGACTGGCTGTGGGTCCAGGCCGCACTGGGCCACGAAGGTGACCCCATGCAAACAGGTTCACAGACACACATTCTGGAGGGCCACCCGCTGCTCACAGCCCCGGCACAAGACACCCATCCCAGCTTGCCACTGGGGACCCAAGCGCCAATCCCATGTGACGACGTATGGAGACACCCACTCCCCAGTTCCACCCAAGACAGCCACAATTCGGTCCCCAGGTCCCAGCTCCAGCCGCACCTTCCTGGATAAATTCCCCCGTGGCTCCCAGACTGGACCCCGCCCCCACCCCCAGCTGCCACCCCGGGGTCGCCAGGCCCAGCCCCTGCACACATCTCTCGGCGCAGACACTGCCTCCAGCCCCGCCGTTCGAGCGCCCCGCCCCGGCCCGGCCCCGCCCGGAGTCAGCGGGACCTTTATAGGGAGCGCCTGGCCGCCGCGCGCTGGGAAGTCCGTGTTGCTCGCCCTCCCAGCCGCCAGCCCGCCCGCCCGCCGCCACCGCCGTCTCAGCCACCGCCATGCGTCCCGGGGCGCCGGGGCCACTGTGGCCACTGCCCTGGGGGGCCCTGGCTTGGACTGTGGGCTTCGTGGGCTGCGTGAGCTCGGGGGACCCTGCGCCCGGTGAGTGGGGGTGCAGGAAGGGGCGGGCGGGGGAGTGGGCCACCCACGTGGGCCCGCACGGAATGCGGCCCGAGGGAGATGCTGGGGGGCGCGGCGGTGGCGGCTGTGGGCGGAGAGGCGGTGGCCAGTGCGGTTGGCGCTGGGAGGGCCTGGAGGGGGGTCAGCAGGAGGTCAGCAGAGCAGACTTCTCTCTCCCTCATTTATTATCAGTAATAGTAACCCTAATGGCGGCTGACCTTTATTGAGCACTTAGTGTCTACGCTTCAGTTCCTTGAATCCACACAACAGCCAACTAGTTGGGTAGTCATCATCCCTGATTTTCAGGTGGGGAGACTGAGGCTCAGGGTCACCCAGCCTGTAAGTGGCAAAGCCATGATTCAAACTGGGACCATCTGGGCCCGGATGCAGGGCCCAGATGGCTGGACCCTGGGACGCTGGTGGGGGCCTCAATCATCCCGGATCTGGCACGGGCAGGCTAGAGGCTTGGAATGTCACACCTACCCCTTGGTGGGGGGCACTGGGCAAGTGACATCCCACTCCCTGCCTCAGTTTCCCCTTTTACAAAATGGGCGCCGTGGGGCTGGGTTCCCAGAGTTTGCCCCTGGAAGGTGCTCAGCCAGTGCCTGGGAGCCACTGAGAGCCTGGAGATGGGGCCATAGCCATTTCTGCCCCCATTTATGGGGGATACTGAGGGCCATCTGCCCCACCTCCAGCCCAGCAACCCCAACCCCGTGCCGAGAGCAGAGCCCCCTCCCCGAAGGCCGTGTCCCCGGGGAGACAGTGAGCTCATGCAAGGAGAATGTTCCCAAGTTGGAGTGAGTAAGAGGCGGGCCAGGCGAGGGGGGGCTGCAGGCGAGGGGGGCTCCGGGGCCCTCGGGTGCTGTCTAGACAGAGGGCAGAGGCGTGAGAGGCGGCTCCTGGGGCTACTGACCCTGCTGGCCAGTCCCTGGGTTTGCCTGGGTGGGCGGGATGCCAGGCACTGGCTGAGGGGACCTGGATGAAAGGAGGAGGAGTTTTGGGGGATGGGCCGGGATTGGCAGTGGAGCTCAAAGAGGAGGCGGCATTCTCCAAGTCATCCGGAGCTGGGATGGGGGCATCTGTGCATCCTTCTGACCCTCCTTCCCGGGCTGCAGGCAGTTCACCCTCTCTAAAATGACTGAGCACCAGCTGTGTGCAGCCCCGAGGGCCAGGAGCTGGGCAAAGCTCAAGGCTTGAGTGTCCTGTCCGGAGTGGCCAGGCGGGAGAGTGCAGGTAGGCACCTCCTGCTCCCCTAGGAACTGCTCTCTCCTCCATCGGCAGGTGGTGTCTGCTGGCTCCAGCAGGGCCGAGAGGCCACCTGCAGCCTGGTGCTGCAGACAGATGTGACCCAGGAGGAGTGCTGTGCCTCTGGCAGCGTGGACACCGCCTGGTCCAACTTCACCTACCCGGGGAACAAGATCAGCCTGCTGGGATTCCTCGGCCTCGTGCACTGCGTGCCCTGCAGAGGTGAGACCCTGGCATCAGCACGGGCTAGGGGAGGTGGGTTCCTGTGGCTCCGAACCGGCAAAACCAATCGCTGGGGTGGAAGGTGGAAGGACAGGTGCTCCCCATCACGGGAGAATGTGGGTGAGGTTGAACCTTCTCATACAGGAAGTTTTAGAGGGGGACCTAGCCTCAGAGGGCAATTTTGGAGACTTACAGGATAGGTGGCCTCTCTGAGTTTCTGTGGGCTGAGGAAGGAGCTCCAAGAATTTGGTTTCCAACCTCTAGGATGGCCCTTTGCACTTGTCCCCACCTCTAGCCCACCTGGTGGAGGAGTACTCGATTCACACCTCACTCCTGGGAAGGTGGATTTTCCTGACTGAATCCAGGGGTCTGTGGTGGGGACATGTGTAACAAGCATGTGCCTTCTGGACCATGTTCTGAGAAATGCTGCCTCCCCTAGCAGACTGAGAACTCCCTGCTTCCTCAGACTAGGAGCTCCTTGAGAGCAGAATGAATGCGTCAAAAAATATTGTCTGCTGTGGAGGAGGGTTTGGGGGGCCCTGAGCCTGCAGGGGTCCAGAGGGGGTCATTGGGGCATGAGCTGAAGTAGGTGGGCATTGGAGTTGGGGTGTTGAGGGATGTTTAGGAGTTTGCTCGCCAGAGAAGGTACTGGGGGAAGAGCATCAACAGAAACCGTGGAATTGGGTGGGGGCTGAGCAGGGGGCATGGAGGGGGCCAGAGCTCTGTCCTGTAGACCTGAAGGCTGACTGGGATGTGGTTAATCCCACGATGGGCCTGGTGGTGCGGTCCTTACCTCACTGCTACGTGCCCCAGCTCCCATCAGACCCCTGTCTGGCTTTGGGTAGGATAACAGACTTCAGAAAGTGCCTGGGCTGGGCACAAGATGCCCAGGACACCCCCCCAACCTCATCTGGCCCTACTGGCCCCCCCACTTCCGTTCCTGCTTGCTTGAGGCCCAGGCGAGCGTTTCCAGATGTGGGTGTGGGCGGGCAGCGTGGGAGGGCCCAGGTGCGGCCCACATGCCCAGGCAGGGGCAACATGGGGGGGTCGGGGCACTGTGCAGCCAGCGATGCTGGCCGTCGTCCCCTCATTTCTCCCTCAGCGCCCCACTGTGAGGTGGGTTTCCCCATCACCCCCACATTGCACATGGAGGCAACTGCGGCTGGGGTGCAAACCGAGCAGCCTATTTTCACAGTCCACATTCCCACCGCAAACAGAACTGGGGGCTCCGTCCTGAGCTCCCATTCTGTAGGAGCACCCCCTGCACACAGCGCTTACAGGACCTCAATTTCTGCATCTACATTCTGAATGGGGGCGGGAACCCCAGGCTTTCCTTTGCCTGGCCTCAGTTTCCTCACCTGGGAAATGGGTCTCGGGAAGGGAGACCCCTGGTTCCGAGGGAGCTCTGGCTGTGGGAGGCCGCCTCCGCAGCAAATGCTTTCGGGCCGGTGGCCCAATGGCTGGCGCCCCGCCTCACTGACGCCTCCTCCAGGGAGGTCCTGGCAGCCGCGCTGCCGTCCTCCCAGACCCGCGCCTGGACGGGGCGGAGCCCCCAGCTGACGCAGCCGGGCCCCCCGCTGGCTTTCCCAGAAACGCGCGTAAATCAGGGAACAGACGTCAGCCCGAGCGGGGTGGCCCAGCGCGGAGGGGGAGCGGGATTAGGGGTTGGGGAGCGAGAAGCTGCCCCTGGACCCCCAGACTCCGGACAGAGCCCCCTGCCCCCTTCATACTGAGCCTCCACCCCTAGGACTCCGGGTCCACCCTCGCACCCCAACAGACCCCATGCCCCGTCCCACAACCGCGGACGGACCCCGACCGTGGACGGCGCCCCAACTCCGGGGGGTCGGAGCGCGGCGGGGCTCGAGGAGCGCTCCGCGCCCCCGCCCACACGGCGTGTCGTGTGCCGGCAGATTCGTGCGAAGGCGTGGAGTGCGGCCCGGGCAAGGCGTGCCGCATGCTGGAAGGCCGCCCCCGCTGCGAGTGCGCCCCCGACTGCACGGGGCTCCCCGCGCGCCTGCAGGTCTGCGGCTCAGACGGCGCCACCTATCGGGACGAGTGCGAGCTGCGCGCCGCGCGCTGCCGAGGCCACCCGGACCTGCGCGTCATGTACCTAGGCCGCTGCCGCAGTGCGTGGGGGCTGCGGGGCGGGGCCTGATGGGATCTGGTGGGCGGGGCCTGGTGGAGGCGGGGGTCTGCTGGGGCCTGGTGGGGCGGGGCCTGTTGTGGGCGGGGCCTGCGGGGCGGGGCTTGTGGGTGAACTCAGAGGAGGCTGGAATTTTGGGGGTCCGTTTAACTGGAGGTGAGGCCCCAGCGCCGGGGTCCTGGAGAGGTTCGCGCCCTGATGGCCCTGCTCACCCCACAGAGTCGTGCGCGCACGTGGTGTGCCCGCGGCCGCAGTCATGTGTGGTGGACCAGACAGGCAGCGCGCACTGCGTGGTGTGCCGGTCTGCTCCCTGCCCGGTGCCCTCCAGCCCGGGCCAGGAGCTTTGCGGCAACAACAACGTCACCTACATCTCCTCGTGCCACCTCCGCCAGGCCACCTGCTTCCTGGGCCGCTCCATCGGCGTGCGCCACCCGGGCGGCTGCACAGGTGCGCGCGGGGCAGGTGCTCAGCGACCCGGGGCCTCGGAGGGCATAGGGCTGTCCCGGGGCGGAGGAGGTCTGGCAGGGTCTAGCCCCAACCCCTGCTTCTGGCCCCCCGCCCAATTTCTCTCTCTTGCAGGCAACCCCCAGTTGTCAGATGCCGAGTCAGACCACGAAGAGGAGAACTTTGTGTGAGCGCCGGCGGGGCGGGCCTGGGCCTGGCGTTTGAGGCCTCCCCCGTTTTATTTATTGCCACAGCAGAGTCTAATTTATGTCCCACGGACACTTTGCCCCGGAGGCCCCCCGGCTCGGCATCTTGGAGGGAGGCTTGGGGGCAGGTCTCAGAGCCAGGGCATTGAGCCTCGGCTTTAGGCCACTTTTCCAGGAGGCCCCAGCCCTCCCCAGGCGCCCTCCTACCCAGGCCCACCCCATACTTCTGTTCCCAGTGCTCCCTCGGGGGCCCTAGGTTAATTACCTACACCTCGGTGGACCACGAGGGCTGGGAACTCATTTTTGAAGAGCTGCTCCCTGCCCCAGCCCCAGGACTTGTAGGACTGGCCTTGGGCTCAGCCATGGCGGGGGGCCACCCCCACAGCCTGAGCCATGAAGATGAGTCTGGGACCAGACAGCCCCAGACATCTGGCCACCACCAGCCCAATTCCACATTCTCACCTTCCACACTGCCTCAGTTTCCCCATTGCATCCAGCCGAGGCCCCTGTGATGGGTAACAAACAGTCAATGCCTCCTGACGCAGGCCTGGGGCTTTGCTGAAGAAATCCACCAGCGCCTCCATGACCACCGTGTGCAAAGTGGCCGTGGTATCAGGTGGTGCCTCCAGGATCAGAGCAGGGCCACTGTGTCAGCAGGGCGACTGCACTTAGGGTGGGATCCAGAGGGGGCCATGAGCCCCTCTTTACCCCTGGCCCAGGGTGTGGTGCCACACAGGGGCTCAATGATGCCTGTGCATGTCACTGAGCTGGGTCCAAGCAGCAGCCCTTAGTGACCGCTGCCCTGCCCACAGAGCAGGGGTCCAGAGAGGGTGCCACGAGGCTAACCCAGGCCAGAGCCCTAGACCCAGCTCCCGCCAGGTGGCCTTGGGGTCTGCAACACCAGCCACTCAATCAAGACCAAAACTCCATATGGCCTCCTGTGCCTTCATGTAGACCAGAGGCCCAGACCAGAAATGGGGGTTGAAGTCTCATGGGGAAGGAGCAAGGGCTGTGGGGAACTGTGTTGCTCATCCTTCTTCAGTCCCCCAGAAGTGCCTTACCTGTGATGTCTAGAAAGTGGCCTTGGAGTTGGGGGCTTGCCTAAGCCCCCAACAAGGCACCCCCCTACCCTGGGGTCCTGCCTCACCAAAGAAATAAAGGCTATAAAAAGCCACTTTGGGGTGTCCTGACCCCAGTTTGCCTCCTCTCTCTGAACCTCTGTGCCGTCTCCTTTTGGCTACAGGGGTCCTAGATCAGGGCTTGGAGTGGTGGGGGTTCTGGAAGCATGAGGGGAAGCACAGGTGTATGGCTTGGGGTGGCCACTGCCCCCTCTCTGGGCCTCAGTGTCCCCCTGGGCAGTGGGCAGGAAGCAGCTGGAGGGAGGGGAGAAAGGAGGGGAAGAGGCCTCTGTGGGGTCAAGGTGGCTTGGAGCAGCCCCAAGGAGCCAGCTGGTCCAGGACTCAGAAATGGAGGTTAGCATTAAAGGATGAGGTGTGTGGGTAACGGTAGTAATGATATTAATAACCCTGTAGTCGTAACACTAGCTGGCTTACCGTGTGCTGAGTGCTGTTCTAAGCACTTTTCGCAAGACAAGGAGGCCACCTGGAGATTCCATATTGGGGGCAGAGATCCCACCTGGTGTCCTGGCGGCCCCCCCACCCCACAGGGATAATGAGGAAATTCCCTACCCTTTCCTGGCCTCAGGTTCCTGTCTGTGCTCTGGTGCAGTTAGTTGGCTGGAGGGGGTGGAACAGCAGGTGCAAAGGCCAGGAGGCCACCAAGTGCCTCAAGAGCCGGCCAGAGTGCGGGGTATTAGGTTGTTAGGTGCCGTCGAGTCCGTTCCGACTCAGCGACCCGATGTATAACAGAATGAAATGCCCTGCCCGGCCATCCTCACAATTGTTGTTACACTTGAGCCACTGTGTCAACCCATCTCCTTGGGGGTCTTCCTCTTTTCCACTGACCCTCTACCAGGCATGAAGTCTTTCTCAAGGGACTGGTCCTTCCTGGTAACATGTCCAAAGTACGCAAGACCAAGTCTAGCCATCCTCATTTCCAGGGAGCACAATGGCTGTACTTCTTCCAAGACAGATTTGTTCCTTCTTCTGGCAGTCCGTGGTATATTCAATATTTTTCGACAACACCACAATTCAAAGGCATCAATTCTTCAGTCTTCCTTATTCATTGTCCAGCTTTCACATGCATGTGATTCGGCTGAAGATACCATGGATTGGGTCAGGCACGTCTTAGTCCTCTAGGTGACATCTTTGCTTTTTAACACTTTAAAGTATTAGATACAAACAAACAAACCCAGTGCCATCGAGTCAATTCCGACTCATAGCGACCCTACAGGACAGAGTAGAACTGCCTCATAGAGTTTCCACGGAGCGCCTGGCAGATTCGAACTGCCAACCCTTTGGTTAGCAGCTGTAGCACTTAACCACTATGCCACCAGGGTTTCCAAAGTATTAGGTAGGGATAGGTAAATCCAGGAAGATGGAGAGGGTGGGGAGGGGCCTGGGTCCATACAGGCCTGATGGTCCCTATGGCCGGGGTCTGGGAGCTCCGGGCTTGTGAGGGAAATGTCACCTAAAACAGCACGGACCCCTCCCTGAGGTTGTTGGGAGGATGGGCAGGAGGTCAAGGTGGAGGAGGGCTGGAAAGGAGGCAGGTGAGGAGGGGAAGGGATGCTTAATGCCCCCAGGTCATGAGGGAAGGGAGTGGTAGAGGAATGGGGTGGGCCCTGGAGTCCACAGCAGGAGTGGCTGGCCCCTTCGAAGCTGGTTACTCAGTTAACACTTTATTCCATTCCATTTGGCACTATTCATTGTTTGGAACTGATCCCCCCTTCCCCAAAGGCTTCACAGGCCTTGGGTCCCCATGGACCCCCTGCCCCAGCCATAGAATATTCCAGGCTGGGAGCTGATGTACTATTCTGCCATTTCACTTGGATAGCCAGCGAGGCTGTGGTTCAGGCAGTACCTGAAAGGGGCCCAGGGGGCACAGGTGGGGTGCTGTGGTAGGGCCACTAAGGTCCTGCAGAACGAACCACACCCCAGATCCAGGTCACGAAGGCAGACACCTGTGTGTACACGTCGGGGTACTTGGGATCGCCGCACCAGAAGCCCGAGAAGGAGACGAGGCCATGGGCCCTGCTTTTACACACCAGGGGCCCCCCGGAGTCTGCCTGGGGGTGGAGGGAAAGGCAAGATCAGGGGCCCCTTTCTGGGCTCAGTTTCCTTGAAGGAGCTTCTACTTGTAAATCTGATCATGACCCTCCCTGCCTCAAACCCCTTTCATGGCTCCCTAGTGCTTTTAAGGCAAAGACTAAACTCCTCACCTTGGCCTTCAAGGCTCTAAGGATCCGGCCCCTTACTGCTTCTCTACTTCCTCTACCCTTGCTCATTCACTTTGAGCCAGGCCAGCACAGCTGTTCCTGGGCCAAGCCAAACTGGTTTTAGCCTCCAGGTATTTGCATATCCTTGAGGCATGTTACTGCCCCCTACTGGACGGTGCTTGTATAACGCTGTAAGGCTGCTGTGCTTTGTGCAGTGCAGGGCCTGAACACGCGTACTGGGCAGTCCTGTCACCCTCCGTCTCTCTGCATGTCAGTCCTGCCCTC
This sequence comes from Loxodonta africana, assembly GCF_030014295.1. Lineage (NCBI taxonomy): Eukaryota > Metazoa > Chordata > Mammalia > Proboscidea > Elephantidae > Loxodonta > Loxodonta africana. Next base: position 412,751 of record NC_087344.1, read on the forward strand.
AGATCTCCTAGAGGCTCCTTCAAGTCTCAGCTCAAAATCGCTCACCTCACAGAGGCCCCTGTGTCCCGAACCACTGCACTCTCCTACCTGGAACAGAAGGCCCCTCCGGCTGAGTTTCTCTCTGGATGCCAAGGCCAGGGCGGCTGTTTCAGTTCATAGAGTCTTAGGAGCGGCTGCTTTCCCGAGACCTGTTACTGCCCCCTGCTGGACGGTGCTCGTATAACTCTACGGGGCAGCCCTACTTTGTGCAGTGCGGGACCTGCTCGCGCGCACACCACAGCCCCGCAACCCACTGCAACTCCCTACCTTTCTCGGACCTCAGCTTCTCCCTCTAGCCACAGGCGGGATCAGTTCTCAAGGCCTGCCCTGACCCTCTCAGTGGGTCTGGGTTTCCCCTTACGGTAAGCGGAAGTGGTGGCGAGCGAGCACCTCACCGTGCAGAAGCCGCGCCTCTGGCGGTCCCCACTGTGGGTGCAGAGCATGGCAGGGCTCAGCTGGCCGCTCCAGGAGCTGTTGCAGGCGTCCAGACCCAGCACGCGGACCTCGACCTCCATCAGCCCAGGAGGCGCGTCCTGGAAGTCCGACGTGAAACCCCAGCCGGCCACCCGGCACCTCGCCTCAGCCTTGGGTAGCCCGGCACCCCTCCGCGGCAGCTTCAGAAGCCCCACGTCGCTGCCCAGGACCGCCGAGCCGTTCAACTGCAGGGAGAAGCCTCAGTTTAGCTCTCTCCTCCAGCCCTACTGCTGCTCCTGCCTCAGTTTACCTATCTGTGACACTTGGTCTCTTCCATCCTGATAGAAGGCATCACCAAACTCAGTCGGAAGACCCTGCTCCTTTTGCCCCTCCCCCTCTCAGGCTTCACCCCTTGGACCCAGCCTCTGGCCTTCCCAGGCCTCTGGGTCTCCAATCTCACCTCCTCAGCTATGCAAAGGATCTTGCTGATCTCCACCTCCCCCCCTGCACTAAACCCTCCTGTGGCTCCCCATTGCTCTCGGAATAAAACTTAACGCCAACGATTCAAGTGCCCTGAGGGCCCTCTAGCTTCAGCCTTCCCTTCCAGCCAGAATGAATTGACTGGTGCTCCTTGGGACCCCTCTACTCACACTGTACCCCTGCCTGGAACTCCTACTCAGCCTTCAGTTCTCAGCTTAGATATCACCTCCTCCAGGAAGCCCTCCCAGACTCCCAGGCTGGGACAGCCAATTCCTCTGTGCTCTCCCATGGGCCCCTGTCAAGGCTGGTTTACCTGGCTGCAATCCGGTTAAACTGGGGGCTTTATGAATGCCAGCATGTGGCCTACTTGTCCACAGTGCCCTGCACACAGTGTGAGACCAGTCAGTGGTTGTGGAATGGGTGGTCGGGACGCTAGTTTTGGTAGTCACTACATGACCTTGGGCACATCTTTGGCCCCAAACCTCAGTTTTTCAATCTGTACAATGGGTTGCACAAACCACCACAGTAGGTCCCTGGCTTTGGGGTTTCACAGACGAGTAGATGAAGATGGAACAGGGCCCTTGGGCACAGGAGGACTTGGACTTCTGGAATAGTGGGAGCTGTGGAGGGTTCTAGGCAGAAGAGGGATGTCACCTGACTCAGGTGTTCACTGCATCATTCCTGCTGTTTGTAAAACGTAAGTCAGGCATCCTGGGTGGCCAGGGATTGGCCAGATCTATGTCTGGTGCCCAACAGCCCCCACCCCGCAGGCTCACCTTCAGGAGACAGATGTCATTGGCATGAGAGGATAGCTGGTAGTCTGGGTGTCTGAAGGCCTCCTTGATGCTGAACACCTGCTGTGTGGGCTCGGGGATTCTAAGGTCATGGGCCCCCAGCACCACCAGGCCGTCAACGGGGTCCCTGTGGGGAGGGAGGCAGGGTAAGATTGGTGTGAGGGCTGCCTGTCATAGGGCTCAGTGTCCCCATCTGCAAATTGGGGGGGGGGCAGCAGTCCATTTCATCCTCAGGCCAGCCCCATGCAATACTGACATCTGTTACCATTCCCACCTCCATTATAATATGAGCAAAATTGCAACATTAATTTTGATAATTATTACGTTCCTTACCACTGCTACCTCCATCTAACGCAATAGTCACAATATTAGTCTAATGAATGGACTTATCATGCTTGTTACCATTTTCCCCTCATTACAGTATTAATGACAATAGTTCCAATATTATTACAAAAATATGCTTCTTGTTGTTGTTAGGTGCTCTTGAGCCTACTCCGACTCCTAGCGACCCCATGTGGCAGAGTAGAACTGTCTTTTTCCCTGTGGAGCTGGGGAGTGGGTTGGAATTGCCTACCTTTCGGTTAGTGGCCGAGTGATTAACCATTGTGCCACCAGGGCTCCTTAAAAATATGCTTAAGATGAATATCATACTTGGCATATTTATTTCTATTCCCACCTCAATTATAGTATTAATGCCGATAGTTGTAATATTGTTATTAAAATAAATTTAGAACAAATATAGTAACTACTGGCCTCACTGGGTGGTGTGAACGGTTAAGCACTGGACCTACTAGCCAAAAGTTTGGCAGTTCAAACCCACCCAGAGGTGCCCTGGAAGAAACGCCTGCCAATCTGCTTCTGAAAGTCCACAGATTTGGAAACCTTATGGAGCAGTTCTACTTCGCACACACGGGGTCGCCAGGAGTTGGAACGAACAAGCCTGTCTTGGAAGAAGTACAGACAGAATGCTCTTTAGAAGTGAGGATGGCGCAACTTGGTCTCACATACTTTGGACATGTTATCAGGAGGGATCAGGCCCTGGAGAAGGACATCGTGCTTGGTAAAGTACAAGGTCAGTGAAAAAGAGGAAGACCCTCAACAAGGTGGATCGACACAGTGGCTGCAACAATGGGCTCAACGATTTTGAGGATGGTGCAGGACTGGGCAGTGTGTCATTCTGTTGTACACGGGGTTGCTATGAGTCAGGTCCAACTCAATGGCACCTAACAACAACAAATTTCCACTTCAATTACAGTATCAACCATAGTTGCAATAAAATTATTATAAAAATATACTTAGAACAAATACAATACTTATTATCTCAGTTATACTATTAACGACAATAATGGCAATACTAACACTAACAGAATTATAAGCACCGAATAAATATTATAATAATTAGAACATGTCATTCTTTTCAGCACAGCCTCATTGTTGCTTCTCCCTGTGCTTGTCCGGCCCTCCCTTCTCTCCTGTTTTCTCTCTACCACCCCGTGAGTCCAGCCCCATGGATCCCCTCCTGTGTGAGCCCCCAAGGGTGAGGGGTGGGGTCAGCCCTGTCCCATCCTGTGCTCCCAGCACCCACTGGCTGGAGTCGAGCCTCACTCATAGGCATGCCCCCCCATGCAATGCATCCATGTGCCCTGGGGCTGGCCAGGTGGGCTCACCTGTTGCTGAAGCAGTGAGCAGCCGATACCACCCACTGGGCGCGAAGCAGGAAGCCCCCACAGTGGTGCTGGCCTTCGAAGCGCACAGACGCCATGTAGGGCCGGGAATGCGGGGCCACCTCATGGCCCCCAATGATGTGGGCCCCCCAGGAGCCTGCGGGGGCAGGACAGTGTCAGGGGCAGTGGGGAAAAAGCTAACGGGGAGGCCTTGGCACAGGACTCAGGCAGGAGCTGGGGTTCAGAAGGAAAGAGAGGCAGAGACAGACTCAGGACAGAGAGACACAGAGACATAAAGAGAAAGACAGAGAGACACACACAGAGAAGTGGAGAAAGACACAGAGACAAAGAGAGACCCAGAGATATGGAGAGATGCAGAGAAACACAGGCAGACAGACAGAGTCAGAGAGTGAGCTGGAGACCAGGAGGCTAGACAAACCCCTTGAGTGTGTGGGGAGGGGGCTCTGGACTCCAGAAAACCTGGGCCTTGCTCACCGTGGCTGGGCCTCCCTCCTCCACAGCTGAGTGCTGAGAAGGCAGCCAAGGAGAGTCTAAGTGGCTGGAGGAGGGAGGGGTCCAAGGTTGCTGGGGGTCACCTGGGTGGTTCCAGGTAGGGGCCCTGGGGTGCCTGCCTGCATGGGAGTCCCAGGGCGCCTGGGGAGGGGCCCTGGGCGAAGGCCCTGGAGTGCCAGGTGTAGGACTTCCAGGCTACCTGGTGTTATCTAGGAGGTGCTGGGTGGGAGCCCCCAGATGAGGGTCAGAGGTGGGCCTAGCTATGGGTCCTGGGGTGGAGGTATGGGGGGGTCCTCACCAGGGAGCCTCAGGAGCACCATCAAGGTGGCCTCAGCCATGGTCAGCAGCAGGCAGTCCCAGCCCCCCACCTCAGGCGCCATGGCCTGTCACCAGCAGAGTCTTCCTCAGAGGTCTGCAGGCAGAGGCCACCACCCCCTCCCAACGGTTCGGAAGGGGGCAAAAACGGGGCTGTGGTCTGTGGTCGGCTGTCAGGCTTTTGAAGCACCGCCCAGTTCACAGGCGAGGGTTTGTGGGAACCCAAGGATCCTGGCTGTCTAGGGTCAACCTGGATGGTAATAGTAATAGTATGTGGGGGCCTGAACAGGGACGGCGTGGGGGGAGAGCTGGGTCTCGGGAAGTCACTTAATCTCTTGTTCCTTGGTTTCCCAGCATCTGCCCCACTGCACAGTGCCCGGCACACAGTCGGTGCTCAATAACTACATAGCTGTCTTCTGGGATTGCAGGGGTTGGCTTTCCATCTGCTTGGGACCCAGCCCTGGGTGAGCCTCAGCTCCTCCAACTGCAGCTCCAGAACTGACCTCAGGGCAGTGGGGACAATGAGGGACCAGCTATGATTATCGCTGCTTTGTCGGATTTATTGAGAGCTGACTGTATACCAGTCCTGGACTGGATCCCTGGCCCCCCACCGTGATGCTAGCATTCTGTGGGGGCCAGGAGGCACCCAGAGTCAGACAAAACACAGAGGGTGGTGGACACAGGCTGTGCCTCGTTCTTTCCACCTGGGAAATGGGGATTTTACTGTGGCCACAGGTTAAATGAGATGCTGCTTACGTGGCGCATGGCAGGCATCTGGGCACACAGTCGCCATTGCCACCATGGCTATGTGGCTGGCAGGGGCAGGCTGGCCAGTGCTGAGCGGCCATCTCTGGGGTAACAGCCTTGCTCACAGCCCTGAAGCGTTTGCCAGTTCCTGTGGTGTAAATATTCCCACTGTTGCCAACTTCAGTTTACCAACATGAAGCTGCTGAACCAGGAGGTAAGGAAGGTGGGCAAGAGTACATACAGGCAGCCAGCTCCCTTGGGCCAGTCCTAGAAGCTGCCCTGTGCCTCTGGCTCTTGTTACCATGGGAACACTGGGTCTGCGAGCCCTCGGCAGTGACCTAGTGTGGAGATCAGAGAAGGCTCCTGGAGGAAGCAGCTTCTAACTTGACCCTAGGGAGCTAGTGGAGGAGAGAGGGGAGGGCATTCTGCACAGGGGCCGAGCAGGTGCATACACCTGCCTAGAGGTGGGCAAGCCGGACACTCTGCGTTCAGGGCTGAAGTGCAGACTCTGATGGCCCGCAGGCTCAAAGGTCACTGGGGGCCTTGAATGGGGGCTGAGGGGCACAGGCATCTCCTGTGGACACAGGGAGCCACAGGAGGGCATGGAGGAGGGAGGGAGTGGCCAGACGGCAGTGAGGCTCTGAGGAAACAAGGGGGCACCACATGGCTTGGAAAGGCTTTATTTAGTGTTCGAGACCCTGTCCCCCGTTAACAGTGCTGCAGGACATCTCTGATTCAGGACACGAAGGTGGAGATGCGGGTGTAGACATCAGGGAGGTGGGGGTCCCCACACAGGGTGGAGGAGAAGGACGCCAGGCCATGCAGCTGGCCTTGGCAGAGAAGGGGGCCGCCGGAGTCAACCTGCACAGTGGGCAACTGTCGCTGAGATGTGGGGCCCCGGCAGACTGCCCCCCACCCAGGCCGGGGCTCAGGCCAGCCGGGCTCACCCAGCACACACCCCAGAGGTCCCTGGAGTGAGCCGAGGAGCAGAGCATGTCACGTGTGAGGGTCCCTCCCCACGATGCATTGCAGGCACCCCGCGCCTCGATGACCACAGCTGTCTCCATCAGTGCTGCCTGATGGGTCCTCGCTGCCTGTGGTGTCACCCCAGCCTATCACCTGGCCCCGCGTGCCTGGGTGCAGAGCACAGTTCCAGCCAGGCAAGGGCATGCGGCAGACAGAGCTGGTGAACTGAGCCAAGGTATTGAGCTGAGGTAAGGGAGGAGGGATGGGATGGCAGAGATCCAGAGAGGGACAGAGACAGAGAGAGAGGAGAGACATGGTGGAGAGGCAGGGATGGGAGAGACAGGGAGAGACGGGGAGAGAGGAGTGACATGGGGGAGAGACAGGGATGGGAGAGACAGGGAGAGAGGAGAGACATGGGGGAGAGGCAGGGATGGGAGAGACAGGGAGAGACGGGGAGAGAGGAGTGACATGGGGGAGAGACAGGGATGGGAGAGGCAGGGAGAGAGGAGAGACATGGGGGAGAGGCAGGGATGGGAGAGACAGGGAGAGAGGAGAGACATGGGGGAGAGGCAGGGATGGGAGAGACAGGGAGAGACGGGGAGAGAGGAGTGACATGGGGGAGAGGCAGGGATGGGAGAGACAGGGAGAGACAGGGAGAGACAGGGAGAGAGGAGTGACATGGGGGAGAGACAGGGATGGGAGAGACAGGGAGAGAAGAGAGACATGGGGGAGAGGCAGGGATGGGAGAGACAGGGAGAGACGGGGAGAGAGGAGTGACATGGGGGAGAGGCAGGGATGGGAGAGACAGGGAGAGAGGAGAGACATGGGGGAGAGGCAGGGATGGGAGAGACAGGGAGAGACAGGGAGAGACAGGGAGAGAGGAGTGACATGGGGGAGAGGCAGGGATGGGAGAGACAGGGAGAGAGGAGAGACATGGGGGAGAGGCAGGGATGGGAGAGACAGGGAGAGAGGAGAGACATGGGGGAGAGGCAGGGATGAGAGAGACGGGGAGAGAGACAGAGAAAGGAAATAATAACAGCAGTAGCAGTAATAGTAGCAACGTTAGCACAGTTTTAACACATACGCGCCCTCCCTGTGCACCAGGCTTTCTCCTGGGCTCCCTCTCTACCTCCCTCCACCCTGGGCTGCCCCCCCCATTCCACTCGCCTCGGCCACCTTGAGGAGCTGGAGGTCATGGGTGTCAAGCTGGGGATTGTAGAGTGGGTAGGGCACGGCCCTTTCAATGGTGAACACCTGCCAGGTAGGCTCTGCCTGTCTGCAGGCTGTGGGGCCCCAGGACCACCCAGAAGGCACTGAGGTTCCCACTGCAGGAGGCACAAGAGAGAGTGCTGTGGCTGGAGCACCCCAACCTGCAGCCCGCCCTCGGGTGGCCCCAGCCACTCACCTGGGCACCTCACAGTGTGCGGCTGTCAGCACCCAGCATGGCTGCACCAGCACCGCCCCGTGGATGTGCTTTTTGTCCCGCTGCAGGGATGCCATGAAGGGCTGGGAGTGGGGCACTACTTCATGGCCCCCCACGATCCTGCTGCTGTTGTGCAGGGAGCCTGTGGGAGCTGAGCGGAGTAAGGCTGCGAGGGGCCTGTGACCGCCTTTGCCACATGCCGGCCATGTTCTAAGTGACTGTATCTCCTGTGCTGCTGGAAAAGATGACCACAAACTTGGTGCCTTAAAATGACACAAATTTATCATTTCACAGTTCTGGGGCAGAAGTCCTAAGGGGTCTCATGGGGCTGAAGTCGAGGTGTCAGCTGGTTCCTTCCGGAGGTCCTAGGGGAGAATCATCTCCCGCCTTTTCCAGCTTATAGATCCCTTCTGTTCCTTGGCCCGTGGCCCCTTCCTGAGTCTTCAGAGCCAGCAGAGAACATCTTCCAGTCTCTATCTCTCTGCTTCCATCCTCACATCTCCTCCTCTGACTCTGGCCCACCTCCCTCCCTCTGATGAGGACCCTGTGATCACATGGGCCACCTGGGTGTCCAGGATCGTCTCCTGTCTTAAGACCCTTCACTTCAGCCATCTGTGAGGAACTATGTCCACAGGTCCCAGGGACCAGGGCAGGGACATCCCTTAGTCCTCATAGCAACCTGATGATGTTGGTATTGTTTTTTTTCTCCATGTTACTGAGGGGTAAACTTAGGCACAGAGAGGTTGGTGTCTTGGCCAAGGTCACACAGTGAGGGAGGTTGGGGCTGGGGCTGCAGCCTCAGACCAGCTCCCATCACCGCCGTGGGGGTTGGTTCCACCCAGATCCAGCCGATTTCCTTCCGTCTTGGTGAGCAGTTGTGAAACTCCACAAATAACTGTTCCTCGTTGTCCCAGATAACCACACTCCAAATAACCGTTCTTCTTTGTCCCAAGTAATGACACTCCCTGCAGCCCTGAGGGATGGGTGGGCTGGGGGGTGGTCAGCATTTCCATTTGCTAAACTGAGGTCCAGAGACCTAGTACATTGGGGGCCACACGGCAGAGAGTCACAAACCCAGAACTGCCAGACTGCAAACCTGGAAGAGTCCTTTGGTGAGGGTTTGAATGCCTTCTCTCTCCTCAGATATGGGTCAGTGCAGACTCAACAACAACGACAACGATGCTGATGATGACAATAATAATAGCCCCTGTTATGGCTTGAATCGTGTCCCCCAAAAGATATATCAAGTACCCTTCAGCCAAAGATTAGACAGGCCCATAAATTAAGCAATAATACATGTAGCTCAACTATGTATATGAGATTAAATGGGCACACCAGCCCAAGGGCAAGGACCAGAAGGCAGGGGGGGACAGGAAAGCTGGACAAATGGAAATGGGGAACCCAAGGTCAAGAATGGGAGAGTGTTGATAAGTTGTAGGGTTGACAACCAACGTCACAAAACAATATGTGTAAAAATAGTTTAATGAGAAATGAATTTGCTCTGTAAACCCTCATCTAAAGCACCAAATAAAATAAATATATATGTATCAAAGTCCTAACCCCTGAGAGCTGTGAATGTGACCTTGTTAAATTAACATGAGATCACACCAGAGTGGGGTGGGTCCCAATCCCATCTGAGTGGTGTCCTTATGAAAGAGAAGAGACACACAGAGGGAAGATTGCCATGTGACCAGGGAGGCAGACCAGGCGTGATGCACCTACAAGCCCAGGAATGCCAGGGAATGCCGCTGTCACCAGCAGCCAGGAGAGGGGCATGGGACAGAACTCTCACTCAGAGGCCTCAGGAGGTTTCAACGAAACTGCCACATTGGTTTTGGACATCCAGCCCCAGAACTGTGAGACAACACATTTCTGTTCTCGGAAGTCACCCGATTTATGGTACTTGGGTACAGCAGCCACAGGAAATTAATACAGCTCCATTTTTTAAACACTTACTTTTGTTACTGATTTGTCGAGCTCTTTATATATTGAGGGGATTAACTCTTGGTCATATTAGCTTCTTTTAATGTCAACGATCCAGAGGGAGGACACAGCTTCCCCCCCCCCCCCAAGTAATGAGTTCAGATTCAGGCTGGACAAGCCAGATCTGGGTGGCCCCATCAGACCTCGGGTGGTCCCCTTCCCCTCACCTGCGAAGACTGGGGCTCCCAGGACCATGCGGTAGGTCAGGAGGACAGCAGGGATCAGGGCTGTCAGCATGCTGCCGCACAAGGCACAGGAATGCGGCTCAGGGTTAGGAAGCTGCAGGGGTGGGGGGGGGATACATTCCCTCCTGCATCTGGCTTGCCTCTTCCTGGCCTCTTTTAGGGGCTCATGAAATTTAAAGTTACGGCACAAGTGCTTCTCAGTGGGGCCAGCCTTGGAGGGGGCACAAGGGGCCAAGCAGGCATAGGAGACGGCTGAGTCAGTGTTCATTGCCAGCCTGGAGTAGGGCATGCAGTTGGTGCTTATGTGCCACCTGGGGCAGGGTATGCAGTCAGTGCCCACGGCCTGATCCAAAGCGGGTATGCAGACATCACTCAGCCTGAAGTGGGGTATGCAGTCAGTGCGCAGTAGATGCATAGCCCAGAGCAGGGTAAGCAGTTGGTGCTGTGAAGGGCTTTAGGGAAGGGGCTAAGGTTTTCAGTCAGGCACTGAGGGGGCCCAATAGCAATGGAGAAGATGGGAGGGAGGTGTTCCCATTGTTTTCCAAATTGCTTGCAGGGAGCAGCAGAGAGAAGAGAGGAAGTTGGCCAAGCTGCAGGGCACTGGGGAGCCATAGAAAGTGTTTGAGCAGAGGCAGGCCAGGCAGTGGGGAGAGGAGGCTGAGAGACGGGAGCTGCAGGGATGGAGGATGGGATGTGGGACAAGGTATGAGCTGGAGCCAGGGCTAGGGGGAAGTGAGGAGGTCCCTGGCTGGGGTATAGGAGAAAAGTGGGGTTGGGGGCCGGTCAGGGGCCCCGAGGATGTCCAGGGGCAGCTTGAGTTGGGAGGTAGTCTGGGGGCAGGACGGGGGTGGGCAGGGACAACAGCGTCTCCAAGAGATGAGCAAAAATGTCCAAGGAGTTGGAAGGAGAAGGGGGCGTCGCCATGGAAACCACGGATGCAAGTGGTCCAGGAAGGGGCGGGGCCAGCACCACGCAAGAGGCGGGGCCGCAGGGCAGCGGCTGCTCAGGCGGGTGGGGCGGCGATGCTTCGTTGGGGAGCAGGAGTGAGGAGGGGCCGGTCTGGACGCCTCTCTGGGAGGAGCCCACTCTCTCTAGCCCATTGTACACCCCAACCTGGTCCCACCTCCACCTTTGGAGGGCTGTTCCCGCCGCCAGCTCTGCCAGGCCCACGCGGCCTGCCCCGAGGGTGCTCTCCAGAATGGGGCTGCCTGTGCCTGGATTCTGGGGGTGCGGGGCATTGAGAGGCGCCGGGAGAGCTCTAGCTTCCGCTCTGAGGGAGGCGGGAGCCTGGGAGGTTTAGGGCTGGGGAGGATCTGTGGGGCGCGGGAGAAAGGCTCCCAGGGGACGCTCTTCGTCTCCACGCCCTTGTCCTTTTTTTTTATTTTATTTTTTACATTTTTCTTTTTTTAAATAGACTTTTTAAGATCCGTTTTATGAAAATTGCCCATAAAATACAGAGAGCTGCCGTATACATGTCTCCCTCGAATACACACTATTAATATCTTGCATTCCCTCCCTGGTCGCTGAGTCGGAATCCACGCTGGGGCAGTGGGTTTGGTTTTTGGTTTTTGGTCCCTGCCTTACGTTTGTTACAATTGATGGGGCCAGATAGATACATTGTTTCAGTTTACACTGGCGTTCACAGCATCCCCAGCGGGGGGTGTTGTCATGGCTTCCTTTTTTTTTTTTTTAAGCTCTGAAACTTTTTTTTAAAATTATACTTTAGATGAAGGTTTACAGAACAAACTAGCTTGTATTTAAGCAGTTAGTACACACACTGTTTTGAGACGTTGGTTGCCAACCCCGTGACACGTTCACACCCTCCCATTCTCGACCCTGGGTTCCTCCTTACAAGCTTTCCTGTCCCTTCCTGCCTTCTAGTCTTAGCCCCTGGGCTGGTGTGCCTATCTAGTCTCCTTTTGCTTTATGGGCCTGTCTAACCTTTGGCTGAAGGGTGAACCTTAAGAGTGACTTCGGTACTGAGCTAAAAGTGAATCCAGGGATCTCCCATTTTTTAACTCATGTTCTTGATCCCACTTTTACGTGGCTGAAACAGCTCCCCAAGCTCATCAACGAGAGCCTTATTTGTGAAATCAGACCTGGCTTAGAACAACAATTTATTCTCTTACAGTTCTGAAGGCCGAAAGTCCAAAATCAAGGTGCGGGCAGAGCTGCCTTCCCACTGAAGTCTCCAGGAGAGGGTCCTCCCTCGTCTCTTCCAGCTTCTGGTGGCCCCAGGCGTTCCTTGGCTTGTGGCTGTGTCACTCTCCTCTCTGCCTCTGTCTTCACAGGGCGCCTTCCCTCTGTGTGTCTGTCTCTTCCATAAAGCACTGCTCATGTCAGATGAGGACCCACCCCACTCCAGTACGACTTCAGGCTAAACTTAAAAGTAATTACATCTGCAAAGACCTGTTTCCAAACATGGTCACCTTCACAGGTACTGGGGGCTGGGATTTCTGTATATCCTTTTTGGGGACACAATTCAATCTATAACAGTGCCCAATAAATATTTTTGGGTTAAATAGATACAGAGGCAGAGGAGCAGTGCCGGAACTACTCACAGCTGGCTTACATTCATGAGGGCAGGGGTCAGCAAATCATGACCCTTGAACCAACTTGGCCTACTGCCTGTTTCTGTAAATAAAGTTTTATTGGCACATGGCCATGCCCATTCATTTACATATCGTTTCCAGCTGCTTTTGTCGGCAAGGCAGAGTTAAGCCCTTGCAACAGAGACTGTCTAGCCCGCAATGCTGAAAATATTTACACTCTGGCCCTTTACTGAAAAAGTTTGCCAAACCCTTGGCAAGCGTGTGCCGGGCCCCATTCCAAGCCCTTTGTGTTCACTCAGTTAACCCTCCCAGCAGCCCCAGCAGGCTGGGAAAGTGGCGCTTACAGAGGTGAAGAAACAGACCCAAGGTCACAAAGAGCTGGGCAGGATTTGAACCCGGGGCCCTGGTGCATCTCAAGATCTTTTTGTTTCTTTTATGTTTGCTAATTTATCTCATTAAAAAAAAATACGTCACTGAATACACATTTGTTGTAAAAAGGGGGAAAACGCAAAGGTCTGTGAACGTGGATGGTCAGTGAAAAAGAGGAAGACCCTCGACGAGATGGATTGGCACAGTGGCTGCAATAATGGGTTCAAGCATAACAACAACTGTGAGGATGACACAGGACCAGTCACCGTTTTGTTCTGTTGTGCATAGGGTCGCGGTGAGTCAGAACTGACTCCATGGCACCTAACAACGACAACGACATAAAGGAAAAGGTAAGCAACATACTCCCCCCTCCAGTCTGGGCTGCATCCTACCATATCTTTCTCCAAAGCTATTTTCCTTTAAACACACACCCATTTTTTATATTATTATTGTGGTAAACGACATACAAAATTTGCGTTTTCACCATACAATTCAGTGACATTAATTACATTCCCCGTGTTAGGCAGCCATCACCACTGTTCCCAAAACTGTTCCACGAGCCCAAACGGAAACTCTGTGCCCGTTAAGCAATAGCCCCTAGTAACCTCTCATCTACTTTCTGTCTCTGTTCATTTACCTATTCTAGATATTTCATATACACACATGGAGTCACACAATTCTTGTCTTTTGGTTAACCATACATCTACGCTATGTATTGAGCACCTCCTGGAATAGGACTATTTTATAAGAAAAATTAGGAGTTTGGAAGAATCGACTTCTCCTGCCCCACCCCAGGCTCCAGCCAGTAGCTGTGTTCAGGGCCAGGGGTGGGGGCGGGGGGTGTGGTATCCTTAAAAGGACCTGGGAAGTCTCCAGCTGGGGTGGTGGTCATGCCCCTCTCTCAACCCACCGTGTCCACATAATAACTTCTGTAGCATGAAGAACTCAGGCCAGATTACCAGGGTCCAGCAGGGACCTAGATGCCTCTTTCCCCACCCGTGCCTGCTCCCATGTGATTTCACCCAGGTTCCCCCATCCATACGGGGGAGCCCCACCTAGCCCAACTTGGGACCGGCACTCAGAGCTCCAGACCGTGTGCTCTGCCGCCCACCCGACACCTCCCCTTGGCAGCCTCGAACTTACCTCACCCTTCCCACCCCTACTGATGTTGGCTTAGCACCCCAGGGGCTCAGGCTGGAGACTCCAGGGGACCTTGCCTGGCACCGCACCACCACATCCCAGGCTCCACCTCTCTCAGCCCTACCCCCACCCTGTCCAGCTTCCACCTTCTCTGGGGGAAGCGCCAACCCAGCCCCTTCCCTGCCTCCCTTCTAAACCATCCTTAATCCAGTCCCCACCTGGCAACCAGAGGGGCCTTTACAAAAAGGAACCGGGTTGGTCCCTCTCCTGCTCTAAAGTCTTCTGTGGGTCCCTAGTGCCCTCAGGCAAAGCCAGGCTCCCTGTTTCCACCCTCTGTTCCCTCCACCACCCCTCCAGTCTTTATGATAGTGCGGGCCCCAGCAACTGCTCCAGCGTATCAGCGATGGCGATTCTTGTCATTATTCCTCCTCAGACCTTCCCAGCTCAGTTCAACCTCAGGGCCTTTGCACTGGCGGTTCCCCCCACCCGGACTTTCCCACAAATGGCTTCTCCGGGACCTGGAGTTACCGCTGAAATGTCAGCTCCTGGAGGGGCCTCCCCGACCCCAGCGGGTCGGCTCTCCCCTCGCCGCGGGTTTTCTGGTCCACATGGGCGCCTTGATACTTCTGAAAAGGCATTTTCTTGTTGACTGGCTGGGTGTCCGTCGCACCCTCTGGACCCGGAGCTGGGGAGGGGCTGGGGAATCGGATGAATGACTTGGGGTGGTGGGGTGGGGGGAGGAGGTGGCCTGTAGGCGCCGCCTTGGCCCGGAAGGACTCCAGCCAGGCGGCGGGGCGGCGGGTGTGCGCGGATGGGGGCGCTGCAGCGGGCGGGCGGGGGGGCGCCAGGCAGCGGGCGCGCGCGGACGGGGGCGCTGCAGTAGCGGCGGCTGCCGGCAGGGGGCGGGCGCGCGCGGACGGGGGCGCTGCAGTAGCGGCGGCTGCCGGCAGGGGGCGCCGTGCGGACGGGCAGCGCAGGGCGGCGGGCGCGGAGCGGGCGGGGACGCGAGGAAGAGAAGCGCGGCGGCGGCGACGCGCGCGCCGAGCCCACCCCCCGCGCCGCCGCCCGGACAATAAACAGCCGCGCGCGGGGCGATGCCCGAGCCGGTGCCACCGCCCCCGCGCCGTGCATCCGCGGCCGCCCGGCGTTAGCCGCCAGCACCCCGCGCCCGCACCCCTGCGGTCCCCCCCCGCCCCCGCCCAGCATCACGGACCCACCCGGATCTCGGCGGGGACATGGAGTGAGTAGGCGCGCTCGGGCCGGGCCGGGCCGGGGAGGGGCGACACTGCCGGGGGCTCGCGGTCTCCGCGGGAGAGGGAGGCGGCAAGGGCCCCCGAGACCCCCACTCAGCCGGGGAGCGGCTGGCGCTGGGCCGCGCCTGCCCGGGGGCCTCCGCCCACCCGACCCGGCGGCCGACGCACGAACGGGGCGCGGGAGGCAGAGGCTGGAGCCCGGCCCGGGACGCTGGGGAGGGGGAGGCCGAGTCTCCGCCTGCGCCCCGCCCGCAGGCCTGCCCCTGCCTGCGCCCCAGGGGCTGCCCGCGGCCCTCTGCCACCTGTGGGCTCCCGAGCGGACATCCTGGGAGATCGAACGACCCCTCCCCAAATGGAACCGCTCGGGCCTGGAGCTGCTCCCCTCCCCCGCCCCAGCCGGCGCTGGCTGCTCCCTGCGCCCTAGACGCGAGCTCTGGCAAGCGCTGGCCGGTCCTTCCTCTGCCCTCCCCGAGGCTGCAGTGGGGTCCTGAGCCCCTCCTAAGGCCGCGGTTCAGTCGCCGGATGTTGTCCCGAGTTATTGCTGGTGGTGGTGGGTGGTGGGGGGTACTCCAGGCTTCCCAGGTCTGTGGGGTGCGACGGAAGACCAGGCGTTTTCTAGTGGGGGAACTTGAGTCTGAACCCCTCCGGGGGAAAGGAGCCCCTAGATGGGCCCCAAATGGTGCAGCAAAAGAGCCGCTGGCCTTCCCCATCCCCAGTGGGCGGCCTTGGTCTGTGTGGGGCTGGGCGCGGAGTTGCGTCCAGGCCCAGGGTTCCTGCATACAGTAGGTACCCAGTGGGTGTGCATGGCCATGTCAGGCACAGGTCCTCTTCTCCTGGCCGTGGTGGGGGAGTGCCCCACGCCCCTCACTCCCACAGGTTGGTGCTGGGAGGTGGTCGAGTGCGTGTGCTTTGGGCAGAGAGTCAGGAGGCAGAAACGCCCACATCTGGGGTCCAGGCCTCCTGCCTGCCCAGCTTGTGCTGGGGCAAGCGGCTGCCCACTCAGGGTCTAGGTCCCCACCCCAGCCTGAGGTCCGGACATGAAGGTCCAGCCAGGCCAGCCCTGCTGGCTGACCACCCCCTACCCATCCCACTGGGTGTGTTTTCCAAGCCGGCAGCTTCCCTCCAGGGATTCACCCGTGACCTGCCACACCCTCGGCGGGTGGGAGCCACCCCACTCCTGAGCAAGGCGACACCCATGACCTCTGCTTTTGAAAATCCAGACAAAGGCCTGCTGCCCCCCCCCCCGCCCCCGCCCCCCAGCCCCGGGAGCCCCGCCAGGGGCTCAGGGGAGCCAGGGCCCAGACTTGCCCGCTTCACTATCCCTGGCTTGTTTATCTGCTCCCAGGCCCAAGGGGAGCCGCTGGGCCTCCCAACAGCGACAGCCCAGCCAGGCCTATGTGAGGGTGTGGCCGAGGGAAGGGGGCTGCCTGGGTGGGGGCCAAGGGGGAAGGGGGAAACTCCAGCCCAAAGCAGACGAGTGAGGGGACATTCCACTTGGTCCACACTTTTTCCTGCCCCCCTACCTTTCTTTGCCACTAGGGTTACTGAGGTGCAAAGAGGAGCAGCCACTGCCTGAGGGTCCCACAGTGCAAGGAAGGCTCTGCCCCCATGGACTCAGGGTTATTATAGGGTTAGGTTTATAGGTCAGGTATGTTGACAGTGCACCCCCATGGGTCACTTGATAGGTTTTC
This sequence comes from Loxodonta africana, assembly GCF_030014295.1. Lineage (NCBI taxonomy): Eukaryota > Metazoa > Chordata > Mammalia > Proboscidea > Elephantidae > Loxodonta > Loxodonta africana. The sequence continues at coordinate 429,279 of NC_087344.1, forward strand.
TGGGTGCTAACCCACTGGAATAGCCATGGAGAAGGTCTCTGCCAGTTCTGGGAGCTGAAGAGGGGCCGGAAAAGGCTCCATCTGGGGCTGTCCCGTCTTTAAGGCCTGCCACTTGCTGGCTCGCTGCCCTTTTCCGTGAGGATAGAATAGGCTTCAGGCTCAGAGGGAACAGTTGCTAGAACATAGCCGATCACCTCGATGTGTTTCCATGGATTCATTTTTGCCCAAAATCACAGGAGGCGGTTGTGGTTTTTGGTGGTGCTGGAAAGTTCCTTTTAAAAATGAATTTAAGAAACAAGAGGATTTAACGAAAACTAGAGAGTGACTAGTCACTGAGGTGGTGGGGAAATGGCTGATGCTGTGAAGAAGTGACGAGGACAGGAGGGTGATGGAGATGTTCCCGGGGGCTCAGGAGCTGGGCTCGAATCTCTGCTCTGGGGAGGATTTGCTGTGTGACCCCGGTGAGACATTGCTTGAAGGGAACATTCTCGGGTGCCAGGCCCCTGTCCTGGGGAGGACAAGTGTCCAGCCCTGAGGAGGGAGGAGCAGGGTGTTAGTTGGACTTCTCACCATCTGGATAGTCAAGGCTGCCTGAGAGTCTTCCTCTGTCCTCCTGCCTGGAAATGTTCAAGTAGAAAGTCTCAGTTGGGTGCTAACTGGGTCCTTAACTCCTCTTTCACACTTGTTAATCTCTTATTTTAATGAGAGGCTGAGCAAGCCCGGGTTAAGAGGCAACAGTATCTACTGCTAATTGAACTTAATAAAAAAAAAAATGAACTTAATAACAAGCTTTTATTTCTATTCTATCTATTTTTTTAAATGGTTTTATTTTTTTACTCCAGTGTTTATGGCAGTGGACAGCTGGTTTTTCCAGTCTTGATACCAATGTAATGACTCCTTTTAAAACAAGGGGATTTGATTTAAATGGTGAGTAGATGCGAAGGAAAGGAACATAAAGATAATAACATACATTTGAGAAATGCAGACATTATTTCTTAACAATCATTTAGTGGGTACTTGCTGTACAACAGGCCCTGTTCTGGGTGCTGTATCAGTGTGAACTCCTTTAATACATCAGCCCTATTAAAAAAAAAAAATTTTTATGAGGTAGGGAAATGGAGGCACAGAGAGGTGAAGTGGTGTGCCTGAGGCCACACAGCTGGAAAGGAGTGGAGCTGGAATTTGCTCCTGTACCAGCCAGGCTCTCACCCTCTCAGCTCCCAAGTGGAGCTATGTGGGGTGGGGCGGGGCTGGGTGGGGGATCTCATACCTTCCTGTGTCCAAGGGTAGGGGTCTGAGGGGCTCCTGGCTACCCTGTCATTGCTTTACAGCCTGACTTGTCAACTGAGCACATGGAAGATGGCCTTGGCAGGTCCCTGGGGGGCATCAACCACTGCTCCCTCCCTCACCCCAGGTCATCAGTGACGTGATTTGGGGCTGGGGGATAGAGAGAGGGGTCTTGACTCCCATGAGACTTTGGGTGCCTCACTGTCCTTCTGTGTACCTCAGTTTTATCATCTGGAGAGTGGGAACATGACCCCAGCTCCCTCACAGGCAAGGCAAGGCCAGGAGAGGGGTGGGCTTTATGGACTGTGGTCCCTGTAAGTACCACCCAGTTGAGCTGTTCTTGCCCCAGCTCCATGGTGAAGTCCACCCTTAAGGATCTCATATTTTGAAGCTGAGAAATGGGTTGATGTTCTTAAAAACATCACATCCAGTTTTTCTGAGTCAGGGCTGTTTCCTGCCATCCTAAGAAATATGGATCCTTCTTTGCCCAGGAACTGTTAGCAAACACTCCCTGTTGACCGCCCCAGTTCTGTGCAGGAATGTGGGCCGGGGGAGCCCATGAGGGGTCTTCCTAGTGGGGTAAGGAAGGTTTCCTGGTACATTGCATCATGGACCTTTTCTGCGAAGGCTACTTCAGGGTTTTCCTGGTAGGCAGAAGGGCATACCTGGTAGACAGGCAGGTGCAAAGGCTCCGGGGCGGATGGCATTGGGGAAAGGGCGAACTCTTGTGTTTGTGTTCTTAGGGCCAGATACTGTAGGGCCTTGAGGACCAGGCTGGGGAGCCATGGGGAGCCCAGATAGTGTTTGAGCAGGGGAGGAGTAAAATGGCTCTGGCCACTACGGGGTAAGACCAAGCAGGAGCTAACTGGGGCTCAGCCTGGACAGGGTCCATGGAGGCAGCTTGGAAGGAGATTCTGGAGCCGGAAGGGACTGGCCCTGCTGCCTGAGTGAGCTGCAGAACTTGTGGGTCAGAGCTGCCCACATGGATGGAGCAGAGAGAGACGTCCCTGTCCCTGAACTCCCTGGAAGATGCTGCAGAGGGGTCCCTGATTTATATAAATGGAATCAGACAACATGTGGCCTTTTGTGTCTGGCTTCTTTCATTGAGTTTTCAGGGTTCATCCATGTAGTAGCGTGTATCAGAGTTTCATTCCTTTTTTATGGCTTAATAATATTCCACTGTATGGATGGACCGTGTTGTGTTTCACGGTCATCCATTGGTGGACCTTAGGCCATTTTACGTGCTTATTTTTACAGTTGTCTCTGAGGTGGCTGGAACTTGCTCTCCATTTAATGTGGGGAGTCAGGTTCTGTTTTAGGTAAACGTTAAGTTGTGAGAGAGTTTTTCTTTTTAGAGGAAGTGATCATAGGACAGGTGGTTCAAGGAGGTGGGTGAGGTTTGGGGAACTCTGGGGGCAGTAAGAGCCCAGGAGGGTTTAGAGTGGGGTAGGGGGCCCTCCTCTGGGACTGGAAAGACCTTAACTGACTTGGTAATCCAGCAAGCATTCACTGAGCACTCGCCATGTACCAGGTGATAGGGATATGGCAGGGATAAGACAGACACAACCACTGTCCTTGTGGGGAGACAAGAAACAAAACCAGTAAGACAATCAGAGTGTGGGATGAGGGCTGGGAGGGAGCTGGTGTGCTGGATTGGGAGGCCTGGGGAAAGTCCTGAGGGTATGAGGTAGAAGATATCAGGGGATGAAGCCCCAGCAAGGGCACAGCCAGGGCACAGCCGGGGCACAGCCGGGGCACAGGCCCTGAGGCAGGACCAGCCTGGGATGTCAGAGCCCAGCACCTCCTGGCCAGTGTGGCTGGAGTGGAGGGAGCAGGTGAGAAGAGGGGGGAGCTGGTCTCTGCAGCTTTATCTGCCTGAGGCCCATGTCTGCCTGCAGTGCCCCCATTCCTGCCGCACTGCTTTTCCTGCTGCCAGGGCCCCGGGGCAGGGTCCAGCTTCTTCTCCTACCCCGCAGGTTAATAGGCAACAAGCTTGCTCCCCTGGGTCTGTGGCCTGCTCAGACCTCTGCCTCCTCCACACCAGAAGGCTCCCAAAGCCCTCTTTGTCTCTGTCCTTCCAGAATTCTGTGTCTGCTCACTTCACAGAAGACAGTGGTGGTCCTGTGGGCCCTGCCTGTGCAGCCGGAGAAATCCTTCCTGTTGGGGGAGGGGACACAGAAGGGCTTCCTGGAAGGGGTGGCTGTGCTGTAGCTGAGCCTGGAGGTGGAGGAGGGAAATGGGAAGGTGGGGGGCTGAGAGGGGTGAGGGCTTGAATGGTGGTCTGAGAGGCAGATGTTTATATCAAGGGTGACAAGGAGTGGGGGAGGGAGACTGGGGTGGGGTGAGGGAGGTGCTGGACTTTGGGGGACAAAGTGTCCAAGAGGGCCAGGGACTCCCCAGGGTCCCAGATGGAGTTGGAAATGAGTCTGGTGTCATGGGGCTTCTCCCTCCCATCTCCCGCCAATGGGGAAAGGGCCCGCCTGGACTCCTGCCCTCACCTCTCACCACCCCTCTGGCCCCTCTTCTCTGCCAAGGCCACCGTCAGCTGTTTCCTTTCAATTTGCGCAGGAATATTCCCAGTGCTGGGTTCCGTGCCTGCCCGGGGCCAGGACCCCTCATCCTGGCCAGAACTGCCCGGGTGTGGACTCTGGAAGGACAAGTGTGACCCCCCCTTCCCCCTCCCTGCCCTCCCTGCCCTCCCCAGCCCAGCTTGTCCTGCCCGCTGGGTGACCTTGGGCTGGTTGCGTAACCTCTCTGGGCCTTTAAAAAATAACACCCCCCTCCCTCCCCGCCCAACTAAGGCCTCTGCGGGGCTCTTGTTGGGCTTGGGCCTCATCAGCTGGAGCCGGGATTATCTCAGGCGCACTCGCAGCCGACGCCCTCACCCAGTCCTGAGCCACCCACATCGAGACTCAAGCCCAGATATTCCTCCGAGCTCGTAAAAATAATCCGGCAAGGACGCGTGCGCTGATGGTGGGCGAGCAGCTCCGGGCTGTTGCCCTTTGCACAGCGCAGCCCCAGAGGCTCGGAGACCCGAGTGACTTGCCTGGGCCACACAGCCAGTGGGGTGGCCGCTGTCCCGTTCTGAGCCCCCTCCGTGGCCACGTAGCCAACATCCAGCTTCTCGACCCTCATGTAAGATCGTGTGTGATCTGAGCTCTGCTCCCCGCAGCGAACTCAGAAGCCTGAAAGAGGGTCTCAGTGATCCCACTGACGCCCTCCTCTACCCCCACCAGACCTCAGGGAGACCCCGCCTTCCCAAGCTCTGCATCCTGGGTTCAGATCCCTGCTTCGCCACTTAGCAGCCGTGCCTCAGTTTCCCCACTGATAATATGGTATACTAATCCCACGTGCCTCGGAGGACGGTCTGGATGATGGAAGTCAGGACGCGCTATTTACGGACTTCATGACCGTTTCCTCACCTGTAAAACGGAGCTGATAGCGGACCCGCCGCGGGTAGTGAGCGCTTGGGGTGGTGCTCTTGTTTTAATAGAGTTTTATGGTTGTATTTTGTTTTATTTTTCAGATTTATTTACGATGTTGACAGTTACCTTCGCTTAGTCTTGCCTACCTCGCGCCAGGGGCGTGGCCAGACCCTTCCCGGATAGTAGCCCCTCCCAGGGCAGGCGCCCCCGGAAACCCAGATGCAGGGGCAGGGTAGACCACCCCCCCTCCCGGCTCCACCCTTTGTAGGCGGCCCCGAGGCCCGGGGCGGAAAGCCCCTCAGGCCCCCAGCACCAGGCCGGGGGCGGGAAATGCTAGGCACCGGCCCCGCCCCCACACGCTGGGCCTCAGCGTTGCCATGGGGACGGCGCTGTTGCCAGGGCGACCGCCTCCCGCGGGCCCCGCCATCCATCACCATCAGTGGCGGCGGTGGCGGCGGCGGCGCCCATGGTCGGGTGGCTCTGGCGCCCCCAGGACTGGGGAGGGGCGCGTTGGGGGGGGGGCGCAGGCTGCACCCCTTGGTCTGTGACAGGTACACGAACCGGATGGATGGAAATTCGCTCCCTGGGTCTCAGTGGGAGCATGGGCCCCACGCCTCGCCTCCCGTCTGACCTTGCCCTGCCCTCGCGCTGCCCCACAGGGACAGGCCGCTGAGTGAGGACACTGTCTGCCTTGTTGTCTCTGGCCTGGTGAGCCGGTCACACAGCCGTCCCTGTGTCCCTGCGTCCGGCCTGAATGGCCACCTGACGCTAGGGTGGGGGACCCCTGCGCAGAGCGGCTGGCCCCACTGCCCAGCGTGGTCCTGCATACACGAATGTCCCCCCTGCTCTGTGGGCCCTTCCCAGCTCTGCCTCGTTCCCAGTGGGGTCCAGGGTCACTTCAGACCCCAGCAGAGGAAGGCCCGTGGTGTGTAGTGTAGGAGCTGGGTCGTTGTGAGTTCGAATCCCTGGTCTTTCACTTTCTAGCCATGTGACTTTGGGCCTCGGTGCCCAGCTATAGGAAGATCCTACCAGGCAGGGGGAACAGCAAGTGCAAAGGCCCTGAGGTAGGAGCAAGAGCTTGGTGCAGTTGAGACACAAGGAGGGGCCCTGGTGGGTGGGACAGAGTGAACAAGGGCCAAGCAGAGAGGAGGAGGGTGGAGAAGTGGGTGGGGCTGCCCCTCCTGTGGGCCTCCTGGTTGTATTCATGGGATGATGGGAGCCACAGAGGCTTTAGAGCAGGGCAATGACAGGTTCCGGCACTCCCTTTGAGGACTGCTTCTGGTTGTGGAGTGGAGAGGGGGCTTTGGGGGGGACAGGGAGGCAGCAGGGGTTGGTAGAGGCCTGGGCTGGGGCGGGAATGTAGGGCTGGAGGGAAGTGAGCAGACTTGGGGGACTCAGGAGTCTGATGGGACTTGGGGATGGGCCTGTGTGGGGAGCAACCTGCCTGTGCGCCACAGTCAGACAGGGCAGACCCAGAGTTCTGGCTGACCTGGCCCTTCAGGAAAAATCTCCAAATGAGGCTGCTGGATCAAGCCTTTCCTGAACTCCACAGAGCCAAACCCAGCCTCCTGGAGGAGGGAGAAAGAGGAGCTACAAAGGGTACAGCTGGTGCTGCTGGGCCCAAGGGAGGCACAGAGAGAGGCAAGTGCCATCCACCAGGAAGGGAAGAGCTAGGTGGGGTCACCTGGCTGGAGTGTGGGAGCTGGTTGACTTCACACACCTCAGCAGGGCCAGGAAACCTGAACCTGAGTGGGGCGGGTGGGCGGGGCACTGGTGGCACTGCACAGGGTAGGTCTCCACTCAACCAGGAGCTGCTGCCCGGGTGACAGCCGAGTGCTTGTGGTGGCCCCAGCAGCGTTGCTGTGTGACCTCGAACCAATGTTTACCCTTCTCTGGACCTCTGATTCTCTGCAGAAGTGCAGAGGGGAAGGGGAGAGGCCACATAACTAGGTGTCTGCTCCGACTTATTTGTGCAGATGGGGAAACTAAGGCTCAGAGAGGCGCAGAAGCTGTTTAGAGGCCGTGGGGTGGCTCGGGGGCTGTGAACCACAGGATAGTCTGTATATTCAGTCCCTGTGAAGATAAGGGGCTCGAGGCAGGAGGGAGAGGCTGGGGAGGTCTGGCACCTACTGCTGCCCACCCCCTCCCCGTGTCTTCCAGGCCCTGTTCCCATCAGACTGGGCCTCCCACCCATCAACACTGCCCAGAGTGGGCAACTGGCCCAGGGATTATTCGGGACAGAGAATCAGGAGGGCCCTGGGGGGCAGGACCAGGTCCCTGTGCCACCCTACCCAAGTCTCATCTCCCTGCCTTGAATGGTCACAGCAGCCCTGGAGGCGTAAGGGGATTACTGTGCCCACTGTGGGGAAACTGAGGCCCAAACACAGCCTTGGTCCAGGCCTCATTGCTGTTCCTTACTAAGCACCTACAGTGTGCAGCTTCCCAGGGCGGTGGGAAGGGCAGGGTGAGGTTTCAAAAGCCTCCCCTGGGTGCCTGCAGTTGGGAGAGGAGGCAGAAGATCAGGGAAGAGGTGGAGGTGGGCAGGGGTCTCCGCCATGGAAGATGGTGACCTGGGCTGGGGGGCAGTAGGGGAGTGGAGACCACAGGGCTGGTTCTGGATCTGTTTTTGGACCAGTGAGGCGAGGGTCCTAGGGGAAGGACGGGGGAGCCACAGGGACGCCAAGGTTCTGTCCTCAGCAGGCCAGTGAATGGCAGACCGCCTGGCAGAGGCGGCAGGTCTCAGGAGAGTGGCTTGGGGCTGGGAGGAGGCGTTCTCCAGGTGCCCCCCATGGACGGCCCTTAACGTCGATAGCATGAACGCATGCCTTCAAGTGCATCCTGAAGCACCGTTGTGGGTTGAGCACCTACTGCATACCATCCCCGAGCTAAGGCTAAAACACCCTGGATGGGCTCTCAGAAAATGCTGACTGGATAAGGGGGAGCCTGAGGCTGAATCCTGGCCTTGCTGATGCTTCTGTGTGTCCTGGGGAGTCTCTCTGGGCTCTGGGGCTCCTGGGAGACCCAGGCGGAACGCAGTATAAGAAGTACTGACGTCCCGAGACAGCATGGTCAACTTTGCAAGCCCAAAGGTTGAGAGATGGGTCTGGCGGGTCTTTTGTCCTCTGTTGGCCCCTCCCAGGGCTGGAGAATAAGCACTTGGTGGGTGGGAGGTTGAGGAGGGGGCTGTCCTGATACAGTCTCCCAGTCTGAGCAAGGTGATAGTCCTCTTCCTGGGATGCCTTCTCCAGCCTTCCATGCCTGGTGAACTCCTACACAGGCTTCATGGCCCAGCCTCAATGCCCACTTCTGTACATAGCCCTTCCAGGGCCTCCATTCGGAGCCTCACACTCTCCTGTCCCAGCTCCCCCAGGCCCTGCACTTCAGGGGTGGCAGCAGGGTTTGTGAGCGAATTAATGAAGTAATACGGCTGGAAAGAGGATGGTGCCGCCACTTTATAGAAGGGGAAACAGAGGCACCGAGAGGTACAATCACTTGCCTGTGGCCGCCCAACTGGGAAGAGGCAAGTCTGGCTGAAAGCAGGGGTGAGGATACCTCCCAGGCATCACCTTGACCTTGTTTCGACCCCTCCCCCCAGGGTCCTGGTGACAGAGACCAGCTCACAGCAGGAGCGGCTCCAGGCCATTGCGGTGAGTCTTCCCGCACCAAGGATGGAGTGGCCAGTGGGGAGGCTAGGGGAACCTGGGATCTCAGGGTCCCTACACCCAGTCTGAGATACCCAGGCCTGGCAATGGTGAGTTCCAATTATTTGTTTGGGAAAAGTGTTGAGTGTAGGGACCAGGCACACGCAGTTTTATATCTTGTTTCCATGAGATAAAAATAAAGGCAAAGATGCTGGTAGTCTGTAGAATGTGGACTCTTGACCACTCCCCCCTTGTGTAGGAAGGGAAATTGAGGCTAGCATGCAGAAGTGCCTCCGCTGGACCTCAGACCCTGGAAGCACCTCTTGGGGTCTGCAGACCCTCCCTCTTATGCCGAGGCTGGGGGGTACAGATAGGCCAAAGGGCCAAGTGGGTGCAGTTTGCAGAAAAGCAGGCTGTGTTATGGGCAAAGCCTGGGTAGGGGTGGGACCTGGGCCCCGGGGGTCCTGACTGCCCTCCCCACCCCCAGGAGAAGAGGAGGAGGCAGGCAGAGATTGAGGACAAGCGCCGGCAGCTGGAGGATGGCCGGCGGCAGCTCCAGCACTTGAAGGTGGGCAGGTGCCCCCCTCGGCAGATCCCCGCCTGGGCTGTGGAGGGGGTGGCAGTGCCCAGGGACCCCAGGCTCAGCTGGCTTCTGAGGGAGGGGGAAGGAAGAGGTGACCCTGACCCCAATCCTGACCCTGAGTGCAACCCTGACCGTGACTTTTACCCCAACCCTGTTTCTGACTCACCCCACCCTGAACTCCAACCCTGACCTTGAGCCTGCCCTGACCCAAACTCTCACCCTGACCCTGGCTCCAACTCCAATTCCAACCCTGATCATAACCTTGATCCTGAGCCTGTCCCTGGGCCCACCCCTGACCCCGGCCCAACACCTGCCACCCCCAGTCCAAGGCACTTCGGGAACGCTGGCTGCTGGAGGGGACACCATCCTCGGCCTCGGAGGGGGATGAGGACATGCGGAGACAGATGGAGGAGGACGAGCAGAAGGCGAGGCTTCTGGAGGAATCCGTCTCCAGGTGGGGGCAGGCATGAGCCAGCACCCAGGAGTGGGGCCTTGGAACGCGGCCCTTGGGGTCCGAGGCCTGGGGTGGGGTCTGGCAGCTGGGAAGGCCACCTTGCTCCTGGAACAGGAGGGAAGTGCCTCGCCCATTCACATGCTTTCCTGGGGCGGAACAGAGACGTACATGGCAGAGCTTCCATGGCAGCACCACAGGCATGGTGGATGGGAGCCAGAGCGTCTAACCTAGGCTCGGGGTGGGCTGCCCTGCGTGACCACTGGGCCCAAGGACCCCCCCTTCCTCTCCAGACAGTCCAGTGGAGCAGGTGTGTCAGGGCTGTGGAGTGGGCAGGTCCCAGTCCTGGAATAAGGGAGTTACCAGCATTGTCATCCCTGGGGGCTTCCTGGCGCCAGCCCAGCTGGCAGGCTCATCCAGACTCAGTTCTAATGGAGTCCACAGAGGCGGAGGCAGCTGGGCCTGCAGGAAGCCCTGGGGAGGGGCCTGGAGGGGCTGGGACAAAAGGCCCCAGGCTTTCAGGCAGGTAGGAGCCCCAGGCTCAGCTATGGGTGGTGGGGTCAGGGCAGAGGGAAGTGACAACTGAGACTCCCCTTTGGGCTCTGGAATGGAAGGGGTGGGGAGGTGGGAGGGCCTGTCCGGGCCCAGGTTACACTGGGCCCCAATGCATAGATGGAGGACACTGAGGCAGGGGTGCTCCAGCAGAATCCCCCACCCCAGCCCAGCCTTGGATGTCCTGGGTTTGGAAGAAAGTAGTGTGCAGGCTCAGCTGTGATCTCCCTTCAAGCTGGGGACAGACACAGTTGAGTCTGCAACCTTCTCTTAACGCATGGCCAGGGGACGTGGAGGAGAAGGGGTGTTTAAAGATAAGGATAGGGCGCTTTCTTGGGCTTTGGGGTGAGCTGAATATTGCCACCTCCCTGGCCTCAGATTCCCTACCTCTGAGCCAGGGAGGTGGGAATCCCTTTGGACATCTTAATTCTAGCAAACATTAAGCACCAAGTGTGTGATGGGGCCAGTGCTCGGACCCTTGCCCTGGGGAGGAGGCTGGCCTGCAGACAGATAGACAGTCAGACGCTGATCAGAGAGATGTATGTGGGGAGGTGGTAAGTCAGTGGGAATTACTGGCCATTGGGGATCACCGTTCCTGGGACACCTCCTAAGGGAAGCCCTCCTGGCTGACTACAACCTTGAGCTGTTTTGTGAAGGGACAGGCGTCCCTCTCTGTGTTCGGCCTGCCAACCTGGGCTTACTTTGTTAAAGGGTTGCAGACTCAACCCTCCATCTGTCTATCTGCCTTGAAGAAGAATGTCTCCGGCAGGTACTGAGCTACCTTTAACACCATCACCCCTGGCCAAAGCCTGGGGCATGTGACAGTTCACTCTGGGATAGAATATCCCAGTGTTGTTTTTGCTGGATTTGTATCATTATCTTCTAATACTTGGAAAGTGACACGCTTTTTCCAGTTTCCCTGGAGAGATAAAATTTCCTGTAGAAATAAATGGATTTCACTGGGAACAAGGAGAGTCATTTTGAAGCAAACTGTGATGTAAACTGTGGCACAACGGAGTGAACCCTGGCTTTGAATCCTGGCTCTGCTATGTGCTGGCTGTGTGAATCTGCCACTCTGTGCCTCAGTTTCTCCAGTTGTAAAAGGGTGTGATGAGAATACATTGTAGAGTTGTTAGGAAAAATGAAATTCAAGGAGTCGTTACATGGAAACCGCCCAGGATGGCACCAGGCACACAGCAAGTGCTCAGTAGATGTTGTTACCCCCACATGTCCCCTCCCCAGGCTGGAGAAGGAGGTCGAGGAGCTGGAGAACGGAGATGCAGTCCCAGTCACCAAGGAGAACGCGGCGGCCCCCAGCCCAGCCCGGGCCCCGGCCCTGAGCCCAGCCAAGGAGGAGCACAAGGTGCTGAACTCACAGCAGGTGAGAGGTGGCTGGGAGAGGGGTGCTAAGAGCAGTGGGGAGCCATAGCAGGTTTTGGAGCAGGCCAGGGACATTCTCTAGGTGCTACGTGGTGGCAGGGATGCAGGCTGGGAGGCCAGGGCAGTGGGGTCTGTCCGGCCAGGGACGGCACCTGTGAGGTGGCGATCGGGGAGGCAGCCCTACCAGTGAGGGACAGCCAGGAGGGAGAGGAGAAATCGGAGAGGATCCCTAAGATTCTGGTCTGAATTCTGAGAGAATGGGAGGGTGGAGACAGGTACTCTCTGGGCTATTCCCCCCTAGAGCCCCTCCTGTGCCCCCCGAAGATGGGGACCCTGGTCAGCGGGAGGAAAGTGGGACTCCGGTCCCCCTGACCTCTGTCTTTCTTTCTTTCAGACCCCGGTGGGCACCCCCAAAGGTAAGGCTAATGGAAGGGACGGTGGTGGTGCTGCAGGCAGGCCTACGCGCCCTCTGGTGGTCAGAGAGGGGATGGCAGGGCGCGTTGTTACCTGCCGTCAAGGAGCGTTTTCAAGCTCACAGCGACCCCGTGCACAACAGAACAAAGCCCTGCCCTGTCCTGGGCCAGCCTCATGACTGGTACGCTGGAGTCCATCGTTGCGGCCACTGTGTCCATCCACCTCCTTGAGGGTCTTCCTCTTTTTCACCGACCCTTTACTTTACCAAGCATGATGTCCTTCTCCAGGGACTAAAAAGCATGTCCAAAATATGTGAAATGAAGTCTTGCTGTCCTTGCCTCTAAGGAGAATTCTGGCTGTATTTCTTCCAAGACAGATTTGTTTGTTCTTTTGGCAGTCCACGGTATAGTCAATATGCTTTGTCAACACCACAATTCAAAGGCGTCAATTCTTCCGTCTGTCTTCCTTATTCATTGTCCAGCTTTCACGTGCATGTGATGCGATTAAAAATACCATGGCTTGGGTCAGGCGCACCTTGGTCTTCAAGGTGACATCTTTGCTCTTCAACACTTTAAAGAGGTCCTTTGCAGCGGACTTGCCCAATGCAATGTGTCTTTTGATTTCTTGACTGCTGCTTCCATGGCTGTTGATTGTGGATCCAAGTAAAATGAAATCCTTGACAACTTCAATCTTTTCACCATTTATCATGATGTTGCTTATTGGTCCAGTTGTGAAGATTTTTGTTTTCTTTACGTTTAAGTGCAATCCATACTGAAGGCTGTATGTAGTCTTTGATCTTCATCAGTAAGTGCTTCAAGTCCTCTTCACTTTCAGCAAGCAAGGTTGTGTCATCTGCATAACACAGGTTGTTAATGAGTCTTCCTCCAATCCTGATGCCCCGTTCTTCTTCATATAGTCCAGCTTCTCGGATTATTTGCTCAGCATACAGATTGAATAGGTATGGTGAAAGGATACAACCCTGACATACACTTTTCCTGACTTCAAACCATGCAGTATCCTCTTGTTCTGTTTGAACGACTGCCTCTCGGTCTGTATACAAGTTCCACGTGAGCACAATGAAGTGTTCTGGAATTCTCATCCTTCTCAATGTTATCCATAGTTTGTTATGATCCACACAGTCCAATACCTTTGCATAGTCAATAAAACACAGGTAAACATCCTTCTGGTATTCTCTGCTTTCAGCCAGGATCCATCTGACATCAGCAATGATATCCCTGGTTCCACATCCTCTCCTGAATCCGGCTTGAATTTCTGGCAGTTCTCTATGTACTGTGAAACCATTTTTGAATTATATCCAGCAAAATTTTACTTGCATGTGCTGTTAATGATATCGTTCAATAATTTCCACCTTCTTTTGGATCACTTTTCTTTGGAATGGGCACAAATATGAATCTCTTCCAGTCTGTTGGGCGGGTAGCTGTCTTTCAGATTTCTGGGCATAGACAAGTGAGCACGTTCAGCACTGCGTCTGTTTGTTGAAACGTCTCGGTTGGTGTTCCACCAATTCCTGGAGCCTCGTTTTTCACCAATGCCTTCAGAGCAGCTTGGACTTATTTCTTTAGTACCGTTGGTTCTTGATCATATGCTACCTCTTGAAATGATTGGATATTGACCAATTCTTTTTGGTACAATGACTCTGTGTATTCCTTCCATCTTCTCTTGATGCTTCCTACACTGTTCAATATTTGGCCTATAGCATCCTTCAATATAGCAATTTGGGGCTTGATTTTTTTCTTCATTATTTCAGCTTGAGAAATGCCAAGCGTGTTCTTCCATTTTGATTTTCTAACTCTAGGTCTTTGCACATTTAATTGTAATATTTCACTTTGTCTTCTCAAGCTGCCCTTTGAAATCTTCTGTTCAGCTCTCTTTTACTTCAACATTTCTTCTGTTCACTTTTGCTATTCTATGTTCAAGAACAAGTTACGGAGTTTCTCCTGACATCCATTTTGGTCTTTTCTTTCTTTCCTGTGTTTTTAATGACCTTTTGCTTTCTTCATGTATGATGTCCTTGATGTCATCCAATAACTTTTCTGGTCTTTGGTCATTAATGTTCAATGTGTCAAATCTGTTCTTGAGATGGTCTCTAAATTCAGGTGGGGTATATTCAAGGTTGTACTTTGACTCTCTTGACTTGTTTTAATTTCCTTCGGCTTCATCTTGAACTTGCATATGAGCCATTGACAGTCTGTCTTGCAGTCGGCCCCTGGCTTTGCTCTGACTCATGATACTGAGCGTCTCCATCCTGTCTTTCCACAGATGTAGTTGATTTGATTCCTGTGTGTTCTATCCAGTGAGGTCCACGTGTATAGTCACCATTTATGTTGTTGAAAGAAGGTGTTTCCAATGAATAGGTTGTTGGTCCTGAAAAATTCTATCACGTGATCTACAGCTCATTTCTGTCGCCAAGGGCATGTTTTCCAAATACCAATCCTTCTTCTTTGTTTCCAGCTTCCGCTTTCCAATCACCAGTAATTATCAATGCATCTAGATTGCATGTTTGATCCATTTCAGACTGCAGAAGTTGGAAAACGTCTTAAATTTGGCATTAGTGGTTGGTGGGTAAATTTGAATAATGGTCATATTAAGTGATCTTCTTTGTACCCATTGCCGTCTGGTCAATTCCACGGATATAGACCCTGTAGGACAGAGTAGAACTGCCCCATAGGGTTTCCAGGGAGCAGCTGGTGGATTCAACTGCCGACCTGTTGGTTAACAGCCGACCTCTTAACCACTGTGCCACCAGGGCTGCGTCTTCCTTGCAGGCGTATGGATATTATCCTATCACAGACAGCATTGCACCTCAGGATGGATCTTGAAATGTTCTTTTTGTCGATGAATGAGACACCACTCCTGTGCAATCTGCCATACCCAGCACAGTGGACCATATGGTTGTTTGATTCAAAATGGCCAGTACCATCCCATTTTAGCTCACTAATAGCTCACAAATGGAGACTAGTTAGTGTTGCTAGTAAGTGACCACAGCAGTATTACTTACTCCATTACGGTTACTGTTACCCCTGAGCCCTGACTTTGAGCCCAGCTCCTGGTCGACTGCTTTTCATCAAGATTCCACTTGATTTTCACAACACCCCTGGGATGGAGGGCGTGCCACACCTTGGCCTTACAGATGAAGAAACTGAGGCTGGATAGAGACATGTCCTGCCTCCTGACCCTCTATGAGGTGTTCAGCAAGAGGGTTGTCGAGATGGGGCCTCAGTTTCCACATCTGTAAAGTGGGCAGAGAACCGCCTACAATGCAGAGAGATGTTGTCTGTGGGAGCAAGAAATGAGGGACTTTGACTCTGTGGGGAGGGGCTCCTGCCAGGAAGTAGGCTGACTGTCCTGGGTTTCAGGGCGAGGGGCTCATACACATAGATACTGGAGACTGTGGTCAGGAAACAAAAAAGCCCGAAGTTTGAACTCTTGGCCCAATTTATACACCAAAACAAAATTTTATTACCTGTTGCTATCAGTCAGCTCAGACTCATAGTGACCCTACAGGACGGAGTAGAACTGCTTGTAGGTTTCCAAGGAGTACCTGGTGGATTTGAACTGCCAACATTTTGGTTAGCAGCCTTAACACTTAACTGCTGCTCCACCAGGGCCCCCACTATTTATTACAGGCAGATACATATAGATGTTGGCAAATACGTCACCTAATATATTTAAATATACATTTTTAGGTATAAATACAGTACCCTTTATTAAACATATCATGAAGCTATTAAATGAATTCAATTTATTAGACACAAATTATATTTTAAAAATAGATCTTCAGCACTGTTTCTATATTTAAATGTACAATTTGCATTTCAAGCAAGGACGACCCCATCAGCTGGGTGGGGGTGGGGTCGGGAGGGTCTTTGGTCTCTTTCCCCTGAGCTGATTTCTCATAATGGGAGTGACTCCTTGTGTTATCTGCAGAATTAAACATTAATGACGAGAGAAGGAAACCCACGTGGCCCTCTCAGGGGTTTTGTGAAAACCATTTGGGTGGACGGATGAGAAGTGGGCTGTGGGGCTGGGTGTGGGGTTTGTTTTTGTGTGCAGGGTGTCAAGTGTCTGAGGGGCCTGAATGTGTGCATGGGGGGGTCTGAGTGTGTATGGGGGGGTCTGTGTGCCTGTGAGGAGAGACCTCGATACAGGCATACCTGTGTTGATGGCCCACGTGCCTTATGGGTTCTGGGTGTTCGCGAGGGTCTGTGTCTGTCAGTAGGGGGATCGGAATGCATGGGGGAGGAGATCTGTGTGTCTGGGGGGCTTTTGGGGACTTGCATGGGGGGCTGCAGGTGTTGGGGTGACCTGGTCAAGCATGTCTGTGTGCATGTGTGTGTGAGGCCTGTGTGAGGCCTGTGTGTGTGCGTGAGGTCTGTGTGTGAGGTCTGTATGAGCTCTGTGTGTGTGTGCGTGAGGTCTGTGTGTGTATGAAGTGTGTGTGTGTGAGGTCTGTGTGTGTGTGAGGTCTCTGTGTCTCTGGGGTCTGTGTGCATGTGAGGTCTGTGTGTGTGAGTTCTGTGTGTGTGAGGTCTCAGTGTGTGTGTGTGAGGTCTGTGTGTCTGTGTGATGTCTCTGTGTGTATGAGGTCTGTGTGTGTGTGTGAGGTCTGTGTGTGTGAGGTCTCTGTGTGTATGAGGTCTGTGTGTGTGTGAGGTCTGTGTGTGTGTGTGAGGTCTGTGTGTGTGTGTGAGGCCTCTGTGTGTGTGAGGCCTCTGTGTGTGTGTGTGTGGTCCATGTGTGTGTGAGGTCTCTGTGTGTGTGTGTGAGGTCTCTGTGTGTATGTGTGAGGTCTGTGTGTGTGTATTTGAGGTCTCTGTGTGTGAGGTCTGTGTGTGTGTGTGTTTGAGGTCTCTGTGTGTGAGGCCTGTGTGTGGATGAGGTCTGTGTGTGTGTATGTGAGGCCTGTGTGTGTGTGTGAGGTCTCTGTGTGTATGAGGTCTCTGTGTGTGTGTGTGAGATCTCTGTGTGTATGAAGTGTGTGTGTGTGAGGACTGTGTGTGTGTGTGCAGTCTGTGTGTGTGAGGTCTGTGTGTGTGTATGAGGTCTGTGTTTGTGTGAGTTCTGTGTGTGTGTGAGGTCTCTGTGTGTGAGGTCTGTGTGTGTGTGTATGAGGTCTGTGTGTGTGTGTGAGGTCTCTGTGTGTGTTTGAGGTCTGTGTGTGTGTATGAAGTCTGTGTGTGTGTGTCAGGTCTGTGTGTGTGTATGAAGTCTGTGTGTGTGTATGAGGTCTGTGTGTGTGTGAGGTCTTTGTGTGTGTGTGGTCTTTGTGTATGTGTGTGTGAGGTCTCTGTGTGTGTGAGGTCTGTGTGTATGAGCTCTGTGTGTGTGTGTGTGAGGTCTGTGTGTGTGTGAGGTCTGTGTGTGTGTGAGGTCTGAGTGTGTGTGAGATCTGTGTGTGTGTGAGGTCTGTGTGTGTGAAGTCTGTGTGTGTGTGTGTGAGGTCTGTGTGTGTGTGTGAGGTCTGTGTGTGTGTGTGAGGTCTGTGTGTGTGTGTGAGGTCTCTGTGTGTGAGGTCTCTGTGTGTATGAAGTGTGTGTGTGAGGCCTGTGTGTGTGTGAGGCCTGTGTGTGTGTGAGGCCTGTGTATGTGTGAGGTCTGTGTATGTGTGAGGTCTGTGTGTGTGTGTGAGGTCTGTGTGTGTGTGTGAGGTCTGTGTGTATGAAGTGTGTGTGTGTGAGGCCTGTGTGTGTGTGAGGCCTGTGTGTGTGTGAGGTCTGTGTGTGTGTGAGGTCTGTGTGTGAGGTCTGTGTGTGAGGTCTGTGTGTGTGTGTGAGGTCTGTGTGTGTGTGTGAGTTCTGTGTGTGTGTGAGGTCTCTGTGTTGTGTGAGGTCTGTGTGTGTGTGAGGTCTGTGTGTGTGTGAGGTCTGTGTGTGTGTGAGGTCTGTGTGTGAGGTCTGTGTGTGTGTGTGAGGTCTGTGTGTGTGTGTATGAGGTCTGCGTGTGTGTGTGAGGTCTCTGTGTGTTTGAGGTCTCTGTGTGTGTATGAAGTCTATGTATGTGTGAAATCTGTGTGTGTGTGTGAGGTCTGTGTGTGTGTCAGGTCTGTGTGTGTGTGAGGTCTGTGTGTGTGTGAGGTCTTTGTGTGTGTGTGAGTGAGGTCTGTGTGTGTGTGTGAGGTCTCTGTGTTGTGTGAGGTCTGTGTGTGTGTGTATGAGGTCTGTGTGTGTGAGTTTGTGTGTGTGAGGTCTGTGTGTGTGAGGTCTGTGTGTGTGTGAGGTCTTTGTGTGTGTGAGGTCTGTGTGTGTGTGAGGTCCGTGTGTGTGAGGTCTGTGTGTGTGTGTGAGGTCTCTGTGTGTGTGAGGTCTTTGTGTGTGTATGTGTGAGGTCTGTGTGTGTGTGAGGTCTGTGTGTGTGTGTGTGTGTGTGAGGTCTGTGTGTGTGTGTGAGGTCCGTGTGTGTGTGAGGTCTGTGTATGTGTGTGGTGTTTATGTAATCTGTGTATATGTGTTTGTACGTGGGGTGTGTGTGTGTGGTTGGGTCTGGTGTCTGGTGGAGTGGGGGATCCATGTGATCTCTGTTCCCTCTCTGTCTCCCTCCCTCTCGCTCCACGCTCACCTGTCCTGCCAAGCAGAGAAGCACTCTATCTCCAATACCCCGGTGAGGATGGTAGAGGGCTCCACCATGATGAAGGCAGGTGGGTTGGCTCCCCGGCTTGTCCAGCATTCAGACGCTGTCCTGTAGCTCAGACCAGGGGTCTGGTGGGTGGTGTGGCCCTGCCCTCACCAGAGCTTGGGGGAGCTCTGGTGATGGGAGTGGCAGCTGGACCAGGGGCCTCGGCTCTGGGCCTGGGGTGGGGCCTGTGTGCCTCCTCTGCTTCGGCACCCCCACCACACGCTGGCCCCTGCTTCCACTAGAAGTCGGCCCTGCATGGTGACTCTAACCCTACACCCCTTGCAGCTTCATTTCCCTTAACCTCGAGGCACACCCAGGGGCCCAGAGGGCCAGCGCGCACGCTCGAACATGCACCCACACGCTCTCATATGCAGCCCAACGTCAACAGGAAGTGAGAGCTCCGTCTCTGGAGGCAGCCAAGTGGGTTACAGGGATTTCTGTGGTTCTAGAAGGCAGGGGTTTAATGCTGAGCATTCTACAGTTCAGAAGGTCGGGATTCCAGTCCCTGTAGGGGATTTGAGTTTCCCCCCTGCCAGAAGGGTGGGTGTGTGGACCTCCCACCTGGGGCCAGATCAAAAAAAAAAGGAAACCCTGGTGACCTAGTGGCTCAGTGCTACGGCTGCTAACCAAAGGGGGCAGTTCGAATCCGCCAGGCGCTCCTTGGAGACTCTATGGGGCAGTTCTACCCTGTCCTGTAGGGCAGTTCTACCCTGTCCTGTAGGGCCGCTATGAGTCGGAATTGACAGGAGCTGGATAACGGTGATAAATAGCCAATGGCGACTGTTATTGTTGTTCAAGTGAATAGGGAAGTTGAAAGGGAGGAAAGGAAGACTATTTGGGGGGCTGGGTGGAGAAGGCCAGGAGGTGACAACACCTGAGAGAGCGGGGGAGGGGAGGTGAGGGGTCTCCTGCATCACCCAGACCAGGTTTTGCCCCCAGGAGAAGGGAGGCAGAGGGTATCAACCTCCCAGAGTTGCACCACCCCTGGCCAGGACCGAAGCTGTTTTACCTCGTCCAGTGCACGACCTGCCCAACTGTGTGGAGCAACCTCTGGGGTGGGAATGTTAGGCACTTGTTGAATAAATGTCATTCATTTATTCAACAAGTGCTTACTGAGCTCCTGCTGTGTGCATGCACGGAGTGTACCCTGAGGAACCCCATACTCTGGTGTGGATGGCACAAATAACTTATGGGAAAAGCAAGGCAGAGCGTGGGAAACTGTGAAAGAGCAGTTTTAATCCGAGGCCTCACTGAGGAGGTGACATTTGAGCAAAAACCCGAAAGATGGGAGGGAGGCATCCAGACATCTGAAGGAAGAGTGTGCCAGGACAGAGGGAACAGCCTGTGCAAAGGCCCTGAGGCAGGACTGTGCCTGGCATGCTCAACAGGGAGGAGGCCGTGAGGCTGGATTGAGTGAGTGAGGGCAAGAAAGAGGAGGGGAGGGCAAGGAGGGGCCGGGGCAGGCCATGCACGGTCCTGTAGGTGCGGGGAGGACTCAGGCTTTCACCTGAGGGTCGGAGGTCATGGGAGCCCTGGGGGCGGTGGGCAGAGCAGGCTCGGGCCAACTTGGTGCTCACGGGCTCCCTCTGGCGGCCGTGAGGAGGACAGCCCGTGGGTGCAGGCAGACTCCGTGCTCACGGGCGCCCTCAGACGGCCGTGGGAGGACAGACTAGAGGCGCTGGAGACCCAGGCAGGGTGACTCCACTCGTCCACGGGTGCTGATGGGGTGGGCGGGGGGGTGGGGCGTGGATTCAAGTGTGTTTTGAAGGCAGAGCCCGCAGGGTTTGTAGTTGGATGGCATGTGGGGATGAGAGAGAGACAGGTTGGAGCTCCCCCTGACCAAGGTGGGAGGACACGGCAGGGGCACATGGGTGTCGGGTCTTGGACTTGGTGAGTTGAGGCTCCCGCGGGACCCTGAGGGCTGATGTCGAGGAGGCAATGGGATACAAGTCTGGAGTCCAGGACGAGGTCCGGGTGGAGGTGGACCCCAGGGCCCATCGGCACTGGCGGAGTTTGGAGCTGTGAGCCAGGGTGGGGTCCTGGGAGCCAGTGTAGTTGGAGCAGAGGGGGGACTCGGCCTGAACGTCGGAGATGGGGGTGGGGAGGAGAGCCAGGTGACCCTGGGGTCCTGGAAACCGCAGGAGAATGGGGCTCTCAGGCATCCAGTGAGAGCCAGGAGAATGGAAGCCCACAAGGAGTTCAGTTCTTACATCCACCACTTGGGGGCATGGTCAGAGCCATGGCGGCAGTCAGCCCTGGGCGGACTCAGTCTCCCCACATGGTTTTTATAAGCCAAGGTTGAGGGAGATGCTAGCTATGGGATTGCCACTCTGACAGCTCTCATGGACAAGGACACTCATTTAAAGAAGGCATAGTTCTTTGTGTTGAAATGGGTGCCTCTACATTATACGTTGAGGAAGGAGGCAGTGGTCTGGGACGGGCAGATGTGAGGCTGGGAATGTGAGTCTGCTGGCCAGAGTATGAGTCCTGGTGTCACCACAGGCAAGGCACAGCCTCCCTTGGACCCACTTTGCTCCTGTGAGGAGTGGAAACGAGTAAGGCTGTGTGACAGGAGTGGAATGGGACCAGGGCCTGGAGACAGTAGTTTGGTGGCTGAGCGAAGGATGGCATTCAGAAGACAGAGGGACGAGGTTGAGTCAGGATGGATGGCAAGTATGGGGCCTCAAAAACTGAAAAGAAGAATTTAGACTGTTGCCCTCGGCACTGGGGAGCTATGGAAGGATGTTGAGTGAGGGAGGGCCACGTCAAGGATGGTGCACTGGCACCTCTGGCACGACCTGCAATGACTGCTTGGCCTCTGCCCTGCTGGCTCCCCTCCCTGGCTTGGCCATGAGCGTGGTGGGAGGCATGGGGCGGGCGGCTGGCTGCTGCGTAACGCTGTACTCTCGTGCCAGCCATGTACTCGGTCGAGATCACGGTGGAGAAGGACAAGGTGACGGGGGAGACGAGGGTGCTGTCCAGCACCACCTTGCTCCCCCAGGAGCCGTTCCCTCAGGGCATCAAGGTCTACGAGGACGAGACCAAAGGTATGAGCGAGCCCCCGCCCCCTGCTCCCCACACACCACGACTCAGCTGGAATCGGGAACTCGGACCACAGGCCCATGGAGCTGCCAGTAGATGTGTGGGGCCATGACACGTGTGTCATCACCAGGTGGAGGCAGGATGTATGGGGCCAGGACACGTCATCACTGATGGTGGAGGGTGTGAGGATTCAGGACACATATGTCATCACCAGGTGGGGGCAGGATATGTGGGCCCGGGACACGGGTGTTGCCACCAGGTTGGGGGAAGGAACACAGGTCCAGAACATGCATATTGTCACCAGGTGGGGGAGGGTATGCAGGCCCAGAACACGTGTGTCATGACCACATGGGGGAGGGTGTGTGTGGGCCTGGGACATGCCTGTCATCACCAGATGGGGGAGGGTATGTGGGTCCAGGACATGTGTGTCATCACCAGGTGGGGGCAGGATGTGTGGGGCCAGGAGACGTGTGTCATCACTAGTGGGGGAGGGTATAAGAGTCCAGGACACATGTGTCATCACCTGGTGGGGGAGGTATGTGGATCCAGGACATGCGTGTCATCCCCAGGTGGGGGAGGGTTGTGGCCCAGGACACACATGTCATCACCAGGTGGGGGAGGGTTGTGGCCCAGGACAGGTGTGTCCTCCTGTTCTAGGTGGTCACTGTGGAGATTGCATGGGTCCCAGACCCCAGTTTGATGATGCAGATGCTGTCCCGGGCCAGGGTCTCATCACACAGGGCCTGCTGTTGTTGGGCTGAGAGCCTGTTCTGGCATGACCTTGAGGCCTGACCATGTACTGGTGCTGGGTTAGGCTCTGAGGTTTAACCTTGGGTCCTCGGGGGCACCCGGCCAGCAGGCCCAGCAGCAGCTCACTGATTATTACGGTTGTGATAAAGAGTATGATAAGCCCAGAGACATACAGGGCAGGGAGGAGCCAGGGAGGCTTCTCAGAGAAGGAATTCTTGGAGCTGAGGCCTGAGAGATGAGAAGGAGCACAGCACGTGCAAAGGGCCTGGGGTAGGATGGAGTTTTCAGGGTGGAGGAACTGAGGGATGCCCAGGGGGCTGATGCTCAGAGTGGAGAGAAGGACTTTGAGTTGAGGCTGGGGGCCCCCAGGGCGGTATCCTGAGGGACTACCTGTGTGTCTGTGAGCCTTGGGCCGGTGGCTGTGGCACCCAGATGTGATTTGGTTTGAAGGCTCCCTCTGGTGGCCATGGGAGCTGTCCACAAGGAAGGGGGGAACCTGGGAGGAGGAGAGAGGCCTTGAGCAGAAGCCCCAAAGCCTGTTATTTATTTTTTTCTATCGAGATGTAGTTCACATACCACACAGTTCAGCGCATTCACAGAGTTGTGCAAGCACCACCACCACGGCCTACTTCTAGAATATTCCATCACCCCAAGAGGAAACCCCGAGCCCATTAGCAGTCTGCCCATTCCCCCTCCCCCAGCCCCGGCACCTTCTGTCCCCATGGATTTGGCCCCACCTGGTAGGATGGTATTTCACATAAAAGGAATCCTACACCAGGGGGCCTTTCGTGACTGGCTCCCTTCACTAAGCTTAGTATTCTCAAGGTTCATCCAGTCACATCATATATCACACCTTCGTTCCCCTTCGTGGCCGAGTCGTATTCCATTGTGCGGATGTACAACATTGTGTTCACCCATCGCCTGTTGTCGGTTGACACTGGGCTGGGCCCATATTCTGGCTGTTGTGAACGTTCTTGCACGCTTTTGTGTGGATGTGCGTTTTCGTTTCTCCCGGCTACGTACCTAGGACTGGAATCGCTGAGTCACGTGGTAACTCCGCGTTTGACCTTTAGAGGAGCCCCCAGACTGTTTTCCACAGAGGCTGCACCGCTTGACATTCCCACCAGCAACGGATGAGCTTTCCAGTTTCCCCACATCCTCACCAATATTTGTTGTTGTTAAATGTCATCCAGTCGGTTCCGACTCACGGCGACCGACGTACAACAGAACCAAACCCTGCCCAGTCCCGCACGATCCTCACAGTCGTTGTTATGCTTGAGCCCCTTGTTGCAGCCACTGTGTCAACCCACCTCGTTGAGGGTCTTCCTCTTTTCCGCTGACCCTGTACTCTGCCAAGCATGATGTCCTTCTCCAGGGACTGATCCCTCCTGACAACATGTCCAAAGTATGTGAGATGTAGTCTCCCCATCCTCGCGTCTAAGGAGCGTTCTTAGAAGCCAACACAAGCCATTGTCCTTTTTATTGTTATTACTGCTATTATTATTTTTTATAGTCATCCTAGTGCATGCGAAGTCGTACCTCATTGTGGTTGGGATTCCCAAAGCCTCTGTTCTGAGAGGCTCTTTGGGCCTCTGGAGCACCCAGATACCATTAAAGGGGTCCCACCGCCAGCTTGAGGGCAGCTTTGGGGCGTAGACTTGGACTGAATTCCGGCTCCTGCTCTCCCCAGCTGTGAGGTGCTGAGCAGGCCCCATGCGCCTCATCCCCTGGGCTGGAGTGACCACCGGTGGCCACAAGAGGGCAGAGGAGACATACGTTCACACAGTATATCTTCAATATCAGCTGCTCAGACCACTGGGGATTCAGGACTGGCCAGACTGGACTCTGGTTGCTCAGCAATGGAAACGTGACCCGTTTCCATGGCAACCCAGGGCTTGGATTCCTCTCTTGGGGCCATGACCAGTGGGAAACCCTCAACTCAATTCTGTGATACCTGGGCACACCCCACCCTCTGGGCCTCCAGTCCAGAGTCACTGTGAGGCCTTGAAGCAGGGACACACCTCCCCAGGGGTTTGGAAACTGAAAGTGGAGAGCACTTTCCTTCTTGCTGGAAGCCGAGAACAGGAATCCTGACCCTTGGTCAGGGAGGAGGCGAGTCCCTGGGACAACCCATTGTGTCCCTCCCTCCTCCTCAAGCATTCCAGCGAGCTTGCAGGGTTGTTATCTGGGGCTGGGGTCAGACTATGGCTAGGAATTCCTCCCTGGCGCTGGAATCTGGGTTCTTTGAGGCAGCAGCCCATCTCAGAAAATGACAGGTCAGAGACACAGACGAGTGAAGTTGGTAGAGATTTTGAAAAACACACTTAACAAGATATATAAAACTCTACCTGTTCTAACACAGGAGAATATTTTTAGAAAGTGACTGTGTCCTAAGTTGTAAAGCAGGTTGTAAGGACTGTTAAAAAGTTTTTATTTTGTGAGCTGTGTTCCGTCACCACAGCCTTCCACTCCCTGGAATTTAAAAACAACTTTCTAAATAAATCTTGGGTTAAAAGGGCAATCATAATGGAAATTACATACTATTTACTCTTGAAAGAGAATGACATAATCTATAGGATACAACCCAAGCAGAACTCAGAGGAAGAAGTGTAGACTTTGTTGCGCTTACTGTCAGGTGCCGCCCAGTCAGTTCTGAATCATAGTGACCCTGTGTGCAACAGAACCAAACACTGCCTGCCCTGCGCCAGCCTCACAATCGTTGTTAAGTTTGAACCCATCGTTGCGGCCACTGTGTCCATCCATCTCTTTGAGGGTCTTCCTCTTTTTCACTGACCTTCTACTTTACCAAGCATGATGTCCTTCTCCAGGATGTGTCCAAAGTATGTGAGACATAGTCTCGCCATCCTTGTTTCTAAGGAGCATTCTGGCTGCACTTCTTCCAAGACAGATTTGTTTGTTCACGCTTATTAGCATACAAAAAAGATTGTGTGAAATGTACTAAACTTTAATTCAAAAGCAATCAAGTAAATCCAATGAGGTGAAAAACTCTTAATTTTTGTGATTCCTAACCCCTGGTTCCCCAGGATAGGTTCTACTTGCTCACGTAGAAGAAAGAGATCTAGGCTGAGACAAAGGGCAGGAGTCTAGCTCAGGCCATCTGTGCGGCCTTGGCCAATTGCTTCCCCTTTCTGAACCCCGGTCTTCACTATCTTACAATGGAAAAGAAAATAGAACTACTCTGTCGGGTGATTGCAGGAGAGCTAGGTCAGCTGAGGAATACGGAAATGCTTCGGAATGCAGGACAATGAAATTGCAATTCATTTATTTTCAGCCTCCCTTGGTTTCTAATAAATGCTTTTACAACTATAAGTTTTCCTCTGCATACCACTTTGGCTGCATCCACAGATCCTAATAGATGGTTTTAATGGTCAGTTAGTTCTAAATGTGGAATTTAGTTCATGATTTCCTCTTTAACTTTGAAGACAATGTTATCTGTTTCAGCACTGTAAAAAGTTTTTGCACTTTGCCTAGGCCTTCCCTGGTGCCCGGGAGCCAGCTCACTCTCTGTCTCTCCCTGCACAGTGGTCCATGCTGTGGATGGCACTATGGAGAACGGGATCCACCCACTGAGCTCCTCTGAGGTGGATGAACTCATCCACAAGGCAGATGAGGTCACACTGAGCGAGGCAGGGTCCACAGCTGGGGCATCAGAGACCCGGGGGACCATGGAGGAGGCCGTCCGGACCACGCCCTCCCGTCGGGAGATCACCGGGGTGCAGGCTCAGCCGGGTGAGGCCACATCGGGTCCACCAGGGGTCCAACCTGGCCAGGAGCCCCCAGTCACCATGATCTTCATGGGCTACCAGAACGTGGAGGATGAGGCCGAGACCAAGAAGGTGTTGGGGCTTCAGGACACCATCACAGCAGAGCTGGTGGTCATCGAGGACGTGGCTGAGCCCAAGGAGCCCGCACCACCCAACGGCAGTGCCGCTGAGCCCCCTGCCACCACAGGCTCCAGGGAGGAGAACCAAGCAGGGCCCGAGCTCCCCGCTAGCGACTCCCAGGACCTCGACATGAAGAAGCAGCGCTGTAAATGCTGCTCGGTCATGTGAGCTGGCCCAGCCCCCAGCCCCTGGCCCCGCCCTCCGAGCCACCGACACCCACGAGCCCGGCCCCTCCTGGTGCCTGCCCACCCTTCACCTGCCACCTCTTGGGCCCCAGGACGCACGGTGTTGTCACTTCCTTCTGATTTTTCTTTCACTGGAAAGAGAGGGACGGGGTCCCCCACCCCATCACCACCCCCCAACACCCATCCTGAACCACTGAGCCGGGCACCTGCACCTGGTAGGAGACAGATATGGACAGACCTGCTTTTCATGAAACGAGGACCCCTACCCACATCGTGGCAGGTTCACAGATGCAGTTCATACCCACGATGGTCCCGGTGGCATGATCCCGGCCTCGACGTGGCCTCAGCCAGCTTGCCACCCTCTGGGCTTCCTTCCCGTGCCTTCCTGCCACTTCCGCCGAGGTATCCTAGAGTAAGGTCTGCCAGAAACGGGGCCCCGTGGGGTTTCTGGCGAAGGCGCTTGTGTCTCCATCAGGGGCTGTGGGTTGAGGCTGTGCCTCTTTGGGGAGTCTTGGTTGGACACCAGGCTCAAGGTCTTGGAACAGAAAATGGGCCCCTCTGGGCACCCCAGCCTGATGTGCCCCCACCCCCCATGCCCTCCTTGGGCCTGGCTAGTGGATGATGGAGCCTGGAGAGGGGGAAGGGAGCCCTGGAGACACACACCCCCCAACCCCATCCGGGCCTGTAGCCCCAGGCTTCCTTCTGCATGGGGCAGGCCAGGGGTCTTTGAGCTGCCCCCTGCCCAAGGCAGGGATCACGTGAGCCACTTTTGGTCCCCAGCTCCCACCCCCACTGGGCCCTCCTTCCTCCTGGTGCTAATTTGGGGACCCTAGGGGGCCACTCCCTGGCCTCTTGTCCAGTCTGCTTGGGCCGGAATCCTGGGTCCCCCTGCCCGACCACACCCCAAAGACCAGGCCCTACCTGCCAGACCTGCTCAGCTTGGAGCATTTGCGGGTAGTGGAGTGGGGTGTAGCCTGTCGGGGAGGCTGCTGGAGCAGGAGACCCCCATTTGCCACCCAGCCTGGGGTGAGCCTGCTCCTTGCCCCCCCTCACTGGAAGGGGTGAGGGGCTCCCCTGCTGGGGGCAGCCAACACTCAATGTGCACTTGTGTCTCCCTGGGTGCAGCCACACTTGTTCCCAGAGGTGTATTCGTGCACATTCTCACAGACACCCTCCTCTCACGTGTTGGCTTTGAACCACCAGGCCCCATCTTATACCCTTCCCTAGGGGTCTCCAGCCTGGTGCCCAGTGCCCAGGCCACCTCTTGGTCCAGTTGCCACCCCCAGTCTCAGCAGGGCAGAGGCAGGAACCACCTCTGACCTAAGCCTGGTTCTAGCCTCAGCTTGGCCACTCTCAGTGGCTGGGAGGAGAGGCCTTCCCTTAGGGGTGCCCCTGGGCAGTGGCTGTGGACCCCTCCTGTCCCTCCCTCTAGCCTGCCCCGAGTCCCTCGAGCTGTGAGCCTCTGCTGAAAAGTGCCCTTGCTGCCCCCTTTCTGCTTTTGATGTGTGACAAGGCCCCCGATGTTCTTGATTTTCCCAGAGAAGCAAATAAACAGTGTGAACAGCTGAGTTCCTGGAGTTATTGGATTTCCCCCTGGTTGGGGAGGGTGTGTCAAAGCCAGAGGGTAGGGCGTGGCCACAGCAGTGGAGCCTTTAAAGGGGAGGCTGAGTCAGGGCCCCGGTGAGCTGATATCACCTGCCTGCAGCCCGCTCCCTCTCAGGCTCACCTTGGGTGCTGTGGGGTAGGAGGCATTGGTAGACTCCCACCAGGTACCTGACTCCATCATTCAGCTACACCTGTGCCCACCTGAGCAGCACCTGACCAGGTAAGGCCTGGGGGGGGAGGGCAGCTACTGGGCAACAGACCTGCTTTCTGTTTCCCACAAAGCCATTGTTTTCTGCGCCTGTCTCTGCGCCATCCTTTGGCTGTGTGTGAGGCTCCCCTTTGGTGGGTTCACAGCCCCCAGAAGGGGAGGAGGGGTCCCCACAGGCCCCCAACTCTGCAGAGAAACCAGTCCCTGGGAAATAGTTGAGGGGACAGGGTAGGGCGTGTTTATAAGGGCTGCCATTATGCTCAGAGGAAAGGCCTCCTCTGAATTTTTCTCAGTGTGACTTTGGAGAAGTCACTATCCCTCTGGGTCTCAGTTTCCTCATCTGTAAAATAGGCTTTGTGAACTCTGAGTGGGAGGCCAGACCTGGTCTGGGAGCAGGACAGTTGGTTCCTCATCTCCACATTAGCCCTAGGAGACTACCTGTCTTTGCCTACTTGGGCCTCAGTTTCCCCATCTGAGCAATGGGAAGGTGAAGATTGTGGAAGGCATAAGGTAGCAGGGATCTCTGGTTCAAATCCCAGCCTCATCACAGACCACTTTGTGCCTTGGACAGGATTTTAAGCTTTCTGTGCCTCAGTTTCCATATCTGCAAAACAGGGATAAAGGTTCTTGAAGGGGTGTTGGAAAGAGCCAACAAAGCTGTAGCAGCCCAGGTTTGACACCACCAGCACTGTGTTACAAGTTCAAACTGTTACCCTGGCCTGGATCTTTTCTCCAGACCATTCTCCAATCTCCTACCTGGGGTAGCCACCAGTCTGGGGGCCCGTTGGAAAGAAGAGACTGAGGTTCAGAGGGGCCCCATGGGCAGGTCAGGACCCAGCCCCAGCCATTGGGCTGTAGTGTAGGATGGAAGACACAGCCCCCTCACTGTGTCCCCCGCCCCCCCCCCGGAAGACCTGTCACCCACCTCGAGCCTCAGTGTTCTTCTGTCATGTCAGTGGGCCTGGGCCTTGCCCATCCAGCCAACGTTCACTGGCACTTCTGATATCCTTCTTGGGCCTTTTACTTGGAAGTAGCCTGGGGACCCTCCCAGTGGCCCCGAGGGAACCAGCTACTGGGACATCCTCATTTCACAGAGGAGAAAATCAATGCTCAGAGAGCTCGTGTGGGATTTGACCCGGGCCCAGCTGACCCCCTCAGAGGTCTGAGAAAGGGGTTGTCTGGGGGGATGGAGCCGTGTGGAAAATTGGGGATTTGGGCTCAGCCCCCCTCAAAACATGCAGCTGATGCATGGGCCTGGCTGTGTGACCCCTGGCAAATGATGTGTCCTCTCTGAGCCTCGATTTCCTCGTTTGTAAAGTGGGAGGCCTCCCAGTGGCAAAAGTGATCTTGAGGGACCAAGGGAGTTCTGGCTGTCTGCAGGGCGTGTGGGCCAAGGATAGCTGCAGTGGGCATGGTGCCCGCCCTCACCCTGCTGGGTATCATCTTTCTTCCTCTCGCTCTGGACTTTGTTTCCCAGCCTAGGTGGGGCCAGGAGGAGGGGTGCACCTACCACCGCTGGGTGGGGCCTTGGTTCCTTGACAACCTGGTGGGCAGGGTGGGGCAGGGAGGCCTCAATGAACAACGAGGGAGCTGGAGCCAGGGCTCAGAGCTGCTGGAGTTGGAGCTTGCAGGTGAGGCTGGGGACTCGGGGGACCAGGAATGGCATGAAGCTGAGTGCGGGTGCTGTGAGGGGCGGGGGCCCTGTGAGAGATGGGGGTGCTGTGAGGGGTGCTGCAAGTGATGGGGTGCTGTGAGGGTGGGGGTCCTGTGTGGGCTGGGAGTACTGGATGAGGTGAGGTCTGTTTTTGGCATGGGCAAGATCCTATCAGTTGACAGCATCTGCTCCCCATGGGGACGCTTGAGGTGCAGGGTGCCCTGTGGGAAAGACACTCCCTCCCCTTTTGGCCCAGCTGGGGTCTCAAGCTGGTGGAGTCCTCCTTTCTCTTCATCCTGGGGACATTGTGGCCTCGGGGTCTGTGTCCTCCCCACCCCACCCCTTCCCAGGGGGAGTAGAGGCCCCGTCCCCAGACCCTGCTGGGGCCTCCGTTTCGACCCCAGGCCTGAACCCTGAGCTCTGACTCTGCTGAGGGGAGGGGCCTGAGGTCCCCTGTCAGTTCTGGGATCCCAGAGGCTTCTAGGGAAGCACTTGTCAGTGCCAGTCATACCCTGGACAGCAAACAGCCCCCCAACCAGGACACAGGGTCTGGTCTGGGGACAGAGGAGGGGTGGGCTGAGCCCATCTACGCATGGTCTCTGCCTGGGCTGTGGGGCTCAGCCTGGGTCCCAGGGTTGGGGCTGGGGGCTCAGATTGGGATCCCCCGAGGTCAGGGCAGGGACTCAGCCTGGGTCCTGGAGGTGGGGCTGGGGGGTCTCAGGTGGGGATCCAGTGGGGTCGGGGCAGGGGTTTGACCCTGGGTACAGGGAGTCAGGGTAGGTCTCAAGGCATTGGGGGCTCTGCCCAGCCAGGAGCACTACAGCCTTGAGTGATGGGCAGAAGAAGCCCAGGAGGCCCCTGCTGTGTGACCCAGCCAAGCCTTGCCCCATCTGACCCTCAGGCCCCTCTAGGAGGCCTTTGACCCATGGGCGGGAGGCCAGTGGGGGTGAAGAGGAATCAGCTGCATGGCACCAGGGGCCATAAACCCTGTTTCAGTCAAGTATCGACAGGGGTGCAGGGCGAGTTGGGAGGAGCAATGGGGGGCCTTCCTGGAGGAGGAGGAGGCAGTTGAGGGCACTAGAGCTTCAGAACCTATTGCTTTGTCACTTGGTGTGTGATCTCAGGTGAGGGACTTCCCCTCTCCGGGCTCTATTGCCTTGGCTGGAAGCTGGGGACAAAAGTGGCCCCGTTCTTCAAAGGAGTAAAGAAGGATGCAGTGTAAGGGGCTTGGCACAGGGGGAATAACTCGGGAACGCAGGCTCGCTGTGACTGCTGGTATTGCTCATGTGCCCGGGGTCCCCCATGCCTTGAAGGAAATGCTTTTTCTCCCCGGGTGTTTCTCCTCTCCTCCCTGGAGCCCTGCCAGGGGGTGGCATTGCCCCATTTAACAGATGGGGAGACTCGGGCTTCGCAAGATGAGATGCCTGCCCCAGGGTCACCCCCAAGAAGACCCGTGGACCAGAGGTTAAAATAATATTCACAACCACAGTGGAAACATCTATTGAGCACCTGAGGCCCTGGTGGTGTAGTGGTTAAGAGCTCAGCTGCTGACCAAAAGGTTAGCAGTTGGAATCCACCAGCCTTTCCTTGGAAACTCTATGGGGCAGTTCTTTTCTGTCCTACAGTGTCGAATGGACTTGCTGGCAATGGGTTTGTTTTCTTGGGTGGTGTACACCAGGCTAGGAAGTTGAGTCCTCACGTATGCCCTTTGGAGTGGGTGCTGCCTTGTGCTGCTATGGATACAAAGGTCAGCATGGGGGTGACTTGCCCGAGGCCACAGGTAAGCAGGGACAGAGGGCTTGAACCCAAGGACCTGGGGCCAGAGCCCCACCCCTGCTGGCCTCTGTGAGTCACCCTGGAGAAATGGGCAGAGGAAGGAGTGTGGCCCCACCCCAACCAGGAGACCTGACACCCCTGAGGGCAGGGTGGGGAAGTCCCCTTTGCCAGGAGTTCATATCCAATGTGCATTATAAACCCCGCTGGGTAAACCCGTCCACTCACTCAGCAAACACTCCTGCCATGCCTGCCCTTCCTGGGAAGATCCAGGGAGGGGACAGAGCAGGACCCACCCAGCCTTCCGGTCAGCACTGGGCCAGACAGCAGAATTGGAACTGGAAGGGTGGCCAGAGATTCCCCTGCGTCTAAAATGACCCTGAACCCTGGCCTGAGCACCCAAGGATGGTTGTGTTTGCAGAGACCAATGGCTCTTTTGGCCTGTCTTTATTAAGCACCTGCTGTGTACCAGGCTTTGGGATGAGGGTAGTGGGGGGAGGCGCTGCAGGGAGGGAGGGTCCTGGGCTGATGGTTTCGGGTGGGAGGGGATAACCCTTAAATAAAAGCATTCTTCTTTCAAAGATCCGCCCACCCTTCCAATGACTTGAAGGGAATGCCTGTGAGAGGCAGCTCAGCCTTCAAGGCCTCCAGCACCCGCCCATGAGGTGCTACTGCCTCTGGGGACAAAGGCCCAGCCCTGGGATTGTTGCCCAAGCTTGCTTGTTTTGAACATTGTTGTCCTTCCCATAGTCCTTTTAGTACTGGATACATACGAAAGGTTCCATCCTAAGTGCTGTAACTTTGTTCCACAGGATACGGTATGACTCATTTTATGCCACCTGATGCAGTGTCCCCAGTTCAGAGGGACTACAGTTCTCTCTCTCTTCTTATTGTTGTTCCTGTTAGGTGCTGTCAAGTCGGTTCTGACTCATAGTGACCCTGGGTACTACTTTCTTTCTTTTTATAGACGTTATTTTTTAGAGCAATTTTAGGTTTAGAGAGAAATTACGCAAAGTACAGAGTTCCCATATACTCCCGTCTTAGTCACCTAGTGCTGCTATAACAGAAATACCGTCAGCGAGTGTCTTAGTCACCTACTGCTGCTATAACAGAAATACCGTCAGCGAGTGTCTTAGTCACCTACTGCTGCTATAACAGAAATACCGTCAGCGAGTGTCTTAGTCACCTACTGCTGCTATAACAGAAATACCGTCAGCGAGTGTCTTAGTCACCTAGTGCTGCTATAACAAATACCATCAGCGAGTGTCTTAGTCACCTACTGCTGCTATAACAAATACCATCAGCGAGTGTCTTAGTCACCTACTGCTGCTATAACAGAAATACCGTCAGCGAGTGTCTTAGTCACCTACTGCTGCTATAACAGAAATACCGTCAGCGAGTGTCTTAGTCACCTAGTGCTGCTATAACAAATACCATCAGCGAGTGTCTTAGTCACCTACTGCTGCTATAACAAATACCATCAGCGAGTGTCTTAGTCACCTACTGCTGCTATAACAGAAATACCGTCAGCGAGTGTCTTAGTCACCTACTGCTGCTATAACAGAAATACCGTCAGCGAGTGTCTTAGTCACCTACTGCTGCTATAACAAATACCATCAGCGAGTGTCTTAGTCACCTACTGCTGCTATAACAAATACCATCAGCGAGTGTCTTAGTCACCTACTGCTGCTATAACAGAAATACCGTCAGCGAGTGTCTTAGTCACCTACTGCTGCTATAACAGAAATACCGTCAGCGAGTGTCTTAGTCACCTAGTGCTGCTATAACAAATACCGTCAGCGAGTGTCTCAGTCACCTACTGCTGCTATAACAAATACCGTCAGCGAGTGTCTTAGTCACCTAGTGCTGCTATAACAAATACCATCAGCGAGTGTCTCAGTCACCTACTGCTGCTATAACAAATACCGTCAGCGAGTGTCTCAGTCACCTATTGCTGCTATAACAAATACCGTCAGCGAGTGTCTCAGTCACCTACTGCTGCTATAACAAATACCGTCAGCGAGTGTCTTAGTCACCTAGTGCTGCTATAACAGAAATACCGTCAGCGAGTGTCTCAGTCACCTAGTGCTGCTATAACAAATACCGTCAGCGAGTGTCTTAGTCACCTACTGCTGCTATAACAAATACCGTCAGCGAGTGTCTTAGTCACCTACTGCTGCTATAACAGAAATACCGTCAGCGAGTGTCTCAGTCACCTACTGCTGCTATAACAGAAATACCATCAGCGAGTGTCTCAGTCACCTACTGCTGCTGTAACAAATACCGTCAGCGAGTGTCTTAGTCACCTACTGCTGCTATAACAGAAATACCACCAGTGGATGGCTTTAACAGAGATTTATTCACTCACAGTCTAGGAGGCTGGAAGTCTTAATTCAGGGTGCCAGCTCCAGGGGAAGGCTTTCTCTCTCTGTTGTCCCTAGGGGAAGGTCATTGTCATCCATCCTCCCTGGTCAAGGAGCTCCTCAGCACAGGGTCCCCAGGTTCAAAGGACACACTGTTCTTCTGGCTCTTGCGTCTTGGTGGTATCAGGTCCCCGTGTCTCTCTCCTCACTTCTCTCTTTTATATCTCAAAAAAGATTGACATAAAATACAACCTAATCTTGTAGATTGAGTCCTGCCTCATTTACATAATGGCCACTAATCCCACCTCATTAATATCATAAAAAAAAAAAACATTACTGACAAGTGGAGTCCAACTCATAGTGACCCTATAGGACAGAGTAGAATTGCCCCATAGGGTTTCCAAGGAGCGCCTGGTGGATTTGAACTGCCAACCTTTTGGCTGGCAGCTGTAGCTCTTAACCACTGCGCCACCAGGGTTTCCTAATAATCGTAGAGGTGGGATAGTCGCATCAGGTGACAAAATGGTGGACAATCACACAATACTGGGAACCGTGGACTAGCCAAGCTGACACATGTTTTGGGGACACAATTCAGTCCACGACAACCCCCCTCCCCTCTGCACAGTTTTCCCTATTATTCTTGCGTCTGTGTGAAACGCTTATTACACTAGGTGAGCTGATGTTGGTATGTAATTATTAACTAAAGTCCACAGTGTCAATGAGGGTTCACTCTTTGTGAGTTTCTTGGGTGGCACTAAGAGTTTGCACCTGACTGCTAACCTAAGGAGCCCTGGCGGTGCAGTGGTTAAGAGCTCGGCTGCTAACCAAAAAGCCTACGGTTCAAATCCACCAGCAGCTCCTTGGAAACAGAGTTCTCCTCTGCCCTACAGGGTTGCTATGAGTTGGAATCGACACAATGGCAACAGGTTTGTTTTTTTCACTAACCTAAAGGTTGGTGGTTCAAACCCGCCCAGGAGTGACGCAGAAGAAAGACCTGGCTACCTGCTTCCATAAAGATTACAGTCAAGAAAACCCTGCGGAGCGTTTCACTTCGGGGTCACCGTGGATCAGACTCCACTGGACGCTGACGGGTTGGGTTTTGGTTGTCACTCTATGTCGTAGAGTCACGTGTCCACCAGAACAGTGTCACCCAGGCCGGTCACACTGCCCTAAAGGTGCCCGATGTCCTACCTATGCACCTTCCTCTCCCCCCCGCCCCTGGCGACCGCGGACCTTCTGCAGCCTCTGCCGTTTCCCTTTTCCAGAATGTCCTTCTTAGGACAAATACATTTAACTTCTGAAACTGAGCTGCTGTCAAGGCAGCACATGTAAATAACAGCTCTGGTGGAGCCGGGGGATGGGGCTGTTTGCAGGGTGAGTCACAGCCCAGGCTTCCAAGCCCGTGTACCCCTGGGGAGCCTCTCCTTCTGCAGCTGTAAAAGATGAGGTCCCAGCCTCTGGGCGCCTGGCATGGGCCTGGGCAGGTGGGAGATGCTCAGATGATGGCTTTGAGGGAGGAGACAATCTGGGGGGCTTCCGGGGGGAGGTGTCCTGTGGGCTGCAGCAAAGAAGGCTGTGGAGGAGCCGAGATGGGGGTCCTCGAGGCACAGACAGCTGCAAGAGGAGGTCAGGATTAGGGTGGGGTGCCTACAGAGTGTGGGGTTTGGGCTGAGGCCAGACAGCAACCTTGAGTAACGAGGTGGGGCATGAGAACTTTACCCTGGAGACACAGAGAGCCACAGAGGGGCGAGAGCAGGTGCGTGGCCTTCCAGAACATTCCTGGACACCTGGGAGGAGGGCTGGATCCCCAGGGGCACTGGGTCAAGGTGAGGCTTGGCAGCTGCACCTGATGCCAGCAGGACAAGGTCCAAGGAATTTCCCAGCCCTTCCTGTCTTTATGGGGCCAAGGCAGGAGTTGTCTGGGATGGGGCAGGTGCAAGGAAGAGAACCAGAATGTGAGAGCCAGGGAACCGGGGTCTCTGTCTGGGCCTCAGTTTCCCCACTTGACATTCCTGAGCTAGGAATGGGCCCCTGGGGCATCTGTAAATGTTGGTGAACAGTTAGTGAAGGAGTTTCTGACTGAATGCAATGGGAAAAGGGTCCATGCCTTGGGAGAGACGGGTGAGGGGGCTCTGGGGAGGGGGTGTTTGATCTGGACCTTGAAAACTGAAGCTGACTTGGACACAAGGGAGGGAGGATGTAGAATGCACGGGTGGGGGGGATCAAATTGTTCACTGTGGTAGGGTGTGGAGTGTTCAAGAGACAAGGGAACGGGAAGCCTGGAATTCTGTCAGAGACACATAAGGATGAGTTGCTGGGTCAGTAAGTGGAAGTCCAGGGATTCAGGCATGGCTGGATCCGGAAGCTCAAACAATGTCTGTGGGGGGCCGTCTCAGTGTTAAGGTGACTTGGTGGCACAGTGGTTAAGCACTCAGCTACTAACTGAAAGGTTGTCAGTTTCAACCTACTAGCTACTCTGCAGGAGAAAGATGTGGCAGTCTCCTTCAGTAAAGACTGCAGCCTTGGAAACCCCATGAGGCAGTTCTACTCTGTCCTGTAGGATTACTGTGAGTCAGAATTGACCTGAAGGCAAGAGGTTTACAGGTGTCAGCAAGCCGTGTCCACAGGGGGAACACGTGGCTCCCAGCAGTTCTCAACCTCACCCCATGAGACTAGCAACCCCAGTGGGAAGAGGGTACCAATTTTCTGCATAATTGTAATCAAAGTCTCAGGGTTTTATGCCATTGGCCAGGTTGAGTCACGTGTCCATCTATGAATCAATCACAGAGACCAGGGAATGGAATACTCTCATTGGCCAGGCTGGGGCACTTACCTGCTCCTGAACCAATCACAGGGGCCACTTGGCTGGGACTTGGCCTCTTGAGAGACTGGAAATTTTTCCTCTCTTGAAATGCTCCAACCTGGTGCCTTTTGGAGTCTAATGCTTGGGTTAAGAGTTCGGCTGCTAACCAAAAGGTCAGCAGTTTGAATCCACTGGGTGCTCCTTGGAAACCCTATGGGGCACTTCTCTGTGCTATAGGGTCGCTGTGAGTCAGAATTGAGTCGATGGCAATGGCCATAACAAAATACCACAAAGTGAGTGGTTTTCAAGGACAGAATTTTATCCCCCACAGTTCTAGCCCAGAAGTCCAAATCAGGGCCTTGGCCATATAGATTCCGCCTGAGGGCTCTGAGAGAGAAGCTGTTTCCTGCCTCTCCGCTCACGTCTGGCAGCTGCCAGCAGTCCTAGACCCGCCCGCCCCTGTTGTCATGTGGCATCTGCCTTCCCCCTGCATGTGACTCTGTTTCCCATCTGTCCTTCTCTTCTATGAGACGCCACTCAGAAGGAGTTAAGAACCACCCCACTCTGTCTGAACTCGATTTAATTGATAGCATCTGCTCAGAAAAACACCCCTTCCCCAGACAAGGTCACATTCACAGGGACAGGGTTAGGACCTCAACACATGTCTTTTGGGGGGACACAATTCAACCCATAACACACGGTCATTTCCTTCTAATTTCCTTAGTGAACCTGCAGCATCTCCACCCCAACCAAGGAAGGTCACCCCCAGGATCCCATTGGTGAGGTTGTGACCACCGAGGACATGGACCGAGTGACCAGATACCCCATCTTTGGCATCCCTGACTCGCCCCGCATCACTGGCCCGGAGCTTGATGGGGACATCAGCTACACATTCAAAATGGTGGGCGTGGGGCCGGAGGAGACTGGCTGGGGCCAGGGAAAGCAGCCTGTCTGGCCGGCTAGCCATGAGGCCCGGCTGAACATGATGAGGGCTGGAGCGCCCCACAGCCTGCATGCGTTCCCTGGGAAGCTGTCCCCACAACCACCCTACCCAGACGATGAGGAGGATGAGGAGATGAAGGCTTACCACCTGGAGGATGCCAGGGACACCTTCCCCAGGCGGCCTCAGGACCTGGAGCGGGACCGCCGGGCGGTCATCCGGGGCCAGGCGGTCAGGAAGAGTGGCACAGTGGCCACGCTCCGAGGCGCCCCAGACCAGGTGGACAGGGCTCCTGACCGCACTCTGTCCCAGTTGCTGGAGGAGAACGCAGTGGACAGGGAGCAGATTGACTTCCTGGCAGCCCGGCAGCAGTTCCTGAGTCTGGAGCGCCCTAACAAGGAGGCCCCTCGGAAGCCCCCATCCAGAGTGGTCCCCGGGGGTGCCCCACAGGGCGTCAGCCAGGCTCCCAAGGCCTTCTATGGGCCCCACGTAGCCAATGGGTATGGCGTCGCTGTCGGGCCTCAGGTGAAGGAGGTGGTTGTGTTAGAGAGGAAGAAGGTTCGTGATTCGCCCGCTGGGTCTGACGTCCGCACGGTGGCTGAGCCTGGCCCCCGCCCCCGGGCAGGGTCCCCGGAGCCCCCCAAGGAGACCCCCATCGAGCGGGAGATCCGGCTGGCCCAGGAACGAGAGGCCGACCTGAGAGAGCAGAGGGGCCTGCATCGGGCGGCCGGCCACCAGGAGCTGGTGGAGATCCCCGCCAGGTCCCTGCTGACCAAGGTGAGTCTGACCGAGGCGCCGCGGCGGGAGAGGAGCCGCTCGTCGCTCTACGTGCAGCGGGACATCGAGCAGGAGACTCAACGTGAGGAGGACCATCGTCGGCAGGGGCTGCAGTGGGGCCGGGCATCCACACCCAACTGGGACTCCAAGGGCCCCCAACCTGAACTCAGAAGGGCCCTCAGCTCTGACTCCGTCCTCAACCTGGTCCCAGACGCCCGAGCGGCCGACCCGGCCCCAGAGGTGAGAAGGGTGGACCGCATCCCGCCCAGTGCCTACCAGCCGTTCCAGAGCCCCGGGAGCGCCCAGCTGCAGTTCCCAGCCTTCGGCGCGTCCGCCAAGCCCCGAGGTCCGTCTGCAGACGAGGTCAAGGCCGGGCCTTCTCCAAAGGCCACAGGGCCTCAGAGGCGTGGCTTGGAATCCCCCGGAAAGGGTTCGGGTCCAAACGAAGAGCACTTGAAGGCCCCCCAGAAACCCCCGCGAGCCGACGGGGGTGTAGTGTGGGACGAGTACTTCCGCCTGCGTCCCCTGCGGTTCGGGGCTCCCGATGTGCCCCAGGAGGCGGAGGCCTCCCATGTCTGGCAATGGCAGGTGGCCGGGGCCCCGCCCTTGAGGCTGCAGAAGTCCCAGTCGTCCGAGCTGCTGGAGAGGGAGATGGCCAGCGTGCTGCAGCGAGAGCGCGAGGTGGCCGAGGAGCGGAGGAACGCCTTGTTCCCCGAGGTCTTCTCCACGTCGCCAGGCGAGGGCTCCGGCAACCAGGACTCCAGGCACTCCTCCCAGGCGTCCGGTGAGGAGGGGCCCCGGAAATGGCAGCTTGGCTCGGGGTCTCTGAGACTGGAGCAGGGGAGGCTGAGGCGGTGGAGTCTGGGGATGTCAGGAGGGGCTTCAGGTAGGACGGTGTCCCCTGACTCTGTGCTCCCCCAGTCAGCTGGTCTGTCTACCCGTCCGTCTACTAAAGCTGTAGATTTTGAAGGGAGATGTCGCCTTTGCCTTGTGGTCTTGCTTTATGGATTTGGGTGCCTCGGTATTAGGCACACAGAGGTTTATAGACGTTGTGCCCTTTTGCTCCTTTTTATCAATGTGAATTACCCCCCCCCCAAGTCACTTTTGATTTTTATCACCTTAAAAGTTTGGCCCATCTGTCTGTCGGCAGTTTCTCCTGACTGGTTCTTTCTGTCAATTTGTCCATCTGTTTTCTGGACTAGCTGCCTGGCCTGTCCAGTCATCCCGTCTGGCCCAGCCTCTGGGCCAAAGACTGTGTTCTGGACTCCAGTCTGACAGGTGGGATGCCCACAAGGGGCTCTGGGACCCTCCTTGATGCCCCTTCCTTCCCTCCTACCCCCCAACAGGCATCACAGGCAGCTACTCTGTGTCTGAATCACCCTTCTCCACCCCCGTCCGACTGCACTCAGGCCTGGTATGGACGGTGAAGGCTGAGCCTGATCCCGCAGAAGCACCACCGGAGGCTGCTCAGTTGCAGAGGAAGAAGAAGGAGGTGTGGGTAAGTCCAGAACTGGACACTCCTTGTCCCCCAAGGCCCATTAGAGCCACAGACAGGCAATGGCAGTTGATGGGAGTTACTGGGAGACTCCAGTCTGACCTGGATTCGAGTCCTCTTTCCCTCACTGCTGGCTGGTGAATGTGCCTCGGTTTATTCACCCCATATGGGAGGTAAAGCCCATCTCTGGGCTTCTGCTCCCAGGGGCTGGGAATATACCAAAGATGGGAGTCTTTGTCCCCACCAAGACGTCATCCCCCTGAGTCAAAGGCTGAAGGACGAGCTGTCTTGGAGGAGAACAGTGTTTATCATTCTCGTGATTTTTTAACGTTGTGGTAAAATACACATACAATTTACCATTTTCACCGTCTTCAAACATACAGTTCATTGCAGTCTAGCATGCTCACCTGTCGGGTGACGTGCACCACAACCTATTTCCGGAGCTTTTTCATCTTTCCAAACAGAAGCTCTTCCCGTCATTGGTATTATTTTAATGTGTTATTGTCATAGTTATTTATTACTTCCCACAGTGGGCACCTGACACCAGTACACTGAGCATTAATTAATCCATGCATTAAACCTTGAACA
The DNA here is from genome assembly GCF_030014295.1 of Loxodonta africana. Taxonomy (NCBI): domain Eukaryota; kingdom Metazoa; phylum Chordata; class Mammalia; order Proboscidea; family Elephantidae; genus Loxodonta; species Loxodonta africana. The sequence continues at coordinate 469,733 of NC_087344.1, forward strand.
CCTTAATAGGAAGCTTTGTCATACGCATTTTACAGAAAAGAAAACCAAGGCACTGAAATCTGAAATCACACGCACCCAAGATCATGAAGCCTATGAATTTCAGGGCTGGGACTTGAACTCAGGCCTGACTCCAGACCCCCGGCTGATAACTGTTAGGTCACTCTCCTCTCTGGATGGGACGCAGGGGAGACGACAGAGAAAGACAAAACCAACCTCGACTGCCTGGTGCTCACAGCCTGGCGTCAGACAAGGACAGTGTGGCCTGGCAGTTCAGGACACAGACTGGAGCCCAGTGACCCAAGTTCAAGTCCCAGCTCTGCCACTTGCCAGCTGTGTGCCCTTGGGCAAACCACTGCCCCTCTCTGACCCTCAGCCTCCTCTTCTGCACAATGAGCAAGATAGTAAGAGCACCCTCCTCTCAGCCTCCACATAAGGATGGAGCGAATTAATAGTGCAGGCGCTTGGAGCCACAGTCAGGGCCCCATACATGTAGCCTGTCTTTATTATGATGGAAAAAAAGGTAGACCAAGGCCTCACTGACCGGAACAGCATGGTGGGTGGTTTTCAGTTTGGGGTAATCAAGGGACTTGGGCAGACTGGTGGACAGGGGACACCTTTCCTTCCGTCCCAGGTGGTGACAAATGGGTTGTGTATCGAGTTCCAGGCAGGCTCAGGGTGGGGCAGAGCAGGGAGTTCCCGGGAACTGATAAGTGTTCTTTTCCTGCAGTACGCGGGCGTCAACCCCTCAGACGACATCAACTTGGGGGTGAGTCTTCCCTTGTTCCGTCTGTGCCCTCCCCTACCCCATGGCATCAGGGCCATCAAAGACCTTTCTTCTAGACGTGGGGACTTCACTGAAGTCTTCCAATTGGTAGTGTTTGCCTGAGGTGGATTCCGCTGTGATCTGCTCATGATATCTGCCTTAGGCGTGGATTATAGAAATGGGGCCTGTGTGTTACCTCTTTATCAGATGGTGATGGTTTTTTGAGCAAATTAGGCCCAAGTCAAGGACACTTTGAGTAAAGGAGTCACCTGAGTGTGAGAAGCCCACCTACCTCAGTCGATATATGGAAAACATTCGTTACTCTCCTTAACTAGACTCAGTTCAGGGAGGCATTTTCCCTGCCTTTGCACTCAACATGAGTTAACACATGCCTTGGCCATATTACTAGAGGTAGAGGGTCTGAAAGAGGGGAGGAGATTACCCTGCTTGAACCCTGTTCTAAGCCCCTCCTGTGACTTGATGAGGGGCGATATCTGGGGAGGTTAGGACCCTCACGGGAACTCCATACCCCTCTTGCAGATCGTGGAAGCCACACGGGTGACCCGCCACAAGAACGCCATGGCAGAACGCTGGGAAGCTGGCATCTATGCCAGCGAGGATGAAGACTGAGGCTGCTGCTGGAGATGGGGCACCCACCCCTCCTGCCTTGCCAAGACTGCCATCAAGCCCCCACCTTAGAAAATAGGTCCCCGTTTAAATCCACTATCTGAAAACCAGAATTACGTGCCAATAATCATGAAGGTGAACGTGCTTTTGGACTCAAGGGTTTTCTTTCCATTCTTATTTCCCTGGAGAAATTTTTTCTGCTTTTTGGGTCTCAAACTGGGGATGAAGCAGGATGCTTGTGGAATCTTCTTCTAAGACTTTGCCAAACACTCTGGAGTCCAAGAAAGAAGGAGACACACTCCCCCGCCTGAAGATGGAATTGGTTCCCACTAGTCTGAGGGTGGAGTGTCTGGTCGATGAGGGTGTTATGGATTGAATTGTGTCCCCCCAAAATATGTGTTGTAAATCCTAACCTCTATCCCTGTGGTTGGAATCCGTTTGGGAATGGGTTGTCTTTGTTACATTAATGAGGCAGGATTAGTGTAGGGTGTGTTTTGAGTCAATCTCTTTTGAGATATAAAAGGGATTAAATGAGCAAGTGAGAAGCAGAGACGAGGAAGATTGATGCTGAGACACATGGAGATCTCAAGGAGCCACGAAAAAGGCTGAAGGGAGAAAGATCTGCCTCAAGAGCTCAGAGAGAGGGAGGAAGCTTTTCCCTGGAGCCTGTAGCCTAAATTCAGACTTCTAGCCTCCTAAACGCTGAGAAAATAAATTACTGTTTGTTAAAGCCATCCAGTTGTGGTATTTCTGTTAGAGAAGCACTGGGTGACTGAGACACCATCCACTGTGGTATTTCTGTTATAGCAGCAGTAGGTGACTAAGACACCATTCACTGTGGTATTTGTTACAGCAGCACTAGGTGACTAAGACACCATTCACTGTGGTATTTGTTACAGCAGCACTAGGTGACTGAGACACCATTCACTGTGGTATTTGTTACAGCAGCACTAGGTGACTGAGACACCATCCACTGTGGTATTTCTGTTATAGCAGCACTAGGTGACTGAGACACCATCCACTGTGGTATTTCTGTTATAGCAGCGCTAGGTGACTGAGACACCATCCACTGTGGTATTTCTGTTATAGCCGCACTAGGTGACTGAGACACCATCCACTGTGGTATTTCTGTTATACCAGCACTAGGGGACTGAGACACCATCCACTGTGGTACTTCTGTTACAGCACCACTAGCTGACTGAGACACCATCCACTGTGGTATTTCTGTCATAGCAGCACTAGGTGACTGAGACACCCACCACTGTGGTATTTCTCTTACAGCAGCACTAGGTGACTGAGACACCATCCACTGTGGTATTTCTGTCATAGCAGCACTAGGTGACTGAGACACCCACCACTGTGGTATTTCTCTTACAGCAGCACTAGGTGACTGAGACACCATCCACTGTGGTATTTCTGTCATAGCAGCACTAGGTGACTGAGACACCCACCACTGTGGTATTTCTCTTACAGCAGCACTAGGTGACTGAGACACCATCCACTGTGGTATTTCTGTTATAGCAGCACAAGGTGACTGAGACACCATCCACCTGTGGTATTTCTGTTACAGCAGCACTAGGTGACTGAGACACCATCCACTTGTGGTATTTCTGTTATAGCAGCAGTAGGTGACTGAGACACCATCCGCTGTGGTATTTCTGTCATAGCAGCACTAGGTGACTGAGACACCCACCACTGTGGTATTTCTCTTACAGCAGCAGTAGGTGACTGAGACACCATCCACTGTGGTATTTCTGTCATAGCAGCACTAGGTGACTGAGACACCATCCACTGTGGTATTTCTGTCATAGCAGCACTAGGTGACTGAGACACCCGCCACTGTGGTATTTCTCTTACAGCAGCAGTAGGTGACTGAGACACCATCCACTGTGGTATTTCTGTTATAGCAGCACAAGGTGACTGAGACACCATCCACCTGTGGTATTTCTGTTACAGCAGCACTAGGTGACTGAGACACCATCCACTTGTGGTATTTCTGTTATAGCAGCAGTAGGTGACTGAGACACCATCCACTGTGGTATTTCTGTTACAGCAGCAGTAGGTGACTGAGACACCATCCACTGTGGTATTTCTGTTATAGCAGCAGTAGGTGACTGAGACACCATCCACTGTGGTATTTCTGTTATAGCAGCAGTAGGTGACTCAGACACCATCCACTGTGGTATTTCTGTTACAGCAGCACTAGGTGACTGAGAAACCATCCACCTGTGGTATTTCTGTTATAGCAGCAGTAGGTGACTGAGACACCATCCACTGTGGTATTTCTGTCATAGCAGCACTAGGTGACTGAGATACCCACCACTGTGGTATTTCTGTTACAACAGCAGTAGGTGACTGAGACACCATCCACTGTGGTATTTCTGTCATAGCAGCACTAGGTGACTGAGACACCCACCACTGTGGTATTTCTGTTACAGCAGCACTAGGTGACTGAGAAACCATCCACCTGTGGTATTTCTGTTATAGCAGCAGTAGGTGACTGAGACACCATCCACTGTGGTATTTCTGTCATAGCAGCACTAGGTGACTGAGACACCCACCACTGTGGTATTTCTCTTACAGCAGCACTAGGTGACTGAGACACCATCCACTGTGGTATTTCTGTCATAGCAGCACTAGGTGACTGAGACACCCACCACTGTGGTATTTCTCTTACAGCAGCACTAGGTGACTGAGACACCATCCACTGTGGTATTTCTGTTATAGCAGCAGTAGGTGACTGAGACACCATCCACTGTGGTATTTCTGTTACAGCAGCAGTAGGTGACTCAGACACCATCCACTGTGGTATTTCTGTTACAGCAGCACTAGGTGACTGAGAAACCATCCACCTGTGGTATTTCTGTTACAGCAGCACTAGGTGACTGAGACACCATCCACTGTGGTATTTCTGTTATAGCAGCACTAGGTGACTGAGACACCATCCACCTGTGGTATTTCTGTTACAGCAGCACTAGGTGACTGAGACACCATCCACTTGTGGTATTTCTGTTAGAGCAGCACTAGGTGACTGAGACACCATCCACTTGTGGTATTTCTGTTACAGCAGCAGTAGGTGACTGAGACACCATCCACTGTGGTATTTCTGTTACAGCAGCACTAGGTGACTGAGAAACCATCCACCTGTGGTATTTCTGTTACAGCAGCACTAGGTGACTGAGACACCATCCACTTGTGGTATTTCTGTTAGAGTAGCACTAGGTGACTGAGACACCATCCACTTGTGGTATTTCTGTTACAGCAGCACTAGGTGACCGAGACACCATCCACTGTGGTATTTCTGTTACAGCAGCACTAGGTGACTGAGAAACCATCCACTGTGGTATTTCTGTTACAGCAGCACTAGGTGACTGAGATACCATCCACTGTGGTATTTCTGTTATAGCAGCAGTAGGTGACTGAGACACCATCCACCTGTGGTATTTCTGTTACAGCAGCACTAGGTGACTGAGACACCATCCACTTGTGGTATTTCTGTTAGAGTAGCACTAGGTGACTGAGACACCATCCACTTGTGGTATTTCTGTTACAGCAGCACTAGGTGACCGAGACACCATCCACTGTGGTATTTCTGTTACAGCAGCACTAGGTGACTGAGACACCATCCACCTGTGGTATTTCTGTTACAGCAGCACTAGGTGACTGAGACACCATCCACTGTGGTATTTCTGTTACAGCAGCACTAGGTGACTGAGACACCATCCACCTGTGGTATTTCTGTTATAGCAGCACTAGGTGACTGAGACACCATCCACTGTGGTATTTCTGTTATAGCAGCACTAGGTGACTGAGACACCCTCCACTGTGGTATTTCTGTTACAGCAGCACTAGGTGACTGAGACACCATCCACTGTGGTATTTCTGTTACGGCAGCACTAGGTGACTGAGACACCCTCCACTGTGGTATTTCTGTTACAGCAGCACTAGGTGACTGAGACACCATCCACTGTGGTATTTCTGTTACGGCAGCACTAGGTGACTGAGACACCCACCACTGTGGTATTTCTCTTACAGCAGCACTAGGTGACTGAGACACCATTCACTGTAATATTTCTGTTATAGCAGCAGTAGGTGACTGAGACACCATCCACTGTGGTATTTCTGTTATAGCAGCACTAGGTGACTGAGACACCATCCACCTGTGGTATTTCTGTTATAGCAGCAGTAGGTGACTGAGACACCATCCACTGTGGTATTTCTGTTACAGCAGCACTAGGTGACTGAGACACCATTCACTGTAATATTTCTGTTATAGCAGCGCTAGGTGACTGAGACACCATCCACTGTGGTATTTCTGTTATAGCAGCACTAGGTGACTGAGACACCATCCACTGTGGTATTTCTGTTATAGCAGCGGTAGGTGACTGAGACACCATCCACCTGTGGTATTTCTGTTATAGCAGCAGTAGGTGACTGAGACACCATCCACTGTGGTATTTCTGTTACAGCAGCACTAGGTGACTGAGACACCATCCACTGTGGTATTTCTGTTATAGCAGCACTAGGTGACTGAGACACTCTCCACTGTGGTATATCTGTTATAGCAGCACTAGGTGACTGAGACACCATCCACTGTGGTATTTCTGTTATAGCAGCAGTAGGTAACTATGACACCATCCACTGTGGTATTTCTGTTATAGCAGCAGTAGGTGACTGAGACACCCTCCACTGTGGTATTTCTGTTATAGCAGCACTAGGTGACTGAGACACCCTCCACTGTGGTATTTCTGTTATAGCAGCACTAGGGGACTGAGACACCATTCACTGTGATATTTCTATTATAGCAGCAGTAGGTGACTAAGATAACTAGTTTGGTAAGGGAAGAACGGGATGCTGCTCTAACAGATACCTAAAATGTGGAAGTGGTTTTAGAATGGGGTAATGGGTAGAGGCTGGAACATGTTTAAGGTGCCTTAATAGTAAAAGAACTCCCCCATATGGTTTCCAAGGATCATCTGGTGGATTTGAACTGACAGCCATTTGGCTAGCAACTGAGTTCTTAACCACTGCATAACCAGGTGCCTATAATAAAAGCCTAGATTGCCTTGAAGAGACTGTTGGTAGAATTATAGACATTAAAGGCAGTTTTCCAGAGGGCTCAGAAGGAAGTGAGGTGAGCCATAAAGAAAGTCTCTATCATTTTAGAGAATTCGTATAGCACCAGCAACAGAATGTTACTGGAAATGTGGACATTAAATATGCTTCTGGTGAGGTTTTAAAAGGAAATGACAAACATGTGATTGGACAATGGAGGAAGGGTGACGCTTTTATGCAGTGGCAAAGAACTTGTCTGAATTGTGTTCAAATGTTTGGTGGAAGGTAGAACTTGTATGAACTTGGATATCTGGCTGATGAGATTTCTAAGCAAGATCTTAAAGGTGCTGCATGTTTTCTCCTTGTTGCTTATGGTAAAATGCGAGAGGAAAGAGATGGGCTTAAAAAGGAACTGTGCAAAATGGAAACAGAGCTTAAAGGTTTGGAAAATTCTGTTATATAAACTAAGGACACATGTCCTAGAACGTTCACCAAGGATGTGGCTACACAATCTTTTGTTAAAGAGATTAAGCCTGTGACTGATGGACCAACTATCACAGCAGAAAACCCATCAGCTTAGACTGAAGAGAACAGAGAAAGAACGCAAAGAGAGAATGTTGTCTGTCTCTTGGAATTCTACAGGCAGGAAACAGACCAAAGGAGCTACGACTATTGTCCTCCAAGAAAAGAAAAGGACCATCCCTGGAGCAACTCAGAGATCAGCAGAGCTGTTGGAAGGAGCACAGGAAGCAGGGTCTTCTCAGTTTCAAAGGTTGGGGCCACAATCTCCCAGATCTCAAAGGGTGAGGCCACAGCCTCCTAGGTGTCAAAGAGTCAGGTCTTCACCAATTCAGTTTCAGAGTGTGGGGCTGCAGTTAAGATGTGCCAGGAAATGGGGCTACCTCCCAAACCTGAGGGGGTGGGGGGCCATGCCAAAAGGCAGAAGAACAGAGCCTGTCAGGGGCAAGGGGTTGGGGTCACTGCTCAGATGTACTAAGAGAATGGGGCTGTCCAAAGCTGAAGGAACAGAGTTGCTGTCCCAGTGGACCTAGAAGGTGGAGCTAAAGTCCAGGTCCAAGGAGCCTCCGCCCAGAATCCAGAGGGTATGGCCAACACCCAGAGTCTGAAGGGCAGACCCTTACCCAGATGATCTCAGAGAACAGAGGATTATTTTCCAGCCTTGAGAGCTAAAGTAATTTATTTTGCTGGGTTTTGGACTTGCCTGTTATCCCTTCTTTCCCTCCGGCTTCTCCCATTTGTAATGGAAATGTCTGCCTTGTGCCTGTCTCACCATTGTACTTCGGAAGCAGATAACTTATAATCTAGATTTCACAGGCTCACATATGAAGAGGAATTTTCCCCCAGGATGAAATACACCTGAAGCCTCACCCATATTTGATTCAGAAGGTGAGATTTTGGACTTGGAGTTGATTTAAGACTTCGGGATGATGTGATGGGTGAATGCATTCTGCATGTGGGAAGGACATGAATTTTGGGGGACCAAAGGGTAGAATGTTATGGATTGAAGTGTGACCCTCAAAAATTTGTGTTGTAAATCCAAACCTCTATGCCTGTGGTTATGATCCCATTTAGAAATGGGCTGTCTTTGCTATGTTAATGAGGCAGGATTAGTGTAGGGTGTGTCTGGAGTCAATCTCTTTTACAAGAGATGAAACAAGCAGAAATGGGGGAGGATAGACACCACACCACATGAAGATCACCACAGAGCCAAAGAATAGAAGCTAAAGAGACAAGGACCTTCCCCCAGAGCTGACAGAGAGAGAAAGGCTTCCCTTAGAAATGGTGCCCTGAATTCAGACTTCTAGCCTCCTAAACTGTGAGAAAATAAATTTCTGTTTGTTAGAGGCACCCCCTTGTGGTATTTCTGTTACAGTCGCACTAGATAACAAAGACAGAGGGAGACATGGATCCCGGAATTTGGAGGGGCTGCTGGTATAAGGGAGGAGACACTGTAGGCCCTCTCTCTGAGGCATCCTAATCTGAGGGGGGAGACCTGCCCCATTCCAACCTTGGGGGAGCTTCCAGTCTGAAGGGGGAGGCCAGAGACCACTAAACCTGAGGACCAGGCCCTAGGCTTCCCTCCACAGCATACCTAGCAAAACTTCATGTGCTTGAAGCTCTGATATTGGCGGGGTCCCGTGGGGCACTACCCGCAACCTTGCATAGAACTGGGTTCAATTTGGGGGCCGAAAGGGGTCTTTATCCTCTTACCCCAGTACCCCAGGCCCAAACTCCTTGTCTATGTACACCATGAAATAAACCCAGAATGAGCCACTCACCCCATCCCCCAAGTGGTGTGAACCACACCCCTGGGCCTCCTCCCTGTTTATTTTTCTTGATGACGTGTATTGCTCCCACAAGTGCTGTTTGCTGCCTCTGGCCTCTCACCCCCTGACTACCACCCCACTAGGCTGTCAGCCCCGCGACGAGCTGTCAGGTTCACTTCAGGCATTCACAGCACCTGGCATACACCAGGTGCTCAGCCAACGTCTGCTGAAAACTGAATCGAGGGAGGTATGATCATTTCAATAAGGCCAGGCCCTGGGCACAGCCATCCGTAAACCTGCTCTTATTTAAACCCAGTCATACTCATAGGTACCTCCTGGCGTTTAGTAAGCACTTGCTGGGTCCCTGCCCCGACCTGGTTTCAGGGGAGGGTGGAAGAAGCGGTAATTGGGCTCCACGTGCATGCCAGGCTCGCACCTGGGAGGCAGGATCTCACAAGCCAAGGGTGTGGGCTGTTGTTGCTAGGTGCCTTCGAGTTGGTTCCAATTCATAGTGACGTTACACACAACCAACGGAACACTGCCCAGTCCTGCGCCATCCTCACAATCGTTGTTACGCTTGAGTCAATTGTTGCAGCCACTGTGTCAATCCATCTCCTTGAGGGTCTTACTCTTTTTCGCTGACCCTCCACCTCACCAACCATGATGTCCTTCTCCAAGGACTGATCCCCTCTGATACCATGTCCAAAGCATGCGAGATGTAGTCTCACCATCCTTGCTTCTAAGGAGCATTCTGGCTGTACTTCTTTCAAGACGGATTTGTTTGTTCCTCTGGCAGCCCATGGGATATTCGATGTTCTTCACCAACACCACAATTCAAAGGCGTCAATTCTTCTTCTTCCTTACCCATCGTCCGGCTTTTCATGCATATGAGGAGATTGAAAATACGGTTTGAGTCCGGAGCACCTTAGTCCTCAGAGTGACATCTTTACTTTTTAACACCTGAAAGAAGTCTCTTGGAGCAGATGTGCTCGATGCAATACGTCCTTTGATTTCTTGACTGCTGCTTCTGTGGATGTGGGTTGTGGATCTAAGGAAAATGAAATCCTTGACAACTTCAATCTTTTCTCCATTTTTCATGATGTTATTTATTGGCCCAGTTGTGAGGATTTTTGTTTTCTTTATGTTGAGGTGTAATCCATACTGAAGGCTGTGGGCTTTGATCTTCATTAGTAAGTGCTTCAAGTCCTCTTTGCTTTCAGCAAGGTTGTGTCATCTGCATAACGCAGGTTGTTAATGAGTCTTCCTCCAATCCTGATGCCCCGTTCTTCTTCATATAGTCCAGCTTCTCAGATTATTTGCTCAGCATACAGATTGAACAGGTATGGTGAAAAGATACAACCCTGACACACACCTTTCCTGACTTTAAACCAATCAGTATCCCCTTTTTCTGTCCGAACAACTGCCTCTTGATCTATGTACAGGTTCCTCATGAGCACAATTAAGTGTTCTGGAATTCCCATTCTCCGCAATGTTATCCATAATTTGTTATGATCCACACAGTCGAATGCCTTTGCATAGTCAATAAAACACAGGTAAACATCCTTCTGGTATTCTCTGCTTTCAGCCAGGATCCATCTGATATCAGCAGTGATATCCCTCCTTCCATGTCTTCTTCTGAATCTGGCTTGAATTTCTGACAGTTCCCTCTCGGTGTACTGCTACTTTTTTTTTTTTTTAATTCTTCTTTATGCGAAACTTTACGGAGTAAACTAGTTTCTCATTCAACAATTTATGCACAGTTTTGCGACACTGGCTGCCCACTACTAAAATTTTGCTGAAGATAATTCCAAAAGGGTTGCAGCAGTCCATCAACAGGGTGTCGGTGCTGGACCCAATTCCTGGCTCTGATGCCATCCTCTGTGTGGCTATGGGATGCCCTTGGACTTCTCTGTGCCTCCTTTTCCCCTCTGTCCTTGGAGATAAGGAGACAGGTCAGACGAGTCAGCCTGTGGAAAGTTCTCAGCACATTGGGGCAGTGCTGGGTGGCAGGGACCATGGTCTCAGACTCCCAAGCAGGCCTCGGCCTCAGGCTCCCCTTCCCCCACCTGATCAGGGAGGAGTTGATGAGAATTAACCCTGGGCGGCCCTGCCCTTCCTGTCAGCCAGGCCTGCAGGCTTCTCATCAGCTCAGGGAAAACCACACTGTGACAGCTATTTAAGAAATCCATCTAGAAGGTGACTGGTGGGTGGCAGTTGGGGACACAAAATATCTGGGGAAAGAGTGGACTAGGGGTCTGGGGCAAAGGGAAGGAAAGGGGTCTGGGGGGGTCTGCACCTGAACAAAGCAGGGACACACTGAGGAAGGAGGCACGGCCCTGGTCCACAGGGAGACACCAGTCTGAGGGTGGAAGCAGGGCCCCAGTCCGCAGCGAGTCTGGCCTTGGAGGGCACCCTTTGGTGGCCAAGGCTACCCTCTTCACTGGGTCCCAGGCAATTCTGTCTCAGTTACAAGAATCAAATGCAGGACGCTCACCCACCCTTCGGGAAGGTAGTTCTGGGCTCAGACAAGCTTGGGGAGTCCCATCAGCTCCTCCGTGGTCCCTCAGGGGCCCAGCTTTCAGAGTGTCGGTGGACTCTCCTGTGACCCTCGTCACAGAACCCTGAGCTTGGGCACCCACTTCACACATGGGCACACAAGTGCCTTTCTCTTCCACCACATCAAAGTGAGGTGAAGCCCATGTGAAGTTGCTCACCACAGATTAGCAAGTAAACACAGTCAAGCCTGTATGTGCCTTGCTCAGTTCAGGCTGGTGCATACCTTGCTTACTGGTTAACCTGCCCCTGTAAGAAGACCCTCGGAAACCCTGGTAGCCTAGTGGTTAAGTGCTAGGGCTGCTAACCACAAGGCAGCAATTCGAATCCACCAGGCGCTCCTTAGAAACTCTATGGGGCAGTTCTACTCTGTCCTACAGGGTCGCTATGAGTTGGAATTGACTTGATGGCAATGGATTTGGTTTTTGGAAACCCTGGTGGCATAGTGGTTAAGAGCTATGACTGCTAACCAAAAGGTTGGCAGTTCAAATCCACCAGGTGCTCCTTGGAGACCTTATGGGGCAGTTCTGCTCTGTCCTACAGGGTCGCTATGAGTTGGAATCGACTTGATGGCAACGGGTTTAAGAAGACCCTCATCCACTCCCTGGGGGTTTTTGGGGTCAGCACCATTCTCCCGGCCCTTCTGTGTCCTGAACTGGATGCTCCAGAAAACCATGGGGGGAACATGACTTGGTACAAGTCATGGGAAGGGCCGTCCACCCCAGGCTCAGGAGTGGCCTCAGCCTACCAGCAGTCAGCCCAGAGGCCACAGCACCCCCAACCCTGGGTCCAACACCTAACGCAGGTCATCCGCTCCTGAGCTAGTGCCACGGCCCCAGCGGGCACCTCTCGCAGCCTCCACTGTGGGTGCCGGGTCTCAGCTCCTGCTTTGTCTCACTCTCAATCTCTTCATCTTTCCATCTCTCTTTCTATCTTGATCTATCTGTGTTTGTCTCCATCCCAGTCTCTCCGTGTCTCTCTCCATCTTTGTTTCTCTTTCTCTCCACCCTCCCCTTCCTTCTCTCTGTCCTTGAAGCCCTGCTCTCAGCCCCACCATGACTCTCTCTGCTCTGGGCCAAAAGAACCCTCAGAAACAGGAAACCATTTTCCTCAGCTCCAAGATGAAAGATGGATGCAGGGTCCCTGCTGCCCAGAAACTCCTCCTTCTGGGGGAAGGGGAGCAGAAGGCCACAGGCACAAGATGCTCCCGGAGCCACATCTGGAGACCTCCCCACCCCCCAGCACAGCTCCACCTCTGCCCGCTGTCCAGAGGAGGAGGCCGAGGCTCAGAGTGTCTGTCTGGAGGATGAGAACGTTCTAGAAACAAGTAGTGGTGACGGCTGCACAACATGTGAACCTACTTAGTGTCGTCAAATTGTCCTCTTAAAACGGTAACATGGCAAAATTTTTGTTTTTATTCTGCTTTAAGTGAAAGTTTACAAATCAAGTCAGTCTCTCATACAAAAATTTATAAACGCCTTGCTATATACTCCTAGTTGCTCTCCCCCTCATGAGACAGCGTGCTCCTCCTCTCCACCCTGTATTCCTGTGTCCATTCGGCCAGCTTCTGACCCCCTCTGCCCTCTCATCTCCCCTGCTGACAGGAGCTGCCACATAGTCTCATGTGTCTACTTGAGCCAAGAAGCTCACTCCTCACCAGTATCATTTTCTATCACATGGTCCAGTCCAATCCATGTCTGAAGAATTGGCTTAGGGAATGGTTCCTATCTTGGGCCAACAGAAGGCCTGGAGACCATGACCTCCGTGGTCCTTCTAGTCTCAGTCAGACCATTAAGTCTGGTCTTTTTATGAGAATTTGGGGTCTGCATCCTAATGCTCTCCTGCCCCCTCGGGGGTTCTCTGTTGTGTTCCCTGTCAGGGCAGTCATTGGTTGTAGCCGAGCACCGTCTAGTTCTTCTGGTCTCAGGCTGATGCAATCTCTGGTTTATGTGGCCCTTCCTGTCTCTTGGGCTCGTAATTACCTTGTGTCCTTGATGGTCTTCATTCTCCTTTGCTCCAGGTGGGTTGAGACCAATTGATGCATCTTAGATGGCTGCTTGCTAGCATTTAAAACCCCAGACAGTAACATGGCAAAATTTTTGTTGTATATATTTTACCACAATAAAATTATTTTTTAAAATCTCTTGCAACATCCCCTTGCCATGCCCCTCCCTCCTGCATCCTCCTCAGCCAGGGTGACCAGATCACCCTGGGTGGGGGATCCCTGAGTGCAGATGAATGAGGTGGAGGCTCCCCTGGCCTGTGATGGGTGAGTCACACCAGCACAAGGCAGAGCTTTGTGTTCTCAGCCTTGGAGACTTGGGGATCATAGCAGCAGACCTTGGCCAACGCTGCTTAAGAGACCTTCACAAAACGAGAAGGAAAAACATTTGCTTCTTTGAAGATGGAAGAAGTCCCCCGGGAACCAGCCAGGGAGGCTCCAATTTGATGGCTTTAAAAAAAAATTAGAAAACCAAAACATCCATCAGCAAATTAATGGATACACAGAATATGGTCCACACCTACAGATTGGGAAAGAATTTTCAGCTATGACATCTCCGACCAGCGCCTGATCTCTAGAATCTATATGATTCTGTTAAAACTCAAACACAAAAAGACAAACAACCCAATCAAGAAGTGGGCAAAGGATATGAACATGCGCTTCACTAAAGAAGATATTCAGGCAGCTAACCGATACATGAGAAAATGTTCATGACCATTAACCATTAGAGAAATGCAAATTAAAACTATGATGAGATTCCATCTCACTCCAACAAGGCTGGCATTAATCCAAAAAACACAAAATAATAAATGTTGGAGAGGCTGCGGAGAGATTGGAAGTCTTATACACTGCTGGTGGGAATGTAAAATGATACAACCACTTTGGAAATGTATCCGGTATTGTCTTAAAAAGGTAGAAATAGAACTACCATACAACCCAGAAATCCCACTCCTCGGAATATACCCTAGAGAAATAAGAGCCTTCACACGAACAGATATAGGCACACCCATGTTTATTGCAGCTCTGTTTACAATAGCAAAAAGCTGGAAGCAACCAAGGTGTCCATCAACGGATGAATGGTTAAATAAATTATGGTATATTCACACAATGGAATACTATGCATCGATAAAGAACAGTGATGAATCTGTGAAACATTTCATAACATGGAGGAACCTGGAAGGCATTATGCTGAGTGAAATTCGATGCAAAAGGACAAATATTGTATAAGATCACTATTATAAGATCTTGAGAAATAGTATAAACTGAGAAGAACACATTCTTTTGTGGTTGGGGGGAGGGAGGGAGGGAGAGGGTTATTTACTGATTAGTTAGTAGATAAGAACTACTTTAGGTGAAGGGAAGGACAATACTCAATACAGGGAAGGTCAGCTCAACTGGACTGGACCAAAAGCAAAGAAGTTTCTGGGATAAACTGAATGCTTCAAAGGTCAGCGGATCAAGGGCGGGGGTTTGGGGCTATGGCTTAAGGGGACTTCTAAGTCAATTGGCAAAATAATTCTATTATGAAAACATTCTGCATCCCTCTTTGAAATGTGGTGTCTGGGGTCTTAAATGCTAACAAGCGGCCATCTAAGACGCATCAATTGGTCTCAAGCCACCTGGATCAAAGGAGAATGAAGAACACCAAGGTCACACGATAACAATGAGCCCAAGAGACAGAAAGGGCCACATGAACCAGAGACCTACATCACCCTGAGACCAGAAGAACTAGTCGGTGCCCGGCCACAACCGATGACTGCCCTGACAGGGAGCACAACAGAGAACCCCTGAGGGAGCAGGAGATCAGTGGGATGCAGACCCCAAATTCTCATAAAAAGACCAGACTTAATGATCTGACTGAGACTAGAAGAATCTCGGCGGTCATGGTCCCCAAACCTTCTGTTCGTCCAGGACAGGAACCATTCCCAAAGACAACTCATCAGACATGGAAGGGACTGGACAGTGGGTAGGAGAGAGATGCTGATGAAGAGTGAGCTACTTGTATCAGGTGGACACTTGAGACTGTGTTGGCATCTTCTGTCTGGAGGGGAGATGGAAGGGTAGAGAGAGTTAGAAACTGGCAAAACTGTCACAAAAGGAGAGACTGGAAGGGCTGACTCATTGGGGGAGAGTAAGTGGGAGTATGGAGTAAGGTGTATATAAGCTTATACGTGACAGACTGACTTGATTTGTAAACTTTCACTTAAAGCACAATAAAAATTATTTTAAAAAAATACAATCTATACACACAACGGAATACTACTCAGCACAGAGAGAAATGAAGTCCCATGCACACTACAGCATTATGCTGAGCGAAATAAGTCAGGTGCAAAGGTCAAACGCTGTGCAGCCTCACTTACCTAAATTAAGCAAACATACAGAAATCAGAGATCATGAGGACGCCCAGGGTAGGAGGGAAGGAGAGTGTGGAGGGAGCACTTGCTTAGGGGCAATGAGTTTATGTTATGGTGGTGGGAAGATTTGAGAAAGGATAGAGACAATGGTTGCACAATTTGAAGAATGCAATCAGTGTCACTGAGTTATACACGTAGGAACTGTGGAATTGGCAAATATTCTGTTATGAATATTTTCACCACAATAAAGTTATGGAGAAAAAATGACAGGCACCTGAGCACACCCACACACACACGTTAGAGGTGGCCTAAGAAATGCAGTGTCCTGTTTGAAGGTCTTGCGTCATCCTGACTGGCATGTTCAGACGAGAGCAAATGTGTGCCTGTTCAAAATCCCCTCTTCCCACCTTGTACCATTCTGCCTGGTTCTTATACTTTAATTCTTTGAATGAGGCAACCCCTTAGAAGGCAGAGAGAGAATTCTATCCACCTGGCAAGCTGGCACATTCCAGGATGTACTCAGTGAGAGGTTTAAGTAATTCCCAGTAGAATTCCTGAGGGAAGGAGGGTCTGCCTGGGACGTCGGGGGACTTCAGAGCAGGCTTTTAGGATGGAATGCAGATGGGAGGAACCTGGGGTGAGGCAAAGCCTTTTAGAGTCTGTACCTACCAGTCCCTGGTGACCCTCACTTTTTGGAGCGAGGGAGTTGGTGTTCTTTCCTGGTATCCCCCCCATCCCAGCTCAGTGTATGGTGATTGTCCCTGGAAAGCAGGGGAATTCTTTCCCCAGCCATTAGAAAGGACAAAATGTAAGCCAAGTTTCCAACTAAAAAGCCAGAATCCTCTCTCCCTTCCTGGTCTGCCTGTCAGAATTTGTCAGCGTCCCCAACTTCTGCTTTGAAGACTTACTCTCATTTAGTCAACTCTTGCAGGACTGTGTAGTGCTCAGGCAGAAAAATCCAGAAACCAGCCTGCTCTTCTCGGCTCCATTGCTCCTTAGCTGTGTGTATCTGTCAGCTTCTGCTGCGTAACAACCTCTCCCAAAACTCAGTGGCTCAAAATGGCAGCTGTTCACAAGCACGCAATTCTGTATTCTCCTAGCTTCTCCTGGGTTACCCGGATGGGCCCTAAATCAATGACAGGCATCCTGGTAAGAGACACCGACATGCGAAACACGACCATGTGAGGACAGAGACAGAGACTGGAGCAATGCCGCCACAAGCCCAGGAACGCCTGGGGCCAACAGAAGCCAGAAGAGACAAGGAAGAGTAGTCCCCTAGAGCCTCTGGAGGGAGTGGGGCCCTGTGACACCTTGATTTTGTAATTCTGGCCTCCAGAACTGCGGGAGAGTGAATTCTGTTGTCTCAGCCCAACAGTTTGTGGTACTTGTTATAGTAGCACAGGATAAGGGCAATGAAAGCAGGTAAGCAGAGAAAGAGCTTTGAGAGCCAGGGTGGCCAGGGGAGGCCTTTCCGAAAAGGTGGCTTTTGAATAGAGGGCAGAATGAGGGGAGAGGGAGATTCCAAGGCAGCGGGAACAGCAGGTGCAAAGGTCCTGAGGCAGGATCAGGCCTGGTGAGCTGGGGCACAGAAGGACACCCATGTGGCTGGAGCGAGTGAGTGAGGGGAAGAGAGCAGGTCATGCAGGGCCCTGTGGACGGGGAGGTGGGAGCCTGGAGGGTGAAGTGGGAGCAGGTGGCTGTGGAGCTGAGCCTGGGCTCTTCGCAGGTGGACATGAGTACGCAGCACCTGCTGAGGGAAGGCAGCCAGCAGCCAGCCCCAAAGTCAAGCTGTCATGGCCGAATGGTCCTTTGGCTACAAGAGTCCTGGAGCCCAGTTAACCTGGACGCTCAGTTATCCAGAATGCTGTCTCTCAGACGTCGAGGAGGAAGACGGGCATGGTTTCTGGCTCTCTTCTCTCCACAGACCCCCTCAGTAAAGCAGGCAATTGTCCACCGGCCTGACCCTCTGGGGCCAGCTGCCAGGTGACCACCAGCAGGTGGCAGCACGAGATCACAGTTGGTGCCACTTGGCATCCCTGGCCTTCCTGGAAATGCCTGGGGAGAAGATTTGGGGGTCTAGGTGGGACTCGGTTTACTATTAAAACCTTGAAGACTCTGACAACACTAAGTGCTGGCAAGGTGGGCACTCCTCCACCTGACAGGTAAATCACATAGTCCTGCCGGTAGGAAGGAGTTCCTGGTCGTGCAAACAGTTAACAGGCCCAGCTGCTAAGTGAAAGGTTGGCAATTTGAGTCCACTAAGAAGTGTCTCGGAAAAAAGTCCTGGGGATCTGCTTCCAAAAAATCAGCCACTGAAAACCTTACAGGGCACAGGCCCCCCTCATGGCCGCTGCCTTCTTTTTTTTTTTTAACCCCTTAAGAGCTGTCTTAGCTTCCTAGGACTGCTGAAACGAGAATACCACAAAGTGAGTGGCCTTAAAGAAGAAGGATTTATCATCTCAAAATTCTGAAGGCTAGAAGTCTGAAATCAAGGCGCCAGCAGGGTCGCAGTCTCTCTGAAAGCACTAGGAGAGGGCCCTTCCTTGTCTCGTCCAGCTTCTGGGGCTCCGGGTGCTCCTGGGCCTTGTAGATGGCTCCCCCATGTGTCTCCCTATCTGTTTTCACTTTTTATAAGACACCACTTGGAAGGGATTAGGATTAGAGTAAGGAAGGTCAAAGAAGAATCGACTCCTTTGAATTGTGGTGTTGGCGAAGAATATTGAAAATGCCATGGACCGCCAGAAGAATGAACAAATCTGTCTTGGAAGAAGTACAGCCAGAATGCTCCTTAGAAGCAAGGATGGCGAGCCTTCATCTCACATACTTTGGTCAAGTTTTCAGGAGGGATCAGTCCCTGGAGGAGGACATCATGCTGGGTAAAGTAGAGGGTCAGTGAAAAAGAGGAAGACCCTCGACGAGATGGACCGACACAGTGGCTGCAACAACGGGCTCAAGTATAACAAGGATTGTGAGGGTGGAGCAGGACTGGGCAGTGTTTCGTTCTGTTGTGCACGGGGTCGCTGTGAGTCAGGACCTTCACTTGGAAGAAATTAGGTTTAGGAACCATATACCTTGTCTTGTCTCAAAGATGGTGCCTGTGTTCACCAAGAAACATCTGGAAACAAGCACACACAAGTTACCACAGTGGTTAGCTTGGGAAGCAGGAGGGGTGGAAAGGGTCTTTGGCTTTACTGGGTGTTATGGACTGAATTGTGTTCCCCAAAAGTTGTGTCGAAGTCCTAACCTCCGCACCTGTGAACATGACCTTGCTTGGACACAGGGTCTCTGCGGGTGTGATTCGTTAACACAAGGCCATGCTGGAGAAGGGGGGGTCCTAATCCAACACGAAAAAAACAAAAACAAAACCAGTCGCTGTTGAGTTGATTCCAACTCAAGGCGACCCCCTGTGTGTCAGAGTAGAGCTGTGCTCCGCAGAGTTTTCAGTGGCTGATTTTTTTTTTCCTTTTTTTAAATTTTTATTGTGCTTTAAGCGAAAGTTTACATATCAAGTCAGTCTGTCATATAAAAATTTATACACACCTTCCCTCCACTCTCTCTTTTCGTGTCTACTCAGTCAGCTTCTGCCCCCTCTGCCTTCTCATCTCCTTGCCAGACAGGGGCTGCCCACATTGTATCCACCAGTACCATATTCATTTCATTTCATTATCCCATAGTCCAGTCCAATCCATGTCTGAAGAGTTGGCTTCGGGAATTGTTCCTGTCCTGGGCCAACAGAAGGTCTGGGGGCCATGACCACCGGGGTCCTTCTAGTCTCAGTCAGACCATTAAGTCTGGTCTTTTTATGAGAATTTGGGGTCTGCATCCCACTGCTCTCCTGCCCCCTCGAGGGTTCTCTGTTGTGTTCCCTGTCAGGGCAGTCATCGGCTGTAGCCAGGCACCATCTAGTTCTTCTGGTCTCAGGCTGATGTAGTCTCTGGTTTATGTGGCCCTTTCTGTCTCCTGGGCTCATAATCACCTTGTGTCCTTGGTGTTCTTCATTCTCCTTTGCTCCAGGTGGGTTGAGACCAACTGATGCATCTTAGATGGCCCCTTACTGGCCTTTAAGACCCCAGACGTAGTGGCTGATTTTTTGAAAGTAGGTCAGCAGGTCTTTCTTCTGTGGTGTCTATGGATGGACTCGAACCACCAACCTTCTGGTCAGCTTGTTAACTGCACCAATCAGGGGTGTCCTTATAAAAGAGGAGAGAGATGCAGAGGGAAGACGGCAGGTGAAGATGTGTGTACAAGCTGAGGAATGCGTGGGGCCACAAGGAAAGACACTCCTGCTGGAGCCTTCAGAGGCTTCCAACAGGCCCGTGGGCTTCCTGAGGCTCCAGTCCTCACCACCCACCTGCTGTCCTCCCTGGCCTTGCTCTCCTGGCCCTGGGGTCACTTGAACTTGCAACTCACTGTCCTCTGTCCTCAGAGGGGCTGGTGGAGCTGGGGTGCATTGCGATCCTGAGGGGCTGTTCTTTCTTAGCTGTTTCACTGTGTTTTCCTTCCCAAAAGCAAAGTGAAGAAACTACAACTGGATAAAAAGTAGCCAGGGCGTTGCTGAGAACTTTTTTTTTAAAAAATGCTCCTTCGTGTGTTTAAAATTCAAGTCATCATTGCTCTCCCTCCTTCCACCTGCTTCCAGATCTGCAGACCGCGTCCCGGCCTGGGGTCTGAGGCTGTTCCAGGACCCTGGCACCCAGCTAGGTGCCTGCTGGGTGGAAATAAAATCCACCCAGGGCTCGGCCCCTGCCTTCCTCCCTCATGCTGTCCTGTCCTTCCCCTCTTTCCACAAAACGTTTTCTGAACTCTTGCCTTAATTTTCCCATCTATAGAATGGGGGTTAGCAGTTCCCCCTCCTCTGTGTGTATGTCAAATCTCCCTCTGCTTCTCACTGATGAGGGCCCCTGTGATAGAACTCAGGGCCAGCCTGGATCATTCCGGATAACCTCCCCATCTCAAGATTTCTAGATTAATTACATATGCAAAGGCCCTTTTTTCCAAATGGGGTGACATTCCAGGGATTAGGGCCCGATATCTTTGGGGGTCACTATTCAGTCTAACCCCCGTGTGTCTGTCAGTTTGTAGAACCGTGGGGGCTTGTGTGTTGCTGTGTTGCTGGAAGCTAAGCTACCGATATTCAGATACCAGCAGGGTCACCCATGGAGGACAGGTTTCAGCTGAGCTTCCAGACTCAGACAGACTAGGAAGAAGGACCTGGCAGTCTACTTCTGAAAAGCATTAGCCAGTGAAAACCTTATGAATAGCAGCGGAGCATTGTCTGATATAGTGCTGGACTGCCAAAAGAACGAACAAATCTGTCTTAGAAGAAGTACAACCAGAATGCTCCTTAGAAGCAAAGATGGCGAGACTGCGTCTTACATACTTTGGACATGTTGTCAGGAGGGATCAGTCCCTGGAGAAGGACATCATGCTTGGCAGAGTACAGGGTCAGCGGAAAAGAGGAAGACCCTCAACGAGGTGGATTGACAGAGTGGCTGCAACAATGAGCTCAAGCATAACAACGATTGTAAGGATGGCTCAAGACCGGGCAGTGTTTCGTTCTGTCGTGCACGGGGTCGTTATGAGTCGGAACCGACTCGACGGCACCTAACAACAACAACAACATTCAGCCCAACGAAGAGGTTCAGTGGTAGAACTCTCGTCTTCCTCGCAGGAGACCCGGGTTCGATTTCCGGTCAACGCAGCTGAAGCACAGCCCCCCCCAAGGTTTTCGTGTTGCTAGGGTGCTGAACAGGTTTCAGCTGAGCCTCCAGGCTAAGACAGACTAGGAAGAAAGGCCTGGCAATCCACATCTGAAAATCAGCCAGCGGAAACCCCATGGACCCCAACGTTCTGACCCATAATTGGTGATGGGGATGGTGCAGGACCAGGCAGTGTTTCATTCCACTGGACGTGGGGTCGCCGCCCTGAGTTGCCAACATGATGGCAGATAGCGACAAATAATAACACCCAGCCTAATATAGACATACATGTGGAAGGACCCCAAAGCCACACTGGGTCACAAAATTCTACATCCAAGTAAACACAGAGCAGCTTTTTCAAAACTCCTAGAGGAATCAGTCTAAGCCGGAAGAAAGCATTGAGCCCAGGAGCATAAAATACCGGTGAGTCTTACGGTCAACGGCAGCTCAGTTCTGATGAAGTTCAGGATCTCACTTAATCCCCACAACACTCCATAAGGCATTTCATAAATGGGGCCACCAGAAAACAGAGACATTAAATGACTCATCCAGGGTAACACAGCCGGTCAGCAGTGGGCAGTGATGAAGACTTGAGGCAGACTTGGGAGTGGCCAAAGGTCTTGGGATTGCAAGGAAAAAAAAAATGGCTTAAGGAAACTATAGCGAAACTGGGATTTACTGGTTTGCTTAATTGAAAAGTCAAGGTAGACCAGCTTCAGGCTCAGGTGGTTCCAGGAGCCCAAACAGTGTACTCAGGTTCCCCCTCATTGTTGAGAGCTCAGGTTCCAAGCCTTTGTGTTTAAGTCGTGGCTCTGCCACTTCTGCCTGAGTGATCGTGGTTAAGTCCCATCTCTTCTCCAGCCTCAGCTTCCTCACCATCAAATGGAGGTGACCACACTACTCCTGCCCCAGGGGGTTACCGGTTCACAGTCAATACTGAGTAAATATTGATTCTTGTTACTATTGATCCTGTAAATAAATGAACCCATCCGACAAGCAGGCACTTGAATGCAACCCCCTGCTTTGAAGGCAAAAGGCACCAAAGCACACTGGCACCAGAGGGTGGCAAAATACCAATGATGTGGCACGAGTTTTTACACTGCCCAGGAGAAAATGGGACTCAGCTACCAACCAAGTCCAAGAGAAACTGGCCAGCTGCTCTTTCAAATTCCTATTCTTACTTGCAGCCCCTCGTGAGCCTTGTGAGCCCAGGCAGGGGTAAAACCGGTCCCCAACCCATAAAACATCCCTAGGATGGTGGAGGCAACAGAGAAGGGTGTGGTGCTGGACATTGAGGAAAATGCACCTATGGTGAGAGGAGTTCCTTTATGTGGCCTTCTGCCTTGATTCTTTGGAAAAACAGGCTGGGAGAGTTTTCTGCTAAGCCATGAGGAGTTACCTTTGCCGTAATTTTCTACCCCAGAGGGTTGTTACTTTTGTCCAGGTTGATTGATATTCCCTGTGTAAACTGTAAACAACTTGATGGTCTGGTGCTTTTTGTCTGACCCTGGGCTGAAGCTTGCCCTGTGATTGGCCTCCTTGAAGCACCCGGCCGGAATTGGTCGATACACTCTAACCAAAATCTTACCCGTTGCCGTCCAGGCCACTCTGACTCAGCCACCCTACAGAACACAGTAGAACTGCCCCATTAGGTTTCTATGGTTGTGATCCTTACTTCAACAACATAAACGGTGACTATACACGTGGACCTCAGCAGATGGAATACCCAGGAATCAAATAGACTACATCTGTGGAAAGAGGCAATGGAAAAGTTCAGTATCGTCAGTCAGAACAAGGCCAGGGGCCAACTGCTGAGCAGACCTTCAATTACTCTTATGCAAGGTCAAACCGAAACTGAAGAAAATTAAAACCAGCCCGTGAGAGCCAAAGTACAACCTCGAGTATATCCCACCTGCATTTAGAGACCATTTCAGGGATAGATTTGACACGTTGAACACTAATGACTGAAGACCAGAAGAGCTGTGGAATGATATCAAGGACATCATAAACAAAGAAAGCAAAAGGTCATTAAAAAGATAGGAGAAAAAGAAAAGACAAAAATGGATGTCAGAAGAGACTCTGAAACTTGCTCTTGAACATAGAATAGGTAAAGGGAAAGGAAGAAATGAGGAAGTAAAAGAACTGAACAGAAGATTTCAAAGGGCAGCTCGAGAAGACAAAGAAAAGTATTATAATGAAATGTGCAAAGACCTGTAGTTACGAGACCAAAAGGGAAGAACACACTCAGCATTTCTCAAGCTGAAACAGCTGAAGAAAAAATTCAAGTCTCGAGTTGTAGTCTTGAAGGATTCTACGGGCCAAACGGAAACCCTGCTGGTGTAGTGGTGAAGAGCTATCGCTGCCAACCAGAAGGTCGACAATTCCAATCCACCAGGCGCTCCTTGCAAACTTTATGGGGCAGTTCTACTCTGTCCTATCGGGTCACTATGAGTCAGAATCAGTTCAGCGTCAATGGGTTTATGGCGTTATGGGCCAAATATCGAATGATGTAGGAAGTATCAAAAGAAGAAGGAAGGAATGCACAGTCACTGTACCAAAAAGAATTAGTGAACGTTCAACCATTTCAGGAGGTAATATATGATCAGGGACCGATGGTACTGAAGGAAAAGGTCCAAGCTGCACTGAAGGCACTGGTGAAGAACAAGGCTCCAGGAGCTGACGGAATGCCAACTGAGATGTTTCAATAAACGATGCAACACTGGAATTGCTTACTCTTCTATGCCAAGAAATTTGGAAGATAGCTACCTGGCCAACCAACTAGAATGGATCCATATTTGTGCCCATTCCAAAGAAACGTGATCCATCAGAATGCAGAAATTATCAAACAATATCATTAATATCACATGCAAGTAAAATTTTGCTAAAGATCCTTCAAAAATGGTTGCAGCTGTACATCAACAGGGAACTGCCAGAAATTCAAGCCAGATTCAGAAGAGGGCGTGAAACCAGGGATATCATTGCTGGTGTCAGATGGATCCTGGATGAAAGCAGAGAACACCAGAGAATGTTTACCTGTGTTTTATTGACTATGCAAAGGCATTCGACTGTGTGGATCATAACAAACTATGGATAACATTGCGAAGAATGGGAGTTCCAGAACACTTAATTGTGCTCATGAGGAACTTGTATGTAGATCAAGAGACAGTCGTTCGAAAAAAAACAAGGGGATACTGCATGGTTTAAAGCCAGGAAAGGTTTGTGTCAGGGTTGTATCATTTCACTATACTTATTCAATCTGTACACCGAGGAAATAATCCAAGAAGCTGGACTATATGAAGAAAAAAGGGGCATCGGGATTGGAGGAAGACTCATTAACAACCTGTATTATGCAGATGACACAACCTTGCTTGCTGAAAGTGAAGAGGACTTGAAGCACTTACTAATGAAGATCAAAGACCACAGCCTTCAGTATGGATCACACCTCAACATAAAGAAAACAAAAATCCTCACAACTTGACCAATGAGCAACATCATGATAAACAGAGAAAAGATTGAAGTTGTCAAGGATTTCATTTTACTTGGATGCACAATCAACAGCCATGGAAGCAGCAGTCAAGAAATCAAAAGACACACTACATTGGGCAAATCTGCTGCAAAGGACCTCTTCAAAGTGTTGAGCAAAGATGTCACCCTGAAGACTAAGGTGTGCCTGACCCAATCAAGGTGTTTCAATCACCTCATATGCGTGGGAAAGCTGGACAATAAATAAGGAAGATGAAAGAAGAATTGATGCCTTTGAATGGCGGTGCTGGCCAAGAATATTGAATTTTCCATGGACTGCCAGGTGAATGAGCAAATCTATCTTGAAAGAAGCAGAGCCAGAATGCTCCTTAAAAGCAAGGTTGCTGAGATTTCATCTCACATACTTTGGATGTGTTATCAGGAGGGATCAGTCCCTGGAGAAGGACATCATGCTTGGTAAAATAGAGGGTCAGCAAAAAAGAGAAAGACCCTCAATGAGATGGACTGGCACAGTGGCTGCAACAATGGGCTCAAGCATAAATAACAATTGTGAGCATGGCGCAGGACCAGGCAGTGTTTCATTCTGTTGTTGACAGGGTCACCGTGAGTTGGAAAAGACTTGATGGCACCTAACAACAACAACAACAACAACAGATGTTAAATGTTCCTCCTACCTAGTGTTGAAAAACAGATCTAAACGTATGATAGAAATGAATATTGAGTTTTACAGATTACAGAGTATGTAACTCTGCCTACAGCCAGCACTTGAATATGCTAGAAAGGGAACTAGGATTTGCCCCAAAGAAACACACAGGTTGTTGGTTTGAAGGCAGCAAGTAGGCCTGTGCACAGAGTACTGTATATAGAGTCCTGGGGGGTTAAGTGGAAAACCTGAGCCCCATGCCGGAAATTTGCATTTGAAGAAAGGACCCAGCAGAGAAAAAAAATGACTCTTCTGCTTTTTTAATTTTGAGCAAGGTTTGCCCTTGGGTGCACTGAGGCAGGAAAAGTCAGTGCTTATCAGAAGAACCCCTTCGGGGACCGGAAGTTAAAGAAAGCCCGTGAGTAGATGGCCTGGTAAGCTTGGTTGTGGTGACCATCTGGGTCCACTTGAAGTGCAGCAAACAAGAGATGGGCTGAGTTTGGACATGTTCCGTTGGCACCTGTAGACCCAGCCCACAGGGACTAGGGATGAGAGAGAGAGAAGAGGCTGGCTGGTCTGAGGTGCCGGAGGTGTGTGGACTCCCAAGCCTACGGCTGGTACCCATTGACCTAGGGGCTAAGGATGAGCTGACCAGAACCCGACTGAATGAAGAGAAAGATGTTTGACACCGTGTCATGGATTGAATTCTGTCCCCCCCCCAAATATCTGTCAACTTGGCTAGGTCACGATTCCCAGTGTTGTATGACTGTCTACCATTTTGCCATCTGAGGTGATTTCCCTGTGTGTTGTTAATCCTGTCACTATGATGTAATGAAATGGATTAAAAACCCAAAAAACCGACAGCCATCGAGTCGGTTCCAACTCATAGCGACCCTATAGGACAGAGTAGAACTGCCATATGGAGTTTCCAAGGAGCACCAGGTGGATTTGAACTGACGACATCTTGGTTAGCAGCCACAGCACTTAACCACTACGCCACCAGGGTTTCCATGAAATGGATTAGCGGCAGTTATATTGATGAGAGCTACACGATTGGATAGTGTCTTAAGCCAATTTCTTCTGAGATATAAAAAGAGAGAAGCAAGCAGAAGACAGGGGCCCTCAAACCACCAAGAAAGCAGTGCCGGGAGCACAGCGCATCCTTTGGACCTGAGGTTCCTGAGCTGAGATGCTCCCGGACCAAGGGAAGACTGATGACAAGGATCTTCCTCCAGAGACGACAGAGAGAGAAAGCCTTCTCCTGGAGCTGGTGACCTGAATTGGGACTTGTAGCCTCCTGGACTGTGAGAGAGTGAACTCCTCTTGGTTAAAGCCACCCGTGTGCGGGGTCTCTGTAAGAGCAGCACCAGGTGACTGAGACACACCACGAGCCAGTGTAGGCTGCTGCACTTGGATGGCTTGGGCTGGACTGGGCTTTGCTTATGGATATAGACGCTCAGAGTTCCAACCAGACCAGAAGACTCTTCACACCAAGGAACATGCTAGTCTCTTCAGAGTACTGGTTTGGCAGAGGTGGGCAATTTAGACATTGGCTATCTAAGATGGGTGGGGGGAGATAAAGGCAAGAAGTGGCTGGCTTACACGCTTTGGTGGGTGTGCTTCCACTCAAAATAAGGGGGCCAGGGAGGGTCCCCACTGAGTAGATTCCTCTTTTCTCAGTGGGTCTGGGGAAGATGCTGAGAGGATTATATGATCCAGTTGTGAGTGTTGGCTGTTAACGGGGTTAATTGTAGAAGCTGTAAGTGTTAAAGAGTGGACGAAGGGGGAGGCGCTAATGGACTGGAGTACAGTTATCAAACCTAAAGCCCCTTAAAGGGTTTGCTATGCTGATAGCTCATGAGGCTCAGAGCAAGGGAATAATCTCTCAGTTAAATTGTATCACAGGCCAGAAAGGGTGAAGCCGAGTTGACTCTTGGAGAACCCGACCCCAGCAAATGGATACCTGCAGCAGACCCGAATGGCTGGTACCTAAGTAGCCACCCTTACGACTCTTTGCCCTGCTGAAGGGCTAATTGTTAATGTCCGTTTTAGACCACTAAAATGACTTGGAGGTGGAAGTTAATCCTTCAGATATGAAAGTACCAGTGGCTAGAAGAGCCAGTGGGTGGCCTGTGGTGGAGTGAATTACTTAATATGTCCTTCTAGCCATAGTCTTGGAGCCCTGGTGGCACAGTGGTTAAGAACTCACCTGCTAACTAAAAGGTTGGCAGTTCAAATCTACCAGCCACTTGTTGGAAAACCTGTGGGGGCAGTTCTACTCTGTCCTGTAATTCCCCACAAAACGATTGGATCAAAAAAAAAAAAAAAAACAAACCCCAGTGCCGTCGAACGATTGGATAGGACAATGCAAATGAGGTGTTTGTGACCCACCAAAGTGATTGGCCAGCTTGCTAACAATGTAAATAAAGTGCATGGCACCCTTGTGGGTATGTGGGACCATGCAAACAAGGTGTATGGGACCCTATGAGGGAATTTGCCAGTTTTGCCATCCCACTAGTTTTAAGAGAGACAATTCCAGAGCAGAGAGGGGAACTGACTACTATCAGAAAAGAAGAGACAGGAGTGGACCGTGTCCTACGGACCCAGGATCCCTGTGCTGCGACCCCCCAGACCCAGAAGACACAGAGGGAGAGCTGAACACCGAAGACGGTGAGAGGGTGAGAAGCAGCAGCAGAGAAATGGTGGCAGCACAGACAGGAGACCAGCAAGAGATTGGCAGGAGAGAGCGCACTGAGCTTCCCAGCCCAGAAAGCAAGAAAGCTGAACACTTTCAGGCAGGAGGCTTGCAAGCGGAGTGCAGTGCCCCTGGGCACTTGGCAGCAGAGGTAGGCTCACTGAGCCGCTGAGCCAGAGAGCTGATTGCCTTCATGTCGAGGCTTACTGGCATAGTGGGGTGCCTCGGGGCACTTACTGGCAGAGCTAAAAGAGCTTTGTAACACTTGCCCAAGCAGGGCAGAGGCGGAGGGGCCAGAAAGAGGTGTGCCCGCGAGCACTGCTGAGAAGAGGCCGTCCTGATGGAAGAACCGTATCCTGAGCCTGAATTATAACCTGTCACTTCCGTAAAGAACCCCATAATTACCAGTATTGTCTGTGAGTTCTGCGTGGCCATTGCAACAAATTATCAAACCCGGCAGAGAAGTAGAGAGTGGAACGGTTGGTTGGTGTCAGGATTGGTAAAAAGTTTGGAGGGCGGAGGCACGTCTGACCTCCACCTCACCGGAATCAGCCTTGGGCTGTTGATCTTGATTCTCCTTCCGCCCATGAAGTCAGAGGTCAGATGCCTCGGCCAGTTTCTTTCACAGCCCTCAAGGAGATGGATCTACACAGTGGCTGCACCGATGGGCTCAAACAGCAACCATCGTGAGGGTGGCACCGTGTTGTACACGGGGTTGCTATGAGTGGGAACTGCCTCCAGGACACCTAGCCACAGCATGCCTGCGGCTATAACCCTATTTGGGCATGAGTTGTCTTTGTTATGTTAATGAGGGGCAATTAGTGTAGGGTATCTTGAGTTAATTTCTTTTGAGGTTTAAAAGAGATTAAATAAGCAAGAGAGCAGATATGGGGGAAGAGAGATGCCAAAACACATGAAGATCGCCCGGGAGCAGAAGTTCAAAGAGACAAGGACCTTCCTCCAGAGCCGACAGAGAGCGAAAGCCTTCCCCTAGAACTGATGCCCTGAATTCAGACTTCTAGCCTCCTAAACTGTGAGAACATAAATTTCTGTTTGTCGAAGCCATCCATCCACTTGTGGTATTCCTGTTATAGCAGCACTAGGTGACTAAAACAAAACAAAACCGAACCCAGTGCAGTCGAGTCAATTCCGACTCGAGTTTCCAAGGAGCACCTGGCGGATTTGAACTGCCAACCTCTTGGTTAAGAGCCGTAGCACTTAACCACTACACCACCAGGGTTTCCACTAGCTGACTGAGACAGACTAAGCTCGTGTTTTTTGTGTCTGGCTTCTTTCACTGAGCACAGATGCTTTCAAGGACCATCCTCGCCACAGTGTGTATCAGAGCTTTGTTCCTTTTTACGGCTGAGTACTATTCCATCGTGTGGCTGGACCACACTATGTTTACCCGTCATCTGCTTATGGATACTTGGGTTGTTTCCACCTTTTGGGTCTTGTAAATAGCGATGCAATGAACACTTGCGTGTAAGTATCTGTGTGGGTGGGCATATGTTCTAATTTCTCTTCAGCATGTAACATCCAGAAGGGCCAGGTCCTGACTACCAGGCATTACCCACCCAGTGTGGACACACCCCTCCAGATGCCCACTCTGGTGCCCTCCCAGCACCCACTGCCCATGGAGGAGAGACATAAAGAGGCCCACACCTGGACAGAGGGGCCCTGGCACAGGTCTGCTGAGGGTCTCTGCGGGTGGTAGAGTTCTCATTCCACGCCATGTATTTACACAAACGACCAGTCCACTGAGGCAGCTGGCCAGGGCGGAGGAGACATAAGCAGCGCCCTCCCCACGTGAGTTGTCAGGAAATGGAGTTCTCTAGCTTCCACTTTGAGGTTCATGCAGGGCCACTATGTCTGCTCAGAAATATCCTATCACGGACCAGGGAGTGCATCTCCCAGAAACACCCAGTCTGGGCACTCACTCAAGTCTGGGGCAAGAGCACCAGCTGGGAGCCAAATTCTGGCTCCAATACTGCTGTGCCCGGTGACCCAGGGCGAGTCAGGGTGCTTTAGGGATCCTTGCTCCCTTCATCTGTGGACAGAATAAAGCTCACCCCTCCCACCCTGTCGGCAGATTCGCTCCCTGAGTGGTTCATACAGCGAGCCTTCTTCCTGTGTCTTATTTTAAACAAGCCAGTATGTCAGAACACACCACTGAGGAAGTCAAAAGGCAAACCACAGGCCGGAGGAAGCTATTTGCAGTGCATAACCCGACAAAGGAGCTGGGTGTAGAATATACAAAGAACTCTCCCAAATCAATGATAAAAGTTATAAAGTCAATGATGAAGAACAGCTCGGTTTAAGAAAATGGGCTAAAGACCTGAGCAGGTGCTGAAGGAGGACAGCCAGGGCCAACAGACACAGGCTCATGGGCTGGGGGTGCAGACGAAAACCCCATTGCACACTCAAACGTTAAAAGACAGGGTTACCACCAAACGAAACTCAAACCCACTGCCACCGAGTCGATTCTGACTCATGGTGACCCTGTGGAACAGAGCATAACTGCCCACAGGGTTTCCAAGGCTGTAATCTTTACAGAAGCAGACTGTCACATCTTTCTCCTGCAGAGTGGCTAATGGGTTTGAACCGCCAAATTTTTGGTAATCAGTCAAGTGTTTAACCACTGTGCCACCAGGGCAATTCCACTCCTGGATATGTACCCGAGAGAAACGAAACCATGTGTCCACACAAAAACTGGTGCACCGGTGATCATGGCAGCACTATTCGCAATAGCCAAGAGATGAAAACAACCCAAGTGTTCACCAACAGATGAACAAAGTAAAGTGGTGATGGCGGTGATGATGGTGATGGTGGTGATGGTGGCGGTGATGATGGTGATGGTGGTGACGGTGATGATGGTGATGGTGGTGATGGTGGTGATGGTGACGGTGGTGACGGTGATGGTGGTGATGGTGGCGGTGATGATGGTGATGGTGGTGATGGTGGTGATGGTGGTGATGGTGATGGTGGTGATGGTGGTGATGGTGACGGCGGTGATGGTGGCGGTGGTGACGGTGGTGATGGTGACGTGGTGATGGTGACGGTGGTGATGGTGGCGGTGATGACGGTGATGGTGGTGATGGTGGTGACGGTGATGGTGGTGACGGTGATGGTGGTGATGGTGGTGATGGTGATGGTGGTGATGGTGGTGATGGTGGTGATGGTGATGGTGGTGATGGTGGTGATGGTGACGGCGGTGATGGTGGCGGTGGTGACGGTGGTGATGGTGACGTGGTGATGGTGACGGTGGTGATGGTGGCGGTGATGACGGTGATGGTGGTGATGGTGGTGACGGTGATGGTGGTGACGGTGATGGTGGTGACGGTGATGATGGTGATGACGGTGATGATGGTGGTGACGGTGACGGTGGTGACGGTGACGGTGGTGATGGTGACGGTGCTGATGGTGGTGGTGGTGATGGTGGTGATGGTGATGGTGGTGGTGGTGATGGTGGTGATGGTGACGGTGGTGACGGTGGCGGTGATGACGGTGATGGTGGTGATGGTGGTGGTGATGGTGGTGATGGTGATGGTGGTGGTGGTGATGGTGGTGATGGTGGTGACGGTAACGGTGGTGACGGTGGCGGTGATGACGGTGATGGTGGTGATGGTGGTGGTGACGGTGGTGATGGTGATGGTGGTGGTGGTGATGGTGGTGATGGTGGTGATGGTGACGGTGGTGATGGTGACGGTGGTGATGGTGACGGTGACGGTGGTGATGGTGACGGTGGTGACGGTGATGGTGGTGACGGTGGCGGTGATGACGGTGATGGTGGTGATGGTGGTGGTGACGGTGGTGATGGTGATGGTGGTGGTGGTGATGGTGGTGATGGTGGTGATGGTGACGGTGGTGATGATGACGGTGGTGATGGTGACGGTGACGGTGGTGATGGTGACGGTGGCGGTGATGACGGTGATGGTGGTGACGGTGGTGGTGGTGATGGTGGTGGTGGTGATGGTGGTGATGGTGATGGTGGTGGTGGTGGTGGTGATGGTGGTGATGGTGGTGATGGTGACGGTGGTGATGGTGACGGTGACGGTGGTGACGGTGGTGACGGTGACGGTGATGACGGTGATGGTGGTGACGGTGGTGATGGTGATGGTGGTGGTGGTGATGGTGGTGACGGTGGTGACGGTGATGGTGGTGGTGGTGATGGTGGTGATGGTGGTGATGGTGGTGATGGTGACGGTGGTGATGGTGACGGTGACGGTGGTGACGGTGGTGACGGTGGTGATGGTGGCGGTGATGATGGTGATGGTGACGGTGATGATGGTGACGGTGGTGACGGTGGTGATGGTGACGGTGGTGATGGTGGTGATGATGGTGATGGTGGTGACGGTGGTGACGGTGACGGTGGTGATGGTGACGGTGGTGATGGTGACGGTGGTGATGGTGACGGTGGTGATGGTGATGGTGGTGATGGTGGTGATGGTGGTGACGGTGACGGTGGTGATGGTGACGGTGGTGATGGTGACGGTGGTGATGGTGGTGATGGTGATGGTGGTGATGGTGGTGATGGTGGTGATGGTGACGGTGGTGATGGTGGCGGTGATGATGGTGATGGTGACAGTGATGATGGTGACGGTGGTGACGGTGGTGATGGTGGTGGTGGTGACGGTGATGGTGGTGACGGTGACGGTGGTGACGGTGATGACGGTGACAGTGGTGATGGTGGCGGTGATGATGGTGATGGTGGTGACGGTGGTGACGGTGATGGTGGTGACGGTGGTGGTGACGGTGGTGATGGTGACGGTGGTGATGGTGGTGATGGTGATGGTGGTGATGGTGGTGATGGTGGTGATGGTGACGGTGGTGATGGTGGCGGTGATGATGGTGATGGTGACAGTGATGATGGTGACGGTGGTGACGGTGGTGATGGTGGTGGTGGTGACAGTGACGGTGGTGACGGTGATGACGGTGACGGTGGTGATGGTGACGGTGGTGATGGTGGTGATGGTGATGGTGGTGATGGTGGTGATGGTGACGGTGGTGATGGTGGCAGTGATGACGGTGATGGTGGTGACAGTGATGATGGTGACGGTGGTGATGGTGATGATGGTGATGGTGGTGATGGTGACGGTGGTGATGGTGGTGATGGTGGTGATGGTGACGGTGGTGATGGCGATGGTGACGGTGGTGATGGTGGTGATGGTGACGGTGGTGATGGCGATGGTGGTGACGGTGGTGATGGTGGTGATGGTGACGGTGGTGATGGCGATGGTGGTGACGGTGGTGATGGTGGTGATGGTGATGGTGGTGATGGTGACGGTGGTGACGGTGGTGATGGTGGTGATGGTGATGGTGGTGATGGTGATGGTGATGATGATGATGGTGGTGACGGTGATGGTGGTGATGGTGATGATGGTGATGGTGGTGATGGTGATGATGGTGATGGTGGTGATGGTGATGATGGTGATGGTGGTGATGGTGGTGATGGTGGTGATGGTGATGGTGATGGTGATGATGATGATGGTGGTGATGGTGGTGATGGTGGTGATGGTGGTGATGGTGATGGTGGTGATGGTGATGGTGATGATGATGATGGTGGTGACGGTGATGATGGTGATGGTGGTGATGGTGGTGATGGTGATGGTGGTGATGGTGATGGTGGTGATGGTGACGGTGGTGATGGTGATGGTGGTGATGATGATAGTGTTGATGATGGTGGTGTTGATGGTGATGGTGTTAATGGTAGTGATGATGATGGTGACGGTGGTGATGGTGATGGTGATGAGGATAGCGGTAATGATGGTGATGACAGTGGTGGTGGTGCTGATCATGGTGGTAATGACTTTGTTAAGTGAGAACTCCCTGTTGTCCAGGTCAGCACGAGTTTTGGTGAGCCAGACAGGGCATGTCTCTCCTGGGCCCAGCCCTCAGGGACACCCAGCTTGTCAGGGGACAGAGCTGGACACAGATGCCCCAGTCCCCATGCTGGACTGGGCAGAGCAAGGGACCAAGCAGAGCAAGGGGATGGGGTGGGAGTCGCAGGGGTCACGGGCTCTCTTGGGGCCTGGATCAGTCATGCTTTCTAGGACACAGGACACTGCTCTGAGCTTAGAGGGCTGACAGAGGTTTCCAGGGGTCCATTAGCAGAAAGGGCAGGATGGCCACAGCAGGGGCAGAGGTGGGGAGGGAGAGCAGGTGTACAGTGTCGATGGAAGGACCCAGGGCATGTGTGTGTGGAGGGCTGTGGCCATCGCCAACCCCTCAAAAGGGGTTGTCCTGGTGAAGGGTCAGAGACCCCTGACTATGCCCTCCTCTCTTTATTCCAGGTGGCAGGAGATAAGGGAATTCAGGGTCTGAAGTCTGGGCTCCTCACATCTGCTCCTAACAGCTCCCTTACCCTGAACCCTGTCTTTGCTGGGGGGGGGCTGTGGGGAGAGGACAGCAGGCCAGGCCTGTCACATTACCCAATTATAACAAGAGCTGATGGAAAGTTCTCCTGTGTGCACAGAGCTGAGCCTCTCTCATCAATAAGTGATGGCAATGAATTATTCTACCCTGGAGCAGGTAAGAGGTGGCGCCTCACCCTCTCCATGGCCCCCTGGGCCTGTGGGCACGTTAACACCACCTGTGAGGCTGCAGAAACAGGTTAGTGGCCCCTCAGAAGGTTAAACATGGAGCTGGCATATGTCCTAAGTTGAATTGTGTCCTCAAAAAATATGTATCAACTTGGTTATGCCATAATTTCCAGTATCTTGTGGTTGTTCTCCATTTTGTAATTGTAATTTCATGTTAAGGAGGATTAGGGTGGGATTGTAACACCCCTACTCAGATCACACCCCTGATCCAATATAAAGGGAGTTTCCCTGGGGTGTGGCCTGCACCACCTTTTTTTTTTTTTTTTTTTTTAATTTTTATTGTGCTTTAAGTGAAAGTTTACAAATCAAGTCAGTCTCTCATACAAAAATTTATATACACCTTGCTATATACTCCTAATTGCTCTCCCACTAATGAGACAGCCCACTCCTTCCCTCTACTCTCTCTTTTCGTGTCCATTCTGCCACTTTTAACCCCCTCTGCCCTCTCATCTCCCCTCCAGATAGGAGAAGACAACGTAGTCTCAAGTCTTTACTTGATCCAAGAAGCTCATTCTTCACCAGCATCTTTTTCTATCCCGTAGTCCAGTCCACTGCCTGTATGAAGAGTTCGCTTTGGGAATGGCTCCTGTCTTGGGCTAACATAAGGTCTGAGGGCCATGACCACCGGGGCCCTTCTAGTCTCAGTCAGACCAGTAAGGCTGGTCTTTTCATGAGAATTTGGGGTCTGCATCCCACCGTTCTCCCACTCCCTCAGGGGTTCTCTGTTGTGTTCCCTGTCAGGGCAGTCATTGGTTGTAGGCGGGCACCATCTAGTTCTTCTGGTCTCAGGCTGGTGTAGTCTCTGGTTTATGTGGCCCTTTCTGTCTATTGGGCACGTAACTACCTTGTGTCCTTGGTGTTCTTCATTCTCCTTTGGTCCAGGTGGGTTGAGACCAACTGATGCATCTTAGATGGGTGCTTGCTAGCGTTGAAGACCCCAGACACCGCTCTCCAAAGTGGGATGCAGAATGTTTTCTTAATAGATTTTATTATGCCAATTGACTTAGATGTCCCTTGAAACCGTGGTCCCCAAACCCCCACCCCTGCTACGCTGGCCTTCGAAGCATTCAGTTTATTCTGGAAACTTCTTTGCTTTTGGTTTAGTCCAGTTGTGCTGACCTCCCCTGTATTGTGTGTTGTCTTTCCCTTCAGCTAAAGTAGTTCTTATCTACTATCTAGTTAGTGAATACCCCTCTTTCTCCCTCCCTCCCTCCCTCCCCCCTCTCGTAACCATCAAAGAATGTGTTCTCAGTTTAAACTAGTTCTTAAGATCTTATAACAGTGGTCTTATACAATATTTGTCCTTTTGCATCTGACTAATTTCACTCAGCATAATGCCTTCCAGGTTCCTCCATGTTATGAAATGTTTCACAGATTCCTCACTGTTCTTTATCGATGCATAGTATTCCATTGTGTGAATATACCATAATTTACTTATCCATTCATCCATTGATGGGCACCTTGGTTGCTTTCACTGCACCACCTTTTATCTCTCAAGAGGTATAAAGGAAAAGAAAGTGAGCAGAGAGGGGGAACCTCATTCCACCAAGTAAGCAGCACCAGGACCAGAGCATGTCCTTTGGACACAGGGTCCCTGTGACCGAGAAGCTCCTCGACCAGGGGAAGATTAAGGACAAGGACCTTCCTCAAGAGCCAACAGAGAGAGAAAGCCTTCCCTAAACCTCATCCATCCAAGGTACCCCTTTTACTTTTCAGCAAAACCTGGCACACTGACGGACCTAACACAAGTGTCTTAGTTGGGAGGAAATGTCTGGCTCATAGCTGGCACTGGAACTCGGTGGTTGTGGTTGAGTGAAGGCCAGAGATGCTTTCAGGAACAAAGACTCATTGCAGTGGCGTCAATTCCAACTCAGCGACTATACGGGATGGAGAAGAACTGCCCCTATGCTTTCCAAAGCTGTAGTCTTTTTTTTCTTTTTAAATTTTTATTGTGCTTTAAGTGAAAGTTTACAATTCGAGTCAGTCTCTCATACAAAATCTTGTACGAACCTTGCTTTACACTCCTAGTTGCTCTCCCCCTCATGAGACAGCACACTACTCTCTGCCCTGTAGTCCTGTGTTCATTCAGCCAACTTCTGACCCCCTCTGCTCTCTCATCTCCCCTCTGGACAGGAGCTACCCACATAGTCTCATGTGTCTACTTGAGCCAAGAAGCTCACTCCTCACCAGTATCATTTTCTATCCCATAGTCCAGTCCAATCCCTGTCTGAAGAGTTGGCTTAGGGAATGGTTCCAGTCTTGGGCTAACAGAAGGTCTGGGGACCATGACCACCGAGATTCCTCTAGTCTCAGTCAGACCACTAAGTCTGGTCTTTTTAAGAGAATTTGAGGTCTGCATCCCACTGCTCTCCTGCTCCCTCAGGGGTTCTCTGTTGTGTTCCCTGTCAGGGCAGTCATCGAATGTAGCCGGGCACCATCTAGTTCTTCTGGTCTCGGGCTGATGTCATCTCTGGTTTATGTGGCCCTTTCTGTTTTTTGGTGTCACAAGGCCGTACGCTTTACAGAAGCAGGCTGCCACGTGTTTTTCCTGCAGAGCGGCTGGTAGGTTCGAGCTATAGACCTTTCCTTTAGCAGCCAAGTGCTTAACCACTGTGCCACAAGGGCTCCTTCCTGTAAAGATTAAAACCCATTGCTGTTGAATCAATTCCAGCTGAGCGACCCCATACACAGGACAGAGTAGTACTGTCCCCAAGGGTTTCCAAGGAGCGACCGGTGGATTCAAACTGTCGACCTTTTGGCTAGCAGCTGAGCTCTAGACCACTGTGCCTCCAGGGCTCCTTTTAGGAACTGTTATTGTTGTTGGTAGGTGCCATTGAGTCAGTTCCCACTCATAGTGACCCTGTGTACAACAGAACGAAACACTGCCCAGTCCTGCGCTGTCCTCATGAGCATTGTTATGCTTGAGCCCATTGTTGCGGTCACTGTGTTAATCCACCTCGTTGAGAGTCTTTCTGTTCTTCACTGACCCTCTACCAAGCATGATGTCCTTCTCCAAGGACTGGTCCCTCCTGATAACATGTCCAAAAGTATGAGACATAGTCTCCCCATCCTTGCTTCTAAGGAGCATTCTGGTTGTACTTCTAAGACAGATTTGTTTGTTCTTTTGGCAGCCCATGGTATATTCAGTATTCTTTGCCAGCACCACAAGGTCACAGGCCAGGAGGGCTCTATCATTCCTCACTAACCGCTCTTCCTATCACTCATCCATCCCGAGCTGGTTCTACACAAATGGGCTCTGTCGTGCCGGCCCCTGCTGGCTCATTGCCCCGTGGGTTTGATAATTCTCTAGAACGACTCACAAAGCTCATGGAAACTATTACCTGTATTTACAGTTGCCCATTTATTAGAGCTAGAAATGATGGAGGCTAAAGGTCTGGGAGATGTTCCAGCACAGGGTCTCTGTTATCCCCAGCGGTGTGGCTGCTCCCTCTGTGGATCCAGGAGGTCCCAAACAGAGAGCTCCAAGGTCCAGAGTCCGCGAGTCTCTGAGACCTCGATGAACATGCTGACTAGCACCTTGGTGCATAGTCACGATCGACCCGGCCCATGGGCCTCCATGGCTGCATCACCCCTCTCTTCCTGAAATTAATTCCTCAGGGTGGGACCTGTGTAGCTATTTTAGAAAGACAAAGAGGGCTTTAATTGCTTGGGCTATTTTCGGAAACCAGATACAAAGGGCCAAACTTAGTTCCTTGTCCCACCAAAATCAAAACAAAACATTATCACTGAGTTGATTCCAACTTATAGCAACTTCATAGAACAGAGTAGAACGGCCCCATAGGGTTTCCAAGCCTGCAATCTTTACAGAAGCAGATTGTCACATCTTTCTCCCATGGGGTAGCTGGTGGGTTCGAACTAACGACCTTTCGGTTTGCAGCTGAGTGCTTAACCACTCCGCTACCAGGCCTCCTCTTTGTCCCACAGCCGGGCTAAAGAAGCTGAGACAAGAACCTTCCCCAGAGCTGACCAAGAGAGAGCCTCGCTAGACCCCTGAGTTTGCACTTTCAGCCTCCTGAATCCTGAGAAAATACATGTCTGTTCTTCAAAGCCACCCATTGTGTGTCTCTGCCACAGCTGAGACTCCGACAGGAGGCCAGGAGGCAGAGAGGGAAGGAAGGCGGCGAGGGGCTGGCGTGAGGGGCTGGCCTTCGGGAGAGGGGTGCTGGTGGGGGAGGGGACTGCACATGCAACGGCTCTGAAAGGGATTGACTTTGCTGAGTTCTAGAAAGTTCTAGAAAGTTCTAGAGAGTTCTAGAGGTCCATTCGTGGGCAAGCAGGGGTGGCTTCATGAGCCAGGAGGCTCCAGACAGGAAAATTTGAAGTGAGAAAAAGCCAGACGGATCACCTTCTGCAGAGGATGGGGCTAAGTCCCGGCAGACCCAACTCGTCACCACCTGGAGTGTGAAGCTGCCCAACAGACCTAGGGAACCTCTCCTGTCCACACAGGAAAGGCTTAAACAGGAGTTTGAGTTCCTACCAACCCATAGGGCACACCTCAGACCTCTGTCACCTCCATTTGGCCCTGGTTTCATCCTCCAAATGTATCCAGAATCTGCCCTGTCTTCTCCAAGGCCACACCTCTTGCTCCCACCTGGAAGGCTGCCCCGGCCTCCTCCCCAGGCCCTTCGGATACCTGCCTGGCTCCTGCTGCTGCTCACACATAAGCTGGTTCCCACCTCAATGCCTTTGCATTCTTCCTGCCAGGAGCGCCGCACCCTGCTCTCCCTCCAACACCACTTCCTTAAAAAGCTGACGTGACACA
Organism: Loxodonta africana; assembly: GCF_030014295.1. Classification (NCBI taxonomy): domain Eukaryota; kingdom Metazoa; phylum Chordata; class Mammalia; order Proboscidea; family Elephantidae; genus Loxodonta; species Loxodonta africana. The sequence goes on from NC_087344.1 coordinate 509,280, forward strand.
GTTTGGAGGCCTGGCTGGAGGCCGGCCCATCCCCTCTTGAGCAGCTGATTAAGTACCCTGCACTCTCTGCCCACTCCCCTTACCGGTTTGCACAATCCTGGGCTACTATGCGCCTGCCCTAATCACCCAGGGCCAGGTACCCAACACCTAGGGATAGCCCCTATGCCCAGAGTGAGCTGAATTACTCAAAATGCCCAGTACCCGAAGCTCAAGAAACCTAGCTAACCCGCTCTGCTTGCCATTCCCAAGCCCTGCCCTGCCTACAATCTCATCTCATAGTCACCTAGTCCCTGGATGCAGCCCTGTGTGGCCCACCACAAGGCGTCTGTACCTCCCGGCCTCAGGACTATGAAGACAAGAAGCCCAGTTACTCTCATGGCCTCCTGACTCCCTTTCCCCACCTTGCTCCTGATTTGTTCTTGTGAGCCGTTGAGTTGATTCTGACTCCCAAGGAACCCATGTAACAGAGCAGAACTGCCTCATAGGGATTCCTTGGCTGAAGTCTTTATGGGAGCATGTCACCAGGTCTGTCCCCCACACAGTGGCTGGTGGGTTCAAATTGCCAACCTTTCGGTGAGCAGCTGGGCACTTACCCACTGTGACACCAGGGCTCCTGGTTCCTGACTTACCATCCCACAGGTTTGTTAGCCTGCACCCCAAGACCAGCTCTGACTTGTCACTCCAGTGTTGGCTCCTCTGAGGGAACAGCAGTATGGGGCCAGCAGCTGTTGGGGAGCCCCCCGCCCACCCAGAGCCTCACCTGGTTTTACTGACTTCAGGGCACACGACACTCACTGCAAGTAGTTTGTTGAATTGCTGATTCTGGAAACTTCTGTCTCCCATCAGCCCGTGACCCCTATGAAGCCCGGGACTGGTTTGCCCTCATGACCTTTGAGAATAACCCTGAGCCTCAGTTTCCCCAGGTACAGTGAGGCTCACCTTAAGGGGCGGACAAAATGAGATCACGCTTAAAATGAGATCACCCAGGCACAGTGTCCCCTTCCGGTCCCCCAATTCCAGGCAGAAGATGCCAGAATGCAGCCATAAGGGGCAGCCACAGAAAGACAGCCCTCAACCCTCCAGAATCCTCACTTTCCAGGGTAATGAAGCTCAGGACTCTGAAATGGGGGCACAAACGTCCCCGGCAGGTTTTTCCAGCCTGCAGAGTCCCAGGCAGTAATTGCCATGGGGCTGCCTGAACTTGTCCAAATTTCCCGATTTCCCTCGAGGCACCCAGGCTTTGGAATGCTGAGAGCACCCTATGTGGCCCAAAGGGCGCCTTCCCGCATGTCACCAACTCTACCCCAGTGCAGCTGCCTTGTTCTCTTCCTGCAAGAGAAAAGGGGCCCGAAAGGCCAAAGGCAGCAGCTGGTGGCTGCAGACTGGCGCTTGACCCTCAAGGGTGTGTTCCATCCCAGGCAGGAGGGACACCCACCAGGACCCACAACGAAGACTCGTGGCCACTGCTGGGAATGACAACAGGTACAGCTGTTGTGGGAAACAGCCTGGCGGTTTCTCAAAATGTTAAACACATAGTTACTGTTTGACCCAGCGATTCCACTTGTAGGAACAGACGCAAAAAAAAATGAAAACAGATCCGCGCTCACACGTTCATCCCAGCTCTGTTCACCACAGCCAGAAGGACGAAACAACACAAGTGTCCTTCAGCAAGTGATGAATAGACACAAAGTGGTCCATCCACACAATGAAATACTGTTGTTGTTGGGTGCCTTCGAGTCAATTTCGACTCATAGCAACCCCATGTGACAGAGTAGAACTGCCCGGTAGCGTTTCCGGGCTTACGGGAACAGATCGCCAGGTTGTCCTCAAGTGGAGCCACTGGGTGGATGTGAACCACTAACCTGTGGGTTAGCAGCCGAGTGCTTAACCTAGGTGCCACCATGGCTCCTGAATGGAAGATCACTCACCCTTAAGGAGCAAAATTTCTGATACATGTTACAACATGGTTGAGCCTTAGAAAACTTGATGGTCAGTGAAAGAAGCTAGTCGCCAGAGAGTAAACACTGTGTGAGCCCTCTTAGTTGGAATATCTAGAACAGGCCAAGGCAGAGAGACCAAAGTTTACTCGTAGTTACCAGGGGCAGGAGGGAGGGGGACTGAGCTTCTGTTCAGGGTGACGGAAAACTTGGAAACGGGTAGCGGTGGCGATTGTAAAACGTGGATGTGATTAATGTCACTGAACTGGATTCATGAAGAATGCTTTGTTACACGCATTTTCACCGCGAGAAACACACGCACAATGCTCAGTAAAAGAAGCCAGGCGAGGAGAAGGGGCATGTTGTCTGGCCATGGGGGGCAGTGGTCACTCTCTGTCCCCTCCCCTGGCTCAGGCCTCGATGACCGCCTGACCGCCTCATCCGAGCCTTGCCTGTGTGTGGCTCCCCCACAGCAAAGCAGGGAAAGCCCCGAGCCAGCCTGACTGGAACAGAGGACGTCAGAGCTGGGGTGAGCCCCCCCAGCCAGCCAGTGAGTCATCGGAGGAGCCGCAGGGGGCATCTGCGTCTGGACATGGAGGTGGTTGGGTGGGTGTGCAGGGGTCTGGGGTCTTGAACTCTGGGCCTGCACACAAAGAAGCAAATACAGAGTGGGTATCTCTGGTGGGGGCGGGGGCTCACCCAGGACCAGGCAGGAGGGAAATTCACAGGCACTAGAAGGCGCAGTGGTTAAGAGCTCAGCTGCAAACCAGAAGGTCAGCAGTTCAAACTCACCAGCTGCTCCTTGGAAAGCCTATGGGGTAGTTCTACTATAAGTCATAGGCTCATTATGAGTCAGAATTGACCCAACAATAGGGTCAGAAGGAGCCCTGGTGGTGCAGTAGTTAAGAGCTTGGCAGCAAGCTGAAAGGTCTGTGGTTCGAACCCACCAGCTGCTCCATGGGAGAAAAAACCTGGCAGCCTGCTCACATGAAGATTTACAGCCTAGACAACCCTATGGGGCAGTTCTACTCTGTCCTGTAGGGTCGCTGTGAGTCGCAGTTGATGCCAAGGAACAAAACTGCAAGAGAAGGTTCTGTGCCTTGGCCGGGTGGTGGTTCCATGGGTGCAAACATGTTAAAAGTCCCAAACTGAGACCAAATCCAAGAGGAAAAGGGATTCCTGGCAGAGTTTAATCAAAAACAAGCAAACATCGTGGGGAAGGAGGGCAGGAATATGAAGAAGGTGGGCTGTGCCTTCTCCGGTGGGCCTGGCCAAGCCTAGCTCTCAGGGTCCCTAAGAGATTGGAGGTCATCCCCTGCCCCCCCCCCCACCCCGGGGCTCCCTTCAGCTTCAGGATGCTCCCTGAGAGGAAACAAAGAATGTATTAAGGAAGGCTGCTTGGAAAAGCCCCCCATGTGTCTGCCAGTTTGTCAGCGGAAAAGAGGAAGACCCTAAGTGAGATGGATTGACACAGTGGGTGAGACAATGGGCTCAAGCATAACAACAATTGTGAGGATGGCAAAGGACCTGGCTGTGTTTTTTCTGTGGTACAAAGGGTCACTATGAGTGGGAACCGGCTCAACGGCACCTAAAAACAACAAACTCAGAAAAGCAATTGAAGCTGCCCCAAATCCTCCGCTCTGGCTGTTGCATTTTGTTCTTTGTTGTAACACCCCATTCCTTGGCTGCAAAGAAAAAGGGGAGAAAATTTTGGAGTTGGGGCTTGGGGGGACCCTAATGAGGTTTGCTTTCTTGAGCAATCTCATTCCTTCTTGCATCGATCCAGTCTCTGCATCCCTGATAGTCTTGAATTATTAAGAATGTTGTGTCATAAAGCCAAGAAAATCCACTGCCGTTGAGTTGATTCTGACTCATACTAACCCTAGAGGATAGGGTAGAAAGGGTAGGACTGTCCCATAGGGTTTCCTAGGCTGAAATTTTTACGGGAGCAGATTGTCAGATCTTTCTCCCACAGAGTAGCTAGTGGGATCGAACCACCGACAATTTGGTTAGCAAGCAAGTGCTTAATTACGATGCCACCAGGGCTTCCATAACACGATAAGCAGAGAAAAGATTGAAGTTGTCAAGGATTTCATTTTACTTGGATCCACAATCAACAGCCATGGAAGCAGCAGTCAAGAAATCAAAAGACGCATTGGATTGGGCAAATCTGCTGCCTAGGACCTCTTCAAAGTGCTAAAAAGCGAAGATGCCACTTTGAGGACTAAAGCGCGTCTGACTCAAGCCATGGTATTTTTCAATAGCCTCATATGCATGTGGAAGCCGGACAACAAATAAGGAAGACCGAAGAATTGATGCCTTCGATTGTGGCATTGGCAAAGAATATCGAATGTACCATGGACTGCCAAAAGAACGTACAAATCTGTCTTGGAAGAAGTATAGTCAGACTGTTTCTTAGAAGCAAAGATGGCGAGACTGTGTCTCATATTTTGGACATGTTATCAGGAGGGACCGGTCCCTGGAGAAGGACGTCATGCTTAGTAAAGCAGAGGATCAGGGAAGGAGAGGAAGACGCTCAGTGAGATGGATTGACAGTGGCTTCCACGACAGGCTCATAAATAGCAATACTTGTGGGGATGGCGCAGGGCCACTAAGTGTTTCGTCCTGTCGTACATCGAGTCGCTATGAGTCGGAAGTGACTTGATGGCACCTAAAGCCAAGGGAATATGTGAATCCCCACTAAAAGTTTCAAAGAGAAAAAGCTTTGCAGAGAGAAATAACCATGAACTTTGCAGGTTGTTGGAAGAAGTCAGGGATTTTTAAGAACGTGTTTCCTTCCAGTGCCTTGGCCTGGCTATCTCAGGGTTCAGCCCATGGTTAGTTGCCGGTAGCCAGTATAATACCTGGAAATGACATGGAACATTCCGGAACCCAGAGGTTGCGCTTTGGAGATAAACTTGAGCATCTCAGGATGTTTGTTTTCATTGTTGGGACACTTTTATCTTGAAAGAGAGAGAGAAAAAAAAGGACACTGACAAGAAAATAAGGGTGATGGGAGCTGCTGGGACCTGAATGCTTGCTCAGATGATTCTAGAATTTTCCACCAAGATGATTCCTGGGAATTTTAACTCTGCGGGCTTGACAGAGAAGCTTAAGGGGGGAAAGGCTCATTGTGGCTTTCTTAAAAAATAGGGATGTTGGTCATCGACAGACGAATGGATAAACAATATGTGGCCCGTCCACACAATGGAGTACTACTCAACAACAAAAAGGAGCGAAGGGCGGACACACGTTACACCACGGATGAGCTGTGGAAACATGGAAACATGATGCCCCTGAGAGAAGCCAGATGCCAACGGCCACGTACCGAGTGATTTCAGAGGCAGAAGCGGATTAGCGGTTATTAGGGGTGGGGGAGGCAGGAATGGGGAGTGACTCTTTGATGGGCGTAGAATTTCTGTTTGGGGTGATGAGGTCTGGAAAGAGATAGCAGTGACGGTCCTACAATACCGAGCACACTTAATACCACTGAATTGTACGCTTTAAAAATACAGTGGTAAATTTTATGTAGAGTTTATGTTTGTGTATTTTACCACACTAAGGGGAAAAAAAAAAAAAAAGGAAGCAGCACTGATACAGGCTACAATGTGGGTGAACCTTGAAAACATTATGAAAGGCAGTAAAAGAAGCCGGACACAGAAGTCCGTGTCGCCTCTGATCCCACTGACCTGAAATATCCAGAAAAGCCAGCTCCGTAGAGACAGGAAGTGGCTTGGTGGTTTCCAGGAGCTGCGGAGGGAGGACGGGGTTTCTTTTTTTGGGGTGAGGGACTGTTCCGGAACCATTTAGAGGTGGTGGTTGCACAGCATTGTGGATGCGCTAGGTGGCACTGAACTGTGCAAATGGTTAAGATAGAAAATTTTATGTTACTTATACATCTTGACAGTAAAATAACTTACTGGAGTATAGAAAAAGCTGTATTATCCATTACAAAAAAAATAAATAAATAAAAAGGACGTTGGAATGGAAATGGGGTCCCTCGGTCTTTCTGTTTTTTTTTTTTTTTTTCTCTGTTATTTTTCAAGCTGTGCTGTTGTGATAGGAAGGCCCTCAGCAGAACCCAGGGTCTGAGGATCTGAGGACCTGGAGGGGCGAAGCTCCAAGGGGCTAGCGGAGGAGAGCAGGGACTGGAAGCACCCCCGGCATTTCTGGAATGTGGCCATGTGGTAAGCCAGAAAGGCCTGTGCTTCTGCTCCAGGCTGACAGGTTCAGGCTGGTTGCCCCCAGCAGGGCCTGAGCAAGTTAAATGAAACCAGACCAGGCAGCCTGGGGGCCAGGGAAGGGAGCCAGAATGCAGTGACGAGGGGCTTTGATGGTTAATTTGATATGCCCACCTGGCCAGGTGAGGGTGCCCCAGCGTTGGTCAAACATCTGTCAAGGTGTTGCTGTAAAGGTGTTTACGTGTGGTTAACATCCACAAGCAGCAGATTTTCAATAAAGCAGGTAGATGGCCCTCCACAATGTGTGGGCCTCGCCCAATCAGGTGACAGCCTTAAGAGTAAAACGGAGGTTTCTGGGGGGAGAAGGGGTTCTGCCAAATAAACCTCTAGGTCTGTATCTATTATTTAAAAATATTTACATCTATTACCTATTCCCATTGTCTATAATCTGGCCATCTGCTTCCATAAAGATTACAGCCAAGGAAACCCTATGGGGCAGTTCTACTGTGTCACATGGAGTCACTCTGGGTTGTAAATCAACTGAAGGCACCCAATAACAACAAAAATATCCATTATCTGTAGATAAATGCAGATACACATGAATAGATACAGGAAGAGACTATATAGGCATGTTTATGTTGTTGTTAGCCGCCATCAAGTCAGCCCCAACTCATGGTGACCCCATGCACAGTGGAACGAAACCCTGCCTGGTTCTGCCGCATCCCAAAGATGGGCTGTGCTCCATTTTCAAAAGTAGGTTACCAGGTCTTTCTTCCTAGTCCATCTCAGCCTGGGAGCTCTGCTGAAACCTGTCCAGCATCATAGCAACACGCGAGTCTCTGATGACAGACAGGCAGGCGGTGGTGGCTGCACACGAGCTGTGTTAGCGGGGAATGGAACCCAGGTCTCCCACCTGGAAGGTGAGAATTCCTGCCCTGAACCACCACTGCCCCCAGGTAAAGACACTGATATAGATGAGATAGATAGATATGGATACAGAATAAAGCTACTAAATAAATGTGTTAAAATTTGTACAATGTAACAACATCCAGAATAATAGCGGTGGTTACCTCTGGATGGCTGGTGGAGTTTTTTTCCCCTTTGTAATCACCTCTGTTTTTAAAGGTTTTTTTCTCAAATGTGAAGGAGGTCTGGTGGTGCAGCGGTTAAGGTGCTTGGCCACTAACCAAGAGGTCAGCAAATCAAAGTCACCAGCTGCTCTGTGGGAGAAAGGCCCGGAGGTCTGCTTCTGTAAAGATTCCAGCCTTGGAAACCCTATGGGGCAGTCCTACTCTGTCCTCTAGGGTCGTTATGAGTTGGAATCAACTCAATGATGCGGTGCATTGAATTAATTAATATGGCCCTTCCAGCCATCATCTTGGTAACTCCCACCAAATGACTGGGTGAGGACTACTCAAATGAGGTGCTAGTGGCCCACTAGGGGATTGGATAGCTTGCTAATAATGTAAATAAGGTGTACCCTTGTGGGGTGGGACCATGCAAATTAGGTGTGTGGAACCCTAACGAGGTGATTGCTCAGTTTTGCTGTCGTGCGAGGCTTAAATGAGCCAACCCAGAGTCAAGAAGGAAGGATCTCACCGCCACCAAGAAAGAAGAGCCAGGAGTGGAGTCCCGATGCTGAGAAGCTCCTGGGACCGGGAGACCGAGAGGGAGTTGTAAGACCGAAGACAGCGAAACGGGGCAGCAGAGAAATGAAGCAACAGGGGCAGGAGACGACGTAGTGGGCTTCCTGGCCCACAGAGAGAGAAAGCGAGTGCCTTCAGCCAGAAAGCTTACCGGCAGAGCGAGGTGCCTCCTGGCACTTGGTGGAGCTAGGTTTGCCCACCACGGAGCTAAAGGTGAGCACCTTTGGGCTGAGGCTTACTTTTGGAGTGGGGTGCCACTGGGCACTTACTGGCAGAGCTGAAAGAGCTTTGTAACACCTGTTGCAGCAGGGCAGAGGTCAGGCTGAGGGGCATGGGCTCAGAGAGACCTGGCTATGGGCACGGCTGAGAAGAGGCCGTCCTGATGGAAGAACTGTATCCTGAGCATCCCTGAACCTGAATTGTAACCTGTTACTTCCCTAATAAGCCCCACAACTGTGATTATGGTCTGTGAATTCTGTGTGGCCATTGCAACAAATTATCAAACCCAGCAGAAAAGTAGAGAGTGCTCAGGGAGGGATGGCTGGTGTCAGAATTGGTTCAAAAAAAAAAAAAAAATCTTGGAGAGAGGAGGCATGTCTGACCTCTGCCTCATAGGAATCACCATTGGGCTATTGACCTTGATTCACCTTCCCCTTAGTGAAGTTAGAGGAGGTCAGATGTCCCTGCCACACTATGTTTACAGAGGAGAAGGGGGTTTAATGGAGATAGGGAGCTAGTTTTCAAATGTATCAGAAGAGATGGATACAAAGTAGGTTTGAGAACAGTTTAAAAGCCCTCAGAGGAAACAAAATTTAACAGTTGTGAGTCTGATGCTACCTTGTATGTTAAAAACTAGCCACATTACCCTTGATGCTACTGGGAGCTGAAAATTCGTTGTTTGTTGCCATTATGTCAATTCCAACCCATGGCGACCCCACCCATGCAGAGTAGAACTGCTGCCCAGGGTGTTCAAGGCTGTGGGCTTTCAGAGGCAGATTGCTGGCCTGTCTTCTGAGGTGCCTCTGGGTGGATTCAAATCGCCAACTTTCGGGCTAGCAGTGGAGGGCTTCCTCGAAGCTGGGAATAGATCTTGAAAAAAGCCTGGAAGAAAACAGAATTTGCAACCGTCCTTTCTTCTGTATTGTGCGAGTTTGTCACGAACACCCACCCAGACCCCTCCCGGGACGAGCACCTGAGCAGCACCCAGCCCCTGGCCCCCGCTCCGTCCCATCAAAACGAGGACAAATCCATGTTTTGGTTGCTGCAGAATGGGCAACCTTGTGCCAAGCCACCTGCTAGGTGTGCTCAACCAATGTGGAGGACCAGGAGCTACCCTGTCCCCAGAGCTGGCAGCAAAGAGCACCCCCCAGGTGGGCAGGCAGGCCCTGAGGCCACCTGAGCCGGCCCATGGTGTGAGATCAAGTGTCCGCTTCCCACTATAAACTATTGATGCTGGTGACCTTGCCACGGGAGGCGCTCCGATTTCCTGTCACCTACCTTGAACCCCAAGGGCAGGGTGGCCACCGTGGGGTGGAGCCCCCCCAAATGTGCTTTGGGGGCACATTTCCTCCTGCAAATCTGGCTCTTCCCAGTCTCCCCCACCAAGAGACCCACCCTCCAGGGAGCATAAGTGCAGGGGAGAAGGGGGAGCTTATAGCTTTATAGTTAGTGCAGGCCTCTCCCCTGGCGCTGGGGACATGGGGGCCAGGTCCTTCTCTGGGGTGGGGGTGTCCTGTGCACTGTAGGGCATTGAGCATCATCACTGGCCTCCACCCGCTTGATGCCGGTAGCACCCCACCCCCAAGTCGTGACAACAACAAATGTCCACAGACATCGCTAAGCATCCCATGGGGGGCAGAAATGCCCCTGGGTGAGAACCCTTGGGTTAGGGGATTTCACTTACCCGCAAAGACAGTTTGTTTCATAATTATCTGACCTACTGAAATCCCAGGAGGCTGCCCATATTTAAATTCACACACTGAGTGGTGAGGGAGAGAGAGCACAGAACCTGGAGGGTCACCCTGGTTTACACCATCTAACTCAGCATGAATTTACTCTGGTGTACAGTCGTTAAAGCACTGGGCTGCTAAGCAGAAGGTTGACAGTTCAAACCCACCAACTCCTCCAGGGGAGAAAGATGTGGCAATCTGCTTCCGTAAAGATTTACATCTTAGAAACTGTATGGGGCGTTCTGCTCTGTTCTGTAGGGTTGTTATGAGTTGGGATTGACTCGACAGCAATGGATTTGGTTTTTGGTTTTATAGTGTGAACTAGTGTCTAACTCAATTTTTTTTCCCCAAATAATTAAGGTATGGTCTCCCCCTCAGCACTGCTGACACGGGGACCAGATCGTTCTCTGGGGTGAGCCACCCTGTGCACTGTAGGATGTTGAGCAGCACCCCTGGCCTCTACATACTTGATGCCACTATCACCCCCCAAGTTGTGACAACCACAAATACCCCCAGACATCATCAAGTGTCCCGGGGGTGGGGAGGGGGGCAGAATTACCGGGGTGAGACCAACTAATTTATTATATCCTGGTAATGGCCAAGCTTCAGCATGGTTTGATTTTTTTTTTTTTTTTTTTTTACAAAGAGCAGGCCTTACACCTGGTAGGGTCTGGGTGACACAGGGCTGAGACTTCCGAGAACGTGGGGGCGGCCCTGGAGGCTCTCTGTGGCTCCCCTATATCCAGAATCTCAACTCTTTGGTGACAAGTCAGGTCCGATTCATGCTCCCCGAGGCCCACTCCATGTCCCTACCCAGACAAGAACTCAGTCGTCAGCATTGAGCCCCTGCTCAGACCTCCCTGGCCAGAGACCTTAGCCCAGAGCCCCTAGCTGAGGGGTGGAGCAGTCTGGTGAATGATCCTGGGATGCACGGTGGGCAGATGGCGGCCGGATCCCTGACAGTGGCTCAAGTTCCAGCTCCTATCGAGACGTCTCCCTTTTAATAAATTTTGCAAGGCCGCAGAAGCCAGCCAGGAGCAGAGTGCACCGTCATCGTCTGCTGTCACCGGGCAACATGCGGCTCTGCCCGCTGCCTCCTTGTACTCGCGCACGTCCCAGAGTCTGGGGGCTGCCGAGACAAGCTACCACAGACTGGGCGGCTTAAAACAGCAGCGCTCTGCCACTCACAGTCTGGAGGGTGGGAGTCTGAATTCAGGGTGTCGCAGGCCTGCGCACCCTCTGGAGGCTCAAGGGGAGGGTCCTTCCTTGTCTTTGCAGCTTCTGGTGGCTCCAGGTGTTCCTGGGCTTCCTCACATGGCCGTCTGCTGTCTGTTCTCAAATCTCCCTGTCTTTCTCTTATATGGACTTTGGCCACTGGATTTAGGGCCCACCCAGACAATCGCGACCACCCGTCTGTCAGTTTGTCACGCTGGGTGTGATGCCAGAAGCTATGCCATGAGTATTTCAAATACCAGCAGGGTCACTTATGGTGGACAGGTTTCGGTGGAACTTTCAGACTAAGATAGACTGGGAAGAAAGGCCTGGCTATCTACTTCTAAAAATTAGCCAAAGAAAACCCTGTGGATCACCACAGAACATTGCTCAGTATAGTGCTAGAAGATGAGACCCTAGGTTGGAAGGCACTCAGAATGCACTGTGGTCCCAACAATGTAGTCTAGTATACCAGCAATCATGGAGATGGCACAGGACCAGGCAAGTTCTGTTCTGTTGTGTATGGGGTCACCATGAGTCAGAGCCGACTCCTGGGCACTAACAACAACAGATGATGGAGGGTCTCCTTCACTTGAGATCCTGGATTTAATCACACCTGCAAAATCCCTTTTTCCAAATATAAGGGCACAATCACAGGTTCTGGGGTTAGGACATCGACGTGCCTTTTGGGGCCACCACTCAGGCCCTCCCATACAGTGTCCCCAGCCCCACACCACGTACAATGCCTTCTATGGTTTTCTCTTGTTCAGTGCCTGCAGCTTCCTCTATAACACAGGGCCCATCTTAGGGTGTCCCTCGCCATGGCCCAACTCCCTGGGAAGCCTAAGGCCATCGAGGTGTGACCTGCAGTGTCTGCCCTCCCCCCTGCCTGGCCGATCCTGCTGCCTCCCAGCTCCTTCCTGTGCTCCTGCCTCCTCGCAAGGCCTTCCGGAACTTTTTGGAAACTTCCAGCCCCTTCCTGGCTTTCTCTCTCCAACAGCCATTTCCTGCAGGCCCCAGGTCAGCTGCCCACGGCTGCCCGTCCGTGTTTATGAGGTCATTGTCCTGTTTCCTCCATGAGGGTGGAGGCCCTCTGTGGCTTGGGGTTCTGGCACCATCCGGCTGGCAGGGGCTCCGGAATGGCCAAGGGATAGTGGCCAGGGGCCTGCCTTGTGAACATGAGCCACAGTACATGGGCCCTGGTAGGAAGACCCCCGGCCCCCATGAACGTGGCTGTGCTTCCCACGTTGGTGACGTTCCTCCAAAGAGCACAGTGTGGAAAGGGGAAACCCCCACCTTGCAGGGGAGACACTTGACAGCACACCTCAGCCACACCTGAGCAAGGTTGTCACAGTGAAGGGTTAGGAGGACAGTTCGAAGCCTGATGTGATGGGGTGGGGAGGGCACCTCACCCCCGAGTCCTCTTCCCAAAATCCACCACCTCATCTAACCGTGAGGGAAACGCCAGACACACCCAATCGACGGGCCTCCCACAGAACTGGCCGTCCTTGGGCAAGGTCTTTGTTGACAATTTCTACACATTCCTCTGGGGTAAACACCCAGAGGCGGGGTTGCTGGGTGTAAGGGGCTTGTAAGGGGAGTGTTGTAAGAAACTGCTGGCTGTCTTCCAAGGTGGCTGCCCCATTTCTCCTTTCCCTGGCGTCAGTGCACTGCAGTGCCAGTCGCCTCGGTGAAACTCGGCATCGTTGGTCTTCGCCCAAGTGATTTTGTTAAAAACAGCTTTATCGAGATGTGATTCATGTGCACACACTCCCCTGTTTAAAGGGTGCAGTTCGGTGGGGTCAGCACGTTCACAGAGTCCTGCAACCACCACCACGCCCACTTTGAGAACATTCCATCACCCCAAGAACAGGCCCTACACCCATTAGTCGTCACCCTCCTCTTCAGTCTTCCCACTTCCTGCCTCTTGGATTTACCTCTTCTGGACATTGCATGGAAATGGCATTAGACGATAGGTCCTGCGGTTTAGTGAGTTACTTAACAAGGCCCTTCTATCCGCAGTCTGTGTGACTCCCACACAATTGCTGGGCAGAGCTATGCCGATAAGGAGCTGGTGGCCTGCCAAGGTGATTGGACAACTTGCTAATAATGCAAATGAGGTGCATGAAACCCTGTGGGGGTGGGGCCACTCAAGCAAGGTGTTTGAGAGCCTGATGAGGGAATTCGTCAGTTTCACCATCCTGCTAGGCTTAAAAGAAAGCCTAGCAAGGGGACCTGCTGACCACCAAGAAGAGAGTGGAGTGGATTCTCTGAACTGGGGGTCCCTGCACTGAGACCTTCCTAGACCCAGGGGACAGAGAGAGAGATGTGACACTAAGGCAGTGAGAGATGGAGATGTGAGATGGGTGCTGTGGGCTTCTGGCTGACACAGAGAGAAAGCCGAGCACCTTTGGGCACAAGGCTTACTGGTGGAGGGAGGCGCCTCTGGGCACTTACCAGCAGAGCCAAAAGAGCTCTATAACACTTTCCCAAGCAGGGTGGGGGCCAAGGGGCCCGAGAGAGAGGCAGGTGCGGGCATGGCTGAGAAGACGCTGTCCTGGTCAAAGAACCATATCCTGAGTGTTTCTGAACCTGTTACTTCCCTAATAAACCCCATAATGGTGAATACTGCCTATGAGTTCTGTGCGGCCTTTGCAATGAAGTACTGGACCCAGTAGAGAAGCAGGTCGTGCTGTGGGAGTGACGGTTGGTGTCAGAACTGTTACAAAGGGGAGAGAGCAGAGGCACGGCTGACTTCTGCTTCATATGAGTCAGCCTGGGGCTGTTGATGTTGATCTCGATTGTCCTTTCTCCTTGGGCAGTTAGAGGACGTCAGACACCGTCACCAGGCCATTTTTACAGTTGACATCAGGAGTGGGATTTGCTACAATGACTCCAGACTCATGGAAACAAGGGACTTTGTAAGAAACAGAATGAAGGGCTGTGGAAAGTGAAACTTTTTTGATTCTTAGATGGTTACTTTGGTAGTTGTCGCCTGTAATGGCTGAAAAGAAAGTAAGAGATGTTATGCCACAGCTCAGGGAGAAAATCAGCATCGGGGGTTGCTTGGGGCAAAAACCAGGCTGATCACACAAGATGGTCTACAGGTTCCACCCAGCCAGAGGCCTGAGGCCCTAAACATGCGAATGGAAGAAAGTTAAGGTATAGATACTGAAACTGGTATGTTTAAAAAGAGTTAAGTGTTTATCTGGAGACCCTGGTGGCATTATGGTTAAGGCCTACAGCTGCTAACCAAAAGGTCGGCAGTTTGAATCCACCAGGCGCTCCTCGGAAACTCTAAGGGGCAGTTCTACTCTTTCCTATAGGGTCGTAGTGGGTTTTTGGATGGCTTTATGGATCCTGGCTGAAAGCAGAGAATACCAGAAAGATGTTTACCTGTGTTTTATGACTATGCAAAGACATTGCACTGTGCGGATCACAACAAATGATGGACAACATTGCAGAGAATGGGAATTCCAGAACACTTAATTGTGCTCGTGAGGATCCTGTGCACAGATAAAGAGGTAGCCCTTCAAACAGAACAAGGGGATGCTGCGTGGCTTAAAGTCAGAAAGGGTGTGCATCAGGGTTTTATCCTTTCACCCCACTTATTCAGTTTGTCTGCTGAGCAAATCATCCAAGAAGCTGGACTACATGAAGACAAATGTGGAGTCAGGTTTGGAGAAATACTCATTAACCACCTGCGTTATGCAGATGACACAACCTTGCTTGCTGAAAGTGAAGAGGACTTGAAGCACTTACTGATGAAGATCAAAGACCACAGGCTTCAGTACGGATTGCACCTCAACATAAAGAAAACAAAAATCCTCACAACTGGAACAATAAGCAAAATCACGATAAACGGAGAAAAGATTGAGGTTATCAAGGATTTCATTTTAACTTGGATCCACAATTAACACCCATGGAAGCAACAGGCAAGAAATCAAAAGGTGCACTGCACTGGGCAAATCTGCTGCAAAGGACCTCTTTCAAGCGTTGAAAAGCAAAGATGTCACCTGGAAGACTAAGGTGCGCCTGGCTGAAGCCACAATGTTTTCAACTTCCTCATACGTATGCAAAAGTTGGATGATGAATAACAAAGACTGAAGAATTAACGCCTTTGAATTGTGGAGTTGGTGAAGAATATTGAATAGACCATGGACTGCCAAAAGAACGAACAGATCTGTCACGGAGGAAGCACAGCCAGAACGCGCCTTAGAAGCAAAGATGGCGAGACTGTGTGTCACATACTTGGACGTGTTATCAGGAGGGACCAGCCACTGGAGAAGGACATGATGCTTGGTAAAGTAGCGGGTCAGTGGAAAAGAGGAAGACCCTCGATGAGATGCACTGACACAGTGGCTGTAACAATGGGCTCAACCACAACAGTGATTGTGAGGATGGCACAGGGTCAGGCAGTGTTTCGTTCTGGGGTAAATGGGGTCTCTATGAGTCGGAATTGGCCCCACGGCACTGTGTTTGGTTTTTTTGGTTTAACAACAACAAGGACATAGATAAGAGAGTGTGTAACTCCATCTTCAGCCAATGCTTGATTAAATATGTTAAAGAGGGTCATTGAAAGAGAGCAAGGCGCTCAAGGAGATGGACGGACACAGTGGCTGCAACATCAGGCTCGAGTATGACAATGATTGTGAGGATGGGGTGGGACCAGGCAGTGTTTTGTTCTGTTGTACATAGAATTCCTATGAGTCTGAACCAACTCAGAGGCACCTGTTTCAGTCATCTAGTGCTGCTATAACAGAAATACCACAAGTGGATGACTTTAACAAAGAGAAATTTATTCTCTCAGTCTAGTAGGCTGCAAGTCCAAATTCAGGGCGTCAGCTCCAGGGGACGGCTTTCTCTGTTGGCTCTGGAGGAAGGTCCCTGTCGTCAATCTTCCCTTGACCTAGAACCTTCTCTGCGAAAGAACGCCAGGTCCAAAGGACATGCTCTGCTTCCGGCACTGCTTTCTTGGTGGTATGAGGTCCCCGACTCTGTGCTTGCTTCCCTTTCCTCTCATCTCTCGTAAAATAAAAGGTGGTGCAGGCCACGCCCCAGGGAAACTCCCTTTACATTGGATCCGGGATGTGACTTGAGGAAGGGTGTTACATCCCACCCTAATCCTCTGTAACCACAGGGAGAGATGATGATTTATGATGCATAGGAAAATCACAAAACGGAGGACGACCGCACAATTCTGGGAATCATGGCCTAACCGAGTTGACACATATTTTGGGGGGACACTATTCATCCAAGACCACACCTAACAACAACCACAACAGGATTTGCCCAAAGGAAACACAGGTTGTCCATTTCAGGGCAGTAGCCTGGTGTATACCTGAGCTCCACCCAAACCCTGCAGAGTCAGGAAATTTGCATTTGAAAAGATGTGGGGACTTACCCAGAACTGCCCAGGGAACAGAATATTTGCGTTTGAAGGAAGAGCCTGCACGGGGGGTGGGGGGCTGGGGGGAATGACCGTGTGCCTTTTTCAATGTCAGGCAAGCAAGTGGTTCAGCTGTGCGTGCATTTAGGCAGGAAAAGTCAGTGCTATTAGCATTCCCCTCCCACGACTGGAAGTTAAAGGGAGCCGGCAAGTAGTCAGCCTGGTATACTCACCTGTGGTGAACATCTGGGTCCGCTCGTCAGGAGTGGAAGTGGGGGGGGGGTGCAGCAGTGAAGAGATGGGCTGAGTTTGGACTTGTTCCGTGGGCACCCGGTGACCTAGCCCGTGGGGGACTGGGGATGAGAGAGAGGGAGAAGGGGCCGGCTGTCCTGGAGTGCCAGGAGGTGTGTGGACCCCCGAGCCTACAGATGATACCCATTGACCTGGGAGCTAGGGACGAGCTGACCAGAACCCGACGGAACGAACAGAAGGATGCTGGCCGCCGTAAGCTGGCGTAGACTGCAGCAGCTTGACGGCTTGACTCCGGAAGGAACGTTGCTTACGGATGCGGACGCTCAGAGCTCCGGGTGGAAGCGAGTATTCTTCAGATCAGGGAACAGGCTTGTCTCCTCAGTACTGGTCTGACAGCGACGGGCGATTTAAACGTTGGCCATCAAAAACGGGGGGGGGGGCAGATAAAGGCGTGAAGCGGCTGGCTTACATGCTTTCATGGCTGTTGTTGCTGTTGGGTGCTGTGCAGTTAGCTCTGACTCATAGCGACCCTCTGTGCAAGGTGTTGAAACACTGCCCAGTCCTCCGCCATCCACATGATCATTGTTAACGCTTGAGACCAGTGTTGCAGTCACTGTGTCAAACCATCTCACTGAGACCAAAAAGAAAACCAAAGTCATTGCCCTCGAGTCCACTCCAACCCATAGCGACCCTGTCAGACGGAGTAGAACCGCCCCACAGGGTTTCCAAGGAGCGCCGGGTGGACTCAAACTGCCGGCCTTTTGGTTAGCAGCCTCAGCTCCTAACCACAGTGCCCACAGGGTTTCCTCTCATTGAGGTGCTTCCTGTTTTTCACTGACCCTCTAACTTACCAAGCATGATGTCCTTCTCCAGCGACTGATCCCTCCTGATAACATGGCCAAAGTGTGTGAGACGTAGTCTAACCATCTTTGCTTCTAAGGAGCATTCTGGCTGTACTACTTTCGAAGCAGATTTGTTCATTCTTTTGGAGGTCCATGTTACATTCAACATCATTTGCCAACACCGTAACTCACGGGCATCAATTCTTCCATCTTCCTTATTCATTCTTTGCTCAGCTTTCACACGCATATGAAGCGACTGAAGACACCATGGCTTGGCTCAGGCACACCTTAGTCCTTAAAGTGACATCTTTGCTTTTGAACACTTTAAAAAGGTCTTTTGCAGCAAATTTGCCCAATGCAAAGCATCGTTTGATTTCTGGACTGCTGCTTCCATGGCTGTTGATTGTGGATCCAAGTAAAATGAAACTCCTGACAACTTCAATCTTTTCACTGTTTACCATGATGTTGCTCATTGGCTCATCCTCCAGTTTTGTGAGGATTTTTGTTTTCTTTATGTTGAGGTGTAATCCGTACTGAAGGCTGTGGTCTTTGCTCTTCATTAGTAAGTGCTTCAAGTCCTCTTCACTTTCAGCAAGCAAGGTTGAGTCATCTGCATAACACAGGTTGTCAATGAGTCTTCCTCCAATCCTGATGCCCCGTTCTTCTTCATATAGTCCAGCTTCTCGGATTATTTGTTAGCATACAGATTGAATAAGTATAGTGAAAGGAAAGAACCCTGATGCACACTTTCCTGACTTTAAACCGTGCAGTATCCCCTTGTTCTGTTCAAACAAATGAAGAATTCCTAGTCTTCGAAGTGTTATCCTTAATTTGTTGTGATTCACACCGTCAAATGCCTTTGCACAGGCAATAAAACACAGATAAATCTCTTTCTGGAATTCTCTGCTTTCAGCCAAGATCTGACATCAACGACGATGCCCCTTGTTCTATGTCCTCTTCTGCATCCAGCCTGGATCTCTGACGGTCCCGTCAAGGTCCTGCCACTTCTGAATGATCTGTAGCAAAATTTTACTCATGTGAAGTACTAACGACATTGTTAGATAACTTCCACATTCTGTTGGATCGCCTTTCTTTGGAACGGGCAGGAATACAGATCTCTTCCAACTGGTTGGCCAGGTAGCTTTGATAGACAAGTGAGCACCTCCAGTGCGGCATTCATTTTTTGGAAACATCTCAGTTGGTATTCCATCAATTGCCGGAGCTTTGTTTTTTGCCAATCCCTTCAGTACCATCAGCTGTTGATCATATGATACCTCCTGAAATGGCTGAACGTCAACCAACTCTTTCGGTACAGTGACTCCGTGTATTCCTTTTGTCTTCTTCTGATGTTTCCAGCGTTGTTCAATATTTTCCCCTTAGAACCCTTCAACACTGAAACTTGAGGCTTGAATTTTTTCTTCAGCTCTTTCAGCTTGAGAAATGCCAAGTGTGTTCTTCCCTTTAGGTTTTATAAGTTCATGTTTTCACACATTGTCATTATAATACTTTACTTTGTCTTCTTGAGTTGCTCCTTGAAGCCTTCTGTTCAGCTCTTTTATTTCACCATTTCTTCCTTTTGGTTTAGCTACTCTACGTTCTAGAGCAAATTTCAAAGTGGGACCATGTAAATAAGGTGCTTGTGGCCCACCAAGGGGATTGGACAACTTGATAATAATGCAAATAAGATGCATGGAAGCCCTGTGTGTGTGGGGGGGACAACATATACAAAGTGTACGAGACCCTAAAAAGGAGAGCGGTCATGTTCTCAAGGTTGTAAAATGGTAGTAGTAGTAGGATCAGACCTCACCTAATTTCAGGGGGGATAATGAAAACTAAGATCAGCCAAAGCTAACTCCCATGAACTACAGGATAGACATACCTTCACTCTCCAACCTCCTTAACAATTCTGACACCACCAACTCTGATGCGGGGCCCCTTCTGGGCCTCTTGTTGTCTTCAGCGTTATAGCCCTTGACCTGTGTCACAGGTATTTTAGGAGGCTCCTTGCCTCTTCTCTCTCTGCCTCTTTCTTTTCTCTTCTTGCCTCTTTTGCCTTTTTCCTTCCTGCTTCTTTCTTCTTCTGTCTGCCAACCTCTGTGGGGTTGGCTGCACATATAAGTAAACTTCTGGTCCATGTCAAGGTATGGCCCTCCCGCCAGGGCCACGAACTGACCAATTCCTTCTCGGGAGGTCATACACACTTCATTTGCATAGTAGATACAGCTGGGCTACAACTCACCTCATTTGCATAGTCTATCGACCAATCCCTGCAAGGTGCATACCAGTCACAGGGCAAGCTGCAGTCTATGGCCAGACAAAAAGTATCAAACCAAGTTGTTTACAGCTTTCCCAGGAAATGTCAATCAACCTGGACAAAAGTTACAAATCCTCTGGGGTAGGAAACTAGGGCAAAGGTAACTCCTTGGGGATTTCGGGAAAACTCTCTCAAGCTGTTTTTCCCAAGAACCAGGGCAATAGGCCACATAAAGGAACCACAAAAATTCATCCATGTTCTAGAGTGTATCAGAGCTTCATTTCTTTTTATGGCTGAACCACACTTGTTTATCCATTCATCTGCTGACGGACGTGTGGGTTGTTTCCAACCTTTTCGCTACTGTGAATAGGGCTGCAGCGAACACTGGTAGCTTTCAAGTCTTTCTGGTATATACCTAGGAGTGGGACTGCTTGCTGGCTTGGATCAATTTTGAATCTTCCACAGAAGCACAGGAGGCCCAGAGAAGTTGGGTGACTCTCCCAAGGCCACACAGCTTGGTTTTTGTCCGGCCCTGGCTGTGTCCTGGATCCCTATTCTATTACTTTTACATTCAGGGCAAAAAATAAATAAACCTGGAACTATTTAGTCATTTTGGGAAAACTCACAGGGCAGGGTGGGAACTGGCCTAGTCCAGCCCCTTTGTTTTGATAAAGGAGTAAACTGAGGCACCGCCCTTCCCCACCCACCTTATCTGAGAAGATGCTTGAGGCCCTGCTGCCTGTTTTAGGAGCTTTGAGGGCCTGGGAGGCCAGCTGGCTCTCCCCAACCTGGTTCCCTCCAGCTTCACGCACTCTGGGAGGAGTTCAAGGTATCATTTTCAACATGGTGAGGAACAATCCACAAACAAGCGCTCAACCAGCAAGAGTCCACACACGGCCTGAATCATTTATGAAGGAACCAGCTGGCTGGTGAGGCCGGGATGGCTGGAGGAAGGGGGCGGTGGGAGGAAAAACAGAAACACAGAGAGAGGCTGGGCCTGCTCTCAGAATAAAGCCCGCACAGGAGGTAGCGTCCGGGCGCACTGGGACATCTGACTTGTAAACACCAGGGCTCTAATCCTTGGTAACTGTAAGGCCAGCCCATGACCTTGGGGTGCTCCCTGGACAAGGTCAGAGTGCAGTAACGGAGGTCCTGCAGGCAGCCTCCCCAAAGATACGCCTATGTCCTAAGCCCCAGAACCTGTAAGAGCAAACTTGACTGGAAACAAGGGTCTTTGCAGAACAGATTAAGGGTCTTGAGATGAGGAGAGCTTCCTGGACTGTCCAGGTGGGCATATTACAATCATAAGAGTCCTTACGAGGGACAGAAGAGGCAGACCACATGAAGACAGAGGCGGAAAGAGGAGTGATGCGGCCACAAGCCAAGAAACACCTGAGGCCACTAGAAGCTGGAAGAGACAAGGAAGGACCCTCCCCTAAAGCCTTCAGAGGGAGCGCAACCCTGCCGACACCTTGGCTTCAGACTTCTGGCCTCGAGAACTGTGAAAGAATGAATCTCCGTTGTTTGGAGCCACTTGGCTCATGGTGCTTTGTTACTGCCGCCACAGAGGACTCTAATGTATGGTCTGTCTGATCTGTTTTGGGCTGGACACCCTGCTGGTCGGTGGACATCCCGGCCTCACCAGTGCCCACACCACTCCCCATGCCATGCCCCTGGCCACCTTCCTTTGGCCTCAGTAACCGTCCTCCTTGGTCACCTCAGTCTAGCCTTCCCTGACCCGGGCAGAGCCATCCACACCTCTGCTCCTGGCAGTAGTGTTGTTCAGTGCTGTCGAGTCGGTTCCGACTTACGGCGACCCCATGTACAACAGAACGAAACACTGCCTGGCCCTGTGCCATCCTCATAGCTGTCGTCATGCTTGAGCCCATTGTTGTAGCCATTGAGGGTTTTCCTCTTCTTCCCTGACTCTCTACTTTACCAAGCATATCGTCCTTCTCCAGGCACTGGTCCCTCCTGATTACATGTCCAAAGTATATGAGACGAAGTCTCACCATCCTTCCTTCTAAGGAGCATTCTGGCCGTACTTCTAAAACAGATTTGCTCATTCTTCTGGCAGTCTATGGTATAGTCAACATTTCTGGCTAACGCCACAATTCAAAGGCATCAATTGTTCTTTGGTCTTCCTTCTGGCAGTAGTAACAGTGGCAATTAGTGTGGATTCTGACCCGGGCAGGGGCGGGCAGGTCTTGCCGCCGGCACCCGGTATCCAGACAGATTCAGGGCCTTGTCTGAGCCAGAACAGTACCTGTGGCTCAATCCGCAGAATTCGGCCCTTTCTATGACCACTTGTGGTCCTTGTCTGTTCAGCTTCTACTCCTCAACTCCCTGGTGATCTTCATGGGGTTTGGCATTTCTTTTCTCCCATCACTGCTTCTGGCTGGCTGGCTTGTTTAAAATCTCTTTTATGTCTCAAAAGAGATAGATTTAAGACGCGCCCTACACTAATACCATCTCATTAACATAACAAAGAAAACCCACTCCCAAATGAGATTATAGCCACAGGTACAGGGGCTAGGATTAACAACACATTTTGGGGGGACACAATTCAATCCGTAACAGGCCTTGAGGCAGGGGTGTGAAGCAAGCCTCAGGTGGGACCTGCCGGGCTGTGGGGTGGACTTGGCCTTTTATTTGAGTGAGCCCAGGGAGGGCTGTGATTGGGCCGTGCTTGGAGCCTGCTGGCGTTTCCAACAACGTTAGCTGCTGCCTGGTCTCCCTTTGTCCCATGGCTTAGGCCCACCTCTGCCTCCCTCACCCCCACCTGGCAGCTCTCCAGGGCAGCTGGCCCAACCCTGGGAAGAGTCAGGAGAAAACCAAGACCAGCAGCTGGCCTTGGTGGCCCCCAGACAGGAGTGCGGGTGTGCATCCTGGAGGGAGTAAATCCAGGGAATGTGGGCCAGCTTCTAGTAAATCCACCGCCGCATTCCTGATTAGTCTGTATGGGCTTCTGATGGCCTTTGGCCTGAAGACACCGTGGCCCTGCAGCTTGTTCAGGCCAAAGGAGGGCTCCGCAGGAGGCATCGCGTGGAAATCGGCAGCCGCTCCTAATCCCGGCTGGAATCCTCTGGCACCCGGCGTGCATCAGGACTCCCAGGCTCCTGGGCCGCGTCCAGGCGCCGCCACTGCCCAAGCCCAGGCCGCTGCCAGGCCTCCAGAGAGGCGGGGCGCATCAGCCTCACCTGGATTTGCGGAACCTAAAAATGTCATTTCTTCTCCCTCTCTAGGCTGATGCCAATTAAAACCCTCTTTGGCCCTTGAGCATGGGCACACTGCGAGCAATAATCGTAATAATTTTCTCTATTTACTGAGCGTCTACTGTACCAGGAGCTGTGCCAAGCCCCTGGGGGGCATCATCTCCTGGAGGCTTCCCATGGCAGCCCTGTGAGAGGCTCCAGGTTTAGGAAGTGCTGGGGCGGTATGACCTGGCTTTGGCCACCTTGAGCCCTCTTCTGCCCGGCCTGGGCATGCTCCTCACATGGCTGTCCTTGGCTTGTCGCCCCTGTCGCCCACAACCCTGTTTAACTCTTCTTGGGATCAGCACCTGTCTAGGGCAGCTGGCCCACCCCTGGGAAGAATCACCGCCAGAACGAAGATGAGCAGCAGGCCCTAGTGGCTCCCAGACAGTTTAGGGTGTCTTCCTGCTGCTGGGATGGAGGCTCACAAGGACAAGATTCTGCGTCTCTTGTTGACTGTGCGCACCGGGCCTCGGTTTCCCCATCTGTACGGTGGGCGCCTGTCCTGTGTGCGGGGTCCTGGCCCTCAGTTTCCCTGTCTTCGCGGCCAAGGGCAGGACTGCGCACAGGCTTCACTGCTGTAGGATGAACAAAGGCCGGTCGGGGGTGATCCTAGATGCATCGTGCCCGCGGGCCCCCGAGGCCAGGTATGGAGGCAAAGCCCCGGCCCGCAGAGGTCGCGCTAAGCGGCCTCCACCTCCCCGCGCGCTGATCTAGGAGTCAGACTGAATCAGACTTCTTGGCCATACGCCCACAAGCAAGATGGAGTCAAGAAGGATTCCTGCCCGACTCCAAGATGGCAACGCACCTCCCTTTGCCCTCAAGCCCGAGGTGGGCGGCTCCTGCCCGCATGCAACATGGCGGCAGCCTGAGGGAAGCACGCTTCCCGCCGCCTGACTCGCCACGTACCCACTCTCAAGATGGCTTCTCCCGCAGAGCCACACGCCACAGGGTAGGTCACTGGCCCGGGAGCCGTCACGTGGGTCCACCTCCTTCTCTTCCCCCGCCCTCCTTCCCCCTACACCAGGGGCCGTTTCCTTCTTGGCGCTGACGGACGGCTACCTCCGCCAATAGGCGCCTACCATTCCTCTTGGCCCCACCCCCACGGGCGGCCTTCTGGCCATTCGGAGGCGTGGGCAGGGGGCCGCAGGCCTCGCCCCGCCTCCTGGCTGCGGCGGGAGCCAATGGGCAGCCCGCGCGGGGGACGTGTTCGGGCGTCTCCGCCATTTTGTGAGTCTATATCTCGGAGCCGTTGGGTCGGTTCCTGCTATTCCGGCGCCTCCACTCCGTCCCCTGCGGGTCTCCTGTGTGTGCAATGGACGGGTGAGTCGTGCTTCTCCCGCTGCCTGTCGCCCTCCTCACGCCCCGGCCTCCCTCCCGCCGCCGCCGGGCCCGCCTCCGGCCGACGATCCGCGCGCCGCGCCCGCCGCAGCCGGGCCAATGGGGGCCGGGGTCTCGGGCTGCCCGCTCTCTCCGCCCGGGCGCGCGGGAGCGGGCCTGCGGGGCGGCCGGGGCGGCGGAGGGGGCGCGGGGGGCGCAGGCTTCGGGCTGGCGGCGGCGGCGTCGCCGCCCGGCCGCCGCCCCCGCCCTTCCCCGCGGCGCCCGGCCGTTTCCGGCCCCCACGAGCCGCGTCCCGAGCGCACGCGGCGGCCCGGCGCCCCTCCCCCGCCCGGGCGCCCTTCCCGCTCCCCGTCGGGCCCGAGCGCGCGGCCTTCCGCGCTCCCGGCCGGCCCCGTCCTCGTGCGCGTCCCTTCGCGCTGCTCGTCTGGCCCTTCCCGCTTCCTGTCCGGGCGCCCGCGCGCGTGCGCGGCCCCGGGCGCTCCCGGCGGTCCTGGTGCGCGTGCGCGGCCCTCCGCCCGCCCGCCGGCCCTTCCCGCGCCCCATCCGGCCGCCTGGCCCGCGCGCCTTTCCCGCCGCGTGGACTCCGTCCTCGCGCCCCGCCCGCCCGGCCGGGCCCCGCTCGGCTTCCGTCGAGCCCGCGTGGGGCGCCGCTCGCGGCCCCGAGGCCTTTGTGGGGCGCGCCCTGCTCCCCCGGGAGCCGCAGCCGCCGCCCGCGCGTGCCGGTCGGACCGCGCTCCTGCCTGCGGCCCGGCGCCCCGCCTCGCCGGCGCCTTTGTTCCCCTCCGGGGGCGGGCGGCCCAAGGTCACGGGCCGGGCGGAAGTGCGGCCGCGGGCGGGGCTCGGGGTCCCGGTGGCCGGGCGGGGGGTCGCCGTCGGCCTGCGGGGCGCGGGCAGGGCCCCGGCCGGGGACCGTGGGGGCGAGGGGCGAGGGGCGAGGGGCGGCGTGCGCGGCGGCGGCGGCGGACAGGCGGGCCCCGGGCCGGTCGCGGGAACTCCGTGCGCTTTTGTGCCCTTAGTGTCCGTAGTTTTAGCAGGTGTGCGGAGGGGAGCTGTTCTGAGCCCGATGGAGGGTCAGGACGCGGGCAGGGTTTTGTGTTGGAGAGAAGTCAGCGTTGTGTGCAGAGTTCGGAGAGCTGTGCTTCCGTTTGCCGAAACGTTCCAGAACCCCTTAATAAATGAAGCTAAGTTTAAAAGGAATCTTAGGTTTAAGACTAGTTATTTCATCTTTTCGTGAAACGTTGGCTTCTAAGAAGGTAACAAGGTTCAAAGGTAGTCGTGGTTGTTAAGTAGCCGTTGTTCCAGTGGGGCTGATCCTGAAAGGTGTGGTTAAAATGCCTGGGTTCCATGTGTGCCCTGCCTGGGTATTAAAACGGCTGAATTAAGCTCAGCTGTCTAGAAAAATTGCCGCATGAGGTGGTCCACCTTCTGTTGGGCTCTCCCTCCCTAGAGCGTCCCCTCCCAAGCCCAGCCAGCTCTGGGTGCTCGGGTCCTGCGAGGAACTTGACAGAGCAGTCACTCTTGACAGGGCAGTCACTCGACTTTCTAGTCTTGCAGCTTATCTGACATCTAAGGGGCTGCCCTGAGGGGAGAACGTTAGGATGAGCTGGTGCCCTGCTCACGTAGAGGAGCCCCCGCCTGGTGCAGAAGCCCAGGCTGGAGAGCCTTTCTTTTGGTTTTGGGTCCTTTACAAGTCTTTTCAGGAAAGGTCATTTTTGTCAAGCATTTCCTGTACTTGAGGCCTTTCCAGGGGGCAGGAGCCATGGGTAGATGGGATGGTGGTATGCATCTCAGTCTTCAGCTGGTCTGGAAATTTTTCTCCGGCAGTAAGCTTTTTTTTAAAAAAATCCAGTTAGAAACCGGCTTGCGAGCCTTTGTTCTAATAACAAAGAGGTGAAGCCTTTGCAGTGCGCCCCGGTCTGTTAGAATGCCTAACATGGAGCTGAGCAGGTGAGCTTTGGGAGGGGAAGGGGTTCTGCTTTTTGGCTGGGATACCTGTGGGATTTTGGTGGTGGGAACTGGACCGCTTGAGGACTCGGGTAAAGGTACTGGGGCCCCTACGAGAAAAAGAAGTGGTGCAGGAGATGGGTTTGGGTTGACTCTAGGTGCGGAGACGGCTTCTCATGGCTTGGGAGGGAGAAGAAGAAGCGTGTACCCAGCCCGGAGAGGGACTGGGCTAGGAGTCTGCCGGGCTCCACAGCCAGACCACTGGGTTCCTGGTTTCGGGACGCAGGTGTCTTTTTTTGGAGTCATTGTCATGTATCCAGGACTGTAGTCACTTCTGCCTAGTGGAGCTGTGGAGGCTTGTGCACTTGTAGATCAGGAAGTGGTGGCTGGGTGAGGCAGAAGGGCAGCCATGCTTTCTTCCCATCTCTGCTGAGGCTGAGGAGAAAGTCCAGTCCCAGGGTAGAAGGTTGATGAGTAACTTGGGTTGCAGTTGGGCATGCCGCTGGTTTCGTTAATTTTCACCTTCTTCCTCGTTGGGGCCTCTGAGCAGACCTGGTTAAACGTTGACAGTCACTTTGTGGAGGGAGTCATTTCCAAACCATGTTTGTCCTGCGTTGAGAATTTTTTCAAAACATTTCGGTTTTTGTAGAAAGCAAATGATAGCACTTGGACTTCAGCTACAGCGGCTCTCCTTCCCTGGTGTTTGGGGGGCGGCAGGTTGGCCCCTGTAGAGTTGAGAGTGAATGGAGAATGGCTCACTCCCAGGCCACGCCTGCTTGCTGGAGGAGCGCCTAGAACGGGGTGGGGGGGGGGCTGCTCACCTGGCTAACATGTCTACTTTTTTCTTTTTTGCAGCATCGTCCCAGATATAGCAGTTGGTACAAAGGTAGGCATACCCATTCGCTCTCTGGGGTGCGCGTTCTGGCTTTGGCTGTACTGGTGACTGCACGGGGTCTCACTCCTAAGGCCGCACTCCTGCTCGGTTACAACCTGGTGGGGCTGCAGGGCTTTCAGCAGAAACCCTGAGCAAAATCTAGATCCGTGCCTTGTCAGGATCCAATGCTGTGACTCCTGCCATCCAGGGGATGCCGGGCCTGGGGATGGGGGTGCCTCAGTCAGCTGGGGGTGCCTGCCAAGTCTGGCTACAACCAGGCAGGTGGGATTTCAGGGGCCGGATGTGGGGAGGGGGGGCACTCTGGTGTTTGGCGATTGTTCTTGACGATGAACGTGGATGTGGCCTGACGGTGGCTGGGTCGTGCTGATACAGCTTTAAGCAGGACGGAGCTGTCTGTTCTCCAGGTTGTTTTGTTTGGAAATCCCAGCGCATTTTGCGGTAAAGGAAAGTGGATGAGCTTCAAGCTCGTTGTGTGGGGTCACAACACCCCTAGTGTTGAAGTTACAAGAACCAGCAGATAACTGGCAAGGTGGACGGGGTGGCACACGTCTGCAGGGAGGGTCAGGGGGCGGGGGACCATGCTTTGGGGGGGTGTGAGGGCAGGTGCTGGGGGTGCATCTGCCATCTCCTGATTTGGACTGTGGCTGTGAGCTCACTGCGATCTGGGGGTTGGGGAGCTCACTCCCCATCCGCTGGGGGCTTGTCCTGAGAGACGAGCCACTGGCTGCATCTAGAGCAGATGGTGGTGAGTTTTGGCCAGTGGCCACCTGCTGGCTTTGGCGTTTCCCAGGTGGCCGCCGCGTCCCCATCTTCTGCAGATAAACCTGTTTGTTGGGGGTGGGGAAGAGGCTGTGTCTCAAGGGCTTGTGGTATCTCAGGACAAAGGCAGACAGTTCTCCAGCTGGGTTGGCTCTGACCCCATTCTTGGGGAGTACTCTTGGGATGGGACGGGGCTGTGTATGGGGTTCCTGGTCACACTTGGCAGGGTGGGCCCAGGCCTGGTAAGGGGGTTAGTAGCTGCCAGGTGGGCTTGTCCTGTCACGTTTGAGTGACCAGAGGATGAGTTGCAGGGCAGGTCTGGGGGCAGGGGGCCCTCCTGACAGCAGGGCGTGGGCTGGCAGCCTGTATCCACACGTGTGCTGTCTGGCAGTAGTTTCAGAGTGAGGAGTTGGTGGTACCTCTTTCTGAGCCGTGCGGTGGGGGGAGGACAGCCTCGTGTGGGCACGGTGTTCGCTGGGCTGCAGACAGTTGTGGCCTCGCCAGGCGGTTTGCCATGGGAACAGCGATTAGGGTTTTGGGCCAGTGGCCAGGAATGCTGCTCTGAGGAAATTCCGGCCCTGCCCGGCACTCCAGTCAGAAGCGGAAGCCAGGATGCTTTTTTTAAGGTTTGCTGTTGCTGCACCTGGGGCCTCCGCCCCGACCCTGAGTGGACCAGCTCGGTGAGAGGGGGCCACAGCCTGGGGGCTCCCTGGGCCTTTCTGAGCCCGTGGGACAGCACGGGGCTGGGCAGGCTGGTACCCAGGTCTGAGGGGGAAGGGGCTCTCTCAGTTACCTAGTGAGGGAATGTTGTGGGGTTGAGACCGAGAAGTGTGCCCTTGGAGGGGAGCTGGGCCCTTTCCTCGAGGCGCCTGGTGTCGGGGGGAGGATATGCAGGTGTGAACTTGTATTCACTTCAGATACTTCACATCTTGGGCAGTCTCAGAACTCAGCTGGGAGATATTTGTTTGTGGGTGGAGTCAGATTGAGTGACCCCCAGTTCTGAGCCTTCACAGTTTGGCCCTGAGCTGGGTCAGCACACGCAGGAGTTGGCATGATGGTCCCTCAGCCTGAGAGGAAATGCTGAGTGGCCCCTGGGTGTCGCCGGTAACGGAAGTGGCTGCCCTTGGGGCTGTCAGCCCCGCTCATGGCTTTGTCCTCCACTCCCCCATGTTTAGGTTTAGGGGTCTGCCTGGTGCAATGGTCACTCCCTCCTGGCCTGCTTCAGGTCTTTAAGGACTCTGTAAATCCCCCTCAGGCTTGCTCACCCCAGGCCCTCATGACCCCAGTCTCCACGAGATGAGGGGCAGAGCAGCCAGGTTTTCACCTTGACCAGGATGGTTAGGGGCTGGATGCCCACCCACTTTTGTGTGGGATGTATCATGCCTCTGATTGGCTGGTAGTTGGCAGAGTGGAAGAAGGGTGGACGTAAGGTGTTCTTGAGGAAAGACGGTCTGAGGGAAAGGCAGTGGGGGGTGAAGCTCGGGAGGGAGGGGTGGCACTTTAAGCCGGGGCTGTGGTGAGAGGCAGGAGTGGTCCGGGGACCTGGCGGGGGGGGTGGAAGCTCAGAGCTTTCACTTATCTCCCTGTCCACCCCCCCCCCCCGTAGGTGACAAGTAGATGAGTGGGCACCAGGAGGGAGGACCTGAGGGCTTGTCGGTGGCGGGGTGGGGCACTTGGAGGGCTTTGCTGTCTCCTGAGGGGGCTCCAGGCTGCTCCGAGATTGGGGAGCTGTGGCAGCCAGCCTGAGGGGTGTGGGCTGCACATGCTGGTCCTCCGCAGGTAGCTGAGGCCCTCAGTGTGGCCTTGGAACCACTCGCTGGCTTTACAGCTTTGGATGAGGTGGTTCCATGTCTGGACAGGCACCTTGTGGGCAGGGGGTTCTCCGTGGCCCAGGACCAGGCTCCTGAAGTGGCTCAGGCAGCCAGGTGGAGGAGTGCACGGTGCTTGTGGCTTGGAGACAGGGTGGTTGTGGCAGGTGCATCCCGTTCTCAGTCACAGCATGGCCCACACCACACTCCCTGTTCTCTGGAGTGACAAAGCAGGGCAGCTCAGGTTTCCTGGAGCAGCTGGAAAATAGGACACCCGTGCAGGGTGACAAGGGGGGCTTTGTCTGCCAGTGGCCCGTGTAATGGGACGCATCCCCAATTTCGGACATGGTTGTGTTTTCTTAGGGGCAGGTGGGGGGGAGCCTTTTGGGGGGACAGAGTGGCCACTGGGGACGTGACCCAGGCACAGACATGGGAGTGATGGGTGCCCCAAAGCATGGGTTCTGACTTTCAGGTCCTCCTTACAGGGAACCCCAAGAGCCGTGTCTAGGATCTTGTGGGGCCTTGGGGCCACTGTCAGTGTGGGGTCTCAGTGTCTGGGGACAGCCTTGGGCAGGGCCGTGTGGCAGAGGGCAGGTAGGCTGAGCATGTCCGTTGTCTTCTAGCGGGGATCTGACGAGCTCTTCTCTACCTGCGTCACCAACGGGCCCTTTATCATGAGCAGCAGCTCGGCCTCTGCAGGTAACTCAATGCCTCAGCATCCCCATGTTCTGGTCTGGGCGAGTCCTCGGAGAGGGTGACGGAGGCTCTCCGGGTCTAGTAGGAGGGCGGGAGGGAAGTCAGCCCTACAAAAGTCTAACTCTCTCCAGCCAACGGGAACGACAGCAAGAAGTTCAAAGTAGACAGCAGGAGTGCCGGTGCGCCGTCCCGTGTGGTCCACATCCGCAAGCTGCCCAGTGACGTCACCGAGGGGGAGGTCATTTCCTTGGGGTTGCCCTTTGGGAAGGTCACCAACCTGCTGATGCTGAAAGGGAAGAACCAGGTACTGCCGCCCCCAGGGAGGGTTGGTCTCTGTGCGGGAGGTGGTGAGGGGCTGCCCTGTGACCCTGTCTGTCCCCAGGCCTTCATCGAGATGAACACAGAGGAGGCGGCCAACACCATGGTCAACTACTACACCTCAGTGGCGGCCGTGCTGCGAGGCCAGCCCATCTACATCCAGTTCTCCAACCACAAGGAGCTCAAGACCGACAGCTCGCCCAACCAGGCGGTGAGTCCTCGGCTCGTGGCTGGGCCGGGAACGGCGCTGTGGGACGCCTGCAGGGCTCACTTTTGTGGCTTTCTCCCACAGCGTGCCCAGGCAGCCCTGCAGGCTGTGAACTCGGTTCAGTCGGGAAGCCTGGCCCTGGCCGCCTCTGCTGCTGCCGTGGACGCTGGGATGGCGATGGCTGGCCAGAGCCCTGTGTTGCGGATCATTGTGGAGAACCTCTTCTACCCCGTGACGCTGGACGTGCTCCACCAGGTGGGCAGCTCCCCTATCCTGAGCGGGCCAGCTGCCCTGGGGACCGCGTGCGCAGTTGCCTGGCACCTGCAGGCTGGTAGCATGGCTCGCATGGCGGGGTCCTGACTCTGTTTCCTCTTTTGTCTCCAGATTTTCTCCAAGTTCGGCACAGTCCTGAAGATCATCACCTTCACCAAGAATAACCAGTTCCAGGCGCTCCTGCAGTATGCAGAGCCTGTGAGCGCCCAGCATGCCAAGCTAGTGAGTGAGCCCCACCCTGCCCGCCCACCGCTCAACCCTGGGGCCCTGGGACCTGCCTGCCACTCCCAGCACTCACTTCACCTCTCTCTCTGCAGTCTCTGGACGGACAGAACATCTACAACGCCTGCTGCACGCTGCGCATCGACTTCTCCAAGCTCACCAGCCTCAATGTCAAGTACAACAACGATAAGAGCCGTGACTACACACGCCCAGATCTGCCCTCAGGGGATAGCCAGCCGTCCCTGGACCAGACCATGGCCGCGGCCTTTGGTAAGACGCCCCCACAGGCGGCAGTGCGTGAACACTTGGACCCTGTCCGCAGGAGAGCGGCGCCCACGGGGAGGAGATGGCCACGTAGCTCAGGTTCAGTGCCCCGAGAGGCCCCCAGGGAAGCGCTCAGCCCGGCAGCCGCCCAGCCCACAGACAACCCCCCAGCACGCTGCCCAGCCTCTGGGGGCAAGCTCGGCTAGGTGGGGGCCACAGGCATGACGACTGTTTCACGGTGGAGGCCTGGGTGCAATGATTAGTGTCTTGTTTATTTCTAGGTGCACCTGGTATAATCTCAGCCTCTCCGTATGCAGGAGCTGGTTTTCCTCCCACCTTTGCCATTCCTCAAGCTGCAGGTACTCATAACCCCACGTCCGGTCTGCATGCCCACACCACCTTCCCACACCTGCTTTCTCTCGGCGGCCGCTGTGGGCTGGCCGGCATAGTTGTGAGCGCACAGGTAACGGGGCCTCCCGGGAGCGGGGCCAGTGTAGGTCAGGCAGTCAGGACGGGCCATGGAGGCTCGGTCCTACGTTGAGAGCAGTGGGCATCACAGTCTTGGGCTCTGGTCCTTTGAAGCTCTCCAGGGAGAGAGGCCGGCAGTGGGCGGAGCAAGCGTATCCTAGGCGATTAGTTCATTGGCCTGGTGACGGACCCAGCGGTTAGCCCACCACGACGGGCACCTCCACGCACGTGGCCAGCGGAGCCGTCCCGCGTGATGGGCGTGGAGGACGATTGCCACAGCGTGTGGGCAGACAGGCGGCGGCTGCTTGGTGGCCGCTGGGCTCGCAGGGCTTTTTGTTGCTGCGTTTACAGAGCAGCAGCTTTCCGTGCTGTGATGGGGCCTTGCGGTCACGTCCGAGTCCTGACGTGAGAGTGGTGGCAGGGCTTGCACTTGCCCAGTGATGCCTGCGCCCACCTTTGCATGAGAACCAGGTCTGCTCTCAGCAGAACGCTGGGCACCATGCATCACTGCCTCACTGCTCTTTCGTTTCCAGGTCTCTCTGTTCCCAATGTCCACGGCGCCCTGGCCCCTCTGGCCATTCCCTCGGCAGCGGCAGCGGCGGCTGCAGCAGGCCGGATCACCATCCCCGGCCTGGCTGGGGCAGGGAACTCTGTCCTCCTGGTCAGCAACCTCAACCCAGAGGTACGTGGGCTTCTTTCCCAGCTTTTCCCTCAATGTGAAGGGACGTTGTGCTGTCTCCGGCCTTAGCGCCATCCTGGGACAACAAGCACGGCCCCCCCCCCCGCCCCCAGTTCTGTCCTCAGTGCAGGGCCGCTTGGCCTCCACCCTCTACTCAGGCTGCACGTCCACTCTGCTTCCAGACTGCTAGTCTCCTGTTTCTTTACATCTTGATTTATGTTTTCCAATTCCATAACGTTCAGAGTTGAAATATTTTTTGTTACGTGAAGGCAGTCTAAAAATCCATGGGGAGCAAAACCTGGATGCAGTTGAAAGGCCTCTGGGGGTCTCTGCCCCGTGTTGCCAGGTGGGGTGCTGGGGCCAGGGTCCCCACATTTGATGGCGCACAGGCTGCACCCAGAGAGGTGCTTAATGTAACCTTGCTGTGAATTTTTGTCAGGATTGCCTCAGAAAACTTGAATGAGATAATAACTATTCAAAAATATTTAACTCTTGATTGATGGGATTATCATTTAATCGGCCCTTTAGACTTTCTTTATCTGTCTGACAACTCCTAGTGCTTTTTCTGAGGCGTGGGCTAGAGCAGGACTGGTCCTCCCCAGGGGCAGCTCCCTGTCTTGGGCCCATGGACAGGGTGCCCAGGGCAGACTGAAGCCGCGGTCCCCGCGAGCTCGGTTCTGGATGAGAAGGCTCATAGCGTAGTGTGAACTAACAGACTCAGCCCTCACCTCACGGCTGTGTAATTGTGTCAGAGACTTACTGTGCCACAGTCAGCAGGAGACAGGACTTCTGGGAACAGAGCTGAGAGTAAATTGGGGGGGATCTGGTGGGGGGGGGGCTTCTGTGTGAAGCATGGGCTCCGTCTGGGTTGTGGTGGGACCGGCCTTCTGGGGGCTCTGGCCAGTGCTGTCTCCTGCTCTCTGGGTTGAGAAAAGGTGCTTTTCTTACTACCTCTGTTCCGCGAGGTGAACCTGTAACTTGTAATGTGTGTATAGATCTTGACTGATGGAACACTACATTATTTTCTTATGTATTTACTGACCTGTGTTTTTTGCTACTTTTTTCTTTTCTCCCCTTCCCCTTTCCCGATTTTTTTTTCTTGCCCTGATCCGGAATTTCTTTGCCAACTGACTGCACGGTACTTCTGCTTCCTGTTGTTGCTTGAAACAAACAAAACATTAAAAAAAAAAAAAAAAAAAACCAAATTCCCCCTCCAAAACCCTGCTCTCCGGAAACCAACCTGCCCTTGAATATTAACCACCTTGACAACTCCATCATCCATCAACCATGTCGCACGCCTGCGGGGACTGCCTTCCTCGTGGTGGACGACTGCCAACCTCGCTCCCCCTGACTCTCCCTCTCCCTGTCCCTCCGCTGCCTTGCTCTGCTGTCCTCTAGAGAGTCACACCCCAAAGCCTCTTTATTCTTTTCGGTATGTTATCATTCACACTTTATTACCTTGTTTTCATTTAATTGCGGTCATTTTACACCCTACGTGTACTATGAGTTCGCAGTTGTTGGCCTTCGGCCTCGCACCGGCTGCTCGGTTTGCGTATGGCGTGCGTGCGGCTCCTGGGTGCGCGTGGTGGATGGCCCCGCATGCTCGTCCTAGGGTTACTGTGTTGGTAGCATGCTAAAGCGGCCGCTCCTTGGCAGTTTATCTCTCCTGTATTTTATTACTTTTTGGCTGAACTTAGTTTCTGTAACGTGCCCTGTGGCCGCTAGACGCAGGTTCCCCAGGGGCAGAAGGAGCGGAGCCTTGCGGGGCGTGTGGGGCTGGGGGGCTGTGGGGAGATGGGCCGCGGGCAGCGGTGCTCAGGCCTTTACTGGGTTTTTGAAGGTGTGTACGGGGACGTGCAGCGTGTGAAGGTCCTGTTCAACAAGAAGGAGAACGCTCTGGTGCAGATGGCTGACGGAAGCCAGGCCCAGCTGGGTAAGGGGCTGGTGGTTCCTGGGCACAGATGGTTGGGTGTCCTTCAGGAGCCTGGGGTGATGGGGCACGGCCCCCAGTCACGTCGTGTCCCACCCACAGCTATGAGCCACCTCAATGGGCACAAGCTGCACGGGAAGCCCGTGCGCATCACGCTGTCCAAGCACCAGAACGTGCAGCTGCCCCGTGAGGGCCAGGAGGACCAGGGCCTCACCAAGGACTACAGCAACTCGCCCCTGCATCGCTTCAAGAAACCTGGCTCCAAGAATTTCCAGAACATCTTCCCACCTTCGGCCACCCTGCATCTCTCCAACATCCCGTAAGGTGTCCCAGCCCTGCCTCACACCCCTCACCTGTCCTTTAACTGCTGTGTAGTGACCTAGCTGTCAGGGGAAGGACTCAGGTGAGGACAGTGTCGCCATGGAGTGGCAGCTCTTGGCGGCACCTCCAGAGCAGCCAGGAGCCTCCCCAGCTCCTGGTCACTGTCGACAGGAATCTTGCTCGTGGGGGTGGGGGGCGGGGTGGCCTTTAGTTTTTAGTGGTCACTTCAGACCATCACGGGTTCTCTGAGACCCTGTTGTGTAGTCTTGACCTTCTGGCCCCAGGGTCTCTGGGAGCCACGGTCCTGGCCACCTCCAGACTTGAGGGTGACATGGCAGGAAGGGTGGGCTCAGGCTTGGGCTCACAGCACCCCCCTCTGTGCTGCAGGCCTTCGATATCCGAAGATGACCTCAAGATTCTCTTCTCGAGTAATGGAGGGATGGTCAAAGGATTCAAGTTCTTCCAGTAAGTTGGCAGTGCCCACCCCCCCCCGCCTCCCCCCCCCCGCCCGGCCAGAGGTCCTGACAGCTGTGTCTTCCAGGAAGGACCGCAAGATGGCACTGATACAGATGGGCTCGGTGGAGGAGGCCATCCAGGCCCTCATTGAGCTGCACAACCACGACCTCGGGGAGAACCACCACCTGCGGGTCTCCTTCTCCAAGTCCACCATCTAGGGCCCGCACCCGCGGCAGCCTCCATCATTCCAGAGAAAAAGCCACTTTAAAACGCAGCTGAAGTGACCTTACGACCAGAGATTTTATTTTTTTAAAGAGAATCAGTTTACCTGTTTTTAAAAAAATTAAATCTAATCCACCTTCTAACCTTGCGGTGCCTGTCGCGAGTGGAGGGTCCCACGGCCGCGGCACCCGCCCTCAGGTCTCACAGCGATGCCTTCTTGAGCCTGACCTGCTGCCACTGCGGCCTTGGGGCCCGGCCAGGGCGGGTTCCAGCCACGAGTTGGCCTCCTCGTGCCTTAAAACCCTGCGGGGGGGGGCTTCCTGGCTGGTGTTGGGGGGGTGCAGGGGGGACGCAGGCTCCACGTCAATCATGTGCTGACGCCTGGGAGTCTGCAAGCGCCCCGCCAGCCCACCCACCCAATTAATCAAATGAAGTGATTTCCCCTGCCGCAGACCCCCATCAGCAAGGTGCCCCTCCGCGGCTGAGACCCGGAGGCCGCGCGGCCGGCGCCTGCGCCCCTCTTGTATGATACTTGCAGACAGCTGTGCCTAGCAATACTTCCGGTTGACCAAATATTCTACTCTTCATTTATATGCAAAAGAAATAGTTTTAAGTAACTTTTTATAGCAAGATAAAGTGTATCTAAGCTTCCTCTTCGTGGTATTATCTTGTATCCTGTCCTTTCTTTGTAACTGAGGGGCGTCACAGGCAGGTAGCCCGTTCCCCAGGAGCAGACTGGGCGGGGACTGTCCACCCGGCCAGGGTCTTTGCGGCCTTATTCCACACCTGACTCGTAATTTGCCTAGAGGTACAAGCGCGCTTACACTTCTTCAGGGTTTTTTTTTTTTTTTTTTTTCCTGTAAATCGTGGACCAAAGTTGTTCGTGTTTTCTGTTGGCCTCTAGTGCTGGGACCCGGAGGGTGGGGCGGAGGCCTTCGTCTTAACTGCTGCGCTGGCTCCACCTGTCCTTGTGCTCCGGCAGCAGCAGCGACCCCACCTCTGCCATGGGGGTCTCCCTGGACCCCAGTGTTCGCATGTACGGAGTGTGACAAGGGTGTAAATATTTTTGACTTTTTATACCTGTAAGACATGAGGGGCAACCAGCGCGGTTTTTTATGGCGACACAGATGTATATTTTGATAGCAATTACAGGCGCAGTATTGTAACCGCGGAGTGACCGCGACCACTGCACATTCCAGGACCGCCCGACGGCTGTAATGCGCGAGAACCCGATTAAACGATTTTATAACAAACTTTGTACCTTTTCTGTAGACCTATTTCTTGCTGTTCACATTGTAGAAGGCAGCTGGCCGTCTGTACTCGGACTTTGAATAAATTTCTTCTGTATTCTGTGCTCGGACTCCCCACTTCTTTGGGCATGTTTGTCCTCAACTGCTTTTCCTATGGCCCCTATCTTCGGTCCTCCGCCCCCCTGACTGCTTGGGGCTGTGGGCGGGCTCGGCGTCCCGGGTCGGGGCCCCTCCCCAAGGGGACAGGGACGGTTCTCTGCGCCCTCTGCGCCCGTACTGGGCTTGGCAAGCTGCACGCCCACTCAGCCAGCGCAGCGCGGGCTCGGATACCTGCCCCACGCTGCGTGTCCGCCAACTGCCGCACCCCGGTTTCCGCGCAGCCAGGACCCGCCGGCGGCCCGCCCACCCCCCTGGCAGCCCATCTCCCCGACGCCCCGCGGCCAACCCGGCTCCCGGGCTATTTCCGGAGGGCGGGGGTGTTCGGCCACGGCCAATACGACTCAGGAATCAGAACTCGCTTGTCCACCTTTTATTGACTCCCCGCCCACCCGCTCCCCAGCCCTGGAGGTTCTCCGCCCCATGCTGCCATCCCCCTCCCCACTCCCACCCACCCGGCCACGCCCACGGGTGCCGGGACTCGTCCGCAGGCGCCCCGCCTCGCCCACCCGGCCACGCCCGCGGTCACTCCTTCAACCTGCGCGTCCCCGGCATCTTGCGGTAGTAACTCTCCGCCTCCGCCTCGCCGGCCGCGTCACGCTCGCCCAGCATCAGGCCGCCCGCCTTGCGCCGCAGCGTGGACTCGCGGCTGGCCGGCCCCAGCGCCCCGTCGGCCGCGCCCATCGGAGGCAGCCCTTCGCCCGTGGCCAGGTTGACCGTGGCCACGGCCCCGAACCGCGGCTCCTCCTGGTCCACGTCGCTGATCGACGAGCCGGGCGACATGCCGGGCGGCCGGGGCCCGCCGCGGAAGCCGCGCGCCAGGTCGCCCAGCTCGTAGGCGCCATCGCCTTCCGGCCCCTTGGCCCCGCCGCCCGCCGCCTTCCACTCCCAGGGCCCGTTCCCCGCCGACAGGTGGACTACCGGGTGGTGCGGCGCGTGCGCATCGATGGTGACGATGCTGGCCGAGTCGCGGTCCGACGGCGACCGGTACTGCGACGAGTCGGAGCTGGCGCTGGACGACGAGCCCGTGTCGACCGCCTTGGCGCCCGCGCCGCCCGGCGCCTTGGACATGGCGATGACCTGCAGCAGCCGCGGTGGGTTGGCAACGCGGGGCTGCGTGGCGACCGCGGCCGCCCCGGTCTTCTCTGCCATCATAAGCCACTTGGCGCGCACAGCGGCGCCGCTCTTGGGGGACAGGCCAGCCCCCGCCTGGGCCCCCTCCTCGGGGATGTGCACCAGCGGCTGTGGCGCCGCGCGCGGCGGCAGGATGACCCGAGGCCCGAGCCCGGGGCGTGCCTGGACCGTGGGGTAGAGCGAGGGCGGCACCGGGCCCCCTTCCTCCTCGTCTTCCTCCTCCTCTTCGTCTTCCTCCTCCTCCTCCTCCGCCATCGGCTCCGCCGGCGCCCTCAGGTGCGCGGGGCTGGCCTCGTCGGGTAGCCCCAGGACGCGACCCTCCAGCGACTTGTGCTTCCACTCGCTGATGAGCTGCTTGGAGCGCGAGGCGTCCAGCGGCACGTGGATGGTCATGTGGCGGCGGGCGGGGTCGTCGAGCGAGGGCGTGTTAACGCGGGGCAGCGTATTGCTGAAAGTCACCATGTTCTCCTTGCCCATGGGGCTGCGCGGCGCCAGCAAGTCCACGTCCACGCTGGCCCGCTTCAGGCTGCCCAGCGAGCTCTTGTCGCGCGCCACAGGCCGTGGCGCGCCCTCCAGCCGCCCTGGCGGGCCCAGTTCATCTGTGCTCACCGACTTGTTCTGCTGGTACACCGAGTCGTGGCCCCGCTGGGTCAGTGCGCGCAGCGCATCCTTGGCAGGCGCTGGTGCTGCCACTGACGGTCTCTCCGAGGGCGGGGCCTGGAAGTTGCCCACAGCGTGGCAAGCCTGGGGGAGACAGGCCAGTGGTGGAACGCCACAAGGATTAAGGCGGGGAGGCCAGGCCTACACTGGTGTCTGAAGGGGAAGGCCTGGCCAGGAATGGGAGGGTCTGAGGGGGTAGGTAGGCCCAGACTGGGATGGGAACGTCTGAGAGAGTAAGCAGGGCCCAGATGGGAAGTCTGTGGAGGAAGGTATGGCCAGGAATGGGGACCCAAGTGGGGGGGTGGTGTCTGAGGAAGAAGGTATAACTAGGAGTGGGAGGGTGTGAGGGGGGAGGTCAGGCCTGAACCGTCTGAGTGACAAAATATGGCCACAAAGGGGGGACTGTGAGGGGGGATGCCAGGTTCTGAATCGGAGTACCAAAGGGGAGGCCCAGCCTGCAATGAGGAGGGGCCTTGGGATGAGGGACACAGCCTGCAATGAGGGGAACTTGGTGGGGAGGGAGGCACGGCCTGCAGTGAAGAGGCCTTGGCGGGGAGGGGGGCATGGCCTGCAGTCAGGGGGCCTTGGGAGGGGTACAGCCTGCAGTCAGGGGGCCTGGGGGTGCACAGCCTGCAGTCAGGGGGCCTGGGGGTGCACAGCCTGCAGTCAGGGGCCCTTGGGGGGAGGCACGGCCTGCAGTCATGAGGCCTGGAGGGGAAGCACCGCCTGCAGTCAGGGGGCCTTGGAGGGGGAGGCATGGCCTGCAGTCAGGGGGCCTTGGAGGGGCGAGGCATGGCCTGTAGTCAGGAGGCCTCGGGGGGAGGCACAGCCTGCCTTGACATCTGAGGAGTGAGTGGCACTTTTTCTCGATAGTGGCATATTCTGGTCTCTAGCTTGCTTGAACTCTGCACATGTGCTAAACCTGAGTCCATTAGATTCCAAGACTCCAGAATTCCAAGGGACAGACACTGCACAGCTGCCCCCCTCCAACAGGACAATGCACCCCCTTGGGCCCCAGGCCAGGGCCATATCCCTCCTCAGCTCCTCTTGGCGGGCCCTGCCTCCTGCCTCAGACCCCTTTGTTGGACCCTCCTCCCACCTTGGCTGCCTTGCCACCCCCCTCAGATCCCCATAGCACCGCACCTTCCTGCCCCTCTGCTCACCAGGTAGGCAGCGATGCCAGCACCAATGAGGAAGCCAGAGTACACATCCACGGGGTGGCTGCGGTACTGCGTGATCTGGGTGAGGCCGCAGACACCTGCCGCAATGGCAAAGGCGAACACCAGGACGGGCTTGAGCAGCTTCGTAGTGTCCGAGATGACCGAGTTGAAGTACATCTGCCGGCACGAGGGCGGTCAGCGTGGGGCCAAGGCCGGGGGCTGTGTGGAGTCAAGGGCAGGGCGGGGTGGACTCACCGACACGTAGACAGCAGCGAAGGCAGACAGGGTGGCGTGCTGCGACGGGAAGGTCTTCCTGCAAGAGGCACCACGTGTGAGCTGGCTTGCCACAGGGATGGGACCCGGGTCCGCCCCTCCCATGCGCTTGGTGACTTGGACAGGGCCCTCTTAGGCGTGCATGGGGACTGTGGGCGGGGTGTGCACTCACCGCGCAGAGAGGATGGCGTGCGCGTCAGCGCCAGAGCAAATGTCCTGTGTGATGTAGGGGTTAGCCTCACACGACGTGCCCAGCAGCGTGTAGTTGGGTTTGCAGACGGTCAGGAAGAAGGGTGCGTGGTAGCCCGTGGCCAGCTGGATGACATCAGTCACCAGGGCCGTGGCGCACAGGCCAAACACGTGGACACCTGCAGGTAGGGGAGGGTCAGGGCTGGTCCGGCGGACCCACCCAGTGCGCACACTCTGGGACTCCGGGACTCACCCACAAAGCGCACCGTCCGCCGCAGGAAGGAGTTGAAGTTGCAGCCGCCGGCGTTGATGCTGCCCTCTGCCCCACCCGGGCCCCCGCTGCGGCCCCACAGTCGTGACTGCAGGCAGTACAGCGCGCCCTCGCCGACCATGATCTGCCGACAGGGACACGCTCAGTGGGCTCCGGGCACCCACGGGCTGGCCGTCCTGTGCTCGCAGGTACTCACCGAGGCAGCGGGTGCAGCAAATGCCAAGCTCAGGAGCATAAGTAGTGGGATGAGCTCCTCGTTGGTCTCCACGTAGGGCATGGACAGCCTGCGGTCGTAGCACTGGAAGCCCACCTTGGCTGGCTTGAAGAGGTCGGTCAGCTCCAGGAAGTAGAGGGATACGATGGATGAGGCCACAATGGGCAGCTGTGGGAAGATGGCATCCAGGTCACCTTCATCTGGTCCCTAAGCTGTCTGTCCCTCCATGAATCCAGTCACTGGTCCCGATTCACCCATCCATCTATTCAGTTCACCTGTCCAGACTGTCGATCGTGATTCTCCCACCTATCTATGTAATCCAACCATAGAACTATCCATCCGCCCACCCACCTTATATCTAGCCATCTACACACTCATCCATCCGTCCATCCACACATCCACCCACCATTTATCTATCCATCTACTCACCCATCCATCTGTCCATCCATCATCCACTCACCCAGCCAGCCAGATGGGTGGATGGATGGGTGGATGGATGAATGAGTGGGTGGGTGGATGGGCAGGTGGATGGGTGGGTGAATGGGTAAAGCTTATCCTTAAAAATATAAAATCCTTTAGAAGAAGTTTGTTTTTTAAATCTCAGACAAGCCCCCAGTGGCTTTTCAAGTCTCAGGGAGGTGTCATTGTTCCCTTAAAGCCTGGCACCTGGTGAGCACCTGTTAATTAAGCGTCTTAACACAGGTGAGCTGGCCTCAGATGCAAGGGAGACTCTAGAGGTGCAAGTGGGGTGGGCAGGACCAGACCCTGTCTTATGGGCCATGAGGAAGGGTCCTCTGGGCACTAGGGAGCCACAGATTAGAACAGAGGGGGAAAGAATCTGATTTTGGTTGCTCTGGGGAGGGGGATGGGTATAGTAGAGAAGGGAGGAGGTGGGGAGAGAGGGCAGGGGGAGAAGGCAGGCGACCCTGGAGTACCTTGGCGGTAGAACCAGAAGCACTTTGGGGCAAGGGTGGAGGTGGTGAAATATGGTCCGTACCCCGGGGAGGGGAGTCTGGGCAGCACCCCACATCAATCTCATTGCCTCAGGAGAGTCTGTAAGTACCTCCTGAACCCCCTCCACCCACTTCTCATTGCTTCTGGAGACCCTAAGCAGAAGACCACCAACACCGAGAAAATACCAGGCCCAGAGAAAAATTATTCACTCCACAAATGTAAACAGGGCCCCTGCCAATGTGCTTAATTTTCTGTGTGTTTAAAAAAAAAAAAACAAACAGTAAGCCTCATAATAAAGGAAATGCAAATTAAAACTAAGGTACAGTTTTTCACGCATCAGATTGGTCAAAATCCAAAATGCTGTTAACACCCAGTGCTGGTACAGCTGTGGGGAAACAGACCTTCACAATACACACACGAGTGTCTAAGATGGTGCACCCTCCGTGATTTGGGGACCACAAAAGTGACCACAGCCTGCACGCTGGACTCTCTCTCCCATGAATTTATCTAATAAATAAACTCCCTCTCATGCCAAATGACACAGGCCAAAGGGATTTTCTTATAGGAACATCTGTGATGGGAAAAGGTTACGAAACAACCCAGTGTCCAAAGCTGCAGCTACTCAATTCCGACATGACTAGTAATGGCCCAGGCCCTTCAGGAATGAAGGACTGGGTCACCCCACCAGGCAAAGAACCACGACCAGCTGAGGTGCTTGCTGAGGGGGAAGGGAATACGAAATGGGTGGTGGAAGAAGGTAATTCTAAGTACCAGTTAAGACACGTGACCAGTTGCAGAAACGAAGACTGTAATTGTTATGAGTATTTCTGCTTTGTATGTGTGCATCAAATATTTTTGTTTTCTTCACTTATAAAATATGAGACGTAAACAGGAAAAAAAAAAAAGGAGAAACAACTCAGCGTCCATGGGTGGGGCACGGTGCGTCCACACTGGAATAGTATGTAGCAAGGAAAATAAATGAAGACACCCTTTTGTGTGATGCTAGGCAAAGGTCCCCACCGGAAAAAAGCTCCGTGCAGAAACGTGCCTTTTGAAAGGGGGGGCAGCGCGGAGGACTT
This sequence comes from Loxodonta africana, assembly GCF_030014295.1. Classification (NCBI taxonomy): domain Eukaryota; kingdom Metazoa; phylum Chordata; class Mammalia; order Proboscidea; family Elephantidae; genus Loxodonta; species Loxodonta africana. Next base: position 552,340 of record NC_087344.1, read on the forward strand.
GTATCTGACGAGCGTGAATAGGCAGCAGACACTTCTGGGAAGAACTGAGAGTGCTGAGGACTGGGAAGGGGGCTTTGGAGGGAGAGGGCTGCCGTGGCCTTGACACTGAAACTTGCTGCTCTTTATCGAGTTGAGGAAGTGCCCCTCTCTTCCTAGTTTGCTGAGAGTTTTTATCCTGAAATGTGTTGGACTTTCTCAGGTGCTTCTGCTGCCTCTACAGATAGGATCATAGGATTTTTCGTGTTCAGCCTATCGATGCGATGAATTACAATGGGAAATGTTGAGCCAGCCTCACATCAAAACACAAACATGTTCCCCTTGAGTTGATTCTGACTCATGGCAACCCCATGCATTACAAAGTAGAGCCGAGCTCCTTGGGTTTTTCTTGACTGTAATCTTTATGGAAGCTGACTGCCAGGCCTTTCTTCCTTGGTGCTGCTGTTGTTAGGTGCCGTTGAGTCGGTTCTGACTCCTAGCGGCCCTACGCACAACAGAACAAAACACTGCCTGGTCCTGCACCATCCTCACAATCGCTGTTATGTTTGAGCCCATCGTTGCAGCCACTGTGTCAACCCACCTCGTTGAGGGTCTTCCTCTTTTCCGCTGACCCTGTACTCTGCCAAGCATGATGTTCTCCAGGGACTGATCCCTCCTGACAACATGTCCAAAGTATGTAAGACGCAGTCTTGCCATCCTTGCCTCTAATGAGCATTCTGGTTGTACTTCTTCCAAGACAGATCTGTTCGTTCTTTTGGCAGCCCATGGTATAGTGGATATTCTTTGCCAACTCCACAATTCAAAGGCGGCAATTCTTCGGTCTTCCTTATTCATTATCTAGCTTTCACGTGCATGTGATGAGATTGAAAACACCATGGCTTGGGTCAGGCACACCTTAGTCTTCAAGGTGACATCTTTGCTCTTCAACACTTTATAGAGGTCCTTTGCAGCAGATTTACCCAATGCAATGCGTCTTCTGATGCCTCGACTGCTGCTTCCGTGGCTGTTGATTGTGGATCCGACACTACATCAGTGTTCCGCTGCTATTTGTAAGGTGTTCACTGGCTAATGCTTTTCAGAAGTAGACTGCCAGGTCCTTCTTCCTAGTCTGTCTGAGTCTGAAAGCTCAGCTGAAACCTGTCCACCATGGGCGACCCTGCTGGTATCTGATTACCGGTGGCACAGCTTCCAGCATCACAGCAACACGCAAGCCCCCACAGTACGACAAACTGACAGACACGTGGGGGTTGGCACTGCTGGGTGGGTTCAAACCACCAACCTTTTTGTTAGAAGTTCAGCGCAGTTTGTGCCACCCAGGGACTTCAGTCCAGCATGCTTGGTCACGGTGTAAAATTCCTTTTACACATTACTGCCTTCGATTTGCTTATATTTTGTTGGGGATCTTGCCGTCTATGTTTATGTTGGAACCGCCTATAACAGAAATTCACACGCAATTTTGAGGAATAAGCAGATTTTCTGCAAAGCAGTGTTGGCCACCTGGAGATGATGCCCATTGGAGGAAACCCCATGAGAACCACGCTGAGGTTCAGGGCCCACTTGCCTGGGGATGAGGTGCTGGGTGCTGGTCCAAGCTGCCAATGGTGGATCTACAAAGGGGCAGTTTCCTCCCGGTAAGGAGGCCCCTCATCTCTCCATTCAGGCCCTGGCCGGGCCCCTCACTGTGGCTGGGTTTTCCTGCAGTCAAGAGGGGAGACCATGGCTCTGGGGAGACTAAAGAAGGCCCCAAACACCAAAGTCTGGGCACGCAGGGCCTGCTGGAAGTATGTCCCCCATTGTCACCCTCAGTGTCGGCGTATGCCAGATGGCTGCATTCATTGTCTTTTATTTTTTTAACACCCATAAAGCCCTTACTATGTACCTAGCCAGTTCTATTTTGTAAAGATTAATTCTTCTACTCTGTAAATGGAGTCCCTAGGTGGTGCAAACAGTGAGCACTCCTGGCTGCTAACTGAAAGGTTGGAGGTTTGAGTCCACCCAGAGATGCCGCGGAAGAAACTCCTGGCAATCTGCTTCCCAAAAAATCAGCCATTGAAACTCTATGGAGTGCAGTTCTCCTCTGACACCCACGGGGTCCCCATGAGTCAGAACTGACTCACGGCAACTGGTTTCTACTCTGTAAACGGGAAAACTGCGGCTCGGAGAGGTTAAGGGGTGTGCTCCGGCGCCGCGATTGCAGAGGAGGGATTTGAACTCACCCCGGTTCCACCTCCCTGCCCCCTTCACAGCCCGGCTTCAGCCCCTCCAGGGAGGTTACTGGCCTATAACCTGGACCGAGGTCCCATCTCCCGGCATTTTCCCAGCTGTTCCCACCACTGGAACCCCCTCCCCTTCTGAAGCGCTGGAACTCCTCTGGGTTCTACAGAGCCCAATTCCTCCGACCCCCCAGCCCTCCAGCCTGGCTGTGCCGGACTCCAGGGGTGCTGTGCGCACCCCTGCCCCTCAGCGTGGGTGGCCCCCGAGGGTCGGCAGAACTGAGGCCTTCCCCACTTCCGGTAGCGCGACCCCCACTCACCTCCACGAAGTAGAAGCAGGGCAGAAGCGTCATGCTGTCCTTGGGGGTCTTATTTTTCTCCTTGGCCGAGATCATGGTGCTGCAGGCGCCGAAGGCCGCGGCTGCAGGGGGCAAAGCTGCGCGCAGGAGCGGGGGAATCAGACCGAGTCTCGGGAGGACCCGGTGGCCAGCGCCGGTGGGGGAGGGGAGGACGAGGATGCGCAGGAACCGCCCCGGGAAACTGAGGCTGGGGGCGGGGGCGTCCCCCGGGACCTCCTGCCGCGCACCGCAGCCCTACCCAACCATCCGGCTTCCGGGGATCCCCCCCACCTGGGACGGGGTTCGGGCGAGCGGGGACTCAGCAAAGAGGGCGGGGCCGGCCTGGCTTGGGGGGGATCTCAGCCGGGGCCCGGCCCCGCGGCAGGACGGGAGCCTCCAGGAGAACGGGGGTCCCGAGCACGGCGGCAGGGCTAGGGGTGCGGCCCCCAGCCCCTCTCAGCGGGTACGGCCGGAGCTTGAAGGGCGGCGCTGGCGGCAGCTGCGGGCGGGGGCTGCGGCGCCGCGAGCACAAAGCGCGGCCCCTCCCACTGGGGCGGGGCGGGGAGGGGGCGCCCCCAGACCCCGGAGGCGGCGGAACCGGGGGCGGGGCTCTTTGTCTCGGCGCGTCGCGCGCCCGGGGCTGCCCCGCCTCCCGCGCTCTCACAGTCTCTGCCTCCCGGGGTCTCGGGCTCCAGCAGCGGCTGCCGGGGACCCGGGTCTGGGGTCTCCCCGCTTCGGGCCTCTCTCGGCTCCGGCCCCCTCGTTCCCTCTGGGGTCTCTCGGCGCGGCCTTGGGAGCCCCCATCGGTGCCGGGGACCGGGCGGTTTGGGTCCTGGGTCTCTCACTGTCTCTGTGTCTCAAGGTCTCTGCCTGTCTCTGCCTCCCCCCGTCCCCCGCCTCTGCGCCCCCCGCTCCGGTGCCTGCAGCTCCCGGGCGCGCGTTTCCATAGCGCGCGCGCTCCCGGGGCCCCAGAGCGACCCAGAGACAAAAGAAGGGGGAGCCGCCCTCTCCCGCCCCTGCCTCCCCGCCCCGCCCTCCTCGCCCCTACCCGCCCCCACGTCCTAGCCCCGCCCACCCACCTCATCCCCGCCCCTGCCTTCTCGCCCCGCCCCCGCGCCCACCCTCCCCCTCGCCCCGCCCACCCACATCGCCTCGCCCCCGCCCCTCCCTCCTCGCCCCGCCCCTGCCCGGCTCCCTCCCCCGCTGCCCCCTCCGGGCTCGTTGCCAGGCTCCGGCTGTCCGGGGCGCACGGCAGGGGATGCCAACATCTGGGCGCCTCTTGGCAGCCGCCTGGACGGCAGCGGTTGGAACACTCGGGGCGAATCTCCGCGACGCGCACTTGGGCAGCGCTAAGTGCTAAAACCCAGCGCCGGAACAGCTCTGGCCGAGGGACCGGCTGACCCCATTTTACGGATGAGGAAACTGAGGCCCAGGGAGCTTAAGTCATTCGGCCAAGGTCGCCCGACCGAGTGACAGAATTTTATTCGGTTCATTTATTCAGCATCTCCTGAGCACCTATTGTATACCTGCCCCAAGCGGGCACTGGGGTGGGGACCCAGCAGGGTCAGACCAGACAGCCAGCCTCTCCATTAGCCGCCTAATTAGTGTATGGGTAAGGACTGCAGTAATTGAGCGCCTATTGGTTGCAGTCGCTGGCCTTTCTTTCTGTTCAGTCGTTCACATCTCTGTCCCCCCACCTCTCTTAATATTTAATATTAATTATTAAATAATAACCTATAATTGGAAACCATGGTGGTTTAGTGGTTAAGTGCTACAGCTGCTAGCCCGAGGGTCGGCAGTTCAAATCCGCCAGGAGGTTCTTGGAAACTCTGCGAGGCAAATTATTTATAACATATTATATAAAGGTATTATATAATAATACAGTAATTTAATATCAATTAATATTTTTTATTTAAATCTACTCATATTTTAAAAAAGACTGAACTCCATGAATTTTCAAAGGAGATTTCTGTGTGGTGAAGAGGGTCCTGGAAGGTTCGGCTCCTGCTGCGTCTGCTCTTGGGCCTCACTTTCCGCACCTGTAAATGGGTATAACAAGTCCTGATGTCTGAGGAAAGCAAGCCCCACCCCACCTGCAATAAAGACGACAGTAAAAAATAATAAGGAATCTAAACAGTGTTGCTAATCAAAAGGTTGGAGGTTCGAGTCCACCCAGAGGCACCTTGGAAGACAGTTGTGGTGATTTAAAAAAAAAAACGGTGATCTACTTGAGAAAAATCCACCGAAAAACCTGTGGAGCACACACAGTTCCACTCTGACACAGGTGGGGGCGCCAGGAGTCAATTCCGTGGCAACTTTTTGTGGGCTGCCTGGGAGAGGTGCAGGGTCCCCAGCACCTTCCTGGCCATGTTGCCACGTGCTCCCCCGGGCACCTGGTGCAGGACTGAGTGCCAGGTGCCTGCATGCCTGCCCACAGGTGCTGACTAAGAAGGCCAGGTTTTCTGGAGATGGGTCTTTGCTCCCGCAGTCCTTGCTGTGCCCAGCACAGACCAAGCCCATTGACGCTGATCACAGTTCATGCCCCCCACATCCCGTGGGGAACCTCATCCCAGGGGGCACCAAGGGTCCAAGGGGGCGGACACCTGCCCGAGGTCATGCAGTGCTAACTGGCCACGAACTGGGTCTCCGTTTCCCCAGCCATCACAGAGCAGAGCCTGGTGGCCGTTGGGAATGCGGGTTTTGAAAGGTGACCACAAACAGCCCCCCGGGAGGCAGGAGACAGAAGGGAAATGGGGTTAACCGATTACTGGTGCCTCCTGGGGGCAGGAGCAAGAGGGGGTATGGTGGGGCCCTTCCTGACAGTTGGGGGTCCTGGAAGAGCCTTGGGCATTTCAGAACCAGGAATGGGTAGGGGGGTCCTTCTGCCCATGGGATCCCTGGTGGTCAGGGATGGAGATGAGGCAGGGCCTTGCTGAGTCTGGGGTGGGGGTGCTGCTGAGAAGTATTAAAGGTTTTAAAGGCACCCTACACCCCACATCTCTCTACCAAGCAGGGTCTGTGTATGTCCTTGTTCTACAGTTGGGGAAACTGAGGCAGGAGAGAGGACCCTGAGGACACACACTGGGGAACAGTTTGGTGCAGGCTCCAGAGCCCTGTGAGGCCCCAGCTTGGAGGCAGTGGGGAGCTGGGCCTCAGGAGGGAGGATGGAGGGGAGGATGGATGGGGGGAGGACGTGGGGGGAGCCGGCCAGGGGCACTGAGCTGTGGCAGACACCTGGGGTCGTAGGGGGAATACTGCAAGGTAGCAGGCCTGAGCCCCCAGGACCCCACGTTTGCTCAGGGTGGGCCCAAAAAAACCCTGTTACCGTTGAGTTGGTTGTGACTCATGGCAACTCTGCGTGTTTGTTACAGGGTAGATCTAAGCTCCATAGGGTCTTCTTGGCTTTAGTGGCACAACAGTTAAGCACTTGGCTGCTAACTGAAAGGCTGGAGGTTCGAACCCACCCAGGGGCTGTACAGGAGAAAGGCTTGGTGACCTGCTTCTGTAAAGATGACAGCCAAAAAAAAAAAAAAAAAAACCCTATGGGGGCAGTTCTGCTCTGTCACATGGGGTCGCCATGAGCCAGAGTTGACCAACACCACCTGACGATAGCAACCTTTACGGAAACAGATTGTCAGGCCCTTCTTCCATGGGCCAGGGGATGGATTGAACTGCCAACCTTTAGGCTAGTGGGCAGAGCAGCCAAAGTTCACCCTGACCCCTACCACCTAGAACCCTCTCCAGACCTGCCCTTGGGGAGGCAAACCACCCCAAAGAGCCCCCCACAGCCCCCAGGCTCAAGCTGGTGTCCCAAGGGTGGTGGGTGGCACTAACAGCCCCAGATCTTTGCAGTTTCACCTTGGAAATGAGCCCCAATCTTGTTTTTTTGACTGAGGTGAAATTCGCATAGCATGAAATTAACCGTTTTAAAGCGAACAGTTCAGTGGCATTTATCACATTGTGCAACCATTGCCACCATCTGGTTCCAGAACATTCTCGTCACCCCAAAAGGGAACCCCGCACTCATTAGCAGTGACTCCCCACCTTCCTCCCCCAGCCCTTGGTAGCCACTCATCCCCTTTCTGTGTTTATGAATTTCTGTTCTGGACATCTCACACACATAAATGGAATCACACAAATTATGGCCTTTTGGGTCTGGCTCTTTTCACTGAGCTAAACGTTGAAACATGTATTAGTGTTTCTTTCCTTTTTATGGCTGAGTAATATTCCATTGCATGGACAGACCACGTGGAGTTTATCCAGTCCTCTCTTGATGGACACCTGGGTTGCTTCCACATTTTGGCTATTGTGAATACTGCTGCTATGAACATTTGTGTACAAGTTTTTCTGTGGATCTGTGTCTTCTTTTCTCTTGGGTACATGCCTACAACTGGAATTGCTGGGTCATGTGGTAACTCCATGTTCAAATTTCTGAGGAACCAACCAGTTTTCCACAGCAGCTGCACCATTTTACATTCCCGCCAGCAATACACACGGGTCCCAATTTCTCTACACTTGTTATCTTCTGCTTTTGTGATAATACCCATCCTAGTGGGCGTGAGGTAGTATATAACTGTGGTTTTGAAATGCACCTCCCTAATGGCTAACGAGGGGCCCTGGTGTCACGGTGGTTAAGACCTCAGGCTGCTAACCAAAAGTTCGGCAGTTTGCATCCACCAGCCATTCCGAGGAAGCCCAGTGGGGCAGTTATCTTGTGTCCCGTTGGGTCACTATGAGTCAGAGTCAACTTGACTGCAATGGGTTCGGTTTTGGTTTTAATGGGTAAAGATATTGCCTGTCTCTTCACGAGCTTGTTAGCCCTTTGTGTATCTTTGGAGAAATGCCAACTCAAGTCCCTTGCCATTGTTTAATGGGGTTGTCTTGTCTTTCTGATGTTGAGTTGTAGGAATTCTTTCGATGTTCTGCAGTCCCCATCTTGTTTTTCTCTCCCTGTGCCTGCCCTCTCGGCCCCCATCTCTTGCCCAGGTCCCAGATGCCACAAACCTCTGCAGATCCCACTTCAAGATGAGGAGAAGAGGGAGCAACTTATCCAGCACTACGTGGCTGTTTGGCTCTGGGATGTCTCATCAGTTCTCCTGTTACCCCCATTTTACAGATGCAGAAACTGAGGTGAGTGGCCAGCCCAGGGTCTTACAGATTGAAAAACTGGCAGAACTCAACTACAAAAGACAAATAACTCAATTAAAAAATGGCCAAAGGATATGAACAGACACTTCACTAAAGAAGACATTCAGGTAGCTAACAGAAACATGAGGAAATGCTCACGATCATTAGCCATTAGAGAAATGCAAATCAAAACTACAATGAGATACCACCTCACTCCAACAAGGCTGGCATTAATCCAAAAAACACAAAATAATAAATGTTGGAGAGGTTGTGGAGAGACTGGAACACTTATACACTGCTGGTGGAAATGTAAAATGGTACAACCACTTTGGAAATCGATTTGGCGCTTCCTTAAAAAGGTAGAAACAGAACTACCTTACGATCCAGCAATCCTACTCCTTGGAATATATCCTAGAGAAATAAGAGCCTTTACACGAACAGATATATGCACACCCACGTTTATTGCAGCACTGTTTACAATAGCAAAAAGATGGAAGCAACTGAGGTGCCCATCAATGGATGAATGGATAAATAAATTATGGTATATTCACACAATGGAATACTACGCATCGATAAAGAACAGTGAGGAATCCGTGAAACCTTTCATAACATGGAGGAACCTGGAAGGCATTGTGCTGAGTGAAATTGGTCAGTTGCAAAAGGACAAATATTGTATGAGACCAATATTATAAGAACTTGAAAAATAGTTTAAACACAGAAGAAAATATTCTTCGATGGTTATAAGAGTGGGCAGGGAGGGAGGGAGAGGGGTTTTCAGTAGATAAGAACTATTTTAGGTGAAGGGAAAGACAGCACACAATACAGGGGAGGTCAGCACAACTGGACTAAACCAAAAGCAAAGAAGTTTCCTTAATAAACTGAACCCTTCCAAGGCCACTGTAGCAGGGGCGGGGGTTTGTGGACCATGGTTTCAGGGGACATCTAAGTCAATTGGCATAATAATATTTATTAAGAAAACATTCTGCATCCCACCTTGAAGAGTGGCGTCTGGGGTCTTAAAAGCTAGCAAGCAGCCATCTAAGATGCATCAATTGGCCTCAATCCACCTGGAGCAAAGGCGAATGAAGAACACCAAAGACACAAGGTAATTTTGAGCCCAAGAGACAGAAAGGACCACATAAACCAGAGACTACATCGGCCTGAGACCAGAAGAACTAGATGGTATCTGGCTACAATCGATGACTGCCCTGACAGGGAACACAACAGAGAACCCCTGAGGGAGCAGGAGAGCAGTGGGATGCAGACCCCAAATTCTTGTAAAAAGACCAGACTTAACTGTCTGACTGAGACTAGAAGGACCCCGGTGGTCATGGCCCCAGACCTTCTGTTGGCCCAAGACAGGAACCATTCCCAAAGCCAACTCTCCAGACAGGGATTGGACTGGACGATGGCACTGGTTTTGGGTTAGGGGATAGAAAATGATACCGGTGAAGAGTGGGCTTCTTGGATCAAGTAGACACATGAGATTATGTTGGCAGGTCCTGTCTGGAGGGGAGATGAGAGGGCAGAGGGGGTCAGAAGCTGGCCGAATGGACACAAAAATAGAGAGTGGAGGGAAGGAGTGTGCTGTCTCATTGGGGGAGAGCAACTAGGAGTACATGGCAAGGTGTGTATAAATTTTTGTATGAGAGACTCACTTGATTGTAAACTTTCACTTAAAGCACAATTAAAAAAAAAAACAAAAAAAAACAGAGCTTGAACCTGCTGGCTCACACCCACAGCCTCCATGGTCACCATGCCCAGTGGGCCCCCAAGGCTCAGGATGGGGAAACAGAGGCCTGGAGGACAGGCATTAAGGACAAGGATCGCAATTCTTGTTAATATTTCAGTGCCTGTGCAGGCCAGCCATCCAGGGTCTTGGCGACAATTAAGTTGCCTCACCCTCACAGTGCCTGGAGGCGGGACCCCATTTTACAGAGGGGGGCGTTGGAGGAGTCCAGGGTGGTCCCGGGAGCCTTGGGCAACTTCCGTTTTCCTGCCGGGTGGGGCTGGCCCGTGTCTGGGCGGCGGGCGTGCCAACGGCCAGGGCCCGGGTATAAGGGCCGCAGCCACCCCCAGCCTCCCCGGCCCCCACCATGACTGGTTTCCGACTCCTGGCCCTGCTGGGCGGCCTGCTGGCGTCCGTGGGGGCTGGTGAGTCCCTGCCTCCCGTCAGGTGTCCCCATCTGTGCTAGGGGCTTGGTCGTAGGGGGCCGAGGCCCAGGGCTCAGAGGGAGATGGTACCTAGCCTAGGCCACTCAGCCCCACCCTGGGCGGCCCGGGGTGGTGGGCGAAGGGGGTCCTGAGGCTTGCCTGTCCTCTTAGGGAAAGGGGAAGGACAGGGTCTCCCCCGCGGCTGCGTGGCGGGTGAGGGTGAGACTGGAGGGGGCTTTCCCGACGCGGGGCTTCTCGGACCTCAAACCGCCCCCGCTCCGCAGGCTCAGCCCCCTGCGCGGGCATCGTGGGCGGCAGGAAGGCTAGGCCGGGGCGCTTCCCCTTCCTGGCCTCCATTCAGTATCAGGGGGATCACTTCTGCGGGGGCGCCCTGATCCACAGCCGCTTTGTGCTGACCGCCGCCAGCTGCTTCCGCGTCGGGTGAGGGGGTGCTCAGAGGGGGGCTCGGAGAGGGGAGGGGATCAGGGAGGGGCCCTGGAGTCAGAGACAGGGAGGAGACCTGGGGGAAAGGTGGCGCAGAGGCGGACGGTTCCCAGGGCTGGAGGGAAGAGGTCTTGGCAAAGCAGAGGGGCTGCGAGAGGTGGAGGGACCAGAGAGGGTCTCAATGTCCTCATCGGTGAAAGTGGGGGAGGTCAGTCCCTTTGGCTCCCTGGCTGCCCAGGCAGGCGGCTGGTGACGCCCCCCTCTTATTTGCAAGCTGACCCTCAGTATCCCTGGCCCCAGGGTGGGTCTGAGGATCCGGAGCTTCCCCATAAGGCCCCAACCTAATGCTTACCCCTCTGTCCCCTTCCCCCATGCCAGGAACCCCGCAATTGCCACGGTGGTGCTGGGGGCCTATGACTTGAGGCGGCGGGAGCGTTCCAGACAGACCTTCTCCATCAGGAGCATCAGCGAGAACGGCTACGACCCTCAGGAGAACCTGAACGACCTGCTGGTGCTGCAGGTGGGGAGGAGGAACAAGAAGCCCTGATTGGGGCGGGTAGCAGGGGGGAGGGCATCCAGGATCCAAAATTCAGTTAGAAGTTTACCAGGCAAAGGGCGAAGGGCAAAGCATGCAGAAAGAACAGCCAGTACGGAGGGCCTGAGTATGAACAAGACTTGTGGGGCTCAAGAGAAGAACGCATATGGGCTTCTTTTGTTTCCTTTGGCTGTTTAAAAATTGCAGCAAAACATTAGGCAGTGCACCACAATCCATCTATCTGGCCTCCTCTTGATGGATGCCTCAGCTGGGTCCCAGTACTTCTGCAATGACAGAATCACAGTGAGCTGCTTAGTGCATGTTTCCCCACCACCGTTGTTCTAGGGCAGCCACTTGGGTAAAACAGTTCATCAGTTTACCCTCCGCCGGCAGAAGAACTGCCCATTTGTCCACATCCTCGCTGACACTGGGTATTACGATTTTTACATTTTTTTTCTTTTTTGCCAGTGTGATGGGGGGGAAATGGTACCTGGTTGTTTTATCTGCATTCCTTGGGCAGGCCCTTTACCTTCAGGGTCTCAGTTTATCCTCACATCCACATTAATGGTAGAAATTATTTATTATTCCCTTTCTATGTGCAGGAACTAGAGACCCAGAGAGAAAAAGTGACTCAGCCAGGGTTCCACAGCAGAGCTGGGACTTGAACTCAATCCACTCACAGACCAAAAGTCACATTGCTGCAGTTCCTGCTCCCAGCTGGGGCTCCACGGGGGTCCGGACCTCAGTCCTGCGCTCCCCTGACTCAGTTTCTCCCCCCAGCTGGACCGTGAGGCCAACCTGACCAGCAGAGTGGCACTGGTGCCACTGCCCCTTCAGAACGCCACGGTGGAACCCGGCACCAACTGCCAGGTGGCGGGCTGGGGGATCACACGGCCTGGAGGGCACCTCTCCCGCTACCCAAGGGTCATCAACGTCACCGTGACCCCTGAGAGCCAGTGTCGCCCCAACAACGTGTGCACAGGTGTGCTCACCCGCCGGGGCGGCACCTGCCAGGTATGGGCCAAACAAGGACTGGCGGAGCTCCTTGTGGAGCGAGGAGGGGTCCTGAGAGGTGGTGAGCTCCCCGTGGTGGAAGGAAGCAAGACCAGGCTGAGGGAGATGCGGTAGTGAGAGCCGGGGTTGAGGGTGGAGTTGGGCTTGGCAGTTTTGAGGGACTCTCCGGATCCCAAGCTGCAAACATTCTGATCCTCGAATATTCCAGTATTTTGACAGGGTCTGGGGACACAGAGGGGAATGAAACAGAGGGGCCTACCCTTTTGGGGCTCCCAGTCCTGTGGGTGGGGGGAGTCAGACATGTAGCAAGTTGAGGAGCCACACTGGAGGGGGCACAGGCCAGTGTGATTGCTCAAGGGTGTACCTGACCCAAGCTGGGAGTGTCAGGGAGTATCCCTGGAGGCATCTGACCCCTAAAATTCAGTTAGGAGTTAACCAGGCAAAGAGTGGTGGGAAAAGCATCCAGAGAGATGGAACAGCACGTGCGGAGGGCACATGGGGGTGGGGGGCTGGGCCCAGGGGGGCGCCCTAACCCGTTGCTTACACCAGGGTGACGGAGGCACCCCCCTCATCTGCAATGGCCTGGCACATGGCGTGGCCTCCTTCTCTCGGGAGCCCTGCGGGAGTGGCCCCGACTTCTTCGCCCGCGTGGCACTCTTCCGAAACTGGATCGACTCAGTTCTAAACACCCGGTCGGACGAGCCTGTGGGGGTCCTGTGATTTCCCCCGGAGTCCAGCCCAGCCCTTCATGCCACTCATCCTCCATAACTATGTCTGTGGTCCCTCATGTGTCCCCTGCATTGCACCCCTGGGCCTGGAGCCCCCCCAGGTCCCTGTGGTTGTGGCTATAATAAAGAAGCCATTCGGTCCTTTGTGTCTGATTTCTCATCACCGGAGTGGGAGGCAGTCCCCTGGGTTTTGGGGAGGGGTTCACGGTCATGCAATTGTCTGTCTGCACCCACTGAATCCCACAACAGCTCTGAGACTAGGGGCAGCTGATATATGTACCTGATGGGGGGGACCCCGAGGCTCAGAGAGGCTGAGTATTTCACCTGAGGTCACACAGCCAGTGTGGGCTTCCAACCCAAGTCGGTGTGATTTTAAGGCCCAACTCAGGTTTTATTATTATAATTATTCTGATTAAAAAAAAAAAAAAAACCTGTTGCCGTCGAGTGGATTCTGACTCATCATGACCCTATAGGACAGAGTAGAACTGCCCCAGAGGGTTTCCAAGGAGCAGCTGGTGGATTGTAACTGCCAACCTTTTGGTTAGCAGCCTGACTTCTTAACCACTGCGCCACCAGGGCTCCCAAAACCAAACCTGTTGCCAGTTATTCTGATTATATATATATGAAGTTGCTGTTTTAATCATTTTTAAGAGTACAATCCAGTGACATTAATGACCTTCACTGTGTCGTGCAGCCAGCATCACTATTTCCAAATGTTTTTCGTCCCCCTAAACAGAAACTCCAGGAGCCCAGGTAGGGCAATGGTTAAGCACTCAGCTGCTAACTGAAAAGTCGACGGTTCAAACCCACCCAGTGTCTCCATGGGAGAAAGGCTTGGCGATCTGCTTCCGTAAAGATTGTTGTTATTGTTGTCAGGTGCTGTCGAGTCAGTCCGACTCATAGCAACTATGTGCACAACAGAATGAAACACCGCCCAGTCCTGCGCCATCCTCGCAATCCTCGTTATGTCTGAGCCCATCGCTGCAGCCACTGTGTCAGTCCATCTCCAACTCATCGAGGGTCTTCCTCTTTTTTGCTGACCCTCTACTTTACGAAGCGTGATGTCCTTCTCCAGGGACTGGTCCGTCCTGATGACGTGTCCAAAGTGAAGATTACAGCCTAGGAAACCCTATGGGGCAGCTCCACTCTGTCACATGGGGTTGCAGTGAGTCGAAAATTAACTCAATGGCACCCAACAGCAAACAGAAATTCAGTACCTCTTCAGTAATAACTCCCTATTCTCTCCTCCCCTGGCCCTGGTAACCACTAACAAGTCTCTGCCTGTATGCATTTGTAATTCTTTTTTAGCCATTTCACAGAAATGGAATCGTACACTGTGTGGCCTTTTGTGTCTAGCCTTTCTCGCGGACCATAGCGTTTTCAAGGTTCACCCGCGACGTAGCGTGAATCAGAACTTCATTCCTTTTTAAGGCCGAGTAGTATCCCGTCGTGTGGATGGATGACGCTGCATTTGTCCGCTCATCTGCTGATGGGTATTTGGGCTGTCTCCGCCTCTCAGTTTCTGTGAATAAAGCTGTAATGAATGTGGCCGTACAAGCGTCTGTTTGAGCCCTTGTTTTCAATTTTTGGGGGCAGATACCTAGGAGTGGAAGTACTAGGTTGTATGGTGATTCTATGTTTAACTTTTTGAGGAACTGCCAAACAGTTTTTCACAGAAGCTGCACCGATTTGTATCCCCACCAGCAATACGTGAGGATTCTAACTTCTCAGGATCAGGGAGCACATAGGCAAAGTCTGGAAGGCTCCCCGAAGTGGAGAGCTCATCCCTCCCTTCTTCGGTGCAGGTCAGCTCCCTCGGCTCCTCTAGACCATGCAACCGAGCAGGCCCTTCTCTCCGTGTGCCCACCCCCTCTTAGCTCCCTGAGGGGAGGCATCTCTGCCTTCAGCATCTCTGCCATCACCACGGGCTCTGCCCTGGGGCCCCTTCCCGGACTCTCATCTTCATCATTACAGCCCTCGACCGTCTTACAGCTTTTTTAGAAGATCCCTTGCCTCCTCGGTCTCTCCTTCTCTCCTTTTTTCCTTTTACTTCCGTTTGCCCACCTCTATGGGGTTTTTTTTTTTTATGGGGTTAGTTGTATATATGAGCAGAAGCCTGGTCAATTTCAAGGCATGGCCCTCCCACCAGAGCCACAAACTGACCAATTCCCTCTCTGTAGTCCACAGACACTTCATTTGTATGGTAGGCTATAGTCACTTCATTTGCATACTATATTGACCAATCCCCGCAAGGTGTATGAAATAGACCAATCATAGGGCAGGCTGTAGCCCAGGGCCAGACAAAAAGTATCAAACCAGCAAGTTGTTTACAGCTTACCCAGGAAATGTCAATCAACCTGGACAAAAGTAACACACCCTCTGGGGTAGAAAGCTGGGGCAAAAGTAACTCCTTAGGGCATAGGGGGAAAATCTCTCAAGCTGTGCTTCCAGAGAACCAAGGTAAAAGGCCACAGAAAGGAACTCATTTCACCACACTGACCAGTACTCCTTATTCTCTGTTTTTCTGATCGTAGCCATCCTAGTGGGTGTGAAGTGGGGGCCTGGAACAAGGCTAGCAGTGGGGAGGGGAGCACCAGGTTTGGGGTGGGTGCAGGTGGGTGGGACTGGGGTTACCTACATCTGTGGAATCCAGAGTTCTGGGGACATGAGGGCGCCCGTGGTCACTCAGTGGCCAGTGTCATGATGAGAGGTGGTTACGAGTTGGGGGCCTGGAGACAAGCTCATGAAAAATGCTCTGTCTGGAACAACAGCAGAGAAAGGAGGGTCAGGAGTAGGAGGAGGAGATGGAATGTGTGGCTAGCTGCCTCCACGAACAGCTGCCTCCTTTGCCGTGAGCCCAGAACAGGGTGGTGCCTGGCTACCTTTACTGAACATTTTGGTGAAAGATTCTATAGAGGAATCCTGATCAAAAGAGGGGAACTGCAGACAAGAATTTGAAATTCTTATGGACTTCAGACTTTCTGGAGCCATGGGTGCTGGACGAGCCCCTGAAAATATTGCCCTGAGACCATCTTTAAACCTTAAACCAAAAATATCCCTTGAAGTCTTCTTAAAAAAAAAAAAAAACCCTTTGCCATCGAGGCTACGCCACCAGGATTTCCAAAGCATCTCATTGCAGGAACTTCAGGTTCAAAGAACGCACTCTGTTCCTGGCGCTGCTTTCTTAGTGGTATGAGGTCTCCTTGTCTCTCTGCTCGCTTCTGTCTTTTATATCTCAAAAGAGATTGGCTTAAGACACTATCTGTTGTTGTTGTTGTTGTTAGGTGCCGTCGAGTCGGTTCCGACTCACAGCGACCCTATGTACAACAGAATGAAACACTGCCCGGTCCTGTGCCATCCTCACAATCATTGTTAAGCTTGAGCTCATTGTTGCAGCCACTGTGTCAGCCCACCTCGTTGAGGGTCTTCCTCTTTTCCGCTGACCCTGTACTCTGCCAAGCATGATGTCCTTCTCCAGGGACTGATCCCTCCTGACAACACGTCCAAAGTATGTGAGACGCAGTCTCGCCATCCTTGCTTCTAAGGAGCATTCCGGTTGTACTTCTTCTAAGACAGATTTGTTCATTCTTTTGGCAGTCCATGGTATATTCAATACTCTTCTCCAACACCAGAATTCAAAGGCATCAACTCTTCCTCAGTCTTCCTTATTCATTGTCCAGCTTTCACGTGCATATGATGTGATTGAAAATACCATGGCTTGGGTCAGGCACACCTTAGTCTTCAGGGTGACATCTTTGCTCTTCAATGCTTTGAAGAGGTCCTTTGCAGCAGATTTGCCCAATGCAATGCGTCTTTTGATTTCTTGACTGCTGCTTCCATGGCTGTTGATTGTGGATCCAAGTAAAACAAAATCCTTGACAACTTCAATCTTTTCTCTGTTTATCATGATGTTGCTCATTGGTCCAGTTGTGAGGATTTTTGTTTTCTTTATGTTGAAGTGTAATCCATACTGAAGGCTGTGGGCTTTGATCTTCATTAGTAAGTGCTTCAAGTCCTCTTCACTTTCAGCAAGCAAGGTTGTGTCGTCTGCATAAATATGGATCTCTTAAGACACTATCTAGTCTTGTAGATCTCATTAATATAACAACTGCCACTAATCCATCTCATTACATCATAGTGATAGGATTTACAACACATAGGAAAATCACATCAGATGGCAAAATGGTAGGCAATCATACAATACTGGGAATCATGACCTAGCCAAGTTGACGGATATTTTAGGGAACACAATTCAATCCATGACAACTGCTAACCAAAAGATTGGCAGTTCCAATCTGCCAGGTGCTCTTTGGAAACCTTTTGGGGCAGTTCTACTCTGTCCTATAGGGTGGCTCTGAGTTGGAATTGACTGAATGACAATGGGTTTGGGTTTTTTTTGTTAATGACTATTGACATAGAGCATCTTTTTTTGAAAAATAATTTTTTAATTTTTTTGCTGAGAATATACACAGCGGAACATACGCCAATTCAACAATTTCAACATGTACAATTTAGTGACATTGATTACATTATTATTTTTTTTTAATTTATTGTGATTTAAGTGAAAGTTTACAAATCAAGTCAGTCTCTCATACAAAAATTTATATACACCTCTCTTTTTTGCTATATACTCCTAATTGCTCTCCCCCTAATGAGACAGCCCGCTCCTTCCCTCCACTCTCTCTTTTTGTGTCCATTCTGCCACTTCTAACCCCCTCTACCCTCTCATCCCCCCTCCAGATAGGAGATGCCAACATAGTCTCAAGTGTCTACTTGATCTAAGAAGCTCACTCTTCACCAGCATCTTTTTGTATCCCATAGTCCAGTCCAATCCCTGTCTGAAGAGTTGGCTTTGGGAATGGTTCCTGTCCTGGACCAACAGAAGGTCTGGGGCCCATGACCTCCTGGGTCCTTCTAGTCTCAGACCATTAAGTCTGGTCTTATGAGAATCTGGGGTCTGCATCCCGCTGCTCTCCTGCTCCCTCAGGGGTTCTCTGTTGTGTTCCCTGTCAGGGCAGTCATCGGTTGTAGCCGGGCACCGTCTAGTTCTTCTGGTCTCAGGCTGATGCAATCTCTGGTTTATGTGGCCCTTTCTGTCTCTTGGGCTCGTAATTACCTTGTGTCCTTGGTGTTCTTCATTCTCCTTTGATCCAGGTGGGCTGAGACCAACTGATGCATCTTAGATGGCTGCTTGCTAGCATTTAAGACCCCAGGCCCCAATCTTCAAAGTGGGATGCAGAATGTTTTCTTAATAGATTTTATTATGCCAATTGAAACCATGGTCTCTAAGCCCCTGCCCCACTACACTGGCCTTTGAAGCATTCAGTTTATTCTGGAAACTTCATCTTTTTGATTACATTCTTTGAGTTGCAACTATTCTCACCCTCCTTTTCCAAGTTGTTCTTCCCCCATTAATATAAACTCATTGCCCTCAGGTTCCTGTCTCATCTTCGAAGTTGCTGGTGTCAGTTTGATCCTATATAGATGGATC
This sequence comes from Loxodonta africana, assembly GCF_030014295.1. Lineage (NCBI taxonomy): Eukaryota > Metazoa > Chordata > Mammalia > Proboscidea > Elephantidae > Loxodonta > Loxodonta africana. Next base: position 570,381 of record NC_087344.1, read on the forward strand.
TGAAAAGAGCACACTGCTCAAGGCAGACGTTATTTACTAGTTAAGCTAAACTGTTTTTTAGTTTTAAGACTTCAGAAACCCTGGTTAAGAGCTACAGCCGCTGATCAAGAGGTCAGCAGTTTGAAACTGCCAGGTGCTCCTTGGAAACCCTATAGCGTAGTTCTACTCCATCCTATAGGGTCACTATGAGTCGGAATTGCTTTGCGGCAAAGGGTTTGTTTTTTTTTTTAAAGAAGACTTCAGGGGATATTTTTGGTTTAAGGTTTAAAGATGATCTCAGGGCAATATTTCAGGGGCTCGTCCAGCACCCATGGCTCCAGAAAGTCTGAAGTCCATGAGAATTTCAAATTCTGGTCTGCAGTTCCCCTCTTTTGATCAGGATTCCTCTATAGAATCTTTCACCAAAATGTTCAGTAAAGGTAGCCAGGCACCACCCTGTTCTGGGCTCACGGCAAAGGAGGCAGCTGTTCGTGGAGGCAGCTAGCCACACATTCCATCTCCTCCTCCTATTCCCGACCCTCCTTTCTCTGCTGTTGTTCCAGACAGAGCATTTTTCATGAGCTTGTCTCCAGGCCCCCAACTCGTAACCACCTCTCATCGTGACACTGGCCACTGAGTGACCACGGGCGCCCTCATGTCCCCAGAACTCTGGATTCCACAGATATAGGTAACCCCAGTCCCACCCACCTGCACCCACCCCAAACCTGTTGCTCCCCTCCCCCCGCTAGCCCTGTTCCAGTCCCCCATCAGAGGGAGGAGTTTTTTTTCTTTTTTTAATAGACTTTATTATTTAGAGCACTTTTAGGTTTACGGAATAACTGCTCAGAAAGCACAGAGGTTCCCTTATGCCCCCTCCCTGCTGCTCAATGTCTTCTGTCACTAACACCTTGCATCTTGTGGCCCATTTGTTACAGCTCATGAACTGATACACTGTTGTTACTAAAGCTCACGGTTGACATGAGGGGTCACTCTGTGTTGTCCAGTCCTGTGGGTTTTGACAAATGTGTAATGTCATGTACTGCCCTAAAAAATGCCCTGTGGTCCCCCTGTTCATCCCTGCCCCTGGTCCCCTCCCAGAACTATTATAATCATGTTCTCCCCACCCCACTGCTGCCCCACTCATTGTCGTTCTGTAAAACTTTTACGATTGCAAGGGTTCCCAAAACACACTGTGAAGCCTTGCACATGAGCTGTCTGGGTGGGCTTGCAAATCACGAGCAAGGGCTGCGGGTGGGGTGTGGGGCGGGAGCAAGCCTCTGTGCCCGTGTGAAGGTCTTCATGATGCACCATTCAGTGAGATCCCACAAGTGGTGACGAGAGAGTCCTGCAGTGAGGGCCCATCCATCCTGCATGAAGTGAGCATCAGCACGTCACCCAAGAGGATGGTTTTCTTCTTTAAGGAGTAGGGAGGAAAGAGAGAGAGAGAGGAGGAGAGAGACAGAGAGAGAGATGGAGCAAGAAAGACAGATGGAGAGACAGAGAGAGGAGGAGAAAGAGAGATGGAGAGAGGAGGAGAGAGAGAGGTGGAGAGACAGAGAGGAGGAGAGAGACAGAGAGAGGTGGAGAGACAGAGACAGAGAGAGGAGGAGAAAGAGAGACGGAGGGAGAGAGACAGATGGAGAGAGAAACAGAGAGAGGAGGAGACAGAGACAGAGAGCGGAGGAGAGAGACAGAGAGAGATGGAGGGAGAGAGACAGATGGAGAGACAGAAACAGAGAGATGGAACGGCAGAGACAGAGAGAGGAGGAGAGACAGAGAGAGGAGGAGAGAGAGAGATGGAGGGAGAGACACAGATGGAGAGACAGAGAGATGGAAGGACAGACACAGAGACAGAGAGAGGAGGAGAGTGACAGAGAGAGATGGAGACAGAGAGGAGGAGACAGAGAGAGATAGAGAGACAGAGATAAGAGGAGAGAGACAGAGAGAGATGCAGAGACAGAGAGGACAGAGACAGAGACAGAGACAGAGAAAGGAGGAGACAGAGAGAGATGCAGAGAGACAGAGAGAGAGATGGAGAGACAGAGAGAGGAGGAGACAGCCGTAGAGAGAGATGGAGAAACAGAGACAGAGAGAGGTAGAGGGAGACAGAGAAGTAGAGACAGAAGAGACAGAGACAGGGAGAGATGATGAGAGATAGAAACAGGGAGAGACAGAGAAACAGAGAGCAGAAGAGACAGAGACAGGGAGTTCAGGCAGGAGTGAGCCCTGGGTTCCTCCTCTGTTAGGGGCAGTTCCACCGCGGACCTGGCTGGACCCACACCTGGGCTGTGTTCCCGAGACAGTTGCTGGTTGTGACACCCACAGTTGGAGCAGGAAGGGGCTGCAGCCGCAGCTCCCAGCCCCTACTTCCCCTCCAACGCCATCTGGACCCCACAGATGGGGGTCGTACCCGTCCTTGTCACAGCCCTCCCAGGCTCTCTCTTCCCCGGGCCCACCCCAGCCCTTGGCCGTTTCCTCCTAGCTTCCCCTGCTTTGCACGCCCTGTGTTCAGCCCGCTCCTCCAGGCAACTCCCCCACACCACGCTCACAGTCGGTGTAATACAGGCCTGTAGCACAGGGCTTGGAGGGGCCACCAGGCTAGCCCCCTTGCCTGTGGCTGCCTCTGTGACCCCCAGGAGCCAGGCCTGGGAGGCAGTGAGCAAGAACTCAGCTGGTTCCTTAAGTCAGAAATAGCCCAACCCTGGTCTAAAAATACATAAAATTAGGAGCCAACATCCTCAGAGCTTGGCCAAGTTGAGGGGTGTTTCTTTTTTTCTTAACACTGGGTCTGGGTGTTACTCCTGCCTGAGTTCTCTATAGCTGCTGTAACAGAAATACCACAAGGGGGTGGGTTTAAGGAACAGACATTCATTTTCTCACAGTTCAGGAGGCTGACAGTCTGAATGCATCACCTCTGGGGGAGGCTCTGTCAGCTCCTGGGGAAGGTGCTGGTCCCAGCTTCTCTAGTCCTGGTTTCCCCCGTTCCTCAGTGATGCTCACATATAACAGTTTAGCCAAAGGTAAAGACTGTCACTCTTGAGTATTAAAAAAATTTTTAAATGGTCAATAGCTATTTTAAAGCAGAGTTGAGAAGGCTGGGGGCAGGGAGCTGAAGTCAATGGGCGTGAAATCACCAGAAGGAACACAATGTGAAGAATGTAACCAATGTCACTGGTCATTATGTCTAGAAACGTGGAATGGGAGCAGGTTTGCTGTGCATGGTTTCATCAAAAATAAAATACTAATTTTTTTAAAGAGTTCTTAGGATAGACTTGACGGTAGTGCGTGTGGTTTTTCCGTTTTGGATTTAGGACACACCCTACACTGATATGGCCTCTTTAGACAACAGAGAAAACCCTACTCCCAAACCGGGCCACATACACAGGTATGGGGGTCAGGACTCCCACACATAATTCTGGGAACACAATTTAATCCATGACACTGCCAGAAATACACCACCTTGATCCACACACAAGGATCCATCAGCACTCCCACACTGAGGGACAGTCTACAAAACACCCACCTGGTTCCCTTCAAAGGTGTCCAGGTTGGTGCTGAAAGGGCAAAGAAAAGATGGTCCCTGATAGGAACGGACTAAAGAGATGTGACAGTTAAATGCACCATGGGGACTTGGAAGGGGTCCTGGAGCAGAAAAAGGACATTAGCCGGGAACTGGGGAAATCCCGACGGTCTGGGGATGAGGTAAACTTTTCTTATCAACGTTCATTCCCTGGTTTTGATCGCTGCCCTGGGTTTCTGGTTTCGGGAAGCTGGGGGAAGGGAAAGGTTCCCTGGCAGCCGGAAGATTAATTGCTGGGCTGGAAGGTCAGTGGTTCCAACCCAACAGCGGCTCCAACGGACAAAGACCTGGTGATCTGCTCCTGTAAAGAAGACAGCCTAGGAAACCCTACGGGACAGGTCTGCTCTGTGGCACCGGATCGACTGGACATTGAACAGCAGTGATGGGGGAGGGAGTCCAGGGTTCTTCAGGCTATCGTAAGTGGGAAATAGTTTCAAACTGAAAAGTTTTTTGAAAAAATGTTGTCTCCCAGTTCAATGAGCTCCTCTGTCTCTGTTTCTGCTTCTTTAAAATTTTTGTAGTAGAGTCAGGTTGCCATGAATCGGAATCTACTCAACAGCAGCTAACGACAACAGCAATTAAAACGAGCAAATATCCTTCACCCCAGGGTCTCTCCCCTCGGCTGACATGTGGAACTTGGTCATTTTTTGTGGTGAAGCACCCTGTGGCTGTAGGCGTTGAGCAGGACCCCTGGCCTCCACCCACTCGATGCCAGTAGCACCCCCCTTCCCAGTCGTGACAACCACAAATGTCTCCAGACATCACCCAGTGTCCCCTGGGGGCAGAATTGCCCCCAGTGAGAGCTGCTGCCATAGAGGAAAAAAGCAACCCCGAAATAAAGCTTGGGGAAGGAGTCGGTCTCCGGTGGGGCACTGAGGGGGACATGCTGGCTCTGTACCCAGTTCCCTGTCCCCTCTCCCTGCTCCCAGCTTGGTTGTGCTGAGCTGCAGTCCGGGCTCACCCCAGCCACTGGACACTTAGGCACGTCCAGCGTAGCTACAGCTACCGGGACCGGTGTGTGTGTGGGTGGGGGCCTCCATGGGGGCATGTGTTACTCTGAGGCTGTGACCATGTTCCCCTTGTCCAGAGACGTCCAGCATGGGGTGGGTGGGCTCCAGCTCTCCACGCTTCACAGGACAGTCAGGGCCCTGACCCCGAAACCCCTACTCAGCCACCCTCCTCCCCCTCTGCAGTGCGGTTCTGGCTACCCCCCAATCCCTGTGATCCCCAAGGAGGAAGTGGTGATGCCTGGCCCTGCCGTGGAGTAACTGTAATAGCCTCCCAGCAGTGGGCTATAAGAGGGGCCGGGCAGGCAGGGGGCAGAGACCACCGAGCCCTCTCCTGACCATGACTTGTGGCCACTGACCCTCCAGCTCCGCCCTCGCCCTTCTCCTACTGGCCATGCTGCTGGGCAGTGAGTGGGGCACCCATCCGTCTGGGTCCTCGGGGGGCTGTCACCCACACAGCCCAATCCAGTGCTCTCATGGAACAGATGGAGAGTGTCTTCGTTACCTAAAAACCAAAAAAAACAAACCTTTTGCCACTGAGTTGATTGCGACTCACAGTGAACCTTAAGGACAGGGTGGAGCTGCCCCATAGGGTTTCCAAGGAACGCCCGGTGGATTTGAACTCCCAATCTTTTGGTTAGCAGCTATAGCTCTTAACCACCATGCCACCAAGCTTTCTCTTAGTTAACTTGGTGCTGCTATAAAAGAAATACAACAAATATGTGGCTTTAACAAATAGAAATTTATTTTCTGACAGTTCAGGAGGCTAGAAGTCTGAATTTAGGGTGCCAGCTCCAGGGTAAGGCTTTCTCTCTCAGTCAGCTCTGGAGGAAGGTCCTTGTCTCTTTGAGCTTCTGCTCCCAGGCGATCTTCCAGGCTTGGCATCGCTCTTCCCCCATCCCTGCTCTGCTAGTTTGTTTAATCTCCTTTATATCTCAAAAGAGATTGATTCAAGACACACACTACACTAATCCTGCTTTATTAACGTAACAAAGACAGCCCCTTCCCAAATGGGATTATAACCACAGACATAGAGGTTAAAAAAAAAAGAGGTTAGGATTTAGGATTAGAACGTATGTTTTGGGAAGACACAATTCAATCCATAACAGGGAGACTGAGGTGGGACCAGGACGGTACTTGATTTGTTGATCGGGACTAATGTCCCGAAACAAAAAGCCAAACCTGTTGCAGTCAAGTTGATTTCAACACATATTAACCCTACAGGTCAGAGTAGAACTGCCCCATAGAGTCCCCGAAGAGCAGCTGGTGGATTTGAACTGCCGACCTTCTGTTTAGCAGCTGAGCCCTTAACCACTGCACCACCAGGGCTCCAATGTCCCAAGGGGGCATGAATGAGAGAAAGAGGGGAGACCCTGAGCTACTAGACTCAGTTTCTCCATCTGTAAAATGGGCACAGCCTAGTTCCTCCCTCGCAGGGAGGTTGTGGGATTTAAATGGACATATTCCTGGCATACAGCAAGTACTCGATAAATGCACATGAGTGAATAAGTGATTGAGTGAGTGAATGAGTGAATGACTCTATGTCAGAGAAAGACAGGACCCCCACAGTATCCATGCTTTAGTTTGTCCATTTGGAAAGTGCCTCTTACATGTCCCCCGGGGTCCAGGACCCAGCGCCACCACCTCCAGGAAGCCCTCAGATGTAACAGGAGCAATACTGACCATCAGACACTAACTATCCCTGGCCTCAGGCTCGCCCTCCCACAGGAAGCCCATTTTGCAGATGGGGAGACAGAGGCATGAGAGGTCCAGGGACCGGGTCGAGGTCACAGAGTGGCTCTGTCCTCCCCACCCAAGTGGGGGCACTTTGGCGGCCAGGCACCAGATAGGGACGTGTTAACACCCAGTCCTCCCAGGTGCATCCCAGGCAGCTGAGGTCGTGGGTGGGCGGGCTTCGGAGCCCCACTCCAGGCCCTACATGGTGTCACTGCAGCTGGGGGGGGTCCCCCGTGCCCACTTCTGTGGAGGCACTTTAATCCACCCGAGATTCGTGCTGACGGCAGCCCACTGGCTGCAGAACACATGAGTGCAGGGGTCTGAGGGAGGAGGCAGCCCAGCCCTGGGGCCTGAGGGTGGAGGCATCACTGTGGGGTCTAAGGGAGGAGGCACCACTGTGGGGTCTGAGGGGGAGGGACCCCTGTGGGGAAGAGCAAGACAAGGTCATCATGTCCCCTGAGTCAGGTGCAGGGGAGGAGCAGCGTGGTAGGGAGGACGAGTGGGGTGTAGGGAAGACTGGGAGGCAAGCACCTTGCTCCCTCAGGGACCCCACCCAGGTGAGCATGGTGCTGGAGGCCCATGACCTGCAGACCCTCGAGCCTACCCAACAGCGGTTCATGGTCTTGCGTCTGTTTGAGAACAACTACAACCCAGAGGAGAAGCTCAACGAGGTACTCCTTCTGCAGGTGGGGGCAGGGGCCGGAGTGCAGGGGCCCAGGAGATGGGGGACTCAGGGGGCCAGGAGTCTGGGGACTGGGATGTTGGAGGTGGAACCAAAAGGGCCCACAGGACCCTCGTTCATTGATCAGTTTATTCATTCAGCGTTTACTGAGCACCTACCGTATATCAGACTCTGTGCAGGGTCTTCATGGAGCTCTGGGTGGGGGAGGGCATTAAAACAACAGTCTCACAAATGGACCATCCCTTGCACCAGGCTTTGCCCCACCTGTGCCTCCTCCCACCGGGTGCACTGCCCCCAATGTCCACTCAGCGCCTCCCTCACCTCTCCCTGGTCCTTACTCCAACCTCCCCTGTCTCGGTGGCCTTCCCTGACCCCATGTGGAATGGAAACCAGCCCCATCCCCTGTCTAGCCCTCGGAGCTCTTCCCAGCCCTGAAAGCTCAGCTCCACAGGGCAGAGGTTTCTGTCCATTTATTCACTTTTGGATCCTGTGGCACAGAATAGGGCACACAGTTGGTGCTCCATAAGTGCTTTGTGAATGAACGAATGAAATAGTTAGAAACGTTGCAATGAGGAGACCTGTGGCGCTCAGAGAGTGGCCAGGGTAGGAGGGTCAGTCCTGGGAGACTCCCAGGAGGAGGTGACCTCTCAGCCCGAAGAGGAGCCTGAGAGGGAGTGGGCCTGAGGGACAGAATGACTTGTGGGTTTGAAGCACTGGCATGTCAAGAGGCAGGCAGGCGCAGGAACCTGGGGGTGAGCTCTCACTGCCCGCCCTCCTGCCCCAGCTGGACCTCCTGGCCGTTCTCAACGCCCAGGTGGCGGTGGCCCCACTGCCACGACAGGACCAGCCTCTGCCCCATGGTATACAGTGCCTGGCCACGGGCTGGGGCCACTGGAGCACCCACATGCCAGTGCCCCGGGTCCTGCAGGAGCTGAACGTCACTGTGGTCACCTTCCTGTGCCGGCCACACAACATCTGCACAATCGTACCCTGCCGCAGTGCCAGCATCTGCTTCGAAAGTGGCCGGCTCAGCCCCCACACCGGGCACCACAGTTGGGTGGCAGGAGGGACTTCCACAAAGGGTGGGGGCTGCCCTGATGCAGAGAGACCCCAGGAACTGTCTGGGGAGGGTGGGTGACCAGCTGGGGTTCGAATGCCTTCTTCTCACTAAGCAGCTACACAGGTGGTGCCTCAGTTTTCCCATCTGGAAGGTGGGCAGAACCATGGGCAGGCTTGGCGGCCCTGGTGGGTCTGGGGGGCCCTGGGGCTCCTCTCTCACACCACAGGGAGTTGTGGTTGACCTACCCAGGCACAATTCTGGGGAACCCAACCAGAACCTGATGGTCCAGTGTACAGCAGAAAGCTTATAAACACCGGCTTTCCTCTGGAGCAGCCTTGGCCCCTCTCCGGAGCTGGTGTTTTAAAAATTCTGGCCTTGAGATGTTTCACCTTGAAATGGTGTTGGCTCCCAGCTCCCTTTCCCCAGTGTAGCCCGGGTGAGTGACTGGCTGTCCCCTCCACCTCCAGGGGGACTCCGGAGGCCCCGTGATCTGATTCGGGAATGTGCTACCCAGCAGTACCCTGACTTTTTCGCCCGGGTCTCCCTCTACGTGGACTGGATCTGCCCCGTGCTGGCTGAACAGAGTGGGAGCGAGGGTGGCTCCTGATTCAACCCCACCTGTAGAACCCTCCCTGCAGGCCCTGAGGCTGGACCCCAATCCATAATGGGGGGACTTTGGGCAGAGGCAGGGCAGATCTTTCCGGAAATCTGCTTTCTCTACGCAGTGTCTATGGACCATCCTTCTATCACCCCGACCTGTTCCAGACACTTCACCCCTCCAGGTGACATCAATAAAACACGAACCCCTTCTTCTGGCTCCTTGTCTGTCCTTCCCATGTGTGGAAATAGGAGGCTGCCCAGAGTCCCAGGGTCTGAGTACTAAACCCCAAACTCAAGATGAGGGCCAGGGCAGGGGCCTGGGTGCCCAGTCACAGCAGTAGGCTCTAACCTACCACAGATGTAGTTCTAACCCAGCTCACTAGTGTGACTCTGGGCAAATTGCTGGCCTCCTCTGGGCCTCAGTTTTCTCATCTGGAAAGTGGAGTGCCCTGATATCTCCAGAACTGGCCCATGGGGCTGAGGGTGTCGTGGCTAGCCCTGTCCTGCAGCTCGGGGGCTCCTTACCAGGCTGTTATAACATGTGGGTGATTAGGGCTGTGATGGGGCACACCAGAGCCTGTGGGGTTCCTGACCCAGCTGCAGGTGGGAGGAAGGGCCGTTAGGGGGACTTCCTGGGGGAGGCAGCAATGCCTGAGCTGAATGTCAAGAGAAGGGCCCACCAGGCAGAGGCATGGCACAATACCAGGAACAAGCTTGGGGATGTGAGGAACAGTGAGGCACGTGGGGAGGTGAGAGGGTTGGACTATACAAGGCTACTTGGGACATGGTGACAAGGTGGATTTTATTACTCCTGGTATTGGAAACCTTGGTGGTGTAGTAGTTAAGTGCTACAGCTAATAACCCAAAGGTCAGCAGTTCAAATCCACCAGGCGCTCCTTGGAAACTCTATGGGGCAGTTCTACTCTGTCCTGTAGGGTAGTCCGTAATCGACTTGACAGAATAGGGAGCCTCTGAAGGGGTAAGCAGGGGCAGGATGCCCCCTGGCTGCAACATGGGAAATGAACTGGAGAGCAGGGGTGAGCCCAAAGGAGATGCCCGAAGCTGAGAAGAGTCAGGGGTCATCAGCCAGCTGTGGAGAGTGCAAGAGTCCACAGGAATGAGGCACCCATGCTGGTAGGACACACCTAGAGTTGGAAGCAGCTCCTTTCTTATTACTTTACTCTGCCGCCACCTGGTGGCGGCATACCAATTCAAAAAGCCTGAGATGGGAAATGTATATGGATGAGTTTCTGGGAACAGGAGCACTGGTGGTGCAGTGGTTAAGGTCTTGGCAGCTAACCCAAAGGTGGGCGGTTTCTACCCACCAGTCTTCTTGCAGGAGAAAGATGTGGCAGTCTGCTTCCGTAAAGATTTACAGCCTTGGAAACCCTGTGGGGCAGTTCTACTGTACCCTATAGTGTCACTGTAAGTAAGAATTGACTTGATGGCAGTGGGTGTGGTTTGGTTTTGAAGTTTCAGGAGGGGGCTGGGAATTCTCAGCCTTTTCCTGCAGCCCAGGGCGGGGGAGTTTTCTGCAAAAGGTCCAGAGGGAACCAGGCCCCCCAGTCTATGCCCAGCATTGGAAGGAAACCCGGTTTGCTGGAGGAAACACCCAGGGTAGTATTAGCCCTTTATGGGGACAGAAAAACCCAGAAAACGTCAGTCCTGGGCATTTTCGATGGGCTCATATGTGTGAAAATTGATGCAGAGGAAAGTTTTGGAAGGAAGCGTAGCAAAGAGAAGACCCCAGGGGCTGGGGGTGCTGCGTTGATTGGCTAGAGGTTGGCAGGGGTTGTTGAAATTTAGGCAACAAACCCACAGGAAGAACAGGCAGAATGGTCAGCAGATGAGAGGCAGTGACAGGTCCCCCGTGGGGGCCCAGGGAGGGGTCTCGGCAGCCAGGGGCCACACAGCCTGGTGGACCACTCCTGACAGCTTAGGGGCCTCCCAGCCTCCAGTGGGTGGGGAAAGACGGTCAAACTATTATTTTCCTATTGCAGCGTAACTTGGATCAAGCACCGTGCACATTTCGTAATTGTAAGCTCCATAGCTCTTTACTTGGTTATAGCCCCTATTACCACTATTTGGTTATCGAAATAGAACTTTCCAGGTCTCCAAAAGCCCCCACATCTGTGTAGATTGAATTCTTGGTTTATATTTAAATACGAGTCTTCTCCCACGCGTCTGTCTGTTTGTCGTCCTGTGGCGTCTTGCACGTTGCTGTGATGCTGGTCTGGTAGCTATGCCACCGGTTTTCAAATGCCAGCAGGGTCGCCTATGGCAGACAGATTTCAGCTGAGCTTCGAGAATGAGACAGACTAGGAAGAAAGACCTGGCAGTCTGCTTCTGAAAAGAATTAGCCAGTTTCGAAAACTTTATGAATAGCAGCGGAACATTGTCTGATACAGTGCTGGAAGATGAGCCCCCCAGGTTGGAAGGTGCTCGAAATGAGTCTTCGAGCAAAATAGTGTTAATAACCAAGTCTCTGGTGGAAGGCGCAGTGGTTAAGAGCTATGGCTGCTCGCCAAAAGGTCAGCAGTTGGAATCCACCAGCCACTCCTTGGAAATCCTAGGCTGCAGTTCTACTCTGTCCTACAGGGTCGCTATGAGTGGGAACCAACTTGATGGTGATGGGTTTTTATTTTTTAGTGGAATCGGGTTTCGATTTAAAGTCTTAGAGCTTGTCTTTTGTTATAAGGATAACAGTTTTACACACTCTGATAAGGACAAGGAGACCAACCGAACTTCGGGTTTAGAGCCGAGGAGGATGGTATCCAGCGACTTGTGTACCAGTTATTATAGATAAACTTCACAAAAACAGCCTCTCACACACACACGCTACTCACCCGTGTGTACGCAGGCAAGTGGGAAAAAATGACTGAAGATATCAACACTTTAGCCAAAGAGAGGCTCTCGAATACATCACCACCAGCACCGTGGAGCTGACGCTGACTCACGGCGCCCCCGTGTGTGCTGAAGCAGAACTGTGCTCCATGGTATTGTCAATGGCTGACTGTTCAAAGCAGATTGCCAGGCCGTTCCCCTGAGGTGCCTCTGGGTGGACTTGAACCTCCAACCTTTCAGTTAGCAGCCGAGCGCTTTAGCTATTTGCTCCATTCAGGGACTCAACTACAATATAAAAAACCAACCAAACCCAGTGCTGTCGAGTTGGTTCCGACTCATAGCGACCCTACAAGACAGAGTAGAACTGCCCTGTAGTTTCCAAGGAGCGCCCGGTGGATTTGAACAGCCGACCCTTTGGTTAGCAGCCATAGCACTTAACCACTATGCCACCAAGGTTTCCAAATACAATATAAAAAAAAGCTGTGTTAATTTGGGATTACAATACTTCAGCTAGAACAAGGCAGAATTCATCCCTTTTAAAGAGCATCCGTGAGATAACAGACTTATTGTAACAGGTATCTTTCTCTGTTGACGGCACGTTCAGCCCCGTGTGCCAATGGCTCCTTTCTGCATTTGTGTAGATTACTAACCTGGTCTTGACTGTCTAAATTTTTAGGCTTAGTACACATGCATTATTTACTGATTAACAAATAAATAAGTGATTTATTACATGTTTGATAAAAAAAAGCCCCCGTGTGCCCCTCTCAGTCTATACCCTCCACGTCCCCCCTTTCATGAGATAATTAATGGTTAACAAACCCTCAAAGACAGTGCTTTGTTGTCTAAGCACTTTACAAACATTATTTCGTTTAATCCCATGAGATGGAGCCTGTTATAACTTGGAATATGCAGACGAGGAAACTGAGGCACAGAGGGATTAAGTGAGTGACCTAAAGTTACACAGCAGGCAAGCGGAAACAAACCGAGATACGAACCCAGAACTGACACCCCTAATGACCATAGGGTGTGTGAATGTGGTATACAGGTGATGCTCAATAAATGCAGCCTTGGTTAAGTCTGGTCTCCCTCCCTGGGCCAAACTCCCCCAAAAGACATGACATCCTCCACTCTTCCCCCATCCACCATCCCTAGACTTGAAACAAGACTGTGTATGCAGCAGGTGCATACTAAGTGCTCTATGGTAACTTGAAGGCAGCAGAGTGGGGATCCCACCAAGGACAGGAGCGGGGGGAGGCAGGACTGGTTACTGCGTGTCTGACCAAGCTGGGGACGAAGAACGGACATTAATTGAGCACCTGCTGCATGCTAGGTCCTCACTGAAGAGTCCTGGGGATTCACCTGCCTGCAGTCACACAGTGAGGGGGTCCCCGGGACAAACAGGACCTAGGCTGGGCCCAGGCTCTGGGTGTCTCTGGGCTTCCCACCCCGTCTGCCCCAGAGACGGGTCTGTTGGCTCCCTTGCCTGAACTTGTCCTGGAGCCAGGGAGCCGGGGGACGTTGTGTCTTGCGACATCCTTGGCTGTAGCCGTTGCAGAGGGAGTATCCTGGGGGAGGTGGGAAGAGGAACCAGGGTCTGGGGGCTGGGCTGGGCCCTGGGGGACCCCCTCTCGTTGTTTGGACTGGGCTTCCTCCACAGGGCCAGGCCTAAGCTCTCAAGCCTGATGGAGACCCACAGCCCCCTCCAGCCTGGGAAGGAGTCCTTTCTCCAGCCCCTGCACCAGGCACAGCAGCTAGACCACAGACAGCCTCAGGCCGGGGGAGGGCTCACAGAAAATCAGCAAGGCGGGGATGGGTGGGGTGGAGTCCTTCCCGGAACCTCTGCTGGCCTCCAGAGACTGACACCACACCCTCCCCACAAGTGAAGTGAGTTCCCTGTCATAAGCAATAATCAAATAAATGCTGGAAGGCTAGGCCCTGAGAGCGACCCTTGAGGCTCGGGTGGAGGACAGCAAAGCCAGGACCCAGAGTCTGCCTCAAATCACTGTCCAGCTGTGATCCCCGGGGGCAAGGTTCAAATCCTGGCTCCCCCCACTACATCTCTGTGTGGCAATTCATGGGGGACTGTCTATGCCTCAGTGTCCCCATCTCAAATGGGGACTCAGCAGTTCCCTCATAACCCTGTGAAATGTCAGGGCAGCTCCAGGTTATGGTTACCCTATCACTGTCATCATCATAGCACCCCAGGTAAACTGAGGCACAGGGATGCACCTGGCTGGGCTCCCTCAGGCCGAGGGTGACCAGATTTAGCAAAAATACAGGATGCTCAGTTAATTTTGAATGTCAGAAAAATAATGACTCATTTTGTAAGACAGATCAGTCCCAGGAGAGGGACATCATGCTTGGTAAAATAGAGGGTCATCGAAAAAGAGGAAGACCCTCAACAAGATGGATTGACACAGTGGCTGCAACAATGGGCTCAAACATAGCAATGATTGTGAGGGTGGCACAGGACAGGGCAATGTTTCGTTCAGTTGTGCGTAGGGTCGTTATGAGTTGGAACTGACTTGACGGCACCTAACAACAACAATTTTGTAAGTATAAGTATGTCCTGTGCCGTTTTTGGGACATACTTATACAAAAAATAATCAATTGTTTATCTAAAATGTAATCTTAACTGGGCATCCGGAATTTTATCTGGCAGTCCTACTCATGCTGACCTAGCCTCCTGCACCCCCATGCTATTCTAGCACCCCGTTGTCCCCCACAGCCCCCAGGAGTGGGGAGAGGAAGTGGGGACGCCTGGCCCTGCGGTGGGGCAACCACAACGGCCTCCCGTGTCGGGGCTGGCTATAAGAGGGGTTGGTGGGGCTGCGAGGGCAGAGACTTGGACTCCCTGCCTGACCATGACCCACAGCCACCAACCCTCTGGCCCTGCCCTCACCCCCCTCCTACTGGCTGTGCTCCTGGGCGGTGAGTAGCGTGTGGGTCCATACATCTGTGGGTGCCTGTTCCTCACATCCCCACTGTGAGCTCGATCTACGTGACTCCTCATCCTTGTGGGAGGTGACGGCTGGGCTGAGGAGCCTCTTAGTACAGGAGAAGAGCTTGAGGTTCTGAGTGGCAAGGCCACAGCAGGGGCCCAGAGTCAGGGTTTGAACCCTGGGGTCAGAGGTTACCCTCTGGGGCTCAGAAGTGGGGTCCAAGTCTGGATCCGGTTGTGCCTTGGATGGAGTGACCATGGGCAGATTCCTTCTCCTGTCTGTGCCTCAGTTTGCTCATCTGGGAAACGGGTGGGAGGAGCCTGACCTCATGGATTCCTGGTAGAGGTTCAAGTAGCTGGGCGGGGTGTCCTTGGCTAGGGCTCATGGCTCCCTCTGTCTCCTCAGGCCCTGCGCTGGCCTCGGAGATCGTGGGCGGCCGGCCAGCCCGGCCCCACGCCTGGCCTTTCATGGTGTCCCTGCAGCTGCGTGGGGGCCACTTCTGCGGAGCTACCCTCATCACCCCAAGCTTCGTCATGTCCGCGGCTCACTGCGTGAACGGCATGTGAGTCACCCTGGAGGGCTGTTTCCCTTCTGGGAGACTCAACTCCCACATCCGTAGAACGGGAGGGGGTGAGGCCAGGGCCCCGGGTCTGTGTGGACAGGGCCCCCAACAGTGCACCCCCTCCTAGGCCCAAGTAGAGGCATTCATCAGAGGGGTGTGGGAGGACGCAGAGGTGAGGTTCCTTCAGGCGCAGGGCTGAGTCCTGGGGTCCCCCCCTACTCTGAACTCCTGGACCACCCCGAATCACTGCCCATCCCCCCTTGCCGTAGAAACTTCCGGTCTGTACAGGCAGTCCTGGGGGCCCACAACCTGCGTCGGCGTGAGCGCACACGGCAGACGTTTACCGTCCAGAGGGTCTTTGAAAACGGCTTTGACCCCACGAGCTTACAGAATGACATCGTGATTCTCCAGGTGCCAGGATGGGCGGGTGGTGGCGCTCAGGCTGGAGCCGGCAGAGGCGGGCAGAGAAGGGACAAGAGTGTGGGGGACACTTTGGACCAGGTTGCGGGGCCCTCAGCAGCAGACCTGAGGTCGAATCCAGGTTCTAACCAGGCATGTCACCCCCTCCTGGTGCCTTAGACCCCTCCTCTGTAAAACAGGGGAAAAAAAAATCTGCCCCATAGTCTGCCGAGAGGATTAAAGGAGATGATAATACAGCAGGTTGTCAATAAATGAGGCCGTTGCTCTTGTTACTGCCTGGGCCCCTTCACTCACTGACCCTGTGGCCACAGGCAGAGACGGGTCCCTACCTCTGTAAAGTGGGGTAAAACTCCCCACTCTCGGGCAGGTAGGAGGCTCGAGGGAGAAGCCCCTACCCCAGGCTAGCAAGCTGACTATGTTCTATAACAAGGCTTTTGTTGTTAGTCACCTTGTCCACAGTTTACTTTGTGAAACATCTACCGTTTACTGCGCCCAGGTCACGTCCGAGGGTACGTCCAAGGGAACTCCCTCTCCCAACAATGTCCCAAGCCACTGTGGTTGCTCCCCTTTTATAGGTGGGGAAACCGAGGCTTAGGATGGGGAGCAGCCTGCGGCGTGGGTGACGTGCTGCGTGAGACCTCAGAACTCACCTTTTGATGGGGCCTCAGTGGGGAAACTGAGGCACAGAGCGGGGACGGTCACTGCCTGCCCTTCTTCGTGACCTGCTGTTGGTCTGTCCTGCCCCCGACAGCTCAATGGGACGGCCACCCTCAATGCCAAGGTGCAGGTGGCCCAGCTGCCCGCCCAAGACCGTGGCGTGGGTGACGGGGAGCGGTGCCTGGCCATGGGCTGGGGCCGGCTGGGCATGAACCAGCGACAACCCAGTGTCCTGCAGGAGCTTAACGTGACCGTGGTGACCTCTCTCTGCCGCCGCTCCAATGTGTGCACCATCGTGCATCGTCGGCGGGCTGGCATCTGCTTCGTATGTACACTGCACTCCCCACCCCATGCTCCCCACCTTCCTCCAGGTCCAGGCTGCAACAGCAGGGACTGTGGTCAGACTCCAGGAAGGACTTCCCACGCTCTCGAGGGTGGCAGGTGGGCAGTGGGCCTTGTAGTGCAGCCTCCTGACCTTGTCTGCCTCCACAGGGAGACTCTGGCGGCCCCCTGGTCTGCAGTGGAGTGGTCCAGGGCATCGACTCCTTCATCCGGGGAGGCTGCGGCTCTGGGTTCTACCCAGACGCCTTTGCTCCTGTGGCACAGTTCGCAAATTGGATCAACGACATCATCCGCGGTCATGATGATGGCTCCTCTCCCCACTCCAGGGACCCTGTGAGCAGGACCCCCTAGGAGGGACTGCCCCCGTCATTCCACCTCACCTGCTCATGGCTGCATTAACCACTGGCACAATAAAAACCCTCTCTGTTTTGTAGAATGTGTCTGGGAATTTGTTGCCTGCGAAACTGGCTGTTGACTGGTCAAGAAGCTGTCTTGGGACAGCTCCAGTACGCTACCACCAGGTGGCGACAAAGTCAGGGCATTGGAGCAAGAAGTGAGCCCACTTTCTCCTCCACCCTCCACCAAAGGATGCCAGATAACCAACCATTGTGGTGCAAAGTCCTGGTCAGGAGCCTGGGTTTAGGATTTCCCAGACTTGTTTTGGGACTCTGGGCAGGTGGCTTGCTGCTTCTCTGAGCCTCAGTTTCCTTGAGGGAGGGAGTGAGATGCTGTCTGGGAAGTACTAAGCCAGGGCTTTGGGTCCCAGGCCTCCTTTGTCCTCACTGGGTGATGCAGACAAGCACCCCCCCACCTCCCCAGGCTCAGTTTCCCCTCTGACAACTGGGGCAGAGCATTTCCCAAGGCAGCCCCCAGCCCAAATGGAGGACAGGTCCAAGGCAGCAGCCCTGGGGAAGGGGCTGGCCCAGGCCCCTCTGTCTGCCTTCCTGAGCCTGATGAGGACCCCTCTCAGGCCACAGTGGGGGCCGTGACACACATGGCCTCTGTGCCATTGTGTGGCTCACAGTCTGACGGGGGAGGATACCAACCCAAACCAGCAGATAAAGGACAGCGATCAGGTCCTCCTCATGAACTCTGAGTAAAACGCCCCTCCCTCTTGTTCCTGGCCCCAAATCCTTTCCCACTGGAACGCACCAGCAGGGCTGGCCCCCACCTGAGCACCTTTGCCCGGGCTGGTTCATCCCCCTGGCCGGCCCTTCCCACAGCTGTCCCCGAGGCAGTTCCCCTTGTCACACTTCCACCCAAGTGTCAGCTGCTCAGGGGACAGGGAATGACCCACTGCCCAGCAACTGCACACCCTGGCAATCTTCCCACACAGACCAGCATCTGAGGGAAGGTTGGGGATCCTCACTGTCATCCTTGCTGCATTTCCAAGTTTTGTTGTGCTCTCTAACTCAGCACCCTAACAGGCTTTTGCTCACCGTTTCTGATTTTAATAAGGAAATGTGTTTTAAAACAAAACAAAACCCGTTGCCGTTGAGTCAACTCCGACTCATAGCGACCCTATAGTACAAGGTAGAACTGCCCCATAAGGTTTCCAAGGAGCAGCTCATAGATTAGAACTGCTGACCTTTTGGTTAGCAGCCTGAGCTCTTAACCACTGCACCACCAGGGCTCCAGAACACTGTTAGAATCTAACAAATCACATTTCTTGCATTGTTTTCTACTCTTCTCTGTATGAAATAGTTCACTGGGCAGAGAAACGAAGCAGAGGGAAAAGTATTACGTGGCTGCGCTCACATGGACAGACGTGACACCCACCCACTTCTGTCCCAGCGCCTCCGCCCTCTGGGTCCAAGAAAGCTTGACCCACCATCACCTACGGAGGGCCACGTGACCCAGGCTCGGCCAATCAGAACATGCCCATCTCCTGCCCACAGTGATTGGTTTGGGACGGGACATGTGATCCAAATTCAGCCAGTCAGAGGCAGCCCTGAGACTTTGGCTAAAGTGATGGAGAATGAGGCCTTCACTTTGGGAGGGAACTGCTGTGCCTCCAGGGTGAGGCTGGGGCTCCTGGAGTCACAAGAGGGGAGCCTGGTGAGGAGAGAAACCATCAAGGAGGAAAGGAGAAGCCAGAGGCAGAGGTCCAACATTGTTCAGGGACCTAGATCGAGCCATAGCTAAAGGCAGATACCCCTAAACTTGGCATTTAAATTCCAGTTGTTGAAGGCTCCACCCAGTTTGACTTTGATTTTCTTACTGGCATTTAGCTGCCCCTACACACCATCTTCCAATATTTTACTTGTTGGTGCGTCAGGCCTCAGAGGCTGCGGAGACAAGGGTGTTGGGTGACCTCCCCCTACCCCTACAGCATCTTCAAGTTGGAGAAGGAAGAAAAAGAAGGGAGGGGCAGAAGGGTGAGGAAGTGGTTGTTTACAAACTGTGGGTTCCAGCGTTGTTGTGTAACCCTGGGGCTGGAAGGACACTCTAGGGCCGGGTGGGGAGGCTGGAGCGAGGGCTCAGCCCTCCTCTCTGCCCGCTCCCCATCCTGAGGGGCTGCCCTCTCTCAGGGACAGCCTGGGCCAGGCTCACAGAGGGGAAGGGACCCCCATTCTACTCTAGGTGCCAAGTGTTGAAGGAGATAGCCCTCTGTCCCTTCCCCTGCTGAGGAAGGAAGAGGTCATGTTCCCCTTTCTCCAGCTGGGCTGCTGCCCACCCAGCAGATGGGGCCTGTGGGAGCTGCCTGCCCTACTCCACCCTCATAAAAGCCCCCCCCGGGGCCCTGCCTGGTCAGTGTCGTGGACACATCAGCAAGATGGTGGACATCTCTGTGCGCCTGATGGCTCTGGCCCTTCTAGGAGCCGCAGTGTGTGGTGAGTGGATCTGGGCCTGGGGTCCCCAGCCTTAGGAGGGTGGGACAAACAGGACCACCCCCAGCCCCAGCAGGCATGCAGAAGTAGGGAGGGGCAGAGTCCGTTTGAATGTTGTTGTGTGTCACTGAGTCAATTCTGACTCTTAGCGGCCCCAAATGACAGAGTAGAACTCCCCCATAGGATTTCCTAGGCTGTAATCTTTACCTGAACAAATTGCCGAGTTTTTTCTCCCGTGGAGCCACTGGTAAATTGGCACCGTTGAACTTTCACTGAGCAGCCGAGCACCTAACCATTGCACCACCAGGTCTCCTTACCAAAACAAAACAAAACAAAAAAACCAAACCTGTTGCTGCCAAATCAATTCCGACTCATAGCAACCCCACAGGACAGAGTACAACTACCCCATGGGGTTTCCAAGGAGTGGCTGGTGGAGTCAAACTGCTGACCTTCTGGTTAGCAGCCACGGCTCCTTAACCCACTAAAAAAACCCACTGCCGTCAAGTCGACTGAGTTTTGTCAGGGCTCCTTAGAAGGCTTTAAAAGCCAGGGAATTCTCAGAACTTTGAGTCTGGAACCCCAGCCTTCCAGAGTCTCAGCCCCCCACAGTGGATGCTTGTTGCTGCTGCTCTGTGCTGTGTTGAGTCGATTCTAACGCATAGCGACCCCCAGAACTGCTCCATAGGGTTTCCTAGGCTGTGATCTTTTTTTTTTTTCCTTTTTTTTTTTCAATTGTACTTTAGATGAAGGTTTACAGAACAAACTGGTTTCTCATCAAACAGTACACACGTTGTTCTTTGACATTGGTTAACAACCCCATGGCATGTCAACACTCTCCCCTCTCAACCTTGGGTTCCCTATTACCAGTTCTCCTGTTCCGTCGTCTTGCCTTCCAGTCCCTGCCCCAGGGCTGGTGCGCCCCTTTAGTCTTGTTTTGTTCCATGGGCCTGTTCGATCTTTGGCTGAAGGGTGAACCTCAGGAGTGACCTCATTACTGAGCTGAAAGGGTGTCTGGGAGCCAAACTCTCAGGGTTTCTCCAGTCCGTCAGGCCAGTAAGTCTGGTCTTTCTTTTGGAGTTAGAATTTTGTTCTACATTTTTCTCCAGCTCTGTCCGGCACCCTCTACTGTGATCCCTGTCAGAGCAGTTGGTGGAGGTAGCCAGGCACCATCTGAGTGTACTGGACCCAGCCTGATGGAGGCCGTGGTAGATGTCGTCCATTAGTCCTTTGGAATAATCCTTCCCTTGTGTCTTTAGTTTTCTTCACTTTTCCTTGCTCCCAATGGGGTGAGACCAGTGCAGTATCCTAGACAGCCGCTCACAGGCTTTTAAGACCCCAGATGCTACTCACCGAAGAAGAATGTAGAACATTTTCTTTATAAACTATACTATGCCAGTTGAGCTAGATGTTCCCCAAAACCGTGGTGCCCACATAAGCTGTGTCTTTATGGGAGCAGATCACCAGGGCTCTCTCCGAAGAGCCACTGGGTGGGTTTTGAACCGGGAAGCTTTTGGTTAGCAGCTGAGCACTTAACCATTGCATCATCATGGCTCCTTCCCAAAAAAACCAAACTTGTTGCCGTCGAGTCGATTCAGACTCATAGCGACCCTATAGGACAGAGTAGAATTGCCCTCATTGAATTTCCAAGGAGCGCCTGGTGGATCTGAACTGCTGACCTTTTTGGTTAGCAGCCATAGCCCTTAACCGCTGCACCACCAGGGTTTCCTCCTTAAAAAAAAAAAAATTTCCTTAGAAGGCTTTAAAAGCTGAGGAATTCTCAGAATTTCTCTTCTGAAACCAGAGTCCCAGCGCTCCCCGCAGCAGATTCAAGAATCTGAAATTTTACAGTTGAAAACTGGTGGCCTGCTGGCCTAACCAGGCTGGCAGGACGGACCACTCGGCTTGGCTAGCCCCATTTTTCTTAGGTTTACTTTGAAGCAGTGAGGCACTGAGTGCAAGTCTGGCCTTTGCCCCAGGCCCCAGCACTCCCTATCCTATCTGACTTCTCATGCATTCCTGCCTGGTCCCCAGGAATCTGAGTTTGCAACCCTGGGTGGGAGGATGGAAATGATGGCACAGCCTGGGTGTCTGAGGGCTTCAAGCTGGATCCACGTCCCCAAGGTGTGCAGTCCTCCCCGCAGTCCTCAATGCCCTGTCGTCCACCTGCAGCGGCACAGCCCCGGGGTCGGATCCTAGGGGGCAGGGAGGCCGAGTCCCACGCGCGGCCCTACATGGCCTCGGTGCAGGTGAACGGAATGCACGTGTGCGGCGGCTTCCTCGTGGCCGAGCAGTGGGTGCTGAGCGCAGCGCACTGCCTAGAGGATGCGTGAGTGCCGCGGGCGCTGGACGGGGGAGCGGTGCTGGGGGTGGGCAGGGGGTTCCAGCTCTGACCGCAGACCCCGCCTGCCCCAGGGCCGGCGGGAAGGTGCAGGTGCTCCTGGGCGCGCACTCCCTGTCACAGCCCGAGGCCTCCAAGCGCCTGTATGACGTGCGCCGCGCGGTGCCCCACCCGGACAGCCGGCCGGAGACCATCGAGCACGACCTCCTCCTGCTGCAGGTCAGCGTTGTGTAGCCGCCGTCGCTCCTGCTGCGCCGGGGACCCATGGCCCCTGTGCCCCCACCCCCTGACCCGTCCCACCGAGTCTAGCCGCAGTCCCTCCTGCTGCGCCCGGTACCCATGGCCCCTGTGCCCCCATTCCCTGCCCCGTCCCACCGAGTCTAGCCGCAGTCCCTCCTGATGCGCCCGGGACCCATGGCCCCTGTGCCCCCATTCCCTGCCCCGTCCCACCGAGTCTAGCCGCAGTCCCTCCTGCTGGGCCCGGGACCCATGGCCCCTGTGCCCCCATTCCCTGCCCCGTCCCACCGAGTCTAGCCGCAGTCCCTCCTGCTGCGCCGAGAGCTGACCCCCCCTCCCTCTCCTGCCTGTTCCACCCCCAGTCCCCGAGTCTAGCCTCGGTCCCTCTTGCGGCACACCACCCCACCACCCCCTCCCCGCCCTGACTCCCGCCTCTGCCCCCCAAGCTGTCTGAGAAGGCCGCGCTGGGCCCCGCCGTGCGCCCCTTGACCTGGCAGCGCGAGGACCGCGACGTGGCGCCCGGCACACTCTGCGACTTGGCCGGCTGGGGCGTGGTCAGTCACACCGGCCGCCGGCCCGACCGCCTGCAGCACGTGCTCCTGCCGGTGCTGGACCGCGCCACCTGTAACCTGCGCATCTACCACGACGGCGCCGTCACCGAGCGCATGATGTGTGCGGAGAGCAAACGCCGGGACAGCTGCACGGTGAGGGGCGGGGCCTGGAGGGGCAGGATGGGCGGGGCCTGGTGAGGGGCGGTACGTGGGCGGGGCTTAAAGGGGCAAGGCCGGGAGGGAAGGACAGGAAGTGGGCGGGGCCTAAAGGGCGGGGCCAAGAGGACATGAGGAAAGTGGGCGGGGCCTAAGGGGCAGGGCTAGGAAGGTCAGGAAGTGGGAGGGGCCTAGAGGGCAGGGCCAGGAGGGATAGGAAGTGGGTGGGGCACGTGGGCGGGGCCTGAGGGCAGGGCCAGGAGGGCAGGGCACGAACTGGGCGGGGCCAGGAGGGCAGGTCAGGAAGTGGGCGGGGCCTAGAGGGCGAGGTACAGGCAGGGCAGGTCTAACGGGGGGGCGGGAAGGGCAGAAATGGGCAGGGTCTGCGGGGAGGCGGGCCGGGAGGGATGGAGACGAGGATGGGGCGGGGTCTGCAGAGTGACTAAGGGACAGGGCCTGGGACGGAAACCGAGGGGGGGTCTGAGAAAGAAGAGGCGGGCTGGGAGCCCCAGGTGTGGGGACTGAGACAGGCTGCAGCCTGCTCGGTGGGTGCGGGCTTGAAAGAAAGGGCCGAGGCCCGAGAGACTGGCAGGCCAGGAACACGCGGGGCCCAGAGGAACCAGCCGAACTGCAAGGGGCTGGAGGTCTCTGGCCGGCGGCGGCGGGGGGAGACGGGCGGGGGGGCCTGGAGCAGAAGGAGGGGCTCCGGCTTTGGGAACCCGGCCGGGAACGTGGCAGGCGTGGCAGCCCCCGCTCACGGCCCCACCCCGCCCAGGGTGACTCCGGGGGTCCGCTGGTCTGCGGGGGCGTGGCCGAGGCCGTGGTCACGTCGGGCTCGCGCGTCTGCGGGAACCCCAAGAAGCCCGGGATCTACACCCGCACGGCCAGCTACGTGGCCTGGATCGACCGCGTCATGGCCGAGGGCGAGGTCGCCTGAAGAGGACCCGGGGCAGGGTCAGCGGTCACCAGGGTTGTGGGGGACCCAGCAATAAAGTTATTCAGTCCTGCATCCAGTCTGCCATTACTGAGCGCTCACTGCATGCAGGAACCCGGAAGAAAGAGGGGGGAGGCAGGCACCCAGAGATAAAAGCAAAGCGCTTCCACTGAGAATAGTGGAAAAACGGAGCTCCGGGCAGAGGGGCCTGCAGGGACAACAGCCCAGGGACCAGACGCCTCTGACCGCCCCTCCAAATGGGAGGCTGCCAGATGCCATTCCGCGCTGTGGCCACAAGGCGGTGCCCTTATTCCCTGGAAGGTGGGGAAGGAACCCGAGGCCCAGGAAGAGGCCTGTGTGGGGAGTGTCCCCACGGCCATTCCCTCTTGGTCTGGTTAATGTCCAAAGTGGCACCTGAAGGCCTACTGTGCGTAAGACGCTGCTCTGGGCCGCAACAGAGGTGCACGGAGACCCTCTGATGTCTGCTTTACGGCCCATCTCCCAGAAGGGTAAACTGAGACTCAGGGAGGCTGTGTGACACCCCTGAGCTCACACAGGTTGTGGCATAGCTGGGACTCAAACCCAGAGCATGCCGTCCCTAGTGCTCCCAGGTTCAAATAAAACAATGAAGGGGGGTGCTGGCCTCACTTTACTCTTCTGGACAGTGACCAGAAGGTGACAGAGGGTACGGCCCAGGCTGGAAATGCCCCCTGGACATTGAGGCCCAGCACCTACCAGGCGCCTGACATGAAGCCTGGCCCATGAGGAAGGCTCAGAGCCCCCTTTTTCTCAAAAAAAAACCCTGAGGGTCTGAGAGGTGAAATCACATGTCGCACCGGGCTCCTGGGCCATCTGCTACCCAACGGTGCTGCTTCTGCTTTGGGCGGCGTGAGGACAGGGGCGGCGTGAGGACAGGCGTCCTGTGCTCAGTGCTCACCCAGCAGGGTGCCTGGCCTACCCGCCCTCCTGTGGTGCCTTTAAGAAGGAAAACAAGAGAACCAATTACCACCCAGCAGGCAGGACACTGTGCCTCCACCTGGGCCATAATGGGTCAGAGTGTTTGCTGGCCCTGAAGGCAGAACTCCTGGGGAAGGGGCTGGGATGCCAGAAATGGCGGGGGTAGAGAGACAGAGAGACAGGTGCAGAGATGTCAAAGTCCCACCCGCCGTGATCGCAGGGCTAGGGAGGTTCAGGGTGCACCATGGGTGCTCCACAGAGGGGGCGGTGCCAGCGATAGCAATACAGGCTCCCAAGGACTGTGCAGTTGGTTTATTGGGCCGCCCTTCCCGGCCCAGCCAGCCAAATTTCAGAACCACACGGTGGGGCGGCCCCAGCACTGCCAGGTACAGGTGGCAGGCATCCTGGCCAGTGTCATCTGGGCTCTTTGAAATGAGACACCCAGGCAGTCCTGACCCTCTGAGCTGAACCTTGAGCTGGGCGGGGTGGCTGCCTCCCGGATCAGGGGCCGAGGGTCATGGAGAGAACTCAAGGCTCACAGTGACCGGATACCAATCACAGCCTGCGTGTCCTCACCTGCTCGTCCAGTTACAGAAGCACCAGCCCCATGTAGCCCAACGGCCACCTTTGAGGCCAGGTTATCTTGTCACGGACCAGTGGGTGCCCAGAGCATGTGAAGTGATCCATCACAGGCATGGGGTGGAGCGAGGAGGCCACCTTTGTTAATGTCCACTAGGAATCCACAGACCTGGGTGCCTGAGCCCCTGGAGGTACCATCAGGGGTAGGCGAGCCGCATGCGCCTCCAGAGCCCCCCACACAAGCAGTTCTTGATCCAGCGCTGCTCCCACTGCTTCACCGCTGTCGTCTTGTTAGGAGACTTGAGCATGGTCACACAGCCGCACCTTCAGGCAGGGCCGGCGGGCAGGGGATGGGTGGGTCGCAAAGGAAGCCCCCCATTGTCCCCGCACTCAGCACACTCTCACCCCCCATCTCTAAAGCCCACAGCACCATGCTCCTGCTCGACAGCCCTCCCACCGTGGGGCCTTTGCACATGCTGTTCCCCCACCAAGAATACTGCTCCCTGCGCCATCTGCCACCCCAAACTGACTTTCTCCACCTGGTCCCACCCCACGGTCATCCCCCCAGAAGGTGTCCATTCCTGGCCTCCCTGATTGTATGGGTGCATGGCTGGGGGGTCTAAACCCTGGCTCAGCCACGTGGTAGCAGTGTGACCCTGGCAGTCATGTGGCCTCTCTGGGCCTCAGCTTCCTGGGGTCATTCTGTAGCAAGCAGGGCTAGTCTGCTAAGAGCCAGTAACGGAAGACTGTAGGCATGGAGGTGGGAGCACCGGCGGGGAGAGACCAGACAGGTGGGGGCTCACCTGGTGCAGGCCTTGCACTCCTCGGTGGGGTAGGCCCCCAGGTGCAGCCTGCGGAGGTGGTCAATCTTGGGCTGGCCAGGCGCCCTGGGTGGACAGAGAGGAGAGCGTGAGGGAGGCCGTGGCTGCCACAGGCCAGGCCTGGGCAGGATTTCTGTCCACGATGGGTGAGTTCTCCTGGGCACACGTCTGTCCTGGAGGCACCCAGTGTGTCCCCAAAGCCCCACGCTGACACCGATTAATCCATCAACAAACGATCAAACGTAGTTAGGTCAGTTAAATAATGGCACACTAGAGCCGGATAGGCCCTGATACAATGCCGGGTGTCCTCTAAAAGGCAAAAGAGATTTAAAGGCAGGGAGGTATATGGAAGAACCTTCCAGAATGAAACAGCTGCCCGAAGGCCCCAAGGCAGGCTGGCACCCACCTGGCGAGGGCGTCGAGCTGCGAGGCGGCGGCGCTGCCTGGCAGAGTGGGTGCCCGGCCGAAGTGCAGCCGCAGGGGCTGCTTGGGCTGCAGGCGGCTGATGAGGCCATCGCTGACGGGCAGCCAGTCCAGGCTGGGGATAAGCAGCTGGCTAGGCAACAGGCAGCACTCATCCACCAGGGCCTCATCTGGCTCGCTGGTCGGACCCTCGTCACGGCCTGTGGGGGAAGGGGCAGTGGGGACCCTGTGCTCAGTGCCCTGTCCACTGCACCACCCACTCGCACAGCACCAAGTCCAGTCCCAGCTCTGCTGATGGGACCTCGAGAAGTTCCCTCCCCTCTGGGATGTTGCTTTCCTCTGATTTAAAAATCCCTGAGTGAGCTCGGGGGATGCCAGTATACCAAGACACAGCCTTGTGACACAAGTAAGGCATGCAGGTGCCCAATCAGGTCTGACGTGTGATGAGACCCATTACGTGCTGAGCCTGAGGTGGGCACTAGGGAAACAGCGGGACCAAGGCAGCCAGTTTGACCTGAGGGAGCTTATGTTCTGATGGCGGGTGGGAACCAGCAGGGTTTGTGTTTTGGTGGGGGGAAGGGAGCGTCTTACAACAGATCCAGAGCTTAGTGAGCAGGCGGAAAAGCAAGGACATGCTGTCCTGGGTGTCCGAGGTGGCCGTGTACACGGGCAGGCAGCTGGGCTTCAGCAGGCCCCAGATGCGGATGACGACCATCAGCTCACGTAGAATGCCCAGTGAGGTGCCATCCCGCAGAAAGCTGTGCCCAGGCCGCAGCGGGGAGCCCTTCGAGGGGGGACAGTCGTTTTTAGATGTGAGCAGTGTCCTAGACCTTCAAGTCATGCGACTGTGGGACCCAGAGTGTGTTGGTCAGTGGAATCCCCTAATCCAGAGGTTCTCACCCAGGCCGATTCTGCCCCCAGGGAACACTGGGAGGTGTCTGGGAACATTTGTGGGTTGTCACACCTAGGGGGCTGCTACTGGCTTAGAGTGGGTGAAAGCCAGGGATGCTGGTCAACATCCTACAGAGCACAGGACGTCCCACCCCAGAGAAGGAGCTGGCCAGTATCAGTGGTCTCCAGGTAGAGACACAGGCAACAGGCCAGCCTCCTGCCTCCAGGCAGGCAGAGCCGGGAAAACTGGGCTGCCCAATTCCTGCAGACTAACCAGCAACCGAAGCATCTGATCGTTGCTGCGCCTCAGGCTCGGGGCTAAGCTCCACCATCCCAAGATGAGATGGGCAGGGGCTGGGATGAGGGGGTGTGACTGGAGGGAGGGAGGGCAGGTGTGCCTAGAGACCAGGAAGGGAAGTGGATGGCAGACTAAGGTGAAGTCAGGATGGAAGGTTGGCAAGATGGGGTGAGGTGGGAGTGGGCATGGCCAGGAGGGAGGAGTGGGAATGGCCAGGAGAGAAAGCAGGCATCCAGGATGGAGTGGCAGGGTGGGCGTGGCCAGGAGGGAAAGTGGGCGTGGCCAGGAGAGGGCAAGGCTACAAGGGCCAGGGTAGAGGGGGCGGGCACGCACCTGGTTGGGCAGGCTGGCCAGCAGGTAGAGGACAAAGTCGCCCACCCACTGCAGGAGCTGCTGCAGGGCCTGCAGCGTGTTCGTGTCCAGGACAAACTCCTCAGTCTTTAAGTTGATCATCACCTTGTCAATGTCTGGGAGAGACCAGCGGTCAGCAGACCGGCCAGGACGTCAGGCACACACGTACACACTCACCAGCCCAAGCGTCACGCCGTCCATCCTGGACGCAGCATGACTGGGCCTGCTGAGTGAGGGGACCCCGAGGAAAGTCTGGGCAGAGAGCGGGACAGGACAGGGAGGGTGGTGCCCACCGACGTCGGTGATCTTGGAGCAGATCTCGGTCAGACGATCACCAGGACTCTTGTCAGGTGTGTTGAGGAAGTGGGGACGCAGCAGTGACCTGAGCGTGGAGCTGATGGCAATGAGGAAGAGCTTGGCATGGTAGTCGCACACGCGCGTCACCGTGTTGGGTGAGAGCTTGCATAGAGAGGCCTTCATGGCCAGGATCCGCGTGGACAGGACCTGGGGGCAGCCGGGATGAGCGGGCGGGCAGGCACAACCACCCCAGGGACCACGGAGATGGTGAGGAAGGGAATTCCGGCCCTGACACCCCTGAACACACGTACACACTGCATGCTTGCAAGGGAGAACTAAAACCAAAAACCAAACCCACTGCCGTCGAGTCGATTCCGACTCATAACAGCCCTGCAGGACAGAGCAGAACTACCCCATAGTTTCCAAGGAGTGCCTGCCGAATGTGAACTGCCAGCTTTTTGGTTAACAGCTGTAGCACTTAACGACTACTACTAGTTCGCCAGGGTTTCTCAAGGAGAACTAGGCAAAAGTAAAGGGGGAAGCCGCCCCGCAGCCTGTGCACAGAGGCGCAGCGCCTGTGGGAGGGCCAAGGCCAACCCCGCCCCTGCACCCCGGCCCCACCCCTTACCTGCTGCAGCCCAGCCCCCTCCTGCCCCGCCCCAGCAGCCTGGCCCCACCCCCTCACCTGCTGCAGCCCCGTCCTGCCTCCTTCCCAGCCCCTGACAGCTGGTCCCACCCTGGCCCACCCCTTACCTGCTGCAGCCCGGCCCCGGCAGCCCAGCCCCACCCCCTCACCTGCTGAAGCGCGGCGCTCTGGCGCGTGTACTCCTCATGCAGTTTCTCCACCAGGCTCTGCACCATGCCGGGCTGCACGTGCAGCAGGATGTCCCACCAGTCATAGCCCGTCACCATGCAGTACTCGAGCAGGAAGAGCAGGTGTCGCAGGGCCAGGCTCACTTCCAGCGTGTGCCCCAGGGAGGGCGAGATGCGCAGCATGTTCAGCTGGGAGGAAAGGGGCCCAGATGAGCTGGGCAGAGTGGGGCTCCGTGGGGGCATGGCAGACCTGGGTAAGCTGCAGAGAGCTGGGTGTGGCAGGGACAGCAGGGAGGGTGTAGGTCACACCCCCACGAGCACACTGTGGCTGTGTGGTGCCTGGTGAGTGGGTGGTTGGAGGACATGGAATGTTGGTGCTATCAGTGGCTCTGCAGAGTCCGGCCGTGGCCGGCATTATAGACTTGCTGGGGCCAGGGGCAGGAGCCAGGCCTCTTGTGGGGCAGGGCCCACACGGGCTCTCACTGGCCCTGAGGTGCGTCTGGGGGTGGGCTTGTCACCTAGGCTGCGTGGCAGATCCATCTGGGTGCGCCTCAGGGGCACCAGGGTCACCACACAGGCAGAGGCTGAAACTGGTTCCAGGCCTTCCCATGCCGAGCACAGTGTGCCCCACCCACGGCAGCAGCCACCACACGGAGGCGCCCAGGATGGAGAAAAGGAGAGGTGTGAGCCCAGGTCCGAGACTACACGGCGGCTCTGTGTGACAGATGGAAGTTTGCTGGGGCTGCTTCTCTCATGGACAACTCTGCGCTGCCAGCACGGGGCGGAGGGGCAGGGTGCGGTGAGGGGAGGGGCGGGGGGCAGGGGTGCGCGGCGGGGCGGCCCACAGCCCACACACAGGCAAATGAGAGGGTGCGTGTGCACAGGCGCATGTGTTTCCCTCTGCTGCCAGCATGTGTTTCTGGCAACAGGAAGGAAAAGACCTATCGCACACCTACCACACGCCAATGGCCTTGCTAAGCTTGTATACGCCATCATGTTCAATTCTCAAACTTCTGTAAGGTTCGTGCCATGAGAAGCAACTACCCTGACGGCTACTGTGGTACCTGTGAAGCCACCTACCCACATCTGAAAGCACACAGCAACTACCCCGAGAGCGGTGCCTTCCGAAGCACCTACCACGCACCACAGACCACACTGACACTTTTTTGTTACGTTATCTTACTGTCATTAATCCTGTCTTACAGATGAGGAAACTTGGGCTCAGAGGTTAAGTACCTTGCTAATGTGTGCGAGGGGTGAGGGAGTCCCCAGAGGGCCCCCTCCCTCGCTGGTGAGGCCACTGACCACTGTGCATGGTGGTCACCACCGGTCCCCAGCAGGTGGATGGCTTTGGAAGTGCCCAGAACAGCACTTACCTTCCCATGGTTGTCAATCCCCACGAGGGCCAGCGAGGTCCAGGAGAGCTGCATGGCCTTGAAGTGGACAGCGGGGCCCGTGGTCCGAGGGCGCTTGATGGCTGGCTCGTCCACGGACCGCGGGGCAGCAGAGCTGTAGAAGACGGCCATGGTCTGCAGGGAGAGGCGGTGCACGATGTGGACGCTGCCATCATGGAAGGCCAGGGCCAGCCCTGGGCAGGGGACATGTGAGGGTCAGGGTGCGGAAGGGACCCGCCCTGTCGCCCAGCCCTGGACGATGGGGGTGGCTGCTGTGATGGAGCAGGCTGCCTGCCAGTGGGGGATGTGTGTACTCTGAGCCATCCCAAAGCCCACCACCCGGGGGCCCAGTCCCTTGGGAGAGATTACCAGCACCCAACAGCCGCTCTCTTCTTCTGTTTATTAAGAGACTCCCCCGAGGTCAGGCGGCAGGTGACCCTGGCTTCGGGTGACACCTCCCACGCTCCCGGGAAAGGGGACAGCAGGACCCCAGGGGCACAGGGGTCCTCAAGTGTCCAGGACCCTGACCACGACCCCAGGGGCACAGGGGTCCTTAAGCATCCAGGACCCTGACCATGGCACCAGGGGCACAGGTGTGCTCAAGAGCCTAGGACCCTACCACGACCCTAGGGGCACAGAGGTCCTCAAACATCCAGGACCCTGACCATAAAAGGCCTCGTGGGAGTGGAGCAGGTGTGTGAGGTTGGCAGAGGCTGAGGACCCAAGGGTCAAGAGCTTCAGAGACAGTCATCCATGGGCACTGGGGCCGGGGGCCAACTGCCAGCTGCTGCCCACCCCTCAAAGTGCCTCCTGGAAACCTAATATTCAGCCGACAGTCACACAGGGGGCTGTTCTGTAATGACGGCAGGTGGTCTGCACGATGTGAAGGCTCGTGGACAAAACAAGCTAACAAAGGGGGTGCTTGGAGGTGAAAAGGGTGGAAAACAAAGGGACTTTTCAAGCCAAGGACTGTGTGTTTGCTTCTCTCTCCCCCCCAGGTTCTGAACAAGGAGCCCCGAGACTGTTGTTGATACTAGGTACCTAAATGTTTTCTCCAACAAACTGGAGGAGGAGGGCCTGAGTCAGGGCCATCACATCCGTTAGGTCCTACTTTCCAACCCCGAGAGTTGGGAATCAACCGTCCCCTTTACAGCTGAGTAAACAGAGGCTCGGCATTGGACAGCAACAATGGCTCGCTCTTGGATACGGCACAGGGACTGACATCTCGGTCCCTACAACAGGGGATGCTTCTGATCTGGGGCAGGACTCTGCTTCCCCGTTCCCATGCCTTCTCTCCCTAATTGGTCTGTAACAGCTCTTTACATACGAAGGGATGCAGCTTTTTGTCGGCCAGCCTCGTATCCTTGCGAACTTAGCAGATCCTGAAAGCGGGGACCCACCACCTCGTTGGAACTGACTCGAGGCCAGGAGGCTCCCACGGCTTTGGCCCTGTACACAGAATCCACCTACTCCCACGGGCCCTGGCAGCGTGGCAGCTCCCAAGCTCATGCCATACCGAGGCCAGGGTAGAATTGGGTGTCGCTGGCCACCTTGAGGTCGGTGTTGGTGAGCGAGATGGGCAGCTTGGGCAGTGCCACGGCTGACACGCGGTCCAGGTCGTTGGTGGCCGACAGGATCCGCCACTTGAGGATCATGGGCTGCTTGTCACCAACTGAAACCAGGACAGGAGCAAATAAGGACACGACAGAAACGAGGGCACGACAGAAACGAGGGCACGACAGAAACGAGGGCACGACAGAAACGAGGGCACGACAGAAACGAGGACACGACAGAAGAGGCAGCCTGGCCCCGCCCCAGCCCCCATCCCGCCACCAGCTGTGGGCGGGCCTGACCTGGGGGCTGGGGCATCAGGGAGAGGACACCTGGCCAAAACCTAGCCCAGAGCTGGTGGAAGAAAGTGAGGGGAGGCCAGCCAGAAAAGGGGAGCAGAAGGCTCGGGGCTGGGGTACGGGGCAGGGCTAGGAGTCCCAGCGGAGCTAGGCAGGAAGTGGGAGGTGGAATCCAGGCTGCTTGGGCCCCACAAGGCCACTCCAAGGCTGAGGGACGTGGGAAGGACCCTGGCTAGCCCTGGAGCTGACATGGGCAGGTGCCCCACTGCAAACCTTAGCCAGCCGCCTGCTAACGGAGCCCAAATTGCTGGGTAACGCATGTTGCCTGCAGGCAGGGGGGCTGGGCCCCTCTCCGTGTTTAATTACTTCAGTGGCCACAATAGGCCATTTATGTAACCACCTCTGTGGTCATGCAGGAGCTGCTCCCAGTCTCCAAACGGTTTCATTAGCGGCTTCAGATTAGCGCTCTCCAGAACGTTCCAACCACTCCAGGGTCCATTAGCAAAAACCCCACTCTCCTCTGCTAGGAAAACATTGCCATGTGCAGGGCAAATGCAGGCCTGCAAACCAGGCGGGCAGCGGGCAGTCCCGGCAGGGTCGTCTCCTCCCGTACTTCAGGGGGAGTGAAAACCGAGTGGCTTTTTCTGGCAGTGCCTATCTTCTCTGAGGGGGGAAGCGGTGGTCTTGGTGGGGTTTTGGGGCCATGCTGCAGCCACCTTGGGCTCCTGAAGCCACACTGGGCAAGGGGCTACCAGGACAAAGGCAGGAAGGCGGCAGAGGGCCCAGCAGAGAAGGTCCTGGGAACGTGAGCCGGGTGGTATGTGTCCCGGGCAGTCATCTGAGCTCCCTGGGCCTCAGTTTCTCCACTCCAACCAGGGTTTCCAGTGCAGTCCAGGGCCCTGGCCTGCTGTCTGCCTGCCCTGCTCTGCCTGCTGCCTGGGGTGTCTGCATGTGGTATCCTGGACACAAGACCTGCAGGGGCATCAGACAGAGGTGGCCTGGCTGCCCACCCGCTGGGTGTCTGGGCGAGTGGTGCAGCAGCTCTGAGCCTCAGTTTCCCCATGTGCAGGGCAGGAGGATGGCAGCCCCACCGTGGCGGGAGAGATGAGGGTGGAACAAGTGAGTCCCTATGCCTGAAGCACTCAGAAAGGCTAGGTATGCTGAATTAAAACCAGGTGTGCTGGGCAGGCAGGCTCTAGCCCAGGACTCACCCATGGGTGAGATCTGCTGGAAGATGTTGTTCACAGGGAGGCCCTCCTTCCGCAGGGACCAGCACTCCACGAGGCTATTGGTCTGGCTGGAGGCACACAGCAGCACCTGCAGGTGGCAGGACACGGTGAGGACATGGGGGTGAGGGTGTGGTGAGAGCATCGGGGTGAAGGCGTGGTATAGGCACGGTGAGGGCGTGATGAGGGTGTGGGGGTGAGGGTGTGGTGAGGGTGTGGGGGTGAGGGTGCAGGGGTGAGGGCGTGGTGAGGGTGTGGGGGTGAGGGTGCAGGGGTGAGGGCGTGGTGAGGGCATCAGGGTGAGGGCGTGGTATGGGCATGGTGAGGGTGTGAGCGTAAGGGTGTGGTGAGGGCGTGATGAGGGAGTGGTGGTGAGGGTGTGGTGAGGGCATGGGGGTGAGGGCATGGTGAGGGTGTGGGGGTGAGGGCGTGGTGAGGGTGTGGGGGTGAGGGCGTGGGAGTGAGGGCCTGGTGACTAGAGCATGGTAGTGAGGGCGTAGAGGTGAGGGCAGGCATGGCAAGAGACAGGGCACGGCGAACGGCAGGTGAGGGTCACTGTGAGGGGTGTAGTGGGGGTCATGAGGGGTAGGCATGGGTGTTCTCCCCAACCTCAGGTGCTCATCCCAACCCCAGTCTGCAGCACCCCTCCTTCGAGCTACAGGGCCTCTGTATCCCCATAACAGCCGTGGCTCACCAGCACCTTCCTCCCAGACCTGAGCCTGTCTCCCCAGAAGTCGCCCTCCTTCGGGGGTAAGGGGATCGGGGCTGGGGAGACGCACTGGGGTCTGGTGATGGCCGGAATCGGCGACCTGGTACAGTGGCCCCCATGGACGTCCGCGATCTCACTGCTGGGACTGTGAGTGTAGGGCCTGACGTGGCACTACGGGTGAACTGTGTGTGTCCCCCAAAAAGACACGCTGGAGTCCTCACCCAGCACCTGTGAGTATGATGCTGTTTGTAACTAGGATCTCTGTACGTGTAATTAATTAATGCGAGATCACATGGACAAGGGTGGGCCCTGATCTTATGGGAAGCATCTTTACAAGAAGAGAAAGGACACAGAGGGGACGCCACACAAAGATGAAGCAGAGACTAGAGTGACCCCTGGGGCCACCAGAAGCCGGAGGAGACAAGGAACGATCCTCCCCTAGAGCCTTGGGAGGGAGCGTGGCCCTGCCGACAGCTCAATTTCAGATTCCTGGCCTCCAGAAGTGAGAGAGTAAATTCTCCGCTACTTCTACGCCCCTCCCCAGCTTGTGGTACTCTGTCATGGCAGCCCCAGAACATGCCTGCGCCTGGGAAACACCACCGTGCAGGTGGATGACATCAAGGATCTTTGAGACAGGAGACAATCCTGGACACCCGGGGGGTCCATATGCTCACAGGGTCCTCACCAGAGGGAGGCAGGAGGGTCAGAGTCAGAGGAGGAGATGTGAGGACGGAAGCAGAGAGAGAGAGACTGGAAGATGCCTGCTGCTGGCTCTGAAGACGCAGGAAGGGGCCACGGGCCAAGGAGCGCGGGGCCTCTAGAAGCTGCAAAAGGCCAGAGACGATTCTCCCGAGGCCTCTGGAAGGAATCAGCTGACACCCAGATTTCAGGCCTGTGAGACCCATTTTGGAGCCCTGACCCCAGGACTGAGATGATAAACCCATGCTGTTTTAACACCCAGCGTGTGGTCGTTTGCTCCGGCAGCCCCAGGAGACACATGTCTGGTCCCCAGGCACCCCAAGGCCAGGGGCCCCCGCCGCCACACTCACCTGCTCCGACATGTCACGGGCCAGGAACTTGAGGTGGGTGATGGCAGGGAACCTGTCCTTGCGGTTGAGGTCGGTGGTGCAGCGCATGAAGAGTGAGGGCAGGATCTCGGTGTCAATGCGGCACTTCTCGCTGACCACGCTCACACACACCTTGTAGAACTGCACGGGCGAGGCACTGCTGCCGTCTGCTGTGGCCACCACGATGTTGCCGCCACCCGTGAAGGCGATGTCAGCGAGGGCCACACGGCCGCGCAGCCGGCACAGACTCTCAGTCGACGTCAGCACCTGCCCGCTGGGTTTGAGCAGGGACACGGTGACCAGGCCGCTAACTGTCACTGCAATCCAGCCCTCCATGGGTTTGCCACCGAACAGTGTGAGCGACGGCGAGAACTTGACACGGGAGAACTTCTCCCCGAAGCTGGAGGCGCCTGACTGAGGAGGAAGGGAGGGAGGAAGAGGGCAAGGGTGAGGGTCACCCTCCCCACCGCCCACCTGGTCCCAGCTAGAAAACTAGGGAGCGTCAGAAACAGGCAGCCTACTCGGCCTTTAGGGGTCTGCCTTGTGACCCAACAACCCCCCTTCCGGAAGTCACTGTGTGATCTAGACCTCTCTGACCCTCGGTCTCCTCACGTGTAAGACTGAGCTAATGACAGTCTTTATTTCGGAGGCCATGGTAAGGGTGAAAAGAGTGAACACAGGTACAACGGGGCTCAGCAATCTTTCTGTAAAGGGCCAGAGAGTGAATATTTTCTGCTTTGCAGGCCTGACCATCTCTGTACTGACACTGCCGCACTGAGGACAGCAGCCGCCAGTTAAATGGGTGGCTTTTTGAGGACAGCAGCCAGCTACCAGACGGTGTGTAAACGATACGTACACCCCACGGGTTTCCTGAACTGCTGGAGATGTGCTCAAGGACAAACATGTTTGTTTATTTCTGGAGTCAATAAAAGACATACAACAACGATGTGAGCCTGCAGGTTGTGATGCAGAGAAGTGTCCTTGCTGTATTGTAACGAAAACGCGTGTATCGTATGACTTTGTTTTAGACTAAAAGGCTTTTAAAAAGAAACTTTTTACAGAGAGAAAAAGGTTCAGAGAGTGACACAGCAAGGCAGGCAGTGAGAGTGGTTACCACGGAGATGCGCACCTGACGGCAACACTGCACACTTCCGTCGGGTTCAACGGCGCTTTAAGTGAGCACAAGTGCCTTCATGACACAAAAGCAAACATACTCGGACAGAAAAACAATGATGCTTTGATATATGCCACAATGCAGATGAACCTCGAAAACGTTATGCTTGGTGAGAGAAACCGGCCACAAAACCCCACATGTTGTTAGATTCCATTCATATGAAATGTAGAATAGGCAAACCCAGAGACAGAAAGTGGCTTAGCGGTTGCCAGGGGCTGGGGGAGGGGGACTGGGAAACGACTGGTAATGGGTATGGGGTGTCTTTTTGGGGTGCTGAGAATGTTCTGGAATTAGAGAGCAGTAACGGTTATACGCTCAGTGAACACGTAAGTACCCAAGGTGTTTACTTTAAATGGGTGAGTTTTGTGAAATGTAAAATATCTCTCAACAAAGCTTTTACAAAAAAGATAAAAAAGGGACCAAAGGGGATCGCAGCATGGGGGGAGGCCCATTCCCAGAGCTCACCCTCTGGCCTGAATCTGATGCTAAGTGAACTGCAGCCACCCGCAATTCACTTGGTGACAACAGCTGTCCCTAGGCCCTCTGCTGGGAACCAAGAGAGACACACACGGGGAGGGACAAAAGATCATCTTCTGCTGCATCAATCTAGGGGGACTTCCTGCAGGAGGGGGCATTTGACAGCCAAGTGGGGCTCAGGCAGGGAGGGACACAAAGAACACACCAGAGAGGGGCACAGCTAAGCAAACGCGCATAGGTAGTAAAGTCTCCTGAGCAATGACAACTGCAGCCCCAAGTCAAGTGTGCTCGAGCCTTCACGCGTCGAATCCTCTCCACGACCTGTACGAGCCTCACGTTACAATGAGGGAAGGGCCAAACAGGGGCGTCAAGGCAGGATGCAAATTCAGGAGCCCCTTGACCTTGGTGGCTCCTACTCTTAACTGTGATGTTGGGTCGAATCATGAGGTACACAGAGAGGAATTATGGGATGTTACTGAATCAAAAGGTGCGCTGGATTCTGAAAACAGCAGCCACCAGTTAAATGAGTAGCTCACTGAAAACCAGCGCTTCGAATCAGTTAAAACTGGTTTAGTCATGGCTGACAACGCAAAACAGGGACAGACTCAAAGTTTTACGATTTGGTAAATCGGGCAAGGTACCTAGAACGGGAAAAATTATAGGCGGAAACCCTGGAACGGGAGACTCAGAAGAGGCGTAGTGAGCCCCTTCAGGAGACTGATGGATGAGACTGGGTTACCGGCAGGACCGTAGAACAGTGACACACATTCAAAGTGGCAGAGTTGGTGGCCATCTTTAAGTGGGGCAGCACTGCTTCGGACTGTGCTCAAAATCCAGGGCAAGAGATCCGGTTGCTATGCAACACGTATTCTGCCCTTGTTCTCTAAGAAGGAGATGAAGTTTCTAGCAGTGTGTCATGGATTGAATTGTGTCCCCCAAAAATATCTGTCAACTTAGCGAGGTCACGATTCCCAATACTGTATAACTGTCTACGATTTATCATCTGATGTCATGTCGCCATGTGTTGTAACTCCAATCACTACGATATAATAAGATAGATTAGCAGCAATTATATTGATAAGATGTACAAGATTAGATGTCAGGAGAGATCAATCCCTGGAGAAGAACATCATGCTTGGTAAAGCACAGGGTCAACAAAAAAGAGGAAGACCCTCAACGAGATGGATGAACACAGTGGCTGCAACAATGGGCTCAAGCATAACGACAGTGGGCACGGTGCAGGACCAGGCAGTACTTCATTCTGTCGTCACTAAGAGCTAGAACTGACTCAACAGCACCTGATGACAACAACACAAGATTAGATGGTGTCTTACACCAATCTTTTTTGACATATAAAAGAGAGAAGCGAGCAGAGGGACATGGGGACCCCCAGGGAAGCAGCACAGGGAGCAGAGTATGTCCTCTGGGCCTGAGATTCCCGCACTGCCACGCTCCCAGACCAAGAGAAGACTGATGGCAAGGTTCTTCCTCCAAAGCCAACAGAGAAAGAAAGCCTTCCCCCGGGGCCGGTGCCCTGAGTTCGGACTTCCAGTCTACTGGACTGTAAGAAAACAAACTTCTCTTTGTTAAAGCCATGCACTTGTGGTATTTCTGTTATATCAGCACTAGATGACCAAAACACAGGACTTCGGCCAATAACTGCTCCTGCTCCAGCTATCTTTCTGGTACGCCATAACTTTAAAAATCTGGGACTGTTTCAGTGACGCTTCCTTGGCCATGACTGAACCAGGCAGAACCCGTTTCAAGCCCCACTGACAACCAGGTGCTCATCCCAGGTGTGAACCAGGCCCAGGGCTCAAGAAATCAGGGGACGATGGTGGTGGTGGGAGAGGGGGAGACGGGTGGCCAGGTGAATGGGTAGGATGGCAAGATCTCACCCACCAACCTACTCACTCAGGTGGGCCACTCACCTTTTCCACATGGAGGGCCAGCTTCACTCCATTGTGTAGCCAGGACAGGGCCACGATGGGGTCCCCCTCTACCAGGCTGCCCACTGGGCTCTCCCAGCTATTGGCCAGGTGGTCTGCCATGCCCCAGCACTTGATCTGGCCGTCAGCATCAGCCGAGAGGAGCCGGGAGCCTGTGGGGACAAAGCTGCATCACAAACCTTCCCCAGAAGGCAGGGGCAAACTCCCAAGGGGCCTGGGAAGGGGGGACAGGTTTCGAGGGTACAGATGGTACAAGAAGAGTGCCCAGTGGAAGGCGTGGCCTGGGCAAAGGCCCAGCAGTCGGGAGGCCTGAGGTGCGCTCAGGAAACGTCTCTGGACACAGTGAGCAGGAGAGACTGATGGCAGGAGGTCCAAGTCCCAACTCTACAGTCGGAGACGTGAGCATGTCGCAGCCCAACCCGGGGCCCGTCCCTCACCTGACTGGTCCCACTCGAGGCAGGTGATGGCCTCACGGTGCTCCGAGTCAATGGAGTGCACCTCCCAGGGGTGTTCCGTGTCCAGGATATGGATCATACGGGTCAGGTCTGTGGGACGGAGCACGGTCAGCATGGCCCGGAAGTGGTACGGAGCACCGTCAGCATGGCCCTGAAGGAGCACCCTGAGGACCCCAGGCAGGCTCAACTGAGCAGCCCACCAAAGACCCCATTCACAGGGAAGCTGTGGAGCTGCCATCAATCACGTTGAGGACAACGGTGACACAGTGAGGCGCATGTGTGACCCCGCCAGAGGAGAGAGGCAGGCAGGGAACACACCACTGCCAATGTGATTACAACCACGTTCTCACAAAAGGCACAGAAAACAAAAATGGGAGAAAATGAACCCAAAACGCTAACAGTAAGCACTTGTCCGTGGAAGGTAACAGGTGGTTCTTTTTCCTAGTTCTAGTTTTCTGTGCTTTTCTAATTCTCTCTAACGAGCACATATTATGCAGACGATGGCAGAGAGAGACCTGGGCACTGTGTACTTCAGAGACTTTCAAAAGCCAAACAGCGACCCATATGCTCAAAGACCGAATGGAAAATGGGGCGAGTGAGTCTCCAGATACGCCTCAGTGACCCACCACCCCCCGTCCCCACTCAATCCCGTGGGAGTGAACCCAAGCACCTTGCAGGTTCCAGGCATGAGAGGTCTCCATGTTCACCCCCTGAATCCCTGTGAGGTTGGAGATCCCACTGCCCCCAGGTTATAGACAAGGGGGCAGGGTGAATGGCCAGGCTGCCCACTGGGTGAGGGGTGGAACCAGGGTCCTAGACAGGCCTGAGACTGAGCCCCACGGTGCTGGCTCCCCAGGACTCCAGGGGCACTACTGTGGTGCGGCCAGCGCACCTTGATCATCGTTCCGCAGGTCCGTGGTGAAGGCAATGAGGTTGCGGCAAGACCAGGCGCAAGCCAGGGGCACGGAAGGGCAGAGGGTACTCCTGGGCCATTTTTCCCACTCGCAGACGTAAGCCAGGTCCATTATGCCACCTGCCACACAGCACGGATGTCGCTAGCTCCTGAAGCAGGGAGGAGGGCTTGTCATTGATGTTGGCGCCTGCAGTGTGCCAAGTGGCACTCTGGACCCTAGACATACCGCAGGAGTAAACAAAGCAGATCAAATCCTTGCCATGGGCACTGTTTGTGTGTGGTGGGAGGATCTGCAACTTTAAGTGGGGAAGCGATATGTGAGCACAGGGGTGAAGGAGGGAGGCAGGAGACATCTGGAGGAAGAGCCTCCAGGGAAGGGAACAGCACGTGCAAAGGCCCTGAGGCAGGACCAAGCCTGGCGAGTTGGAGAAAGCCAGCAGCATGGCTGTGGCTACAGCGAGTGAGCAGGGAGTGAGCAAGAGGGAGGAGGAGGGAAGGGCAGGGGGCCCACAGGCAGGCTGTGGACGAGGAGGACTCGCCCCGGGGCCCCGGAGGGCCGTGGCTGGAAAAAATCAAAAAACAGGAGCCCGACGGCTGTCCGCAGGAGCCCGCGGGAGGCGAGGGCAGCACACGGAGGACCCTGATTGGTGACACCGCGGAGTCGGGCTCACCCCAAAGTCTCCCCAGGCTCCTCCCGGGGACCCCACCCCAACGTGTCCCCGACCAGGCCGCCCACCAGCCCCGTCCTCCCCGGCCCCGCCCCCTGACCCGCGGGCCCCGCCCCTGACCCGCGGGCCCCGCCTCTGACCCGCAGGCCCCGCCCTCATCAGCATTTGCTCTGCAGTCCTCGTCCCGATTCCCCCACAGCCCCCAGGCCCTGACCCCCGAGGACCTCAGGCTCCACCCCAAATTCCCGTAACAGCCCCTGGGCCCGCCCCCGGCGCGCTGGCCGCGTACCCAGCACCCTTTGCTCCCAGACCCCGCCCCCCGGCCCTGCAGGCCCCGGCCCCGGAACGGTGGCCCTCGAGGCCCCGCCCCCGCCGGCTCCACCTACTCTGGGCCGCGCTCCCCGGGGCCGCGAGCAACGTCCGGACGCCGGACGCCCCCGCCGGGCCCGCGCAGCGCCGCGCTCACCTGGCCAGCCCGTGCGCCAAGCCGATCGGGCGGCCACGGCCCGCGCTCGCGTTAACCCGCGGGCTCCGGCGCCGCCATATTCCCCGGGACCAAAGAGTCGCCTGCGCGGCGTCGCAGCTTCGCAGAGACTTCTGGGACGGCCCCGCCCCAGCGCCATAATTTGCATGCGGTGGCTTATTTACATGGAAATCTTCCCAGCAGCCATCGCAGTTCTAGTTGGTAGAACAACTAGGGGACTTTCTCCACTGCAGTTATTCTTAAAATTTTTTGTTATTACTACATGTGTTGTACTAATGTCATATAAAGGATTTATAGATTCCTAACCTTAAAAAAAGAGTGACCTTTACTGTAAAGAGATGAACTTTAGATACTATAAATACGGGACGGACTAGCCTGCTGGTTGTGCTCGCTTCGGCAGCACATATACTAAAATTGGAACGATACAGAGAAGATTAGCATGGCCCCTGCGCAAGGATGACACGCAAATTCGTGAAGCGTTCCATATTTTGGTTCTTATTTCCAATCTTCATTGGAGGGTAAACTGAAGCTCCAAGGCTTGTCCCGTGGGGGGAACTGCCGGTTCCAAACCTGATTTCTTTTCCAAAATCTCATTCTCTTCCCCCCGCCAGCACTGCCCCTCTTGGGCTACCGAATAAAACGTTCTAAAGTTGCAGGCAACGCTTCTAGCGCACCCCAACTCTGGGGAGCACCCCAACTCCGCAGCCCGTACCTTAATCCCCAAGGCTTGCCCTCTGGGAACCACTTCCCGGATAGTGACCCTCGCGCCGGTCAGTCCAGCCGGGTCTTTTGAACCCCGCACTGGGCACGCACCACCTCTACCCAACGTTTGGATTTCCATTTTCAACATCTGTCTTGAAAACGTTTTAAACGTGTGTTAAAATGGAATCGCGCACGCCCAGCGCCCAGATCTTGGTTCCCCAAATCACGCTCCGGTAGTTAGCACCGGGCTCCTTGGAGAAATGGCCGATTCTAGGAGGGTGCAGAAGTATACAAAATGTGCCAGAAAATAAGGAAATAACTCGGTAAATAACCCCCCCACATGATGGGGTAGGTCGAAAGGACGCAGGAGACAACCGAAGAGCTCCCCAGGGCTGAAGTGGAATCGCTTAAGCAACAAAATAAAGTAGTATGGGATTATAATCCAAAATTTAAAGTGAACCCCCTTGAGTTCATAGTGTTATAAATAGATGATTGGATAATGTCACCGACAGAATTATGTCCCCCCCAGAATCTGTGTATAAACTTGGTTAGGCCGTGTGTGGTTGTCCTCCATTTTTGTGATTGTAATTTTACGTTAAGAGGATTAGGGTGGAATTGCAACACCACCCTCTCTCAGGTCACCACCTAGATCCAATGTAAAGGGAGTTTCCCTGGTCTGAACCACCTTTCATCTCTCAAGAGATAAAAAGAAAGGGAAGCAAGCAGAGAGTTGGGGACCTCAAACCACCAAGAAAGCTGCACCAGGAGCAGAGCGTGTCCTTTGGACACGGGGTCCCTGTGCCTGAGAAGCTCCTGGACCAGGGAAGATTGAGGACAAAGGACCTTCCTCCAGGGCTGACAGAGACAGAAGGCCTTCCTCTGGAGCCGACGCCCTGAATTTGGACTTGTAACCTACTAGACTGTGAGAAAATAAAATTCTCTGTTAAAAGCTATCCACTTGTGGTATTTCTGTTACAGCAGCATTAGATGACTAAGACAGATAAATTAATAGAGGGAGAACAGAGATCTCCCTGCAGAATTCAAAATACTCTGTGTAGATTCTCCAGCCTCACGCCCACCCCTAAGTGTGGGTGCATAGTGATGTCCTTCCAAAGGGCACAGCTTGGAAAGGGGGGAAAGGGCTCACTTCACAGTGCAGACACCTGACAACTCACCTGAGCCAGGTGAGCAAGGTCAATGTCACAGTGACGGTTCATGTGGACTGTATGCACCCTGATATGGTGAGATGGGGAGGGCACCTCACCCCTGGGGTTTCCTCCCCAAAACCCACAGCCTCAGTCTTCTCATGAGAAAAGCGCCAAACCCCAATCAAGGGGCCTCCCACAAAACTCCTCAGTAACACCCTTTAAAACTATCAAAGTCTCAAAAACAGGGAAAGTCTGAGAAACTGTCGCTGCCTAGAGGAGCCTGAAGAGATGCGAGAACTAAAGGTCCCATGGGTCCCAGAAACAGGAAATCAGGGAAAAACGAAAGAAATTTGAATAAAGTGTGGACCTTAGTTCATGATAATGTATCAGTGTTGTCGTTTGCCAGCCAGTCGATTTCAAAGCATGGAGTTCCCATGTGTGCAGAGCAGAACTGAGTCAATAGGGTTTTCAAGGGTGTGACCTTTCAGAAGCAGATAACCAGGCCTTTCTTCCTAGGGGCCTCTAGGTGGGTGCCATGGATTGAATTGCGTGCCCCCAAAATGTCTGTCAACTTGGCTGGGCCGTGATTCCCAGTATTGTGTGATTGTCCATTTTGTCGTCTGACGTGATTTTCCATGTGTTGTGAATCCTGTCTCTATAACGGAAACCCTGGTGGCATAGCGGTTAAGTGCTATGGATGTTTACCAAAAGGTTGGCAGTTCAAATCCACTAGGCGCTCTTTGGAAACTCCACAGGGCAGTTCTACCCTGTCCTATAGGGTCACTATGAGTCAGAATAGACTCCACGGTAATGGGTTTGGTTTTATGATGTTGATGAAATGGGATTAGCACGGTTACGTTAATGAGGCAGGACTCAATCTGCAGAATTGGGTTGTGTCTTGAACCAATCTCTTTTGAAATATAAAAGAGAAGTGAACAGAGACAGGGGGACTGCATACCACCAAGAGAGCAACACTGGGAGCAGAGAGCGTCGTTTGGACCCAGGGTCCCTGAGCCTGAGAAGCTCCAAGACTGCGGGAAGATTGATGACAGGACCTTCCTCC
Organism: Loxodonta africana; assembly: GCF_030014295.1. Lineage (NCBI taxonomy): Eukaryota > Metazoa > Chordata > Mammalia > Proboscidea > Elephantidae > Loxodonta > Loxodonta africana. Next base: position 614,549 of record NC_087344.1, read on the forward strand.
AGAGCTGACAGAGAAGGCTTCCCCTGGAGCTGATACCCTGAATTTGGACTTCTACCCTCCTAGACTGTGAGACAACAAAACTTCCTGTTTGTTGAAGCCATCCACTTGTATTTCTGTTACAGCAGCACTAGATAGCTAAGACAGTGGGTTTGAACCGCCAACCTGTCAGTTAGGCATCAAGCCGTCACCCAAAGACTCCCCAGTATTGATATTGTTCATTATTGTGACAAATGGCCACACTGATGTGAGACGTTCAAAAAGGGGAAAGCAGGCATGTGGTGGATGGGGCTCTCTGAACTGTCTTCCCGGTGACTGTAAATCTGACGCTGTTGCTGTTCTGAAGTAAAAAGGCTATCTTTCTTTAAGGGTCTGAATATCCGAAGGCCACACTGGATCAATATTAAAGTCCTCAAGGGAGGGTGGTGCCATGACTGTGCAGAAAGTCCCCATTC